>NC_064643.1:759649193-760295102 GCF_023864345.2 Schistocerca serialis cubense
TGGGGCAGCTCTAGTCTGACCGTGCCGGAGACCGGAGGTGCTGCTTCCAGGAGATGAAGTTCGGTAATCTTGAGCGCCGGCGTGCACTGTAGATTCGCGATCTGCGGCCCAGAGGGAACCTGATAGGTCATTGTGAATAGTGTCGCGTCTTGCAGGTTTTATTCCTCTACTATGGGAGGTTACCTAGCGATTCACGCACAGTAGCATCTTTCTTAGTCTTTAGCTGATTCCTAACGGTGGTCGTTGCATGCCTGCAACCCCTTTCTTTAGGAAATTGGACCCCATTTGGTAATACGGCGATCGTTACTAAAATTCCTTTCCTCCTGCTATCATGGCGTGTTATGAACGTACGTTAAGGCAGGCTGCTGAACTCGAATCTTTCTTCCCCCCACCCCGATTTGGTTGTATTATTGTTCGTATCTCAACAGTTTAATAAATGAGTCCGTAAATGATAAATTCTCTCTCTTTTCTTACGTGAACTCACCCCTAGTGTAACAGAATAATGCAGAACTATGTTGTTGTTGTTGTTGTGGTCTTCAGTCCTGAGACTGGTTTGATGCAGCTCTCCATGCTACTCTATCCTCTGCAAGCTCCTTCATCTCCCAGTAACTACTGCAACCTACATCCTTTTGAATCTGCTTAGTGTACTGATCTCTTGGTCTCCCTCTACGATTTTTACCCTCCACGCTGCCCTCCAATACTGGTTTGGTGATCCCTTGATGCCTCAGTACATGTCCTACCAACCGATCCCTTCTTCTAGTCAAGTTGTGCCACAAACTTCTCTTCTCCCCAATCCTATTCAATACCTCCTCATTAGTTATGTGATCTACCCATCTAATCTTCAGCATTCTTCTGTAGCACCACATTTCGAAAGCTTCTATTCTCTTCTTGTCCAAACTGGTTATCGTCCATGTTTCACTTCCATACATGGCTACACTCCATACAAATACTTTCAGAAATGACTTCCTGACACTTAAATCTATACTCGATGTTAACAAATTTCTCTTCTTCAGAAACGCTTTCCTTGCCATTGCCAGTCTACATTTTATATCCTCTCTACTTCGACCATCATCAGTTATTTTGTTCCCCAAATAGCAAAACTCCTTTACTACTTTATGTGTTGCAGTAAAGCTGCATGCCCTCGGGAAAAATTACGGCTGTAGTTTCCCCTTGCTTTCAGCCGTTCGCAGTACCAGCACAGCAGGGCCGTTTTGGTTAGTGTTGCAAGGCCAGATCAGTCAATCATCCAGACTGTTGCCCCTGCAACTACTGAAAAGGCTGCTGCCCCTCTTCAGGAACCACGCCTTTGTCTGGCCTCTCAACAGATACCCCTCCGTTGTGGTTGCACCTACGGAACGGCTATCTGTATCGCTGAGGCACGCAAGCCTCCCCACCAACGGCGAGATCCATGGTTCACGGGGGGAAGTGCAGAACTGTAACGGTTGCTATAAGGTCGTGCAGGTCTCGCGCCACTCACGATAGTATAGAGATTCCATATCGCGCGGCTGGCACGACCATTGCACGCATGGCACCGATAACAGTAGTAATCATGTTCAACTATTCCCCACTGATAAACTGGGAAGTGTTCACGGCTCAGTGTGAGTAGGTGAACACTAAATCTACTTGATGTGGTGGAAGTAGTGGCCTCTGTTTTGCCTTGCTGGTTTAGACAAAAAATATCAAAAATCACAGCCGCTACAGCAAGGAATAATAACCTGTAAAACAAAACGAGCCACCGCTTTTAGATGTTTATGTTGATCTCTATTCCAATTTTCTGTTCATGTACCGGTACTCTCGACACCCAGGTGATACAGAACTTGTTTTGATGCGTGTATCAGTAAAGTCAGTATTACAGTGGATATTCGCTTGCGCAGGGACCTCTACCTATCAACATTTGTACACGTGTTAGGGGAACCGTACGCTTGGCTGAATAAAACAGTTGTCTCCGACTACCAGATGGCAGCGGGATACTGGTAGTCCGGGTCCGCACATTACGCCGGTGCAGTGGCCGCCAGGTGTTTGCGGCAGGCGGACACGACACAGCTTCATCGAGGAGTTACGAGCTGCAGGCGAGACGGCTGCGGGGGAGCTGCATTTCATTACGCGCTGCAACAAGGTTGCGGCGACAAGAGATCGGCCGCGCGATGGGGCGGCGTTACGAGAGTGCCTCGCGCCGCCACCGTAAAAAAGGGCGCGCAACCGGCCGGACTGCAGCCGCTGCAAGTCCGCAAAAACGACTACACCGGCAGCCGCCGCTGCTGCTGCTGCTACAAGGTGCGTTTTATCGCCCACCGCGCTGCATCGTAACAAACGGCCGCCGCGAATGCAAAACGCGCGTTTACACCGGCCGCCTTATCTGCGGCGCGGTGGGCTCGCAGTTATACAAATTAATTCCCGGGACCACCGTGCCGTTAAGCATTCGACACCGTGTTCTCTGTGCAGTCTCGCACTTGTTTTGTCCGTGCACTGGGTACTGACGTAGTCACACACACACACACACACACACACACACACACACACACACACACACACACACCGAGCGAGGTGGCGCAGTGGTTAGACACTGGACTCGCATTCGGAAGGACGACGGTTCAATCCCGCGTCCGGCCATCCTGATGTAGGTTTTCCGTTATTTCCCTAAATCACTCCAGGCAAATGCCGGGATGGTTCCTTTGAAAGGGCACGGCCGACTTCCTTCCCCATCCTTCCCTAATCCGATGAGACCGATGACCACGCTGTCTGGTCTCCTTCCCCAAACCAACCAACCAACGAGCGGCTGGACGTGCGCACTCTTCAATCGCTCGTGGTCTCCTATGTGGGACGCCGCGGACACATGCTACACTCAAATACACATTAAACTGCTTGCATAAGGTTCAAATGGCTCTGAGCACTATGGGACTTAACTTCGAAGGTCATCAGTCCCCTAGAACTCAGAACTACTTAAACCTAACTAACCTAAGGACATCACACACATCCGTGCCCGAGGCAGGATTCGAACCTGCGACCGTAGCGGTCACGCGGTTCCAGACTGAAGCGCCTAGAACCGCACGGCCACACCGGCCGGCTTACTTCACACATTCACACACGAAAAATCATAAAATGTAATGTAAGAACGCAGAGTCTCGCCGGGGTAACACTGAATAAAAAGTTCTCGGGTTTCCAGCCACTTCAAACGGTTGAAGTTACTCGGCCTTACGGCATAGCACTGCTCCATGGCCATTGTGAGGCGGTGCGACAGCCAGGACTGCTGGTACGCCGCTCATATACACTAGCTGCCGACTGTGACGTCAGTGGTGCCGGCGGCATCCCCATATACGGGCCTGTGTTGACACGGCCATCACTTACGTGTTTGTTTCGCGGGCCAAGTACGGCCCCTGTCTTACCTAGGAGGTTGTTTTTAAATGCAAGACTCACTCTACTGTACAGGAAGCCGCCAGCAGCCGCCACAGCGACCGAGAGCGCCACCATCTCCACTACGTGGCAGCACATACACTCTTTACACCTGTGTAGTCATATACTCACGTGATACCGCGCACTATATTCTTGTATAAGCAAGTACTTACCTCGCTGTCAGTCCCTCGATGGCCGAACCGACTGTTCCCTGAACGGCAGCTGACCCACCAACCAGACACGAAACGCCAGGTTAACCGCATGAGTCGGGAGACGGCGACAGTCGTAGAGGAGCACAGGAACCGGGACTAGACAGACATTGCGTTCACGCTAAGCCGTGACGACGGCAGCGCCTGGAGAGTCGTCAAAAGCACCCTGCACCGCTGGCAGCGCATTCAGCCGTATAGGTCAGCAACGACTTTATGAGCCAGACGTCAAGGCCAGCGTGCTGGCCGACGCACTCACGGACAATTTCACGCCTCCGGCAAACGTCGTCGACAAAATCATATCCGCCCTGTTAGAGAGCAACTGCTCCTTCCCAGAGCAGAGGCCGGCCGCTGGTGGCCGAGCGGTTCTAGTCGCTTCAGTCTGGAACCGCGTGGCTGCTACTGTCGCAGGTTCGAATCCTGCCTCGGACATGGATGTGTGCGATGTCCTTAGGTTAGTTAGGTTTAAGTAGTTCTAAGTTCTAGGGGACTGATGACCTGAGATGTTAAGTCCCATAGTGCTCAGAGCCATTTGAACCATTTGAACCCAGAGCAGAAGACGATGTCAAACAGCCGATTACAGAGGAAGAAGTCGCAACTCGACACCAGTCTCTGAACTCCAGGAGGACAGGACGCAGCGATGGGTCCATCAATCACCTGATGAACAACCATCCACTAGATATCCATCGGCCATTACCCAATATCTCCAATCAGATACTTTGGTCGGGCGTCCATCCCTTCGCATCCCTTCGCATGGAAACATGCGGAAGTGTTACCTATCCCACAAACCGAAAAGGACGCACGCCAGACAGCTACCGGCTGATCAGCTTATTCCCGTCCCTATGGAAGGTTTACGAGAGGCTGTACGTAAGCAGGCTAAGGCCGGCCGAAGTGGCCGTGCGGTTAAAGGCGCTGCAGTCTGGAACCGCAAGACCGCTGCGGTCGCAGGTTCGAATCCTGCCTCGGGCATGGATGCTTGTGATGTCCTTAAGTTAGTTAGGTTTACGTAGTTCTAGGGGACTAATGACCTCGGCAGTTGAGTCCCATAGTGCTCAGAGCCATTTGAAGCAGGCTAAGGCTACACTTCACTCAAGACAGTGCCATAACAGACGAACAGTCTGGGTTTCGGAGCGGCGGCTCCACGTCTCACCAGCTGCTGTGACTGGTGGAACAGACAGTGAGGGCGCTGCCAACAGGGAAGTACAGTATGTGATCAAAAGTAAGCGGACACCCCCAAAAACATACTTTTTCATATTAAGTGCATTGTGCTGCCACCTACTGCCAGGTACTCCATATCAGCGGCCTCAGTAATCTTTAGACACCGTGAGACAGCAGATGGGCAGCTCTGCGGAACTCACGGACATCGCACGTGCTCAGGTGATTAGGTGTCACTTGTGTCGTACGCCTGTACGCCTAAACATCCCTAGGTCCACTGTTCCCGATGTGATACTCAAGTGGAAACGTGAAGGGACACGTACAGCTCAAAAGCGTACAGGCTGACCTCGTCTGTTGACTAACTGAGACAGTCGACAGTTGAAGAGGATCGTAATATGTAATAGGCAGACATCTATCCAGCCCCTCACACAGCAATTCCAAACTGCATCAGGATACACCGCAAGGGCTATGACAGTTAGGCTGGAAGTGAGAAAACTTGGATTTCCTGGTCGAGCGGCTGCTCATAAGCCACACATCACGCCGGTAAATGCCAAACGATGTATCGCTTGACGTAAGGAGCCTAAACATCGGACGACTGAACAGTGGAAAAACGTTGTGTGAAGTGACGAATCACGGTGCACAATGTGGCGATCAGATGGCCGGGCTATGGGTACGGCGAATGCCCGGTGAACGTCGTCTGCCAGAGTGTGTTGTTCCGACAGTAACATTCGGAGGCGGTGGTGTTATGGTGAGGTCGTATTTTTCACGGAGGGAGCTTGCACCCCTTGTTGTTTTACGTGGCACTATCACAGCACAGGTCTACATTGATGTTTTAAGCACCTTCTTGTTTCCCATTCTTGAAGAGAAATTCGGGAATGGCGATTGCATCTTTCAACACGATCGAGCACCTGTTCATACGCACGGCCTGTGGCGGAGTGGATCCACGAAAATAACATACCTATATTCTATAGAACACGTATGGGATGTTTTGGAACGCCGACTTCGTACCAGGCCTCACCGACCGACATCGATACCTCTTCTCAGCGCAGCACTCCGTGAAGAACGGGTTGCAGTTCCCCAAGACACCTTTCTGCACCTGACTGAACGTTCACCTGCGGGAGTGAAAGCTGTTATCAAGGCTAAGAGTGGGCCAACACCATATTGAAATTTCAGCATTACCGATGGAGGGCGCCACGAACTAGTAAGTCATTTTCAACCAGGTGTCCGGATACTTTTGATCACATAGTATATCTTGGGACAGGTTTCCTCGACGCTTCTAGGGCTTTTATGGTACGACGGCCTAGCGTAAAAGCTCTTTGTGCCCGGAAATAGACGTCACATGTAGTCCTCCTTCGGCCCTGACCTGCTTCCTGGTGAGATGCTTACAGGAGTTCTGCAGGGGTGGGTGCTCGGCCCGTTGGTATACCACAGGTGGCGTGCGTAAGTATCCGCTCTTTACGCCGACAATAGAGCGCTGCTCACCTACAGCATGAACGTCGAGACCGTGAGACGCCTCTTACAAATTCGATGACGGCGCAGTGAGAGCCGGATAGCCAGGCAGTAGTCTTCACCTGAAGGAAGCTGCCGCGGGATCTGCTGTATGTCAACAGCATGGGAGGCTCCAACCCACTGATGAAGGCCTCGAAGTACATCGGGGTGTTCTTGACCAAAGGCTAACACGCAGATGGTGCAAAACTGAACTCTTAAACTCGCTCTGCGCCTCCCGAGGCCATATTCAACTCGTCTTCTGGACGAAGACACTGGAATTCCGCTTTTGAGCAACAGAATGCGGGAGAGTGCTCTTGCCTGCTACGAAAAGTCGGGTCAATCGCACAATCGGCCCATCACGCAACTGGGCCACCAAGCACACCACAGGTTGGCCTGACCTACCGCGAGAATAATTTTTTCGACAGCAGCTCGAGGAGAAGAATCTCCACATTACCTGACGCCAACCAGCAAGTCAGGTAAACGTAACAACGCATCGAATGGTCCGGGGGAATAACATGTTAATGTTCAGTCCGCACACATGCCTCCAGATGAGTTACAAGCAGCCTCGCTCCGAGCCGCCAGCAGCTGCCTGCCTCTGTTCTTCTTCTCGCGGCCCTCGCCTGCCGTCCGCTGCCCGCCGTGGTGCCTGCCGCCACGCCCTCCTTCTGAGTCACGCGCCATGCTGCTCCTCGGCCAGCCGCTGCGAGCGCCCGGTTTCTCAGCGTTCACTGTGACGGCACACCAGTACATCGCCTCGTGGGGCCGTATCGGCTGCCACCTTCCTGTTCACCAAACGACTGCTTGCGAGCCCCCAGCCTCGTAGGGTTCTGTTGCTGACATACGTGCAAAAAAAATGCAGCAGCAAGTCTTTATTAGTAATATGTATACACGCCTAACATTAATAGCGTTTACTACCTTTTATTCACAGTAATCATTACGTGTGGCCTGGTTGGCGACATAGTAATGACGTCACAAGTCAAATGGTTCAAATGGCTCTGAGCACTATGCGACTTAACTGCCGAGGTCATCAGTCGCCTAGAACTTAGAACTAATTAAACCTAACTAACCTAAGAACATCACGCACATCCATGCCCGGGGCAGGATTCGAACCTGCGACCGTAGCGGTCGCTCGGTTCCAGACTGTAGCGCCTAGAACCGCACGGCCACTCCGGCCGGCGTCACAAGTCACCAATGAGCTGCCTTGGATGAAAACTGAGAAGGTTTGGAAGAGTACCTTAGATCATAAGTGGGAGCTCAACTCAGAATTCTGTTATCTTACGTGTTTTCCTGTTAACCTCCTTGTGTTAAATTTAGCATGTCCAACCATAGATGGTAGTTATGGTTCAAAATGTTTCAAATGGCTCTAAGCACTATGAGACTCAACATCTGAGGTCATCAGTCCCCTAGACATCTACTTAAACCTAAATAAACTAAGGACGTCACACACATCCATGCCCGAGGCAGGATTCGAACCTGCGACCGTAGCAGCAGCGAAGTTCCGGACTGAAACGCCTATAACCGCTCGGCCACAGCGGCCGGCGATGGCAGTTATAAATCATTGTCTACACACTGCGTATATTAGCTAAATGGGCTGCAAACTACTGAGGTACGTTCGATACTTCGCCATTCTCGTTTCCTGAATAATACAGCCAAAGCTACGTTATCCCTGAATATTTGTGTGTTGCCAATCATAAGATGCATGCGTTAGTAAAGGTACTTTACTTTAACTTTAAACTGTTAATACATGAACACGAAATTTAGTATTGCATCCATTGACGAATCACTTCGTGAACTCATAAGCGCAACACGACACCGACTTTGTTTCGCCAATGGTCACTTGGTAATATCTTTAAGCATGGTGAACCCAAGAAACGGATCACTAGCCGTCTCTGCGGCTGGTCCCCGCGGGGGTTCGAGTCCTTCCTCGGGCATGGGTGTGTGTGTTTGTCCTCAGGATAATTTTGGTTATGTAGTGTGTAAGCTTAGGGACTGATGACCTTAGCAGTTAAGTCCCGTAAGATTTCACACACGTTTGAACTTTTTTTTTTTTATCACTAGCCCGGTCTAACAGTACCTTTGGTCAAAGGAGTGCACCGGTCGTGACGGACAGTGATGGCCTATAAGGTCGCAATTGTGTTGGTTTAGTCGGGACTGTATTTTCGTTTGTAGTAATAGTGTGGAAACAACACTTACGACAGACATATTGGAGTGCATCTAATACACGTTTCTGTTTTTTCTGGAAATTAAAAATGCAACATTTTTACGTAAAGATTTTGTTTGTTATTCAGATTTCAATATCACGTGGAACACGAAATAAACCCGTCCACCTGTAACTCTGGACGAAACTGCATAAAAGTTGTGAGATCCTTGTTGGCGAGAGTCGATAAAATGTGAAGTGATACACGTATTGTAGTTACTTGGGTCCATTTGCATTTCAAAAGTTAGACAACTAACAGTTAAGGTGAAATGACAGATACGCTCACAGATAATTAATTGTTCATACACACTAAGGCGACTTGTGGCAACTTCTTAATAGACATTTAGTAATGGCAACCTGCGCGAACGCAGATCTGATGAATCTAACCTAAAGGTTGGAAGAAAAATTGAAAATAAATTGCTAAAGTTCTCAGTCAAAGTCGTGAAGGTGGTTACCATACAACAGAGCTACAGAAGGGAATAATGCATCAGACCAGGTGATAGGTGAGGCTACTAAGATGATGGAGCAGCAGCAGTGCTCCAAGACGAGATTCGAGATGACAAGATCTGAATTTGACTGACATGTTAGAAAAAATAGAAGTGAAGTCATTCCTGTGCAAGGGCGTCCAAGAATGAAATCTCGCTTTGCTGCGTTTTGCTCATCGTGATTGCCTGGACTCTACATCTTCTGAGTTCCGACCAGTTGCAATGCTCGCCGGCCGTAGTGGCCGAGTGGTTCTAGGCGCTTCAGTGCGGAACCACGCGGCTGCTACGGTCGCAGATTCGAATCCTGCTTCGGGGATGGATGTGTGTGATGTCCTTAGGTTAGTTAGGTTTAAGTAGTTCTAAATTCTAGGGGACTGATGACCTCAGATGTTAAGTCCCATAGTGCTCAGAGCCATTTGAACCATTTGAAGACCGAATGGTCACCTATCCAAGTGCTTTCCCAGCCCGAGAGCGCTTAATTTCGGTGATCTGACGGAAACCGATGTTACCACTGCGGAAAGACCGTTGGCATGTAAACGTAACAGTGGGTGCAAATCAAAAGTAAATGACGGAGCTCTTCGTACGCTCACACGAATTCTGTCAAAACAACACAAAACTTTGGCGGATAAAGTGACTACAGCTCTCAATAGCAATCTTCAATATCCCGTGTTTACCGACGCTAACCGCTGAGAACTCCATAAAGCGAATATTCGTGGACGAGCTGCTATAGCGAGACCATTAGTGACAACAACCAACACAAAGAAGCGTACAACATGGTATCAGGAGCACAGATCCTGGACGGCTGATCAGTGGAAACACGTCATATGGTCCGACGAGTCAACGATTTCATTTCCAACATCCGGCCGGGTTTGCGTCTGGATAATGCCAAAAGGAGCCTACAGTACCGATTGATTCCAACGGTTAAACATGGAGGAGAAAGAGTGATGGTGTGGGCAGTTGTATCGTGGTATTCTGCTCGTCCCATAATTACTCTCAAAGGCCGTGTTACAGCCAACGAATATGTGAACTTTTGCATGATCAGGTGCACCCGATGATTCAAATGGTGTTTCCCAACAATGATGCCTTATTTCAGGACGATACTGCAACCATTCACACAGCCAGGACAGTACAGTCGTGGTATGAGGAGCATGCAACTGAATTGCAGCGTCTTCCCTGGCCAGCACGTTCCGTAGACTTGAACATTATCGAACCATTGTGGGCGGTATTGGAGCCCAGACTCCGGAGCAGATTTCCGTCTCCCTCGTCACTACAGGAGTTATAAGAGGTTCTGATCGAAGAGTGGTATAACATTCCACTGGAGAGTACATATCGCTATGAAACGTCCCCTTTGAACAATTTATACAGGACTGTGCTTAAACTGACACACAATATTTTTAGCGCAACGCAATCTGACTTTCAAAAATCCCTACAAAAGAATGGCCCTGACTAACATTAAACTATACCTTTCACAAATCACTAAATCACTTACCTCACAATAATCTTCGTTTCTACCACTACTGCAATACAGCAAGCGCCACTACTGCCAGCTAAATAAAAGATTCAAACTATGGAAGGCACTAACTACTGATAGGGATAGTTAGCAAATGAAAGATATTAATAGAGAACAAACAATGTATTTACCTTGATATCATCATGTATAAATATAGCAGTTCATGACAAATTACAAATCTCCGCCATCTCTCTCGCCACATCCACCACTGCTGGCGGCTCACCTCCAACTGCGCAACGCTACGCGCTGTTCGCAGCCAGCTGCCTAACACTACAATGGCGAGTATTACAACAATGCAAAGCAGCCACAGACTGCACACAGCACAGCCAGTGATTTTCATACAGAGGTGGCGTTACCATAAAGAAACCTAAACAGCCTACTTACATAGAGAAAACATAAACAGCCTACTTACATAGCCCCCATGCTCCCCACAAAAATTTTTACAAATTGGATTGGGCAGTGGCCAATACAGATTTGAAAAAAATTTTTCATAATTACAATAACAAAGAAATCAAATGCACACACTTATTGATACAATGTTGGTCAAAAGCTAAAAATTTCTCACAGTCCATAAAGACAGTCCACATTGTTCATCACAGTAAAAATGCAGAGTTTTTCTCAAAGTCTGAGCAGTAAAAGAAAATGCACATAGAAGTAGTGGATTTCCATGCAGTCTTGAAGAAGTAGTGTGGTCCTTCCAACGGAAAGACAGTGCTGACTCTTGACATGCAGACAGGTAATGGGCCACAACATAGCAAACCCACAGCAGAGTCATTCGACGTTTTGAAGAATATTGGTAGGTAGGTCATCACAGAACAGACCCACTGTAGTCCTGGTAGAGATTACGGTATTGGTGGGCCACCAGAGGTGCAGACCCACTGCAGGCCTTGTAGAAATAATGGTACTAGTGAGTCAGCAAAGGTGTAGACCCACTGTAGTCCTTGTAGAAATGGCCAGCAGCCATCTGTTGCGACTGTGCAGGTGCACAATCACCATCGAAGAGTCTTGCAGAGAATATAGCAAGTCCATAAACCACCACTTGTGCACTCACAAAGTATTTGGAATTGTCCTTAGAACCAGCAATGCTGTTATCCAGTCCCTTGCTGAATTATTAACACACGTGCAAACACTAACAGTCCCTACTTCTCACATATTGTCCATGTACTATGACCAACAGAAACGTGTGCAGTGAAATGTAACTTACAAGTTAATAATAAGATGAACTGGTGTCAATTACAATTTTATAAATTTACAACATGAAAATACAATTACAAAGGTACAAAATACATCATTAAAGAACATAATAATACAGATAATATTTGTAGTACAGGCTTTACAAAAGAATAGAAATAGACATATACATCAGTGTTACAGGAATTATGACATAAGTAAATACATAAAGATCACAAGAACTTTTGAAACATCACCTTCACATGTGAGCAACAAACCAGAATAAATAATGTCTAAGCATATTTATAAGGTAAATAACATATTATTAATGCCAATTATATTCGAGGATAACAGTATTCCTCATCATAGTGAATGTAGCTTAATATTACAAGAAGAAAAAATTCTATGAAACTACACAGAGACAGGAAGAAAACAAATACACAAGGGTACACAAACATATAGTGGGATAACACAAAAGGGAAATGACAGGGTTTGTTGTACTGCAGTATTTTGCAAACAAAACTTTCTTTACTTCTTGGAGATCTCCCTTCATTCATCATTATTCCCAAAAAGTCCTATCTATACCTGCTTTCTGTATTCTATTCATATTTCTTTCAATATAATTATTTCTCAGTGTACAATACTCATTTTGGCCCAAATCTTTTTCATATTGTCCATAGTCAGTTTCTTATATGGTCTACCTCCTCTTAAGCTAACTTAAATCTACTGAGCTCAGATGCTAAACTAAGGAACGAGGCAATGCAGCAGCACATAAAACAATTAATATAAACAGCAATAAAAAAAATGGAAAATCGCAAAGCAAGCTACAGTAAATATAAATTACCAAGCAATGCAACATTACAACTAATATGAGCCAATGTACAGTAACAAGAAAAATAAGTCAGTAGTAAAACTAGCTTAACAGAGTAACACAATTTAAAATTCAGTAGCACTATGCCTGGCAAACAGCAGCAGCAAATATAAAAAATATAAAAAATATAAAACTTATATCTATACATGACAAAGCTCAAGCAGAAAAAATATTACAGTAAAAACAACAATGCAGATAAGGGAAATGTATATTCACATCTTAATATCTATGTAATTAAAGTGGTGCACCACAACAACTGATTGTAAAAAGAAATATTACCATGTACTTGAAAAGAAAATTATGTGTTACTGTTACTAGTTCCTTCTTATTGTTCTTTCCTTTCCAAGTGCTCCATTTTTTAAAGAATGTGGATCATAAAATAATTATTTAATAGATCTGTTGACAGAAAGTGTTCACATTAGCAAATGCATTTCATTTTATAGAAGCAATGCTGCAACACAGCTGGAAACCAGATATCAAACGAAATAAGCAACTATGAAAAGCAAAGCATAAAAATATCATTCAGTAGTCATGTGACATTTCATAAGTTAGTAGAAATTCTCTCAACTCTCATAGAAAGACGCTTGTCGTAATCAGGTGTGCAGATGTAAAAATATTTCTCGTCATTTCATTAGGCATTTCAGTAAATATCATAAATTACGAGCTCCACAGTATGCTTTCAACAAGGAAATGTCAATAGCGAGTATAATGGAAGTAATGAGGGTGTCGCATTTGCAATATTTTCCCTAAAGGAATGTCAATGGCGAGGATAAAGGCCTGCCTTTTCTCTTTTTTTTTTTTTTTACCTGTGCTTCCGGAAAGGCACACCCTAATGGCTTGTTCTCCAGGTGTTTGACACAGCTGCGTGCCCACGACGCATTATGTGCAGGTGGTCACTTAACTTTCTTACGGAAATATTTACTACACCAGTTTCCGCTACAGTGACAGTCTCACATAAAAATATTTCACAGGTCAAGAATTAGCGTTGCAAATCTGTAGAATGAAAATCCTATGAATATAACGTTGTCCAAAAAATTTTCGCCGGCATTGTGATACATTCACGCATTTACACACATTTCATAACTCTTAAAGTACGGTTCTTGGTTTCCAACATCCTTTTTCACAAGTCAAGAGTCCCTACCCACTATTCTTTACTCCTTACCTTATTACACATATACGTATCCATCGACACTTGTCAATATTTCGTCATTATAAATATGAAGCATAATCAAATAACTCATATAGCCTCAGCCTATTAATCGTAAACATACCTCAGCAGCATAATACACATCGTCGTCGTAAAAATAACATCATAACACCTCAGTCAAATCTCAAAATCGTCGTAGCTTCCTCCAATAATTAAAAAAATTCTCTGCTCATGTCAAAAGTGTCATCTGCCTCAAACGTACTTTAAAAATCATGAATCCATACCAAATACATCATTCAAAGCTCTCATAGTATCACAATGGTTCCGAAAAAATATGAGCATTTCACAAAGTACAGACAAAATACAATTTCATAAGTGTGAAGTTATCCAACTGTGTAATTGCGTAAACATGTCACTGATGTAATAAAAAAAGTTTATCTCTCAGTTACATGATCAGATAGCTGTGTAATTTGTGTGTTAGAGAAATATGGTACCGATGTGTAAAGTTGTATAAGCAAATACCATATTAGCTAGGGTTCCTTGTGGTTGCCACACACATGGTACACAAAGTAAGTGTGTACCCCCCTGAGGATTAATGTAATTATACCCTCAGGTGTTACAGATTACAGCAATGGAATGAAATGTATCACGGAAAGCTTTCTTTGTAATTCAAAAATCTTTAAAAATAAATATTTTAAGTACAAAATTAATCACTCAAATACGTGTACTGTAGCGCTAAATGTGCGTCTTGTTGCAACATAATCTGTGTGGAAGTGTCGTAGTTATCGTCCTCCGAAAGCTAAGTTCTGCAGAAGTCAATGTACTTACCTCATAATACACAAAAGTGAAATGCTTTGCGTATAAATGTCTTAGTTATTACGCTTATTGCCGTGATGACGAAAGTACTGTACTGTAACGTATTGTTGTGCTACGGAAAAGGCAGTCTCATTGTAGCTATACTACAAAAGTTACTACTAAAACCTGTTTTACTTTCCAGAAGAATTCAGAAAAACTGTGCAGATATAAAACAGAAACACTGCAAAAGCAACATTGTAAATTGTCACTCATTAGTAGCGTCGTGATAAAATCGTGTAGCTGTCACATAAACTAACCACTGTGTCACCTGGTATCTCACAGAAAGTACTTTAAATCCAGAATATATTTTCAAGTAAACCAAAATGTTGCATTAAAATCTCATTAGTAGTACCGGTACATGTTCGAAGTATGTAAGCCAGATAGTCGTTACGTAATCGTGCAGCTAACAAGCAAGACTGTAGAAATAACAACACTGTGTCGTCTGTTCACTATAACAATGGATTCGTAATTTCTGTTTAAATAAGTTATCTTGGTTCTTGACTGGATATTTAACTTCAAACATTGTTGCATGGTAACAGATTCTAAAGCATACTAGTAACATAAAGTGAAAAGTTATATGGCAAAGACAAAGTTAAAAAGCAGATTATCTTTCAATAATCGGTTTTACATGTGAAATGTGGTACAATCTTTTACTCTTCAAAGTACTCAGAATTTCAGCTTGAACGCAATTATCATGCAGTGTACGTCGGTAAAGAATACTGGAATTTTTCACAAGGTTAGCGTCTATGTTATTTTTCTCTGAGCCAGCCGGCGCACGTGGGTGCCTGCGGCGCGAGTCATTGTCTGTCTCTTTGTTGCCGCGCGTCGTTACTGGGATTAGGAGGCCTAACTTCCACAAATTCGCCTTGCCGAGAGGGCCCAGCTCTGTTTAAAGCTCGCCAGTTCTGATGGAATTCAGGTCTGTCGTTTTGTCGGTAGTTTCTGTAGAGTCTTTCTTGTCGGTTAAGTGGTGGAGAATTTCTCCCTGAATCGTAACTGCGCGCTGAACTGTTGCGTCTGAAATTATTCTGTCTCCCTTGATAATAATAGTTCTGATTACCATATTGTCTGTTTCTATGGTTATCTCTGTCATATTCATTACTACGGAAATGCGATCTTTCTCTGTAACTATTATTACTCTGCCAGTGGTTGTCATATGGGTGGTGTCTGTTTTGGTCACGATTTGTGTTGTGAGAATAGCCTTGTCGTGTCAAGTTATTACTTCTTTCATCGCGGAATTGCGACATATGTGACCTGTAGTGATTGCTTTCCTGTTTTCGCATCCCGTGACTGTCTGTGTCAATTTCTAATTCTTGTAACAGTCCCTGAAAAGCTTCAATGTCGTCTTTGCAACGTCCTGCCAAAATAATGTGTCGTAAATGTTCAGGCAATTTGATTAAGCAAATGCGGATAAGTTCTGAGGGGCTGTATGGGTTTGAAAGATACTGATTCTTATGCAACATGTCTTCAAAATATTTCATAAGACTGGAAAATTCAGATTGTTCGAAACGTTTCATCATTATGATGCTTTGTTTTACTCGGTCTTGTGTGGCCTGAGACCAATATGCTGAGAGGAAGGCATGGTAAAACTCTCCTTCACTGTGGCAATCGTGAATGACCGACCGCATTCTTACAGCTGGTTCATTCTCTAAGTAGCCACACATAAATTCTAATCTGTGTTCTAACGACCAGTTGGGAGGAAAACAATGAGAGAATTGATGGAGCCAGGCTTGTGGATGAATGTCGTTGCCAGAATTCTTAAATGTTTTGAATTTACGTGTAGTAATGAACAGCTTATAGTCAAAGTCATCATGTCGGCGAGTCGCATATCGGTCATTGTTACGTCGTTTCGGCGGTTCCATTTCAAAATTCGGTGCACCTTGCCAATTTCTTTCATAACTTTCGAAGTGTCCTGTGTTATTATTTTGTGGTTGTTCCGTATTTCTAAGTCCCTCTTCCCGTATTGGAGCGCGAGTGGCCTCTGAAATACGTAATTCTTGTATTACCTGAGTCAACTGATCTTGTACTTCCCGGATTTCTCTTTGGTGTTGCGTATTAATTTGATTCTGATTTTGTTTGAATTTCCTAATTTGTTCGCACTCTTCTGTGTCATTAAAGACTACCGGTTTTGTGTCGTTCAGATTATCATCTACCTTCGTAGATAAGTTAGTGAACTGATCCGAAAGTTCGGCTACTTTCTCCGATAGTGAACACATTTCCTCAATGTGTTTTTCTGAACCAAGTTTCAGATTGTCCATTTGTGTTGAAATCGAATCTACTGTGTTCTTTAAGTTTTCCTGAGTTTTTGCAAGTTGCGTAACCGAATCGGTAGATGCAACTGAGTCAAATTTAGCTTGCAAGGTCTCATGATTTTCATGAACAATAATTTGCAGTTCTTTTATGGCTGCTTCGTGATTCTGTAATGCCTTTTCATGCCGCGAAAAAATAAGTTGAAAATGCTCACAAATTTGAGTTTTTACGTCATTACAGACTTTTTGACAATTCGATTCAATGTTATGTAACTCAGTAGTTAAATCTTCACGCGTTTGTTCAAGAGTTTGTTCCAATGAGTCTAACTTTTGAAGCTGTTGCTGTGTTTGTCTCTGATTTTGTTCCAGTGTGTCTAACTGTTGCTGTGTTTGTCTCTGATTTTGTTCCATTGTGTCTAACTTTTTAGGATTTTGTCCCATTTGTTTCTGATTTTGTTCAAGTGTTGTGTCTAACTTTTGTAGCTTTTGTCCCATTTGTTGCATTAACTGTAATAACAATGCACTGGTGTCTGAAACATGTTCCTCAGTGCTCTTCGGCAGTGAATTTGCACCGGCAACATTCACATTTTGACAAGCGGAAAACGTGTCTTGACTCATTTGGGAAAACGGTGAGGACGCAAAACCTGAATCTACAGTCTTTGCAAAATTGTGTCCTGTCATTTCGGATTCCTGAGGCGAGCTATTGCCGACCGATCGATCGATAATGCTTCCCTCTTCACTAATTGTTTCACTGCCTACACCATTGTTTGCCGCCCGCTCCATTTCCCTATGCACAATTACCAAATTACTACTTTGAACATCAGTTAATTCATTACTCGGTGGCGCTAACACACTGCTTTCATTTTCACTGTCATTTCTCAGTTTACTTTGGAGCCTAGTATTACGTTTTTCACACGCCATTATTGTCACAGTATTTCACACGACAACACAGAAAAACACAATTTGAAGATCAAAAATAAGAGAACACATTAACATAGCACTGAACATAATATCTAGTTAATTGCAGCTGCGAAATACTTGGTGCAAATCTACATGCATACCACAACTGTTTTACTGTACAACAATGAAAGTCTGCAACTACAAAGGAGATTTTCTCTACAATTATGCGCTAGCAATAAACAAAATCTACACTAATTACACAAACTACAACAAAAAATCAGAAGATTCCAGTGAGGTATCCTCGGCTAAGGGTCGACATATGAAACGTCCCCTTTCAACAATTATACAGGACTGTGCTTAAACTGACACACAATATTTTTAGCGCAACGCAATCTGACTTTCAAAAATCCCTACAAAAGAATGGCCCTGACTAACATTAAACTATACCTTTCACAAATCACTAAATCACTTACCTCACAATAATCTTCGTTTCTACCACTACTGCAATACAGCAAGCGCCACTACTGCCAGCTAAATAAAAGATTCAAACTATGGAAGGCACTAACTACTGATAGGGATAGTTAGCAAATGAAAGATATTAAAAGAGAACAAACAATGTATTTACCTTGATATCATCATGTATAAATATAGCAGTTCATGACAAATTACAAATCTCCGCCATCTCTCTCGCCACATCCACCACTGCTGGCGGCTCACCTCCAACTGCGCAACGCTACGCGCTGTTCGCAGCCAGCTGCCTAACACTACAATGGCGAGTATTACAACAATGCAAAGCAGCCACAGACTGCACGCAGCACAGCCAGTGATTTTCATACAGAGGTGGCGTTACCATAAAGAAACCTAAACAGCCTACTTACATAGAGAAAACATAAACAGCCTACTTACAGCTATACGCTAGTATTCCAAGAAAAATTGCAGCTGTATTACGGGCAAATGGGGGTCGAACCCCTTATTAATAAACCGTTCACAAGTAAGTACAGGTGTTCACATTTTTTCGTATCACCTATACAGAGTGATACAAAAAGGTACGGACAAACTTTCAGGAAACATTCCTCACACACAAAGAAAGAAAATATTTTATGTGGACATGTGTCCGGAAACGCTTACTTTCCATGTTAGAGCTCATTTTATTGCTTCTCTTCAAATCACATTAATCATGGAATGGAAACACACAGCAACAGAACGTACCAGCGTGACTTCAAACACTTTGTTACAGGAAATGTTCAAAATGTCCTCCGTTAGCGAGGATACATGCATCCACCCTCCGTCGCATGGAATCCCTGATGCGCTGATGCAGCCCTGGAGAATGGCGTATTGTATCACAGCCGTCCACAATACGACCACGAAGAGTCTCTACATTTGGTACCGGGGTTGCGTAAACAAGAGCTTTGAAATGCCTCCATAAATGAAAGTCAAAAGGGTTGAGGTCAGGAGAGCGTGGAGGCCACGGAATTGGTCCGCCTCTACCAATCCATCGGTCACCGAATCTGTTGTTCAGAAGCGTACGAACACTTCGACTGAAATGTGCAGGAGCTCCATCGTGCATGAACCACATGTTGTGTCGTACTTGTAAAGGCATATTTTCCAGCAGCACAGGTAGAGTATCCAGTATGAAATGATGATAACGTGCTCCATTGAGAGTAGGTGAAAGAACGAAACTAAAATGAGCTCTAACATGGATATTAAGCGTTTCCGGACACATGTCCACATAAGATCTTTTCTTTATTTGTGTGTGAGGAACGTTTCCTGAAAGTTTGGCCGTACCTTTTTGTGACACCCTGTATATCACTGAGATTTTTGGATTTGCGTGTATCTTAATGGGGGGGCCTCGATAATCGTAGGTGTATCTCAGTCGTTTCTGAATCTTTTTTGCGGGGAGTCGAGCAGCACGGCAGAGTCAGCCCCAGACCGGGCTGCGCTCGGCGGCGCCGTGTCTCCGTGTTGCTCTCGGCACGCAGTCGAGGCTGCCGGCCGGCCGGTGCAGTTGCACCCGGCTGCAGCGGGCGCCAGGACAGGTTCCGGCGGCCATTCTTTGCGAGTGCAGTCGCGGGTTGCGGCCCGTCGGCCTTGCAGCGCGTACAACGCGGTCCGCCAGCTGGCTGCGTGCGTACACGAGCGAGTACGCACGCCACGGTCCGGCCCCCCCCCGTTGCCTTTTTTGCGACAGAGCGAGTGCAGCTGCACGTCCGGAATGCAACTGCAAGGCCGCCAGACTGGGCCAAGGCGAGCGCCCGCCTGGCCGGGTGCAGCGGCCGGCCGCCCGGCCAGACACAACACAACACGACACGACACGACACAGGAGCAGGTGCCGGGGAATCCCCGCACTCCTCGTCTGCCGACCAGTCTGTCTGTTCACACTCACGAGCTCGTCTACTGGTACTGTGTGTCAACTTGGTCAACTTTCAGTTCTTTTTATAAAAACTTTTTATTTAATGAGAGACAGCACATGCTGTGCACGATACACTAATTCTGGGAGAAGTATTCCAATTTTTAAGACCTCTGTTTCTTCCTGTTTCATATTAATCTTGAATGTCGTCATAATTACTTCACCTATCATCCCACATAATCTGTTTACATACATTTTATACGGGGCGAGTCGCGTAAGACGTAACGCCCCCATTATTCCGGGGGCGATTGTACGTATCGACAAGCAGTGTTCGGGGAATCATAGCCGACTATGGGGCACATACTTTGGTACATGCACAATAATCACGACGTTTACATTGACCGAGATAATGACGCAAGTACATGTTTTTTGAATGGGACGCTACACTTTTTTTACCATCATTCGAACGCTCTGGAAAAGACGCGTATAGTGATGTAACGCATGTTGCTATTGTGATTCAAACTTCGCTTAAAAGACGCTGCGAAATATTGTACGATTGAAGGTCGAGGCAGTCGGAAGCGGCTGCAGACTGTAGACACGCTTCGCGCGACCCGCGGGCCGAGTTGCCGTGCTCTGTGCAGCATGCACGACTTGCGCTACGTAGGTAAATCCTCATCCGCCCTCTTTTAAGCAAAGTTTGAATCACAATAGCAACATGCGTTACATCACTATACGTGTCTTTTCCAGAGCGTTCGAATGATGGTAAAAAAAGTGTAGCGTCCCATTCAAAAAACATGTACTTGCCTCATTATCTCGGACAATATAAACGTTGTGATTATTTTCCATGCACCAACGTATGTGCCCCATAGCCCGCCATGATTCGCCGAAAACCGCATGCCGATACGTACGATCGCCCCCAGAATAAAGGGGGTGTTACGTCTTACGCGACTCACCCTGTATATAAAAAATCGACGCACCATGAAAGAATTACCCGCATGTGACGGAAATCGATAGTTGTTTACGTGCTTGTACAGAAAAACAAATCATTGAAATTTCAGTAAAATTTGATGGGCCGGCCGGGGTGGCCGAGTGGTTCTAGGCGCTTCAGTCCGGAACCGCGTGGCTGTTACGGTAGCAGGTTCGAATCTTGCCTCGAGCATGGGTGTGTGTGACGTCTTTGGGTTAGTTAAGTTTAAGTAGTTCTAAGATCTAGGGGACTGATGACCTCAGCAGTTAAGTCCCATAGTGCTCAGAGCCATTTGAACAATTTTTGAAATTTGATGATTTGTTCAAGAGAAAGCTTGACAAAATGAGCAAGACAATAACGCGTTGCTCCACCTTTGGCCAAAATGCAAGAAGTTATTCGGTTGTCATTGATTGACAGTTGTTGTCGGGTGTCCTCTTGAGGGATATCGTGTCAAATTCTGTCCTAAGGGTTCCTTAGATCGTCAAAACTCCGAGCTGGTTGGAAGGCCCTTCCCATAATGACCCCAACGTTTTTAATTAGGGAGAGATGCGGGGAAACTTGGTGGCAATGGTGGGGTTTGACCAGTACAAAGACAAGCAGTAGAAACTCTCGCTGCGTGCGGGCGGGCGTTATCCCGCTGAAACGTAAGCCCACGATGGCTCGCAATTGAGGGCAACAAAAAGGGGCGTAGAATGTCGTCGACGTACCGCTGTGCTGTCAGGCTGCCGTGGATGACGATCAAAGGGGTCCTGCTGTAAAATGAAATGGCAGCCCAGACTCCTGGTTTTCCGGTCATACGTTGGGCAACACTCACTTTGGTATACTATCGCTGTCCAGGACATCACAAAATGTGTTTTCTGCCTTGAATCGCATCGACTGGAGTAGAATGGTCTTCAGTGATGAGTTGCAAGTTACCAACTAATATGTGTCTGGAGACGCCCAAGACAGCGGTTGGATACCAATGTGACTTTCACCCGCCGTACGGCTCGACAACCGGGAGTCATGGTCTGGGGTGATGTTCTTTTCATAGCAGGACCCTTTTAGTTGTCATCCGTGGTACCTTCACAGCGCAACAGTACGTCGCCAGTATTCTACACTTAGTTTTGTTGCTATCCATAGCAGGCCATACTGGACTCACATATCAGCAAGATAACGCCCTCCCCCACACGGGGAGTGTTTCTACTGCCTGTCTTGGTGCTTTCCAACCCTACCTTGGCTGACAACGTCACTGGATCTCTCCACAGTTCAGAATACTAGGAGCAGGTCCATTCAACCAGTTCGGGATTTTGGACGATCTAACTACCCAGTTGAGCAGAATTTCCACGATATCCCTCCGGTGGACATTCGAAAACTCTGTCAGTCAATGCCAAGCCAAATAACTACTTGCTTAAGGACCAGAGGTGGATCAACACGTTATTGACTAGCTCAATCTGTGAAGCTCTTACTCTTGAACAAATCATTCAATTTTTCTGAAATTGTAATCATTGGTTTGTCTTCACATGTTCGTCTCAGCTACCGATTTCCGTCCCTTCCCTAGCGTTTACCCCAAAGTAAAGGATCAACCGTTTCCATTGTTTGG
Organism: Schistocerca serialis cubense; assembly: GCF_023864345.2. NCBI lineage: Eukaryota > Metazoa > Arthropoda > Insecta > Orthoptera > Acrididae > Schistocerca > Schistocerca serialis. The sequence goes on from NC_064643.1 coordinate 759,671,710, forward strand.
CAAAATTATTTTATATTAATTTTGTGCCCGGATGCTCTTCCCTTCACCGCAGCCGTCAGTTAAGGAAGAGAAGTGCGCCATTCGTCTATGAATCGTGTAAACTCTGTTCTGTGTGTTTTCGTATTTGAAAATGTTTATCTATCGTATTTTCTGAGACTTAGTTTGGGGACCAGTCCAACATTTGGCTACATGAGCAAGGGAAACCGCCTCAAAAACACATGGGGCTCCTGGTATACTATCCGCAAGGATTTGACCCCGGTTCGGCACATCTCTCTGTTTGCGCAGTCCAGCAGCGCGCTGCGTGTTAAGCCGTACGATCATGTTTACTGCCATCTGTGCCTGTCTCTATATTTTATACTGCTCCTTCCTAGCAACTGTTCTTAACGACGTATCGCTGCTACAACTTAAGCTCGATATCCACGCTAACTATATGCTTTCCGTAACAGAAATTTAGTTATGAGAACTACATACGTAGTTTACCAAACGCTAGTGAAACAATTTTTACTCATCCGTCTACTTCTTCCCCTGTCTCTATAGTCGATGTCCTCAACCTATATATACAGGGTGAGTCACCTAACATTACCGCTGGATATATTTCGTAAACCACATCAAATACTGACGAATCGATTCCACAGACCGAACGTGAGGAGAGGGGCTAGTGTAATTGGTTAATACAAACCATAAAAAAATGCACGGAAGTATGTTTTTTAACACAAACCTACGTTTTTTAAATGGAACCCCGTTAGTTTTGTTAGCACATCTGAACATATAAACAAATACGTAATCAGTGCCGTTTGTTGCATTGTAAAATGTTAATTACATCCGGAGATATTGTAACCTAAAGTTGAAGCTTGAGTGTCACTCCTCCGCTGTTCGATCGTGTGTATCGGAGAGCACCGAATTACGTAGGGATCCAAAGGGAACGGACCTTAGGTACAGACGAGAAACAGCACATTACGTCCACATGCTAACACCTTTTTATTGGTCTTTTTCACTGACGCACATGCACATTACCGTGAGGGGCGAGGTACACGTTCGACGGGCGTTGCATAGGACGTGGAGGACGCATAAATTGGCCAGCCCGTTCTCCTGATCTTACACCTCTGGACTTCTATCTATGGGGTACGTTAAAGGCGAATGTGTACCGTGATGTGCCTACAACCCCAGAGGATATGAAACAACGTATTGTGGCAGCCTGCGGCGACATTACACCGGATGTACTGCGGTGTGTACGACATTCATTACGCCAGAGATTGCAATTGTGTGCAGCAAATGATGGCCACCACATTGAACATCTATTGACCTGACATGTCGGGACACACTCTATTCCACTCCGTAATTGAAAACGGAAACCACGTGTGTACGTGTAGCTCACCCCCCATGGTAATGTACATGTGCATCAGTGAAAAGACCAATAAAAAGGTGTTAGCATGTGGACGTAATGTGCTGTTCCAGTCTCTTCTGTACCTAAGGTCCATCACCGTTCCCTTTGGATCCCTACGTAATTCGGTGCTCTCCGATACACACGATCGAACAGCGGAGGAGTGGTACTCAAGCGTCAACTTTAGGTTACAATATCTCCGGATGTAATTAACATTTTACAATGCAACAAACGGCACTGATTACGTATTTGTTTATATGTTCAGATGTGCAAACAAATCTAACGGGGTTCCATTTAAAAAAACGTAGGTTTGTGTTAAAAAACATACTTCCGTACATTTTTTTATGGTTTGTATTAACCAATTACACTAGCCCCTCTCCTCACGTTCGGTCTGTGGAATCGATTCGTCAGTATTTGATGTGGTTTACGAAATATATCCAGCGGTAACGTTAGGTGACTCACCCTATATATATATATATATATATATATATATATATATATATATATATATATATATATATATAGAGAGAGAGAGAGAGAGAGAGAGAGAGAGAGAGAGAAAATCTCGTTAACTGTTTCTACGATGTCATTATAAATTAAATTTGTAAAGTTATCTTTTCCATGTTTTGGATATACATTACTCTAGCCTTATTCTAATTAATTTTCAAGACGGTTTGCAACTGCAGTCAAAACATGTGGTACGCATTGGAAATTTGTTTTGTGATCAAACTTAAGTGTTTAACAATGCAAACCAATGTGTGTGATAATGAAAATACATCCAACATCACGAATATGATTCGTTGTAAGAAAACAGTGACAAAAAATGCTCCAGACGGTCATTTCAAGGAAACTCACCAAAAAAACCAACGCATCATATGTTTTGGTTGAAGCATGGAAGCCGTCTCATGATGACTTCTATAAATTCGAAATCGGTAACGGTACTTTTTAAATAAAGTAACCTGATCCAATTTGCAGCTGGTTGTTCTATACCATGAACAGTTTATTTCACATAACAGCCACGGTCCCCGGCGCAGTCTTTATTTGACAAAATTGCATGAAGGTTGTTCTTATGTGTTTCATTAACACGCATTTCTGAATATGAGTACTTCCTCTAGGGTTTCTGAGAACAGATTGGTTGACAACGAATCTCATTGTTTGACCCTTTGACAACGAGTCGCATTGTTTGACCCGTTTTTTCAGCTCTTAACTTTCGATTAACTTGGTTAATATTTTATTTTGAGTCAAGTGACATGTGTTTGGGTGTATTTTCATCATTTATCTGTTCAAAATGGAGCAACTGTATTTTACTCAGACAATCATTCTATACTGCATATGGCAAAGTCAACAACCAACCTTATTGTCCCATCCTTCGTTGGACCACTGGACTCGCATTCGGGAGGACGACGGTTCAATCCCGTGTCCGGCCATCCTGATTTAGGTTTCCGCGATTTCCCTAAATCGCTCCAGGCAAATGCTGGGATGGTTCCTTTGAAAGGACACGGCCGACTTTCTTCCTCGTCCTTCCCTAATCCGATGAGACCAATGACTTCCCTGTCTGGTCTCTTCCCCCACAAACAACCCAACCCATCCTTCGTTGGGTCGGTTAGAGTATATCTCTCTTTATGGGTGTTTGCTACACATTCCAGGACTAGAATTGAACTTTATTCCTGATTTGGTCCCCCATAATCGGCCTCAGCTTCTTCGCGTCTTCTCTATGCAGCCAGCATCATGCAGTTTCCTACATCAGCATGATACATTCCCAGCATTAGTAACGATACTCCCGTTAATCTTAGAAGTACACTTGGCGGCATACCTCTGAGGCTTGCTTTCGCACACGCATAGTCCAACTTTTGGAAGTCACACGGTTGCTGCGAGTCCAACAGTGGCAGTACAGACGTCTTTATGGCAAAGAATATTTCGACGTGGTCGATTTCCGTTAAGAATACTGCGTTATTTCCATAAAGATTACGATGATTACCTACTTGAAATGAAATTCCTCACGATCGTATCTTCTCTATAGATCTACGATCTGGTACAGTAGCGAAAGCTTTTCAAAAATCTGAGAACTCTTATCTCTTACCGGTGTGCCCACGTCTACTACTTACAGAACGTTGTACATGAAATGAACTAGTTGTGATTAAACAAAGTGATCCTTCCTAAATGCGTACGAATTTTTTAGAGGAAGATGAAATATCGTCTTAGGCAAAGGTTATTTAGAATGTGTCTTAAGATAGTATGGTAGGACCCATCGCGGGCCGCGGTGGCCGAGCGGTTCTAGGCGCTGCAGTCCAGAACCGCGGAACTGCTACGGTCGCAGGCTCGAATCCTGCCTCGGGTATGGATGTGTGTGATGTCCTTAGGTTAGTTAGGTTTAAGTAGTTCTAAGTTCTAGGGGACTGATGACCTCAGATGTTAAGTCCCATAGTGCTCAGAGCCATTTGAACCATTTTTTTAGGACCCATCGCGTTGTCAGTAATTAATCTGTATACGTTCAGCTACGGGCGTATTGCTTCAGCACGACTGCGAAATTCCTTCTACCACTTTGTTTCTTTGAGTTGAGAATTTTGCGTGAACAAATAGCAGTGTGACACTTCCTTTCTTTCATGTTGTAAATAAGTCACGTGCAACAATTTATTGTTAAGAAAATAGGACAATGCTTGTGAACTGGTATTGAAATATAGAATGGTATTAAGAGAAAGGAGATGGCCTACTCGTATAGTGCAATGCGCAGCGCGCTACTTGGCGAAACAGACAGGTGGACTAGATACAGATCGGATCCTTGCGATGGATTAACGACACACGGTCTGCTCCACCGACAAGTCCGAAATATTTCCCACACTCATTTAGGTGAATGCTGACCTGGCTTCTTAACCGCTGCCTCAGAGAATACCACACGCAATCGCTCAGAATACGATGATATGCAAACAAGGTTTGCACGACTCAAAACAGAAGGCTCACATTCTTTTCTCTGTTAGGTTAACTAACTAGTTTGACGACAGGCTGTGTACCTGGCCAAACAGTTAAAGAATAAAATAAAATTTGACAAATACTATAAAAGCAAACTGCACAAAGTTGCGTAAACGATACGATGTAGAAATTAAGAGAAATGAGATGCCTTTCATTGATAGAAACATTTTCCACGTATATCTGAAAAGACAAAGTTGTGTGTGTGTGCGCTGTGCCTTCTTTTTTTACGAGATTTTTCTTTGCAAATGCCTGTGCCGCTCTAACAAGTACCACAGCTACAGAGCTCCCGCATGTTACGCAGTACGGTCTCTGCTAGAACTTGTTCGCGGCCTAACAACTGGTTCTGGAACACCTGCTTGAGACGTGTTTTTCGTCATATTCCCACCACCTCTGTACACGCCAAGCTAAAAGCACCGCTGAAACCGGTAAATACGAAGCGATGCCTCAGAGAAACAACACCGTTAGTGGATACTGCAGTATCTTTAAGCAGTCAGCAAATACGCTAAATTTTACCAATATCAAATGTATGCAACAGGACTCCCTCTATAGCAAAAAAGTTCTTTGTATAAAAAAATTGTTTCAACAAGAGTATGCAGTAACACGAAAGTCTCGGAAGAGCGATGCATCGTGAGAAAAAAAGTAAAATTAAGTTTCACCGTCCTGCTTTCAGGTTGTATTCTAAAAATGTATTTAGCTATGAAGTCCCTGACTCCTCAGCGAATCATTACCCCAACAGCCTGCTGTACGTCTGGGGATAGAGCAATGAAAAGTTTTAGAAGAGAAACTGTTCGAGCGCTGTTGCTTGTATCATTGACATCGGGCTGCATCATGCAGCCAATGACGGACGACTAGATAACTTGTTAAACGCCACAGTCAGAAAAAATCCAAGATTCTTAGTATTGTGGAAGTGGCTCTGTAGCAGGTCTCACACAAACATGAAAACATTACATCTCTGAAGGTTACGCTGGTGGTTGCAACCTACTGGTATCCTGGAATTAGTCGCACCAAACACATTAATCGCACTCATATGAAGACAGACTTCGCAGAGGAACTTGTGCGGCGTGTCCGGATCATCATAAAGACCAAATTAAACTCGAAGAATAGAGTCAAAGCCATCAACACTTATATTACCGTTGTTTTAAGTTACTCATTTGATTTAGTCAACTGGAACAATACTGATCCTGAAGAATTACTTCCAAAATACCGAGTTCCAATGACAAAAGTTTGCAGGTATCGAAGTCATCAATAGAACGGAACTTGAGTGACAGATGTCTAGTAAAAAGTCAAATAACGTGAAAAATATGTCTTCCTTAAATCAGCTGCACCACGCAATGTGACCGTCAAGTAATTCAACTAGAGTGCATGTCAACCAGGAATAAACATATTGTCACGTCATATGCATAGTCAAGTGCACATCAGTAGGCAGAGTCGTGAATGAAGTAGAACAATTATAACTGAAAGCACGTATACACGGGAGTAACAGAAGTCATGGGATGCCTCATAATATGTGCCGGACCTCCTTTTGCCCGGCGTAATGATGCAACCCGATGTGGTATGGACTCAACAAGGCGTCAGAAGTCCCCTTCAGAAATATTGCCTGTACTGCCGTCCACAATTGCGAAAGTGTTGCCGGCGTGGATTTTGTACGCGAACTGACCCCTCGATTGTGTCCCAAGAATATTCGATGAGATCTATATTGGGCGATCTGGGTAGATAAATCATCTGCTCGAATTGTCCAGAATGTTCTTCAAACCAATGTTGATGATGTTGAACAGCAATCAGCCACAAATTTATTTTACGTTCCTTTATTCAAAAGGTGCCATTACCGGTTTCGAATCATTACAATTCATCGTCAGACAGCTTTCATTCTTCCATTACAACATGTAGTCCGTTTTTTATTGGTTAGTTGTCGTGAAATTTCGGTCTGGAGTATTTGTTTTCATAGTTTTCGTCCAACAAATGATGTTCGTACACTACTGGCCATTACAATTGCTACACCACGAAGAAATGCAGCTGATAAACGGGTATTCATTGGACAAATATATTGTACTACATCTCACATGTGATTACATTTTCACGCAATTTGGGTGCATAGATCCTGAGAAATCAGTACCCAGAACAACCACCCCTGGTCGTAATAACGGCCTTGACACTCCTGGGCATTCAGTCAAACTGAGCTTGGATGGCGTGTACAGGTACAGCTGCCCATGCAGCCTCAATAGGATACCACTGTTCATCAAGAGTAGTGACTGGAGTACTGTGACGAGCCAGTTGCTCGGCCACCATTCACCAGACGTTTTAAATTGGTGAGAGGTCTGGAGAATGCGATGGCCAGGGCAGCAGTCGAACATTTTCTGCATCCAGAAAGGCCCGTACAGGACCTGCAACATGTGGTCGTGCATTATCCTGCTGAAATGTAGGGTTTCGCAGGGATCGAATGAAGGGTAGAGCCACGGGTCGTAAAACATCTGAAATGTAACGTCCACTGTTCAAAGTGCCGTTAATGCAAACAAGAGGTGACCGAGACGTGTAACCAATTGCACCCCATACCATCACGCCGGGTGATACGCCAGTATGGCAATGACGAATACAGACTTCCAATGTGCGTTCACCGCGATGTCGCCAAACACGGATGCGACCATCATAATACTGTAAACAGAACCTGGATTCATCCGAAAAAATGACGTTTTGCCATTCGTGCACCCAGGTTCGTCGTTGAGTACACCATCGCAGGCGCTCCTGTCTGTGATGCAGCGTCAAGGGTAACCGCAGCAACGGTCTCCGAGCTGATAGTCCATGCTGCTGCAAACGTCGTCGAACTGTTCGTGCAGATGGTTGTTGTCTTGCAAACGTCCCCATCTGTTGACTCAGCGATCGAGACGTGGCTGCACGATCCGTTACAGCCATGCGGATAGGATGCCTGTCATCTCGACTGCTAGTAATACGAGAACGTTGGGATCCAGCACGGCTTTCCGTATTACCCTCCTGAACCCACCGATTCCATATTCTGCTAACAGTCATTGGATCTCGACCAATGCGAGCAACAATGTCGCTAAACGATAAACCGCAATCGCGATAGGCTACAATCCGACCTTTATCAAAGTCGGAAACGTGATGGTACGCATTTCTCCTCCTTACACGAGGCATCACAACAACGTTTCACCAGGCAACGCCGGTCAACTGCTGTTTGTGTATGAGAAATCGGTTGGAAACTTTCCTTTGTATGTGTCGCCACCGGCGCCAACCTTGTGTGAATGCTCTGAAAAGTTAATCATTTGCATATCACATCATCTTCGTCGTGTCGGTTAAATTTCGCGTCTGTAGTACGTTATCTTCGTGGGGTAGCAATTTTAATGGCCAGTCGTGTAGTTCTTACCACGGTATTATCGTTGCACCCTTAAATTTGTATCACTGAGCACATTAGATTTGTCACGGAAACCAGTCACGAACAGCTGTGGCCCAGTGACATGGCGCATTGAATCCAAGAAAATTCCATCGTTGTTTGGGAACATGAATTCCATGAATGGCTGCAACTCGGCTCCAGGGCTTCATGCAGTCTCTGCCACACTCTAACCCTACCGTTAGCTCTTACCAACTGAAATTGGGACTCATCCGACCAGGTTACAGTCTTCCAGTCTTCTAGAGTCTAACGCGGAGTGGTGGTTGGAGCTAGACGCTTGGGGTATTCCGTATCGGAAATCGTTAGGGTACGGTATTCAGTATTCTGAGATCAAAAGTGTCAAGAGCGTACCAAGATTTCCAAATTCCACACATTATCTGTCACCACGGGCAACGAAGTGGCCGACGGTCTGGCAAGTTGAAGCCCCCACGATTACAACGGTATGATCAGGAAAATTACTAACGATATTCTGCAAGTTCTCTCTCAAGTGCTCTACTCCTACAGCTACTGGCCCTTGCGGTCAGCAAAAGCATTCGACTACCATTTTTGTCCGTCCTCTGAAGCTTAACTTCATCCAGATTAATTCCCATTGTGAATCCACGATACCTTCGCTAGATATAAGTACGGCACCACCATTGGTGACTAAGCCATCCTTATGATAGGATTCCAATCTGAAGTTATTATGTTGCTGTTGTTTCCTTCTGTTTTCAACCAATTTTCTGTTCGTAGTACTAATTGGGCATTATAATCTTCACGGCAGCCAATTCGTCTCTGTTCACAAGGGTGTTTTTCGCTAAGCTAAAAAAAAAAAAAAGAAGAGAAAAGTAAAGCCGCGGTGCTGCCTCTTTTGTGTAGTACACGCCTGACCTATGAAGGTTAATTTTATGGCTCTCTACCCGATAGGGTACGCCAAGAAATTCGCATACATACCGTAACAGCGTCGTCCGAGCCTCTAGTTTTGAACTTCCACTCTGCTCCAAATCAGACACCGTGATCGACCCTGGGTCGGGTGCTACAATTAACCAGCTTGGCCTGCACCCCTTGTGCTAGTTGTCTTCGCCAAAATTAGCGATCCACCGAAAGGAACCGAGGATAGCCTCAGAGCACAAGCGACACGCTTCATTCGTGCCGACGTGTGCCACTACTTGCAGCCTGTTGCACCCAGTGCGCTCAATAGCCGCCGGCAGGGCGTCTTCTGCGTCTCGGACGAGACAATCCGGCAAACATACGGAGTGCACACAGGCATTCTGTCCTTTCCCGCCTGGTGTTTCCCTGACGGACTCCATTACCCGCCTAACGCAGGAGCTCCGCACTAGGCAGGAAAATCGGCCGCTGGCCCAACAGGAGAGACTCAGAAGTATCACCAGCACTGGACAGCACTCCGTGCTGGTTTCTAGCTTAATTTGACTGTCTACTTCACCTGTACCCAAGTTACAGTAGTTTCGTATCACCATTAATATGCTAAAACTGAGCTGACAATTTGCTGCAGTCACTGAAATTATCGTAAATAGCCTCAAAGATATTTCGATGTTTGGATAAGCATCTTCTAAGCCACACATTGAAGAAAAAAGATATCTTAAAAGTGTGCAAACGGGAAGTTGTGTCATGCTCATCATTAGCTGTTTCTACTGGAATTTGACAGCCGCTATTTCGATAACTTTTTCAGCTCTATCGATACTTCTGATTATTTGGGATCAAAGTCTGCTGCATATTTTTTTCGAATTAGGATACATACCTTACATTTAAGGCGTCCAACGCCGAAAGTCGAAGTGAGGCGAAATGGTATATGTGAAATCTGTTTCCCATTTCACTTGTTATTCTATCGAATACTTTCAAGCACTCTAGCTCAAACAGTTTCACTGCAGTCCACATTTGGTAGAAAATCGAAAGCATTCGTCAAATGCCGGCCGCGGTGGTCTAGCGGTTCAGGCGCTCAGTCCGGAACCGCGCGACTGCTACGGTCGCAGGTTCGAATCCTGCCTCGGGCATGGATGAGTGTGATGTCCTTAGGTTAGTTAGGTTTAAGTAGTTCTAAGTTCTAGGGGACTGATGACCACAGATGTTAAGTCCCATAGTGCTCAGAGCCATTTGAACCATTCGTCAAATAGTAAACTTGCTTCCGTACTCGTTCGCCAACATTTGAGACCCTACAGTACTGTAGCGAAGTAACTCCATTGCTGGACATGATCTAGCTGTGTAGGCGGCAGATGTATGAGCCAAGCGCGCTGTTGACAGATATCCCAGGTGACGCCTGTTGGGTAGTAGTCACTTGTTTATGACGGTACTTGGAAGATAAGACAGTGTGACAACAAGGTCTGTTTACCGTCTCGGGCCAAGGAAAGGCTTCCTCTCGCAGGTCAAAGTCTCTTACAAGTGGGACAGGAGTACTCACACATCAAAAAATGGTTCAAATGGCTCTGAGCACTATAGGACTCAACTTCTGAGGTCATTAGTCCCCTAGAACTTAGAACTAGTTAAACCTAACTAACCTAAGGACATCACACACATCCATGCCCGAGGTTGGATTCGAACCTGCGACCGTAGCGGTCTCGCGGTTCCAGACTGCAGCGCCTAGAACCGCACGGCCACTTCGGCCGGCCACACATCACTAGCGGCTAATTTTTTAATCGTTTTTCTTTCTTGTTTCCCTTTTCTGCACCCTTGGATGCGCCCTCGGCGGGGGCGTATCTCGCCACGGCTTCGGTCATAAGACGTGCTAAGTTTTTTTTTTATTTTATTTAAGTCTTTGTTTTGGTGTGAACTTTCGACATGTGGTGTACGCAGCAGCGGCTCTACGGACACATTCGGTGTACGCGCTGCCCGGTACACGCGCTCTGTTTACTGTAGGCGGGGCGAGTGATGCGAGCCGGCCGCGGCCGCCAGGAATGCAGCTCGGCTCCCAGTCGGTTGCGCAAGGGGCCGCCAGCGCTGCCCGGCCACATTATCGTCAACAAGTGCTCCTGCCATTGCGGCGGCTCGGCCAGACTCCACACGTGGCGGGTGTCCGCCTCTCTGCAGCCGCGCACTGGCCGGCCGGCTGCCCGCAGTACTCGAAACCTGGCGGCTGTGGCGACGCGGGCAGCGACACGAGGAAAGCCTCGGCTTGTGTACGGGGATAGCTCCACCACTGTCAAATTAACACGCAGATCAGAGCGCCTCCAGAAAGTGAAATCGAACCACTACTGTGCGGGGCATACAGGACTAGGGCTGTTGATAAAATGGTCATATATCGATATTTTTTTTTTCTAAAAGACATCGCTATGTATTGGCGTATATCGTCACCCGATATATCGACATATCGATAGCAAAATTGCCATAACGAGTGCCGATATTTTTGCTTTATATTATATCTTTTTCACAATTTACGGTAAATATTTAACTTTGTTCTTTTGAAAGTGTAGTAGAACAAAATTTTACGTTCACAGTGTGAAGCAGTCTTATTACTTTCTGAGCTTTCACTCTGAATGTCAGAAGCAACTATGTGTGGTACTAAAAAAGAAATCCTCTTGCACTAGGGAATGGCGGTGTGAATGGAATAACAAAACTTCCGATATGAAGTGTAACACCCCACCCGTCACTTATTTGGTTTTGGCATGTGTTCACCCCAGCTAATTGACTAACATATCAACAGAGAGTGCAAAACTGCCGCAATATCGGATAACGCAAAGAAAGTAAGAAGGCACTGTGACTCCTGATTGAACTGCGGTGGCAGTGTTGACATTAATTGATTCAGAATTGATCCCTTTTAATTACAAAGGGGTGCACACTGATGTTATATTCAGCTATTGAACACCAGATGCAAATGTTGAACATAAAATTAATTAAGGAAGTGACTTGGGATTTCAACTACTTGATTGAAAACAGATGCAGTCGATTAGCACAAATTTATTTTAACCCACGACCTTCAATCATCACATTACGTGACTCTCCTAACAGGCAGTGGTAATAAATTGCGTTTACGTGGAGTCAAGCGCGATAAATCAAAATAAATTCCTATCGACTGACCCAGGCGTAATGCGAAGTGCGAGAAGCATACTACAATACACGGCCCATGAAACCCTCGTGGAAACTTTGCCGACGTGATCCAACAAATTAATCAGTGCCTAACTCAAGCCGGAGCGGCGGCAATATCACCGAATTCAGCGTGGCGGGGCGACGTCGTTGTGCGGACGTCGGCCGCCCTCGTGGTGCTGCAAGGCTGCGCTCGTCTATTCACTCCTAGCTGTCTTGCTCAGTACATAGCTGAACGAAAACTTTCTATCTCCGAGCTCAATCGTTCCGTTTGCTAAGTCCTAAACTGCCGAAATGCTCACTCTCTCTCAGGCAAGCTGAGTAAAGAAAGCCACGTCCGCACTCTAGACAAGCTGGGAACAGACAACCTCTACGGAGACTTCTGCCAGTCCACTCTTCGCCTCGGTTTCCCCTCCAACAAAATCGCTTACGCCAATTGCAGCACAAGTCACGTTAATTATGCGTCGCTTCCCAGCGCCGACCAATGCCTGCTCTGGGAAGTGAACAAAATCCCACAAAATTTCCCTTCCTCTCAACTTCTGCTATTTAGCTCCTCCCAGGCTACCCATCAAGGTTAGCGTCTGCACAAAACACCAATTTTTCCGAAATTCTGACTCCCAGGAGAGTACTTCAAATTCCATGGTCCTACGTTCCCATCAGAGGCCGGCATATTTCATTCTGTCGCTCTTCATCTGATTTACTTCAGACTCTGAAGTTCCTATAGTCACGAACACGCATATTTTGGCCTCTGTTGACCGCTCCACCGTAGCTTTGCGCGGCTTTCTCGCATGTTTCACAGAAAACGGGACGATGGACATTTATCAACAGGCGTACAAGTTCTCCGTCTGCTTCCTGGTACACCAGCATGGGGTCAACCACCCCGCCCTAACTGTCACTCATCTTAAAGCAGCTGGAGGCCGCGCCGCGTCACCGCTTTCTCAGAGCTTGAGCCACCCTAAGCTGCCTATTGTCGCTGCCCTTCGCGCGCCGTCACCTGGCTGCGGTCAGCTCTGAATACTTCCTTGGCATAAACTAGCCTCCAGTAAATCGACGTGTTTCCACAAAGTTTTCACGTCTTGTGAATTACTTTAAAACCATCACCCAACATTAATTATTCCAATATGTCCATACTATACCCTCTACAAGATGTATTGTGCCTTGTCAATCATTTTTGTTCAGCCCTACTGTTCGCTCAACCTGAGTTCGGTGATCTTTAATGTCTTCGTGTAAGGGGCATTGAGGAAAACACGTTTTAATGTAATTATTGTGCTATTTCTTCACATCGACATTCTTGAATAACAGTTGCTGAAAACGACGAAGAAACATCTAAATGGCGAGGTTGGTCTTTGCGATGGGCAGAGATTTGTGAGGGAAAATGGTGACGTAATAGACGCTACTGACGGAAACTGCAACGTTTGTTTCATCATGCAATTTTGACACTACAACTGCTACATCACTGGTGTTGGCAGAAATGAAAAAAAAAAAAAATAGGGAAATCAACGTGAAGTGTTCCGGACTGATCCGTTACGTGCCGAAACCGAACGACAGACCCATTGGACACCTTTTATTGTGCCACTTACAAACAGTTACCATTGTTAGCAAAGCTGTTATCGTCAAGCATGAACGTGCATCGTTTTCCTTTCAATTCTATAGTAAATCAATACTTAAATATACAGCTCTAAATCTGGCTAATATTTTTATAGACAGGTACGTCGGTACATTTTCATAAGGTATGTTGTACATCGATACTTTTTCGATATATCGAGGGTTTATAGTCGCATTATTTTTAAATATCGATAAATCAGATTTCCGGTATTTTTAAAAATATCAACAGTCCTAAGCAGGAGGCCGCCAGCACAGTCTTTTGAAGAGAGCTTCTGGTACCGAGTGGAGAAGGAAAGTCTGTAACCGTATGAGCTGATGAAACCGTTCGATTTCTTCAGAACAGCGATTGACATCTTTAAAACATACAAATTGCGTGAGTCTACTTGTTTATTTATTTGAACCAAAAAAACAAATAAAATGCACAGCAATTACCATTACAGACAAATGAAAGAAAGGATTATCAAGCTGCATTGCTCTTGACCAACATCTTGCAGCTTCAGTTGCGCTCGGTGTCGCAAGCAGATCTTCTGAGAAAAATGCAGGGCATAGTCGGCAGTCGTGTAAGTGCTCCGCGGTGTGTAGTTCTCCGGACTCGCAGCTGCTGGTATCCACAAGGGAGTGCAATTTCTGGAGGCTACTCCTCGATCTCCCAACTCCAGATTGAAGTCAGCTGAGTGACCTCCACACGAGCCATATCCCTTCCTGCCTAGGTGGGAGGGTTTTCCAAGGGAAACTCCAGGTGGCGGTATTCTAGAGTGATCCACGATAAATTTCTTGTTGTAGCTGCTCTTTGCATGACTGAAGTAGTCTCAAGGAAACTTCTTCTTGGCGTTGCTGGAACGACCCATGTAGTGGATGATGTATAACGCTCATAACTCGGAAGTAGCTGTTACAAGCACGTTCCACTGATTTCAATAAAGCTACATACCGGCGATACGAAGACTACCTTATTCTTCCTAGCCTTGCACGTATATCATTAATCCTGTCAGACGCAAGGTAAAAATTACTTCAGTTACTGTCCGCAATGTTTGCTGCAGTATCAGAATACAAACACATTATGCACGCCCAGAAGGAAAGGTCAGTTTGTCTCCATTCTACTGATCCACATAGGATCTGCGATCATCTACACTGATACCAGAGTTTATGCTTATGGATTCCCATTGCGTGAATGATGGAGCGACACTGGGTCATGAAAAAAAGTATCCATATTACTTGTTAAAGGAATACCTCCATCTCGATATGTATACTTTTGTGCTCAAGATACTTTTCAATTGATACTTTCACTCATTTCAGTACTTTGCAGTAGGTATCTACCAAATGATCCTAGTAATTATTTTTATTACGGGTTCATTATTTACCCAAAAGTTTGGCTGTGTATTTCAGTTCCAACACTTTCAAAGATTGAGCATGTGGACACCAACAGGCAAACAACTGAACGAGAAATGTGTGTGTGTGTGTGTGTGTTTGTGAGTATGGGAAAACACTTTCAACACGTCGACAGCCATGGGAGCGCTTCGTAGACTTGGAATTCGGTTGTTTGCACGATTCGAATTACTAATTTGTTTTTGTATTGTTGTTGAAACAGTTTAATTGTAAGAGTTGCTGAATCAGAGCAGGCAGAATGACATCTACCAGAAGAGAAACTGGGCACAATTTTGATAATTTGGATAATAATGAAGTGAGATGCAATTTCTGTTATAAAATGTTATGTCCTGAAAGGTATGTGTGATTTTGCTGCAGCGTCTACTGTCAGAGGTAGTGATGAGCAAGCCATGATATTTTGGTGATATGCGGAATGAATATGTAACAGCCAAGAAGTAAGTTTCTAACGCTATACGACTCCAAGAACATGTATGGCGTAGTAACACAGCACACGCCTTCTCACAACCTATCGCAACGGAAGAGATAAGGAACTCGCATATCATTAAATAATGTAGGCTACGTGAATGACTGGCTTCGTGAAAGCAACAGCTTGCCCTAACATGTGTTGGCTTCTCACCTATAGTGACCAGCTGTGCTGTGTGGCAGATTCCCCAATCGCGAAGCCAGGATTTCAGGGTCCAGAATTTAGTAAACTGTCTGGAAGGTCATTAAACAGAGCTCCAGCACATCTCGTATCTATGGATGATAGTAGTTCAGTGAGACAGTGCAACGACACGTATCATACCATCACCCAGCGACACAGCAAAACACATCGATTCAACTTATTCAGCGCTTGAAAACTAGATAGCATGCGAAGAGATTGTACTTAATTTTGTCAAGCTCCAACCATGACTCACTGGCCACTTGGAGCACATTTAAATAAATTATGAATGAAGAGAAATATATTCTGGTAAATGACATTGTGAAAAATGTTGTTAGTAATAGATATAATTTTCATTCGCCATTAATAACATCTACACAGCTTATAACCACGTGGCAATAATACCATCCACATTACACAATACAAAACCAAGATTCTGTCGTCGCAAACGTAATCCTATGTCATCCATGTATAAGTAACCTTGACTGAAAAACTAAAGGTATTCCACAATGAAATGAAGTTAACAGTGATTCAGAAACCACATACCAAGTACTTATTAATTCGCAACTTATCTGTCTCTGTTCCACTGCGCGTAACACACGGAAGAACGTAAACTAGCATGCGGACCAATACGAATGAACAAACCAACAAACTCCGTACTGTAAACAGCTTTTTTATTTATTTATTTTTGTTTTTTTACAACCAAATACGAGTTTGACTGTTCAAAACCTTGGTACTCCATCAAACAAAGGTAATTTCATCAGAACAGCATGCGGTCTCAAACTGGCTCACACAGCAGACACGTCTTACACTCCAAGGAACTGTACAACGCATGTACTGGCTGACTTCCTGCGAGCAAAGACCTCGTAGCGTTCTAAACCGCCAAGGTACCCAACAGTTGCTTAAACAGGGCCACAGCACATTTCCTTCACCATCCTTTTCCCAGTGAGCTTACGCTCTGTCCCTAGTAAACGTTAAGGCACGTCATGCACAAGGCTAAATGGGAAACTCAGAGGACTGGATTCAGCCGCCTGAGTCGGAAAGTTTTCTTTTCTTGCTTAAGATGGCACCTTTCCTTCGCGAAATGTTATAGTTGTGTCATAAGTGTGCGTGTTGTGTGTTGGTGGCTGTAATTTATGTCTGTCGTTTTTGTGTTGCGTGACAGTGAGAGAAGGGAGAAGATGAAACCTGGTGATCTCGAATACCTTCATAGAATCCCAGAGTACAATGTAGATATCCGACGGACAGATTATCATCAAGAATGTAACATATCCTCACCCCATGAGACACTGCAAAAAGAGGTTTACAATTTAATCCAGGCTGAAACTCTGGTGATCAGTAACTATACGCCACCATCTTTCCTGCAACCACCAAACTCCATGTCAAGGGCCACCACACAAACAGCTTACTCTTTATTCTTCTAGCCTCCACAGAGAGTAAGAAGGGCAGTAACACAGTCAACCGCAGCTCCATTCTTTTCTTTTATTATTCGTGCATATTAAGATTCCGGTGCATTTGAGTGAGTTACAATCCACCAGCATCAGTACATGTCACCATACGACTTTACTATTGTATAGGCAGAAGGATACTCAGTTTTCTTTTGCGTTACTTAAACGCACTGAAGATGGCTATTCATAGCTGAACTCTGGATGTTGTTGTTGTTGTTGTTGTCTTCAGTCCTGAGACTGGTTTGATGCAGCTCTCCATGCTACGCTGTCCTGTGCAAGCTTTTCCATCTGCGAGTAACTCCTGCAACTTACATCTTTCTGGATCTGCTTAATGTATTCACTTCTTGGTCTCCCTCTACGATTTTTATCCTCTACGCTTCCCTCCAGAACTAAATTAGTGATCCCTTGATGCCTCAGAACGTGTTCCACCAACCGACCTCTTCTTCTAGTCAAGTTGTGCACACAAATTCCTCTTCTCCCCAATTCTATTCAATACCTCCTCATTAGTCACGTGATCCACCCATCTAATCTTTAGCATTCTTCTGTAGCACCACATTTCGAAAGCTTCTATGCTCTTCTTGTCTAAACTATTTATCGTCCATGTTTCACTTCCATACATGGTTACAGTCCACACAAATACTTTGAGAAACGACTTGCTGACACCTACATCTATACTCGATGTCAACAAATTTCTCTTCTTCAGAAACACTTTCATTGCCATTGCCAGTCTACATTTTATATCCTCTCTACTTCGACCGTCATCAGTTATTTTGCTTCCCAAATAGCAAAACTCATCTACTACTTTAAGTGTCTCATTTCCTAATCTAATTCGCTCAGCATCACCTCATTTAATTCGACTACATTCCATTATTCTGGTTTTGTTTTATTGGAGTTCATCTTATATCCTCCTTTCATGATACTGTCCATTGCATTCAACTGCTCTTCGAGCTCCTTTGCTGTCTCTGACAGAATTACAATGTCATTGGCAAACCTCAAAGTCGGGTTACCTTCCATTCAGAAAGGTGTTGCACTCGGCGACTGTTATTTTGACTTGTAAATTATAGATTGCAACGATCAGTTGTCCTTTTTAAATTTTATTGTGCAGCTCTAGATATCGGCTAGAAGCTAGCCATTCTCAGTGCACTATTATTTTCGGTCAATGCATGTTATTCTCTGTTGGTCGGGCCTCATCCAGAGTTCATTGAATACCACAGTAGTATCTGTAATCTGTAATTTACAAACCACAAAGTTTTCATTTCTTCTTCGTGGATTTTAATTCCTATCCAAATTTTTCTTTTGTTTCCTTTGCGAACTGTGGATATACAGGAATAATAAATAAGAAGAACATTTTACGCTGTCTGTGCGCAACAGTTTTTAAAGTTGGTTTATAGAAAATGTTCCATTTTTACACAGTTCGTTCTTTTTAATATCTGTTCATCCATTATTATATTATTATTGTAAATAAACTTTTTATGGTTAGTGATGTAAAAGACAGCTACAACATTCAAAGACAGTATTTTCATATTCAATGTCCAGTAATTATACATGGAAGGAATTTCTTGCAACGTCTTCACCGCCACTAAGTGATGGTATTCCAGTACCTCCTAATGTCTGTACAGGATATGCTGAGTACAGAAAAAGTGTCAAACAACGATTTTCAGCCAAGTCTCCATTAACTGTTTAAGTCTATAGCGTCTCCTTTTACGAATAGGATTTTCAACTTCATTTACAACGGAATATTTTACTTTCGGTTTCTTTTCCGTTCTGCGTCACTTTCATAATGAAGTATTTCTAACATTGTAGCAAAAACACGGCAGCTAGTGATTCGATCTCAACAAAGTGTTTACCTCTAGGTCTGTAGTACCAGTACTATATGAAGCAAATACGTTTTTTTTTTTTGGTAGAAATAGTCTGCATGACGGGAACGCGACTACCTCTGCTGGATGAGGTGATGGAATTTCGGCAGTGGGGTCCCCGGCGTCATTACGCGCAGACGCGCACTAATCCGCGCGGCTGGTCGGCAAGAAGCGGCGCGGCGGCCGTTCCTGGAAGGGCTGAGCGAGCGATTGGATTGATTGAGGCGGCGGGGTCGGCGCCTCGCGGGGGCCGGCGGCTGGGGGCTGGGGGCTGCTTTTTCCCCCGAGCAGCGGCCCGGCTGCGCGCCGCAGTTTATGGGCGGGCAGCGGCGCGGCGCGGGGCGGCGCACGGAGAACACGAAACGCCGGCGCTCGACTTTTTGCGGTGCGGCGGCTCGGGTGGCGCAGGTGTCTCCTGTTTCTGGGCGGCGCGCCTCGCGGAGCACTGCCCCCACTGCCCCCACTGCCCCCGGGCGGCGTTCCCACGTGGCCGGCCCGCGCAGGCGCCGGGGAGCGACCGCCTTCCGGGCACGTCCATCTCTTATTCACGCTGCCCGTTCCGCGACGCCGTATATAAGACCTGCAGATGCAGCGTCGCATCTCGGGGCTCCCTACTAAAACTGCGCGTTCTCAGAGGACGGGTTTTGCGAGGCTCGATACCGTACGCTTCTTCGGTCTAAAGCTGCCTGTACGAGCCACAGACCACTGAACGGTGTTTGGCGAACGGTACCGTACGCCACTACTAGCCATCTACCGTGAAGTTCCGACCGAAAATGGAACGGGCAAAAAAATGGTTCCCTGTTTGTTTCTCTACGAGCCTTAATCTACATGTGCATCACACTCCGCACGCCACTTAATGGAGTGTGGCAGATGGTACTTTCTGTTCCGGTGTACCGACAAGCGCCGGCACGAAGGTGAAGAACACAAGAGGAGAGAGGGCTGTGAGACGGCGTCAACCGCACGCCTACTGGGACGTGACCACGGCAGGAGCGGCCTCTACATCAAGAGAATATAAGCACCGCCCCTCCCAGCCTTGGCCAGACAGTAGATTGTCTACAGCAAAGGACATCGATTATTTGCATGACGCCCATCGCTTGCGGCAACTCCTTGCAAACCAAAGTATTGTTAATCTACTTTATTCTAATAAAAACCATTAATGTGTTTTGCTTGAATTGTTGTATAGCTATCCGAGAAGGCAGCATCCTTTAGGCACCCTATAAGAGACGATTGGGCAGCACTCCACACTTTCTGTACCACAAACTGAGCCCTCCAACCTTGTCCCACTCGCAAATAGCACGTGGGAAGAGTGGTTAGTGGTAAACCTTTTGATTTTTAGAACCCATGTTTACTAGACTTTTTTGTTTTGGTACATACTACCTCCTCCAAAAAGTTGGAAAGCAAAGAGTTTGCCACGGTCAAAGGCAACACAACAATTTTCGCTTATAACTTTCGACACGATCGTTTCCCGAGCAGCGGCCCTTACTTCAAATTGATGCAATTACCCTTCTTTAAATTACCTGAAAGCTTGTAACATCATCACAGAATCACCCTTATAAGATCTCATTTATACAGGGCGAATATTAGTAAAACCGACAAACTGCAGGGACGGATCCCTGACTGGAAACGGAGGAAAAAAGATCCTACGAACGTGTGTCTGGAAATGCATCCCTGGCGCATAAAGGTTCCTCCGACCACGTGTCGCGATATTCTTGTGTATTGCGCACTGTGTGATTGATGCAGCGTACTGTAAGTAGCGGAACGGTCCTGCACCACGTCGGGAACAAGCCGAGATTGTGTTTGTGTACGGACAACCAGATGGAAACGGTCGAGAGGCAGTGCGGCTACATCAAAACGAGTGCCCTCGCAGACACCTACCACATCACACAACATTTGAAGCCCTATTTGGGATTCTGTGTATTCATGGGTCCTCTCAGGGAGACGAACGTGCAGGGAGGCCGTGGACTGTAGGTACACCAGATTTGGAGGACCGAGTTCCACAGTGTACTGTGTTACGAACCCTAGTGTAAGCTCCGGGCAAGGGGCCCGCCAACATGGCATAAACCAGAGTACGATTATGTATATCCTGCATAACAACCCCTACTATCCCTATCAGCTGCAATCCCATGAAGGCCACTTTGAACACCTGTTGTGACGTGGATGCGATGCAGCTGTGTAGTGTTGGAACGTCCCCTTTGAACAATTATACATGACTGTGCTTAAACTGACACACAATATTTTTAGCGCAACGCAATCTGATTTTCAAAAATCCCTACAAAAGAATGGCCCTGACTAACAATAACCTATACCTTTCACAAATCACTTACCTCACAAAAATCTTCGTTACTCGAACTACTCCAATACAGCGAGCGCCACTACTGCCAGCTAAATAAAAGATTCAAACTACTGAAGGCACTAACTACTGATAGGCACAGTTAGCAAAAGAAAGATTTTGATAGAGAACAAATAATGTATTTACCCTAATATTGTTCAAAAGTCATATTATATATATCAGTTCATGACATCCAGTCTTACAAATTTACTCTTTCTTAATGAGACACGTCCAGATCGTCCGCTCTCAAAATTCCGCCATCTCTCTCCCTACATCCACCACTGCTGGCGGCTCACCTCCAACTGCGCAACGCTACGCGCTGTTAACATCCAGCTGCCCAACACTACAATGGCAGACAACAATGCAAACTAGCCACAGACTGCACACAGCACAGCCAGTGATTTTCATACAGAGCGCTACGTGGCGTTACCAATAAGAAAACCTAAACAGCCTACTTACAGTGTGTTCCAGGAGGATTTTTTATCGTTGGATGCACAACGTCCATTGTCGGACACATGTTTATAGCACCTTTTTTCCTCCATTTCCATTCAGTACTCGGTATCTGCAGTCTGTCGGTTTTATTAATGTCCACGCTGTATTCGAGAAAGTGGCCGATCGTTTACTGATAACTAACCACAAGAGATTAGTCTTATTATGCTCGTGCTATTTATGTAGAGAAGCTTCCAAATCGTAACATTCTTCCTCTGAAGAAAAAAGTGTACCACATCATTAAAGACTCTTAAACATTACTACGCAACCTCAGACAGTCTGCTGTTACTTTACACCACTTTTCACACCGGTGATTAATTCTTAGTGTTCTTTAGTGTAACTTTTTCTGTTTCCCGTGATCGTACCGCCGACTAGTCCAAGAAACGTCACTACTTGTCTGTCTCCAGTCCACTGTCCCTCAACTGTCTCCGTCTCCTTGTTGCTCTGATTTTACATTCTGTTTAATTTCTCACGCTGCAGTACTTATACAACAGAACATCCACATGAACACTGTTTTATAAATAAGTTTATACGTATATGTTATATGACATAGGTTGCATAAATTACAGCAAATAATCAACAAAAAGAAATTCCGTCACAGTATTACTCTGCCAGGAAGCGTTTATTAGCGGGACCGGATTAAATCTCTGCCCTGCTACGTTCATAAAGTCGGTCTAAATAAGGGACTTCAGCCTCGTGTTGACTCGTGGGACAGAGTAAAACTCTTCATTACACAAAAGTTAGTAATTAAAGCCACTTGGTCTGTATTCAGTCGCTCAGAAAGATTCCAAGATTCGACTACTGGACTGGCATATCTACGCCGGTTGCAGTTCCTACACCGCTTCCAGCTGACTCCTAACAGATTCCGCCAATAATATTGACAACAACAAAACGGGAATACAATTCAGAGTCAGTAGGAAAAATATCACACAAACACTTCACACTCAAATTTCCACGGAAACAAACGTTGTTTATTGGTTTCAGCTGATCATACTCAGTTCTAATTCGGTCACTCTACACCGCCTCCAGCGGCTAGGATATGCTACCAGAAACAAGGTCTCTGTCTGTTGAGTACGGGACCGCTCACTAACCAGCAACACTCGAACAGATTACCGGTAACTTCTTAATCATAATTCCACGCTCGCTCATAGGATGCGCTTCGGATTCATGCCGGCTTTCCGTATTTGAAAAACAGCTGGCTTAGTCCCTGAGAATCACTAGCTGCCGACTCCACATGCTTAAAACATCGCCTCTTCTCCGCAAACCTTACCACTTGCCTTTTAACTTCCAGATGGCTATCAGTTGACTTCTGATTTCGCGAGTTTCCAAAACACGCCGTAAAATAGATTTTACATCCATGCCTTTGAGCCAGTCAAATTACAGCAGTCGCACGCAAGAAATTCCATTGGCAACTTATTGTTCGCGCTAATAACTCTATACTGCAAAATGCTGCTTCCTGTCAAGACTTTTATAAGTTTGTCTCCACCAGTGCTGCGAATGAGCTGCCAGACTGGGAGAACGACAAGTCCTTGAGCCAGTGCAGCAGGCTTCTACCACAGCCCATTTAGAAGGATTAGCGAATGGTTGTTTCTCATCGCAGGGCTGGAGAAAGCCAAACACCTGAAATCGTGTCTACTGTCATATATTCTCGCTGGCGTACTCTACAGCCAAAAGGATGAATACACGTGCGCGGCCAGAAAATGTGTTGTAAACTACTTACTCAGAATTGGGCTAGGTGATCGTCTTTTCCCTTCCAGCGATTGCCGTCTAAGCGCATAGAATATTTTTCATAATGCTCTCGTACTGATCAGGCCATCCAATAACAAATCTAGCGGTACGCACGTGAGTTATTTAGGCCTCTTCCTTCAAATCGCTCTGTTGAAAATCCCAACCACTCGAGAAGTACCCAAGATTTGGTCTACAGGCGCTCTATAGGCGGTGTCCTTCATATAATGTCGCTGCATTTTCCTTACAACTGACTTGATGTGCTCGTTCCGTTGAGTGTCGTCTCGCTGCGTTACTCCCAGATATTTATCGGACTTGACTGAATCAGACAGCATATTATCAATATCCTATTTGAATATCACTGGAGTATTTCTCCTACTCATCGTCATTAACTTCATTCATATTTAAAGCAAGCTGCCATTCATCATACCGAACGGAAACTGTGTCCAAATCATCCAGAGTGCTTTTACAGTCACTCAATGATGAAACTTACCAGTACATAACAATGGAATCAGCAATGTCCGTCAGATTGGCTGCCCACCCTGCCGTACAGATCGTTGTAATATGTGGAGAATAAGAACGGTCATACCATTTTTCGCTGCGACATTTTGACGTTAAATCTGTCTCTGGTAAACATGTGCCACAAAGCAAGTTGTATAATTTTCAATACGATAGGGTCCGCAGCTGCGATGAATTTTTTGAATGATTTCTTGAAACCTTCAGCTGCCATTTTCTTTATTTCCTGTATGATTGTACAATTTCAGCCTTGGTCCATTTTCAAGTATTTTACGGATGATTTTTTGGTAACAGATTATGACATATGCGACGTTCCTCGTATGACATCATGTCACGCTCATAAATTAGTTCGAGGTGTTCACTGGGCTGTTTTACTCGAAAAGTTCGTCTTCATATAAAATTTTAAGAAATTCGCAGCTATTCACTATACAAAAAATGTAACGTGACGAGGAAAGTACATAACGATTATGTACAGGACTGAAGATATTTCGACATCGTTGATTTGCCAGGAACAGTGCACCTGATTAACACCGGAATTGCCAACTGGCGACGGAACAAAGACTCTGAAACGTGTCACAAATAAGAAAATTAAATTTAATGACTAGTTATTTTGTAATTTTTTATTTATGTATTAAGCAGACTATATCATTTTTACAGCAAATGCTCGCCATTTCTGCTTCAATATCGATATAAAAATAGCGTCCTCCTAGAAAAGATTTTCATATGTTACGATTTATCTTTAGGGTCGAAAAAGTGTAGAATATTTCGTCAGATCTTTGTAAGTTGTGTTTTAAAGTGGTGCTCATATTGGAAGTTGAAAGTTCATGATCCTTCGTGAACAATGAGGCTACTTTTGTCATGCTGTATGCCCACGTAATATTCGAGAGTGTGTTCCCATCTGCAGGCAACGAATTTAGCTTAGGCACTTGCCTGTATTTTGCTGTAATTTCTGTGGATTAATGAGTGCGGGTAAAAGAAAGCCTCAGAGCAAAGCGATGTGACTAGCTTGTTGGAGATGTTGTTGAATAAAACTGCTGAACTTGGCTAGGGTCAGTAGCTACACATAAATTTCATTCGTTTCCGTGTAAATTTGAGTGTGGTGTTGTTCTATGACGAAATTTATTCGCTGAGGAGGAATTCTTTGACATCAGTTGTGTTAGGTAAGGATATACTGTCTGTCCGTGCCGCATGAAAAATGTGACGGACCGGGTCCCGAACCCGGATTTACCACTTATCGCGAGCGATCACCTTAACCATTTCGGATAGTCGTGCACGCTCCCCTAACCGATTCAGACCTCTATGTGATACACAATGTCTACATCTCCTAATGCTTGAACATTGCGTGATTTCCGGGGGACTGAGACGACGAGGAATTAAGACTTATGTTACTATCGTCGTTTTTTAGTCTTCGAGGCTTGTAAATACTGATTTCACTTTCTATACGGATGTGAAACTTGGACAATTGGAAGAGAGAAGACGGCTAGAGGCCCTGGAGATGTGGTGCTATAGAAGGATGACGAAGATCAGCTGGAGAGACAAAGTAACAAATGATGAGGATCTTAGAAGAGTACAGGAAACCAGATCTCTGTGAAGGCACATCCAAACAAGAAGAGACAAACTTGTGGGGCAGATTCTACGACACAACAACATCATTCGAACAATAGCAGAAGAAGCTATTGAGGGAAAGAATCGGCGGGGCGACGAAGGATATCATACATGAAACAAATCATGAGCGACGTTGGATGTAACACGTTCGTGGAAATGAAGAGGGAGGCAGACAGAAGAGAGGGATGGCGCTCTGCTGCAAACCAACCTCAGGGTTGAACACTGAAAGAAAGAAAAGAAGGTGCTACTACTGTGGCAATGCCGTTGATTGGTGAGACAGGTACAGGACTTTTATTAATCGACTTTGGAGTGCTTAGAAGTTTAACCCTTCCTCGTGGGCGAGCGAGGTGGCGCAGTGGTTACCGCACTGGACTCGCATTCGGGAGGACGAAGGGTCAAACACGAGTCCGGCTATCGGCTATTGGGTTTCCCGTGGTTTCCCTACATCGCTTCACCCAAATGCCTGGGTAGTTCCTCTGAAAGGGCACGGCCGACCTCCTTCTCCATCCTTCCCTAATCCGATGGGACTGATCACCTCGCTAGCCGGTCCCCTCCCCCGAAATCACCCAACCTCTCTCGCCTGGCGAGGATCACTTATACTGATTCTACGTGTGTAGCGGGGCAATGAGTCAATGTGGACCCACCAATAAACGCTTCCAACTAAATCTGCAGAGTAGTACGTCCAATAATTTGTTTTGCACGCCACACATCGCCAAGACGGTGTGGCTTCTGGTAGCGATCACAAATGTCATTTCGTGCAACGCTACGGAAGTTCACAGCACGCACGGAAGGAACGCCCCAGAATTTATGACAGATAAAAATTAAAAAGTTGTTTGATCGTAACTAACATTATTTTCTTGGAGAAATTCGCGACCTAACATCACTGACACAGCGACGACGACGACGACGACGACGAAGATGATGACAACAACAATAACAACTAAAACACGTCTGCGGCATATGCACTTATAAAAAATAACTACTCGACAAACCTGGCATTTCCCGGGTTTTCATTTTGCCAATTTGCTAGTAGAAATGAAACTAACACGCAATTTTGCAGTAGACACAATGTGAGATTATCCCTGGCCATTTCTGTATGCTGGGCACAGCTGCTTTGCGTGTCTACAACACTATTTTGTAAGCGGCTCTGTGGTAACGTGTCTTGATAGCTCTGTACACGGCTGCTGTTTTGGCGCATTTCGCATTTTAAATCTGTCATAAGCGATGGCTCGTGTAAGCGATTTTCTTAAATAGTCTTAGCAGTAAAGAATGACTGTATTAGAACTTCATGCATGGTGCGACATTTTTTTCAGGCATCTCAGTGTTTATGATCTCACATCCCTTGACCTACGTGTCGTTCAATGGTACACTATTGGCCATTAAAATTACTACACTACAACGATGGCGTGCTACAGACGCGAAAGTTAACAGACAGGAAGAACATGCTGTGATAAGCAAATGATTAGCTTTTCAGAGCATTCACAGGAGGTTGGCGCCGGTGGCGACACCTACAACGTGCTGACATGAGGAAAGTTTCCAACCGATTTCTCATACACAAACAGCAGTTGACCGGCGTCGCCTGGTGAAACGTTGCTGTGATGGCTCTTGTAAGGAGGAGAAATGCGTACCATAACGTTTCCGACTTCGATAAAGGTCGGATTGTAGCCTATCGCGATTGCGGTTTATCGTACCGCGACATTGCTGCTCGCGTTGGTCGAGATCCAATGACTGTTAGCAGAATATGGAATCGGTGGGTTCAGGAGGGTAATACGGAACGCCGTGCTGGATCCCAACGGCCTCGTATCACTAGCAGTCGAGATGACAGGCATCTTATCCGCATGGCTGTAACGGATCGTGTAGCCACATCTCGATCCCTGAGTCAACAGATGGGGACGTTTGCAAGACAACAACCATCTGCACGAACAGATCGACGACGTTTGCAGCTTTATGGACTATCAGCTCGAAGACCATGGCTGCGGTTACCCTTGACGCTGCATCGCAGACAGGAGCGCCTGCGATGGTGTACTGAACGACGAACCTGGGTGCACGAATGGCAAAACGTCATTTTTTCGGATGAATCCAGGT
Organism: Schistocerca serialis cubense; assembly: GCF_023864345.2. Classification (NCBI taxonomy): domain Eukaryota; kingdom Metazoa; phylum Arthropoda; class Insecta; order Orthoptera; family Acrididae; genus Schistocerca; species Schistocerca serialis. The sequence continues at coordinate 759,699,150 of NC_064643.1, forward strand.
TCTGTTTACAGCATCATGACGGTCGCATCCGTGTTTGGCGTCATCGCGGTGAACGCACATTGGAAGCGTGTATTCGTCATCGCCATACTGCGTATCACCAGGCATTATGATATGGGGTGCCATTGGTTACACGTTTCGATCACTTCTTGATCGCACCGACGGCACTTTGAACAGTGGCCCTTACATTTCAGATGTGTTACGACCCGTGGCTCTACCGTTCATTCGATATCTGCGAAACCCTACATTTCAGCAGGATAATGCACGACCACATGTTGCAGGTCCTGTACGGGCCTTTCTGGATACAGAAAATGTTCGACTGCTGTCCTGGCCAGCACATCCTCCAGATCTCTCACCAATAGAAAACGTCGGGTGAATGGTGGCCAAGCAACTGGCTCGTCACAATACGCAAGTCACTACTCTTGATGAACTGTGGTATCGTGTTGAAGCTGCTTGGGCAGCTGTACCTGTACACGCCATCCAAGCTCTGTTTGACTCAATTCCCAGGCGTATCAAGGCCGCTATTACGGCCAGTAGTGGTTGTTCTGGGTACTGATTTCTCAGGATTTATGCACTGCGTGAAAATGTAACCACATGTCAGTTCTAGTATAATATATTTGTCCAATGAATACCCGTTTATCATCTGCATTTCTTCTTGGTGCATCAACTTTAATGGCCAGTAGTGTATATTCGTGTAGGTACATTCAGTGGCTTATGTGGATATTGCCCACGTAATATGTTGGGAATAGAGTTACTAACAAAGAAGGAATAAATTTAAAGGTCACACCAATACGGCAGTTTCCCAAGCATCTCAGTATTTGTGACGTGGTAACTTCTGAATTATGTGTGGCATCATGATATAATATTGTAGAGGCATTTAGCGGCATATGTGGATTCTGTCTGAGGATTTTATTCCGAATAGAAATAGTAACACAGAAGTAATAAATTTAAAGTACATGCATGATGCGCCAGTTTTTCACGCATCTCATTGTTTATGATGTCATATCTCTTGAATATTGATAGCTAGGTGATTCTTTCTCCGACAGGAATTGTTGCCTGCAAAAAGGTGGGACTTTAAGGAGATGGGACCTGTATAAACAGACTAAACCAGAGGTTGTACAGAGTTTCAGGGAGCGCGTAAGGGAACAAATGGCAGGAATGGGGGAAAGAAATACAGTAGAAGAAGAATGGGTAGCTTTGAGGGATGAAGTAGTGAAGGCAGCAGAGGATCAAGTAGGTGAAAAGACGAGGGCTAGTAGAAATCCTTGAGTAACAGAAGAAATATTGAATTTAATTGACGAAAGGAGAAAATATAAAAATGCAGTAAATGAAGCAGGCAAAAAGGAATACAAACGTCTCAAAAATGGGATCGACATGAAGTGCAAAATGGCTAAGCAGGGATGGCTAGAGGATAAATGTAAGGCTTATCTCACTAGGGGTAAGACAGATAGTGCCTACAGGAAAATTAAAGAGACCTTTGGAGAAAGGAGAACCACTTGCATGAATATCAAGAGCTCAGATGGAAACCCAGTTCTAAGCAAAGAAGGGAAAGCAGAAAGGTGGAAGCAGTATGTAGAGGGCCTATACAAGGGCGATGTACTTGAGGACAATATTATGGAAATGGAAGAGGATGTAGATGAAGATGAAACGGGAGATATGATACTGCGTGCAGAGTTCGACAGAGCACTGAAAGACCTGTGTTGAAACAAGGCCCCGGGAGTAGACAACATTCTATTAGAACTACTGTCGGCCTTGGGAGAGCCAGTCCTGACAAAACTCTACCATCTGGTGAGCGAGATGTATGAGACAGGTGAAATACCCTCAGACTTCAAGGAGAATATATAAATCCCAATCCCAAAGAAAGGAGGTGTTGACAGATGTGAAAATTACCGAACTATCAGTTTCATAAGTCACGGGTGCAAAATACTAACGCGGTTTCTTTACAGACGAATGGAAAAACTAGTAGAAGCCGACTTTGGGGAAGATCAGTTTGGATTCCGTAGAAATATTGGAACACGTGAGGCAATACTGACCCTACGGCTTATCTTAGAAGCTAGACTAAGGAAAGGCAAACCTACGTTTCTAGCATTTGTAGACTTAGAGAAAGCTTTTGACAATGTTGACTGGAATACTCTCTTTCGAATTCTGAAGGTGGCAGGGGTAGAATATATGGAGCGAAAGGCTATTTACAATTTGTATAGAAACCAAATGGCCGTTATAAGAGTCGAGGGGCATGAAAGGGAAGCAGTTGTTGGGAAGGGAGTGAGACAGGGTTGTAGCCTCTCCCCGATGTTATTCAATCTGTATATTGAGCAAGCAGTGAAGGGAAGAAAAGAAAAATTCGGAGTAGGTATTAAAATCGATGGAGAAGAAATAAAAACTTTGAGGTTCGCCGATGACATTGTAATTCTGTCAGACACAGCAAAGGAGTTGGAAGAGCAGTTGAAGGGAATGGGTGGTGTCTTGAAAGGAGGATATAAGATGAATATCAACAAAAGCAAAACGAGGATAATGGAATGTAGTCGAATTAAGTCGGGTGACGTTGAGGGTATTAGATTAGGAAATGAGACACTTAAAGTAGTAAAGGAGTTTTGCTATTTGGGGAGCAAAATAACTGATGATGGTCGAAGTAGAGAGGATATAAAATGTAGACTGGCAATGGGAAGGAAAGCGTTTCTGAAGAAGAGAAATTTGTTAACATCGAGTATTGATTTAAGAGTCAGGAAGTCGTTTCTGAAAGTATTTGTATGGAGTTTAGCAATGTATGGAAGTGAAACATGGACGATAAATAGTTTAGACAAGAAGAGAATAGAAGCTTTCGAAATGTGGCGCTACAGAAGAATGCTGAAGATAAGATGGGTAGATCACATAGCTAATGAGGAGGTGTTGAATAGGATTGGGGAGAAGAGAAGTTTGTGGCACAACTTGACTAGAAGAAGGGATCGGTTTGTAGGATATGTTTTGAGGTATCAAGAGAGCGTGGAGGGTAAAAATCGTAGAGGGAGACCAAGAGATGAATACACTAAGCAGATTCAGAAAGATGTAGGATGCAGTAGGTACTGGGAGATGAAGAAGCTTGCACAGGATAGAGTAGCATGGAGAGCTGCATCAAACCAGTCTCAGGACTGAAGACCACAACAACAACAACGGTAACGGATATGTGTGCCAAGTCTGGTTTAAACCAGTACAGTGGTTTAGGAGGAGCTGTGAAGCGTACATACATACGTGCATGCACACACACACATATACGTATTTACATCCATTTTTATAATATTTATGGATTTACAATTAAAGAATGAGTACTTGATGATCGCGGCATTGTACGACAGTGCGTCGTACGAAACCGGACATCGTCATTTAATCTGAGTGAAGTTGAAAAACGTGTTACTTATATAAAATTCATGAGACAGGCCCAGAGCTCATCCAGGTCCATATAACGTTAAAAAGTTTGTTAAACTTTGTCATAAACGTAGTTCAAATTCAGGAGGCTTCTTTTGCCGCTGCTAAGCAGTGGCATCCTGTTACGTAACCTCCAGAGCAGCAGGGCATTCGGAGGGAACGACCGTTCGTTCCTCTTCCTGTGCAGTACGGTGACCTCGCCGACGTACGCCCTCTCGGAAAAACGCCTCGCAGCGATTGCGACCGTGCGCCCGCTTCCCGGGTGATGGATGTGCCACTGCAGCGCCAGGAGCCGCGCTCTCCACTCCACACACGCGTATTACGCAGCCCAGAGGACGCCGGCCGTGGCCCTTATCTGAATACCGCTCATGCATTTTTTATGGCTGGCCGCAGTGTTTATATTTCGACCGGCAGGTACTGCGCCGCAGCCAGCGTAGTAACCTTGGTAGTGACCCCCGGAGCTTTCGTCCTCGTTGTGAAATCGGAAAAGTAAACAGAAAACTGACCACTCCTAGATCTAACCAAATGAAATCACAATAAAATATTGTACGAATGTATGATTGATTCGATGGACCACATTACCAGCTACTGAATAGCCAGACATAGTTTCTTGAAGGATGTATGCTACGTCGTAGTATCGTAAGTGTCAGCAATCCATAATGAAGCAATTTTATGAAATATTGGGTTTAGCTTTAAGGATTATAACACACACACATTTTCGAAGAGTTTCTGAAAAGAGAAATGTGTCTAATTTTTAGGCTGCAGTCTCGGTGGCATCGACATCGGAGTATTCTGCCGACGAGCGATGTTGATCGAAGATGGCGGATCTTTTCAAACCAGTACGCCAGTATGTGAACGGTCTCGGTGCTTGTGATCCCAACGCCCGAACGTGCAGACGCAGAAAGACGGTGGGCGGAATTCTGATCAGTTTGTTTCCTTCGGTCGCATCAGGCGACGTTCCCACACGAAAAACAAAGGTTGTAATAAACAATTTTTAAGTTTATCACAAGAAAGACGAAGTTTGTGGCATCCTGAAGATGAGGAAGATAAAAACAGGGATATGTCTCGGAATCTAAGGTGTGAAATTGTCACTTTATTCGTAAAAAATTAATAATAATTTGTTGAACTTTACCTCACGTTACATTGTGCAAATTCTGTGGTTGTGTAGCCATTTCAGCCTCATGTCTATACTTAATGAAGCATATCCTCTGCCAAACTGGCAACATATGTGTCGGAGATTTTAGACTTAGGCCAGTGGTTCCCAGACGGTGGTATGCGTAGCACATGTGGTACGCAAGGACACTTCAGGTGGTGCCCTTACAGGTAAACAAAACACGAATTCAAATAATTAAATTATTCACTTGCATTACTCCAGGTTCAGTTTATTACTATTTTGGACAACTTCTTTGTATTATTTATGATGTAAAGATTTTGAATGTAATTCCTCTCTCATGTATTGAATAAATGAGTGTTGAGTGACCTGGGCCTCCCGTCTGGTAGACCGTTCCCCGGGTCCAAGTCTTTGGACTTGACGCCACTTCGGTGACCTGCGCGTCGAATTTATTGAATATTGTAATCCGGTTTCGCAGGATAGAGCGGATCAGGTTATGGTTGTGGAGGGGGGGGGGCGTAATCGGTTACTGTTAGTTGTACAAACACAGAAACTTTATTTTCCTAAGAACCACTTCATAATACATTGCCTTAAAAGGATCAAATTAAAAGAATACGGCTGAAGGCATAGTTAAGAAACTTGCAATACCTCCTGGGCTGAAGGACCAAAATCACAGCCGGCCGTTGTGGCAGCAGCAGCGCTTATCGATACTAGTACCGCTGTCCCACCTTAGGTGTGACCGCGCTAGTATTCCCGTGTGGTGGTGGGTGCGGCGGTCAGGCCGGGACCGCTGCCGGCGTGCGCGCAATCGGATGGTGAGGCGCTAGCTGCGAGAGCTACAAAGTTCGTTGCCCACCGAACCTGGACACTGAAGTTGAGTGATCAATTAACCTGCTATTAAACCTCAACTGCTGTGACATCTCTTCGTTCATTGCCAGTTGTTGCTTCCTGGGCCGTTCCAGCTACCAGCAACGTATGGTATGTTGGAATCGGCGAAATTTTGCAGCCATCTTCCTGTATGGTCTTTAACTATTAAATTGGTTGTTACTTATCAGTGAAGTGCACCAGCGGTATTTTCTGCTTTGTGGCCATTAACGCCCCAGTTACCTGCCCTGGTCATTAGCTTAGTTTTCAGGCCGTGTTGATGCTGTCTGGCACGGCGTGTAGCTCGACAGCCTTTTAGTTGTTTCTTCATACTTTTTCTTAAGAGCGGTTATTGTGCCTTGGCTCTTTTAGATGCCAATTTTGAAGATGTAATGCGGCTGGTATCTGCGTCCACGGCTGATATTTTCCGTTGTCGCACTGTTGGTCCGGTGGAAGGGAATTGATTAGGTTGCTGGGCGGTCCTTCAGCTGTCCCTGGGTCGGGTTGCCATCCGATAATTTAACCTTACTCTTGGCTGCCTGCCTCACCGCACCTTACATTAGAACTACCTCCTCAGGCCGACCCTTGGAACACTTCTGGGCACCACTGTTTTGTTGATTTTAGATTGTGATTTTCGTTTTAGTCTGATGTACTGTCCGAGGCCTTCAGCTGATTATTAATTCAGTTTGTTTTAATTGTAAAATAAGGCATCCAGCCAACTTAAATTAAAATTTTGAAAACTGACTTGTTTAAAACTAAGTTTAAAAAGAATTGCCCTATCTGAAATTCTTGTTATCCAGGCCCTAAACCCTGAGTTGTTCAGCGTCTTGTGTGTGGCCTTCAGCTAAGTATTTAGGTGATCTTTTTTTTTTTTAAGTAAGGCCTTCAGCGGCTTGTTTTCTATAAGGTAATTGTTTAAACTTGTGTTCAGGCCTTCAGCCATTCTTGATTTTGCTGTGGTTTTGGCTCTGAGCACTATGGGACTTAACATCTGAGGTCATCAGTCCCCTAGAACTTAGAACTACTTAAACCTAACTAACCTAAGCACATCACACACATCCATGCCCGCGGCAGGATTCGAACCTGCCACCGTAGCGGTCGCTCGGTTCCAGACTGTAGCGCCTAGAACCGCTCGGCCACCTCGGCCAGCGTAGCTGATTAGTTGTGTGCTTTCCAGTATTCTGCAGAGTTCTTGTTTTCATTTTCATGCTCAGTACTTCGACGGCAGACACAGTCGTCTTCTTCAGGTGCTGTGAGTTTTGCTGTTATGTGTAGAGCAAAGAATGGGCACTCAGGACATCGAATCTGAAGTTGACGGGAGGTCGGTAGGGTGCAGGGGCAGGCCGTGTGGTACCGGTCAAACAGCCAGCAGTTGTCAAGTTCCTTCATTACGGCTCACTGCCGTGGTTTCGTACAGGAAGCAGTGGCGTGGCTCGAGGCATCCAGCGGCCTGCCGTGTGCTGTCACCCAGCAGCGCAGACAGAGCACGGTGTCTGCCTGTGACGCAAGAGCCTCTGCCAGTGACGACTTCGGTCCCCGCAGCCTCCTGGCTATGGCTGCAGGAGATGTGGGGCGGCTCTCGCCACCAGCACTGTCCAGCAGGTAGGTGACGCAACGGCCGTGACCCACTGCCCTCAGTCGATAGCCGGAAAACCGTTCCTCAGGGTTGTTGCTGGTCCGGTGCGGCGGTGGCTCCGACTCCCGCGGTTCCAGGGTGGAATGTCCTGTCGCAGAGTCGAACTGCAGTCCACGAACAGCATTCGGGATAGTACCTCGAGTGTCACAGTCCTGTGATAGCAGAGCTGCGGCACTAACACAAGTGACTTTAGTACAAAACTTCTACATATTTATATGCTTTACAGCTGTGCTTGTGTGGGCTTGTACACTGGACTCTTCCACTGGTGCTGGTGTGTGAGAACTCCTGTCCAGGTACTGCTGTGTCAGCCTCACCAGGCTGGATCGCCTGGACAGCTGTGTCGTATTTTCCAAAGTGCGCGCGTTTCTGGCCAAATATGCTTCGAACACTACAAACGCAACGGGCGATGCAGTCAAAATTAGGAACGCGTGAGAAAGAGATTGAGACTGACACCGAGGAAGAGAAGCCAAATATCGCTCATCTACATTATGCTGGCCCAATACGCGGGAAGATCAGTTCACCCTTATGGAAACATGGCGTCCAATTTATTTTTCTCTCCTTCAGCTAAGATAAAAGGTATTCTTTGTAACGTTAAAAACATTGCGCTTGTGGCATGTCCTATACCAGGGGCAGACTATCAAAACAGTCGAGGAGAAATGGGAGGAACATCGGTGACATAAAATAAATCAATGAATAACTAAACTTTTCCGCGGCCGAGGTCACTAACACCCAGGACTGTTTGGTGGCAGTCGACCCGGGGGTAAGTCGGTTCGAATCCTGGTGGTGAAAAAAAATGATCACTACCAGTATTTTGCTGGGAAGGGGGGAACAAGTGATGGCATAAAGTTTCTGATCAGTTTACCTTGCGCCAATGTCCTGATTTAAAAAGCCAACCTCTCCGCAGTGTCTGATGAAATGGTTCAAATGGCTCTGAGCACTGTGGGAATTAACATCTGTGGTCATCAGTCCCCTAGAACTTAGAACTACTTAAACCTAACTAACCTAAGGACATCACACACATCCATGCTCGAGGCAGGATTCGAACCTGCGAACGTATCGGTCACGCGGTTCCAGACTGAAGCGCGTAGAACCGCACGGCCACACCGGCCGGCAGTGTCTGATGAAGTTAGGGCGTGAGACACTGTTGATCATGATCCGTCCATTGGATGGGAATGTTAAGACTAGCGGCCCCCTTCGTGCTGTTCACGAAGAGTAGGTTATGTGCCAGCCCTGGGCTTCACTCTTTCCTCTTATCATGATGATGATGATGATGATGATGATCATGATCATGATCATCATCATCAAACAACACAAACGTTCCCCTCCACTACACACACACACACACACACAAACAAAATTCATACATGCAGTATTACAAATATTGTAATGGAGCATGTTACAAATAAATAAACCAAAAATATATTTATATACGAGGGTTGGAACTTTAATAGTGGCAAATATTTATTTACCGCCCGTACAAAATAGATACGTGTTCCAAAGTTTTACTGACCCTCAGAGTAGTCACCAGCATTCTGTATAACCCGTTTCCAGCGATGTGGAAGTCGCAGGATACTCTTAGCAGTGCCAATTGTGTTGACATCTCGAGCGGCGCGGTCTATTGCCCGACGTATTTGAAGCGTTTCTGAAGCGAATGCCGCGAAGTGTTTCCTTCAGTTTATAAATCGAGTCGAACTCACGAGGGCTTAAGTCAGGGGAGTGCAGTAGGTGGTATGGCACTTAGCAGCCCCATCAGTCAAACAAATCATTAACAGTTTGCACTGTACGTGCTTGAGCATTGTCCTGCACAATGATGGTCAGGTCCAGCAGAAAGTGTCATCACTTCTGTCTCTATGCTGTTCATTTCTGGAACACAACCTACGACCAGCTTAGAAACAGAAGTGATGACACTTTCGGCAGGACCTGACCATCATTTTGCAGAACAATGCTCAAACACATACATTGCAAGCTGTTACTGATTTGTTTGACTAATGGGACTGCTAAGTGCTATACACCTACTGCACTAACCTGATTTAAGCCCTTGTGAGTTCAACTCGATTTCTAAACTGAACTGTGGCCGGCCGGAGTGGCCGAGCGGTTCTGGGCGCTACAGTCTGGAACCGCGCGACCGCTACGGTCGCAGGTTCGAATCCTGCCTCGGGCATGGATGTGTGTGATGTCCTTAGGTTAGTTAGGTTTAAGTAGTTCTAAGTTCTAGGGGACTTATGACCACAGCAGTTGAGTCCCATAGTGCTCAGAGCCATTTGAACCAATCTAAACTGAAGTAAACACTCCACGGCATCCGCTTCAGAATTCTTACATATTCGTCGGGCAATAGACCGCGCCGCTCGAACTGTCAACACAACTGGCACTGCTAAGAGTATGCTACGACTTCCACATCGCTGGCAATGGTTTATACACAATGCTGGTGACTACTCTGAAGGTCAGTACAACTTTGAAACACGTATCTATTTTTTACGAGCTGTAAATAAATAGTTGCCACTATTGAAGTTCCAACCCGCGTATTTACTGAAACAATCGAGAAAATCAGCTGTTGCTGAGCACAACCTCGAACATAATCATGAAATGAAATACGATGAGACCAGTATCGTGGTCCAAACGCCAAGTTTCTGGGACAACATGTAAGGATAATAGCTTCGGATACTTACTAAAATTATTCTGCTTTATATGGAACAGACTGAAGGATGGCGAGTGCATACAAATATTTATATTGTCTTACCTGTAAAGCAGCATTGGTGGTACGGGATGTCTTGTGGTCTCTCGTAAAAAAATATGAATGCTCCCTACAGTCTCAGCAGTTTGAAATGCTTGACATAATACTTGAAATGCACATGAAATTCTCTTGGCTGATCACCGACAACAATTATGAGAAAATCCAACTGCTTTGTAAAATATATGACATGGACAGGGAGGCGGTAATGAATAGTGGTGAATTACTAACACTGATTTTTTTTTTGGAATTATACTGCAAGTTAAGTCAAGCTTTTCAGAAACCTTTGACAACTGAAGTTACATTGGGCAAAGAAACGAATATATCATATTTAGTAGCTGACCCACAAACAATGAGGTTTTTACAGCAAGTATTATCTAACCTCACTGATCCAGCGTAAATGCAAATCATCAAATTACATATAGCTCTTTAGCAAATCTAGAAACATTACAAAAGTGAAATATCTAACTAGCCTTTTTGTTGTTGTTGTGGTCTTCACTCGAGACACTGGTTTGATGCAGCTCTCCATGCTACTTTATCCTGTGCAAGCTTCTTCATCTCCCAGTACCTACTGCAACCTACATCCTTCTGAATCTGTTTAGCTGGCCTTTTTATCAATCAGTTTTCGTAAATTCTGGGGTTACTCAGCAATTATAAATTTTCACTCAAGCGATCTATACCAACACGCTGGCAAAACGAAAATCATAATTATGTAACATCTTTACCTTGTTGCATGAAGACTTCTGCTTCCATGTTCTCGTAATTCCTACATTAATGTAACCCTTGCGGCTTCACAGAGCAGACCACAAAAACTGCTTACACTGCACTCTTTCACTCACAGACAGCTACCTACAACTGTGCGCCCTGGGCTCTCTTACTGCAACACTACTGCCTCAGACCAGATGCAGTATCTTTGGCTCTGCGGTCGTGCACAGTCAGCGATCCGCTTTATAAAGTCATCGTTTATGAAATCATACACTAGTTTCATTTTAGTTTACATTAATATTATTATCGTATTCGGGTGCCACATACAAGGGTGCCACGGTAGACTCCTTTCAAACATAATGAAGGAGTCTTTCGAAATAAAGATGTCAGGAAACCTAATAAATAGGGACAGAGAATCCTGGCTGATTACCCAACCTCTCCGTCATCACCAACACTAATAAATCTCTCGCCACTAATACGTGAAGTCCGTGATTTCGTGGAAACAATGAGAGAACCAACGGTATCTAAACACGGTGAACGCCCAGTTTTTCTGCATAAGACTTTGGCGGATTGCACTGACGTCTTGCTTCGCACAGAGGCAGTCGGAGCACCACTCCAACCTCCATATTACCAGACCTTATCAAGTAGCACCACGCAACACCCATACTGTGGACATCTTGCACAACGACAGAACCATTAGTGTGTCAATAGCGTGAGTAAAGTCAGCAGAGGGTGTTACGGGAAACCGAGTGCAACGACACTCAACTGGAAGAGAAGGACGAAAGTTTGGAGCGCACTGTGCGTAATGCGCCAGAAGAATCCAAGTCAAGGCGGCATGGAACCGCAGCGCGGCAGTCCATATCGTCTCCCTCATCACCAGTTTAAATAACGCTTGGAGTCTAGCACCGATTTATTAAAATCTCGCCGGCCTTCACATTCACCAGTGCTGGCAAACGCTGAGAGAATTTCAGTGTCACGGAATACCAGTGCAGTTCGGTCGTCGAAATATTGGTCAGAAAATGGCAATGTTATTTATTTATTTATTTATTGCCAAATTATAGACCTGTTACCTGATATTTAAAACAGGTCGTACATCTTACAATTTTCGATTTTCATCTTTTTACAGTTTTCTTTTCTTTTGCTTTATCACAACATTTACAAGGAATGGTACTTTTCAAAATAATAATTTCAGGTTGAAATATAAGTAAAATTTTTTTTTTTAGGAAGAATATAAAAAGAAGATAGATTAGGTGAGAGATTTGTTAGTATCATCACCGAATGTGACTGACGGTGAATACATCGGAATGGTTTCTGTGGTGTCACCGCCAGACACCACACTTGCTAGGTAGTAGCCTTTAAATCGGCCGCGGTCCATTAGTATACGTCGGACCCGCGTGTCGCCACTATCAGTGATTGCAGACCGAGCGCCGCCACACGGCAGGTCTAGAGAGACTTCCTAGCACTCGCCCCAGTTGTACAACCGACTTTGCTAGCGATGGTTCGCTGACAAAATACGTTCTCATTTGCCGAGACGATAGTTAGCATAGCCTTCAGCTACGTCATTTGCTACGACCTAGCAAGGCGCCATTATCAGTTGCTATTGATATTGTGAAGAATGTATAGACAAGAGCTACGTTCAACATTAATGGATTAAAGTTTTCTACCTGTTACCTCCTTTTTTCTAAGTTCTAATTACCTTGTCCTGTTCCAGACCTCACGCCAGCCTGCGTGAGCTTAAACGCGTGCCTTTCGGCTTCCTCTCAATTTAGTGGGTTGGTCTCTTGCCAATCCACAACAGTTTCTTCGAGCCGTTGACCGCCAGTCACACACACACACACACACACACACACACACACACACACACACACACATAAATGGCTATTAGTAGAGAAGGTGCCCATCCATGTACAGCATTTGGTGTTTTCTTGGCTAGATCGGCAGCACTTTTACTTATTTACTGTCACATCTCAGCTTCCTCCTCCTGCTCCTCCTCATTGTCACTATCTCCGCTGTCACTGTGGGTATCGCTGTCCATCCTCTGGAGATTGTTGTTACGCTGCTCATAGGCATGTCTGTAATGTCGTGTCCGCATATACTCTTCACGTGTTGTTTTTGAAATACTGTTTGCCGCGCGGGATTAGCCGAGCGGTCACAGCCGGCACGGTAGCTCAGCGTGTTCGGTCAGAGAGCCGGTAGGCCTCTGTGATAAAAAAACTGAGTAGAAGGATCAACCACCGGACTTGAACAGGATGTCTTGCGACGTCCGCAACGACCAAACACAACGATCAACAACGAACAAAATGAAAAAAGAAAAAAAAAAGCGGTCTAAGGCGCTGCAGTCATGGACTGTGCGGCTGCTCCCGGCGGAGGTTCGAGTCCTCCCTCGGGCATGGGTGTGTGTGTTTGTCCTTACGATAATTTAGGTTAAGTAGTGTGTTACCTTAGGGACTGATGACCTTAGGAGTTAAGTCCCAGATTTCACACACATTTTTTTTTAAATACTGTCAGTGCGTTTAATTGTGCCCATTGTTCTTCGTCTCTTATTGCTGTGTATATATCTGTGTCTGCATCTGTGTAGTCTAAGTGTAGTGTATGTCTATTGTTCGCGTATTGCCCGCAGAAAAAGACAGTGTATTCTGGGGAACCTTCTTCCCCGGATGTGCATGTAGGTGCCTGCCTCAGACTCACGCGGTTTAAGTACGTGGGATAAGGTCCGTGTCCGGTTAAGAAATGTACCATACCGCGGCTGGGATCGATATGTCTCATTCTCAACCGCTCCCTTATGTCAGGGAGGAAGTCGTGCAGTCTACGTTGTAACCTCCCCACAAAATAAAATAAATATAAATAATATTCACATTTAGTGTAACCTCCGAACAGTAAAAGTTCCGAAACCTCCCAACAGTAAAAAATATAACCATAACATTGACATTTAGCGTAACCTACCAATAATAGAATGTGACAAACCTGTCGATATAACTGTCGCTCACTTATAACCTTTCAATAATTGGCTGTGAATTTAAACTGGTAAATTTTGGACGTCAGCAGTGCTGCGTCATGGCCCTGAAAATTCATTCTGAATAAACTGAAAAATCTTACCTCAATTAGGTCGCCGGATAACGCGTATATATCTGCTCCTATAAGAAATTTTTTTGGCGCAGCTCAGTGCAATGCTGGCGGATAGATTTGTCATGTATAAAAAGAAACAACTGATTTTTCTTTTCAATAATGGGGATGACCAAGGATTGGAGAAATTAGTAAATTCTTTAAATTGAAATGAATGATTGTCAAAAGTTACTTTTTATCAGAAAGATTATTATTAAGAGATTTCTTTAGACACATTTACATGGGACTTGATATAACAATACTACATATGCACGAGGCTGCTTTTACCTTATACTACAACGTTCAGACTCCGCCATCGCTCCACCACGACTGGCCCAGCCAACACGATACACCAGACTGTTAGCTACTACTTACTGCTACTAACACACAGTTCCTACTGCAGTCAACACTGCTCTTTGGTCTGAAATTCTCTTATAGCTTACATATCGCAGGCAGCGCGTGAGCAATCCATCGAAATTACATCTGCTCGAGTGAGCTAACAACAAATTCCTTAATCATGGACCTCTTACAACGTCTCTTATCACTTACATCGCACTCACCTTGCCATGTATGCAAACGCCAACTTTTAAGGTGACGTATCGTCTCTATCGGCACACCGGTTATTGTGTGCGTAATGAAAATGGAAACAGCAGCTCGTCGGCAGGACACCCGGAAGCACGCTGTGATGTAGAGAGAGACGTTGCCTGGGAGCTGCCAGCAGCCTCCTTATTTGCGGCGGGACGTACACACCGGCAGTGGGGACGCGGGCGGCGGCGCCCCGTCGTCCAGAAGCGGCAGCGGCGCAGATAGGCCTCCGCGGGCGCTGCCGGCTGGCTCATTTGTTGGCCAAGTTGCGTCGTTAGGGCGGCGGGCGGCCGCCTTATCGGCCTCCCTCCGCGACGCTCATTTCTGCGGCCAACTTGGCCGACAACTCGGCGTCGCTCGGCGTCCGCGCCGCGGCGCGCCCTCTACCCGCTGCCGTCCTTCTGCTCGCCGAACACGTGTGTCTCCAGCGGGCTCTCGCTTGCCGACGTTCCGTCTCTCTCCTTGTCATCGAACTGGCCTCCCTCGTGCCTTAGCCATACAAATTATAACAAGGGATGTAAACAAGTACGAAGCGTATTCCGTAACTAAGGTCCACTTCATCATAAAAGAATAAGCTCATGACACAAGGCTTTTACTGACAGTAATATTTTAGTACACATTTTCTTTACTTTTCCATATAATCGCCGTTCTCATATACAGGTTGGTCCATTGATCGTGACCGGGCCAAGTATCTCACGAAATAAGCGTCGAACGAAAAAACTTCGAAGACCGAAACTTGTCTTACTTGAAGGGAGAAACCAGCTGGCACTACGGTTGGACCGCTAGATGGCGCTGCCGTAAGTCAAACAGATATCAACTGCTTTTTTAAAAATATGAACCCCCATTTTTATTACATATTCGTGTAGTACGTAAATAAATATGAATGTTTTAGTTGGACCACTTTTTTCGCTTTGTGATAGACGGCGCTGTAATAGTCACAAACGTATAAGTACGTGGTATCACGTAACATTCCGCCAGTGCGGACGGTATTTGCTTCGTGATACGTTACCCGTGTTAAAATTGACCGTTTGCCAATTGCGGAAAACGTCGATATCGTGATGATGTATCGCTATTGTGATCAAAATGTCCAGCGGGCGTGTGCTATGTATGCTACTCGGTATCCTGGACGACATCATCCAAATGTCCGGACCGTTCGCCGGATAGGTACGTTATTTGAGGAAACAGGAAGTGTTCAGCCACATGTGAAACGTCAACCACTACTTGCAACAAATGATGATGCCCAAGTAGGTGTTTTAGCTGCTGTCGCGGCTAATCCGCACATCAGTACCAGACAAACTGCGCGAGAATCGGGAATCTCAAAAACGTCGGTGTTGGGATTGCTACATCAACATCGATTGCACCCGTACCATATTTCTATGCACCGGGAATTGCATGGCGACGACTTTGAACGTCTTGTACAGTTCTGCCACTGGGCACTAGAGAAATTACGAGTCGATGACAGATTTTTTGAACGCGTTGTATTTAGCGACGAAGCGTCATTCACCAGCAGCGGTAACGTAAACCGGCATAATATGCACTATTGGGCAACGGAAAATCCACGATGGCTGCGACAAGTGGAACATCAGCGACCTTGGCGGGTTAATGTATGGTGCGGCATTATGGGAGAAGGATAATTTGCCCCCATTTTATCGATGGCAATCTAAATGGTGCAACGTATGCTGATTTCCTACGTCGTGTTCTGACCGATGTTACTACAAGATGTTTCACTGCATGACAGAATGGCGATGTACTTCCAACATGATGGATGTCCGGCACATAGCTCGCGTGCGGTTGAAGCGGTATTGAATAGCGTATTTCATGACAGGTGGATTGGTCGTCGAAGCACCCATCACCGGATCTGACGTCCCCCGATTTCTTTATGTGAGGAAAGTTGAAGGATATTTGGTATCGTGATCCACCGACAACGCCTGACAACAAGCGTCAGCCCATTGTCAGTGCATGTGCGAACATTACGGAACGCGAACTACTGGTTGTTGAGAGGAATGTCGTTTAACTTATTGCCAAATGCCTAGAGGTTGACGGACATCATTTTGAGCATTTATTGCATTAATGTGGTATTTACAGGTAATCACGCTGTAACAGCATGCGTTCTCAGAAATGATAATTTCACAAAGGTACATGTATCACATTGGAACAACCGAAATAAAATGTTCAAACGTACCTACATTCTGTATTTTAATTTAAAAAACCTACCTGTTGCCAACTGTTCGTCTAAAATTGTGAGCCATATGTTTGTGACTATTACAGCGCCGTATATCACAAAGCGAAAAAACTGGTCCAACTAAAACATTCATATTTCTTTACGTACTACACGAATGTGTAATGAAAATGGCTGTTCCTATTTTTAAAAAACGCAATTGATATCCGTTTGACCTATGGCAGCGCCATCTAGCGGGCCAACCATAGCGCCATCTGGTTTTCCCTTCAAGCTAGACGAGTTTCGTTATTTGTAGTTTTTTCGTTTGATGTTTATTTCGTGAGATGTTTAGCCCGGTCACTATCAATAGACCACCCTGTATACACTTTCTGTATCGCTGCACCAGCTTCTTTAACCCCACTGCGTAGAAGTCTGCCTCCTGGGCATTGAACCAGTTAGTATTGCCAGTCTTGAGTTTATCGTCGTTTTGAAATTGTTGTTCACCCAGCCACCTTTTCAAATGTAGGAGGAGGAAATAGTCGCTTGGTGCAAGGTCCGGACTGTACGGAGGGTGATCAAAACGTTCCCGAGAAATATCTTGAACGTTCCCCGTGGTTTTGACAGCGATGTGAGTGCGTGCGTTGTCACGGAGGGGGATTACGCCAGACGACAGTTTCTCACTGAGAGAATTTTTAATCACACGTTTCATTTTGTTACAGTTTCACACTATATGTCAGCTGTAATTGTTGACCCGCGGTCCATGAAATCAATCAAAAGGACGCCCTTTTCGTCCCAAAATCCGATAGCCATTATTTCTCGATTCGAGAACGGAGACAGCTTCAATTTTTTTTGGTTCGGGTGAACATAAATGGCCCCGCTACACTGATTGTTGTTTCGATTCCGAGTTGGTATATAGTATACACGTCTCGTCGTCCTTAACATTGTATCATCTCCATCTTGTCTATACTGCTCCAAAAACTGTCGTGCACTACGCATTCATTGCTCTTTGTGCTAATCTGTGTACATTTCTGGGACCCACATCGCACACATTTTGCGATATCCAAGCTGTTCAGTGACAATCCCGTAAACTAAGGTTCGAACGATATTTTGGAATTGATTAGCCACACAACTACTCGTTAAGCGCCGATCACTTCGAAGATTATGGTTCACCAGATGATGTCGTCGATCCAAATGCTGGGCCTGTCACTCCGCTGTTCCTCTTAAACATTTGTGCGGCCATTTTGAAATTCTCAACTCTGTTTTCGAACTTGTTTGTTACTCATTATTTCAGGTCCACACACTAGACATAACGTATGATGGATTTCAGCACCTGAGGACCCTTTTTCCGCCAATAATCTAATCATACCGCGCACTTCACAACTGGTGAGATATACGATTCTCTCGACCATTGCGAAATGCTCTCGCCGACGGGCAAACGACTATTGAATCAAACCAACACCGCAGTAGTTTACTAAAGAGTCGGTAGACAGCGCCACATGAGTGAACCTTCATTCAGACCTACCACCAGTTAAATGTCACCGGAACGTAGCTACGTAATACGCGTGTGTGTGTGCGTTCCACGTCTTCTGCTAAACCAGTGGACCGGTTCTTTAATTTATACTTCTTTACTACCAACTGTATTCGCGACACACTTTGCAGAGACTGTTTTCATACGACACTGAATGTACCAGAAAAATTACATATCGTACCACTCGTAGTTAAGGACATATGACCTCATAAGCTGTGATGCGTGAGGAACTAATGCACCATGCAAGATGTTTAAACGTATTACTTCGTTGCTACTAGCTCTATTTTCAACACTTCACGCAGGCAGTAGCCACATATGCCGCTGAATGTACCTAGAAAAATATATCGCTGTATGACACACAGTTCAGGACTTAAGACGTCATAAGCATTGAGAAGTGAAAAACGGTCACGTCTTGCTTGATGTTTTCATGTACACTACTGGCCTTTAAAATTGCTACACCACGGAGATGACGTGCTACAGACGCGAAATTTTACCAACAGGAAGAAGATACTGTGATATGCAAATGACTAGCTTTTCAGAGCATACACACGAGGTTGGCGCCGGTGGCGACACCTACAACATACTGACATGAGGGAAGTTTCCAACCGATTTCTCATACACAAACAGCAGTTGCCCGGCATTGCCTGGTGAAACGTTGTTGTGATGCCTCGTGTAAGGAGGAGAAACACGTACCATCACGTTTCCGACTTTGATAATGGTCGGATTGTAGCATATCGCGATTGCGGTTTTTCGTATCGCGACATTGCTACTCGCGTTGGTCGAGATCCAATGACTGTTAGCAGAATATGGAATCGGTGGGTTCAGGAGGGTAATACGGAACGCCGTGCTAGATCCCAACGGCCTCGAATCACTAGCAGTCGAGATGACAGGCATCTTATCCGCATGGCTGTAACGGATGGTGCAACCACGTCTCGATCCCTGAGTCAACAGATGGGGACGTTTGCAAGACAACAACCATCTGCACGAACAGTTGGACGACGTTTGCAGCAGCATGGACTATCAGCTCGGAGACCATGGCTGCTGTTACCCTTGACGCTGCATCACAGACAGGAGCGCCTCCGATGGTGTACTTAACGGCGAACCTGGCTGCACGAATGGCAAAACGTCATTTTTTCGGATGAATCCAGGTTCCGTTTACAGCATCATGATGGTCGCATCCGTGTTTGGCGACATCCCGGTGAACGCACATTGCAAGCGTGTATTCGTCATCGCCGTACTGGCGTCACAATACGCCAGTCACTAGTCTTGATGAACTGTGGTATCGTGTTGAAGCTGCATGGGCAGCTGTACCTGTACATGCCATCCAAGCTCTGTTTGACTCAATGCCCAGGCGTATTAAGACCGTTATTACGGCCAGAGTTGGTTGTTCTGGGTACTGATTTCTCAGGATCTATGCACCCAAATTGCGCGAAAATGTAATCACATGTCAGTTCTAGTATAATATATTTGTCCAATGAATACCCGTTTATCATCTGCATTTGTTCTTGGTGTAGCAATTTTAATGGCCAGTAGTGCATTACTTCTTTACTGCCAACTCTATTCACAACGCATTCCGGTGACACTAGGCAGATATACCACTGGATGTACCTGCAAAATTATATTCTTGTACAGAGCTACGACGTCATAAACTTTGAGCTGCATGAAAACTGCTGGGCAATATTCGCTAGACATATGGATGAAATGTGTGTCAAAAGACGCGTGAAATTTACTACATATGTGAAAAATATATTTGACATGTGCGTATGCGAACAAAGCCACGGTAAAAAGCTCATCCTACACCCCTACAACGATTTCAGTCTAATTTGGTGCACGTGTTAGTTACAGTATGAAAGAAACACTGTAGGAGCAAGAACCACCAGCCTCATATTGGGGGTGAGTGTAATAACATGAAGAGAGAATGGAGGACGAGAAGTTGGACTGATAGCAAGGGGGAAGGAGGAGACAGCCACAGATAGCAGGGCGAGGAGGAGGAGGAGGAGGAGGAGGAGGAGGGGGAGATGGACAGAAACAGAGGAGGGGGAATTGGGGAGAGAAAGGGGAGAAGAGGAGATGGACAGAGAAAGGAAAGAAGAGGATGGACAGAGACAGGGGGAGGAGGAAATTGACAGAGAAAGGGCGGAGGAGGTGATGGTCAGGGAGAGGGGCAGGAGGAGACAGAGAGAGAGGGGGGGAGGGGGGCTGATGTAGATGGAAAGACAGTGGGTGAAGGACAGGACGGACGGAGAGAAGAGGAAAGAGTAGATGGACTAATTCAAGATTGGAATAAATACATACCTGGGCAACGCTGGGTTCTCAGCTAGTTTGTTCTGACAAATTGATTTCGTCTCAGTGGCTTCTATAGTCAGTGACTAAAATGATGAAACAAATAAGAGTACCAATCGACTGGGAAAAAGCACAGGTCATTCCCGCTTTCAAGAACGGTCGTCGAACTGACGCAGACATTGGAGGCCTTCATCGCTGACGTCCGTCTGATTTCCGGTAGCCATTCTCTGACAACTCAGTACGTTATATCTAACGGGATGAAATCGACAGAGATAAACGTAATTTCTGGAGTACTTAAGGGGAGTGTTACAGGGCTGTTACTGTTTAAAAGCCGACCGGGGTGGCCGAGCGGTTCTAGGCGCTTCAGTCTGGAACCGCGTGACCGCTACGGTCGCAGGTTCGAATCCTGCCTCGGGCATGGATGTGTGTGAACTCCTTAGGTTAGTTAGGTTTAAGTAGTTCTAAGTTCTAGGCGACTGATTACCTCAGATGTTAAGTCCCATAGTGCTCAGAGCCATCTTTGAACTATTTAAAATACAAATAAATGATCTAGTCGATAATGTCAGAAGCACATATGTTAGAAGTGTACTACGCGCTTCGATCTGCCAATAAATAGCAGTTCAGATCAACCACACAAAGTAGCTGGGAATAAAACCAACCACATTCGGTATTTAAGGAAAGATTTTACAGCGGGTCCCTTATCTCGCTAACGTAAAGGCTGTAAGAATTTTGTTTACACCAGTGGTCACATGATGTTCAGAGAGGCAGAGTGTGTCAATTGAATTTGACGTCCCTGTTCCACCAATGGAAATAAGTGACTCATTTATTTTAATCCTGAGCCCTTGAATGGATATGAAATGACCGTATGGCATCGTTGGGCGGGAGGCTCCATCCGGGGAAGTTCGGCCGCCGAGTGCAAATCTTATTTCAGTTGACGCCACATTGGGCGAGTTGTGTGGCGGTGATGAGCATGAAATGATGATGAGAGCAACACAACACCCAGTCCATGAGCGGAGAAAATCTCCAAGCCGGTCGGGAGTCAAACCCGGGCCCGGTTGCATGGAAGGCGAGCACGTTACCACCCAGCTAAGAAGGCGGACAGCACTCGAATATGCTGATGCAATACGGACAGCTGACATTTCGCACTACTGAGATATGAAATGGTTCAAATAATATTTTTTTGAGACTGCTGAAAATTTTTACCTCTATCTGAACTCGATTTCTTTCTCCCCTTCCTTCCCTGGAAAGGATACTACTCAGACAGCTGCAGTCACTGCTATTCAACCACTCATGACAAAGAGTAACCCTTCAAGTTTTCTACTACTAACCCAGTCCGTTTACCCTTTCCTTTAATGTTGAGGTGAAGATCATGCCTAATAAAGCCTCATCTACTAATAGATGTAACAGGGACAACACCAACATGTGACTCTACACCTGACAAAAGCAGCCGTTCCAACCCCAGATTAACTCTCCTGAGAGGTGAGTTCAAATGAGGTCGATCGTGGCATCTCGGAGTAGATGCAGAATCAACAATGTCGTATCTCGACAATGACGCTGTCTTTACTAGTTCACACTCAATATTGTGTCCAGGATCACTGTTTATACTGTTGCCCGACACATCCTTTATAACCACGACGACATCTTTAATGAAAACCTTATGGAGTGATCCTAAACCCTTCTGTGACCTGTCACAGACCAGCACTAGGTTCAAACAAACTGGTGACATGCTATTCATATCATTTTCTCTTGACTCACTTCCTTATAGATAGGTTGGAACTTAAATAGTGGCAACACTGCTGTGAAGACACTATGCAATGGAATCTACTATTGTCGCCGATAGCACACGTTGTTGACATAACTATCTTACCTCCGAGCAAATGGACTCGCCCGTCCGACGTCACCGGTGTGCGCACAATCGAGGGAAACACAGTCACTTGTGAGCGAGCGGTCTAACGTAACGGAGTTGGATCAAGATTGAATGTGCCAGAGGTCGTACAGCACGACAGTGTCATAAAGGTCTTCAAGAGGCGTGCGGGCAATCGGCATTGCCTATTATTTTGCACGACAATGCGCTGGCGCATACAGCTCAAGCTGTGGCTGCTCTGTTCGGTCGATGGGACTGGGAAGTACTGTACCATCCATCATACTCCCCGGACTTAAGTCCTTGTGTCTTTGATTTGAATCCGAAGATGAAGGAACCAATTGGTGGCATTCGCTTCAGAACTGTTCCAGATATTCGACAGGCAGTAGACCTCTCCATTCCCACCATCGACAGAACAGGCTCTGCTAACGGTTATACTACGCCTTCCACATCGCTGGCAACGGGTTCTACACAACGATGGTGACTACTTTGAAGGACAGAAACAAGTGCAAACATGTAACTCTTTTGTATCGGTTGAGAATAAATAATTGCCACTATTTAAGTTCCAACCCTCGTATTTTTACTTTTCAAATTGTTGCTCGCCGTGTGCGCCAGAAGATTCGGAACACAACCACACACAGAGTATCGCCGCTCCCTAGTACTCAGCTGCAGTTGCCTTTAAGGCCAGCTTCCAGAGAGGTCACCACACGGCAGGTCTGTTGTACGCTTCGTTCGTATTTCCATCAAACAGTTCCCAAGCGAACATTCATGTACCAGATACAGATTTACGCCAACACACAGCTCCACTTAGACAGCACCAAGTTAACACAATAGCATATCATCAGCAGTATCTGAAGACAGCCTCAGGACCGTGTCTACAGCCGCCGCCAACAAGAACCAAACTCGACACCCTACAACTGATCGCATTTGTCGTTCACTGCATTCGGCATTAGACCAAAGTTAAAGACAGATCAGTAAATACGGACGTTTAACTTCTACCACATCCTACTTCGTTCTACTGTTAAGTAATATGAAGTTCTTATCAATAAATTGTTGTAAACTGTTGCTAATCTCTGTTTCCGTCATTTTTGACATGCGGTGTCTAACCCTTTTTGGTGCTGTGCTGTGACGGGACTCCACAGCTGCTGCATGCATGCAGGCCGCCTCGTAACGTGAACTACTTTTGGTGGTAGTGGCATATTGTGTTTGACGCTACGAGTATCTGCTGAATACGACTTTGCGAAAAGTTTCTTGCTTTCTGTCAGCACCTACGTTTACCTGAGGCTCACCCGTTTCTACTGAAGCAACAGGTTAAAGCTATTTTCATACTGACCACCAAGCTGTCAGTGAACCCCTATGCCTGTTTTTCTACAGCCTGTTGTCATGTCCCAACCCTCTTAACTCTTCTCACTCCTTACATGTCCAGGTCTTTCCAAGATTTAGGGTCTACAGTACCTAATTCAGCGTGAGGGATAGCAGCTAACACCTACTATTGCGCTGTCTTCTTATCTCTACCGCATATCGCGCAAAGGTAAAGGTTTCATTTACACACTTCAGCCAACTCAGTGGAAAAAAAGAAAACTACACCACTTATCACAAGATACACAGGAAACAGCAACACTACGGTAACTCTGGCGTTTTTTAGTCACGGTAAAACAATATGCCAAGAATTAATTATGAGTTAATTAAATTATCGAGAAACTAGAAAGCTGTGATGTTGAAAGCTTTCTCGGCATACCGATTATTCCATAAAAACACGGGAGAACTGCCGGATATCAGTAACTTCCTGCCACGATATGTCAGCGCAGAGTCTTCTGGCCATCTTCAGGTGAATGCCACTACTACAGAAGACTCTGCGCCGAAATATCGTGGCAGGAAGTTACTGATATCCGGCAGTTCTCCCGTGTTTTTATGGAACAACTAGAAAACTCGTTTACATTTACAAAAATTTGGCCTATACGCGACTATATGTAAAAAAAACTACTTGTGAAAAGTTTCAGAACCAAATTAAAATTTCCACTATCTTTCAAAAGTATGAACTAAATAATGATGGGCTATGCTCTATTTAAACTGATGAAAAGAAGAAAAATTGTTTAACGACACTGTATATGTTCACTGCACCAAAATGTAAACAAAAATAAGACAACAATTTGACTTAACGGTCTTTTAATACATAAACAAAGGTGAAACCTTTTATAAGTGGCTTAAAGCACCCACTAATGCACGTGTTTACTGTGTTGTTTGTACTAAAGTAACTGATATTACGAGCTAAATCTGTTATCTTGACGCCGGCCGAAGTGGCCGTGCGGTTAAAGGCGCTGCAGTCTGGAACCGCAGGACCGCTACGGTCGCAGGTTCGAATCCTGCCTCGGGCATGGATGTTTGTGATGTCCTTAGGTTTAACTAGTTCTAAGTTCTAGGGGACTAATGACCTCAGAAGTTGAGTCCCATAGTGCTCAGAGCCATTTGAACCATTTTTGTCAATTAACCAGAATATTCAAACGTCTTACCTGGCCTAGTCTACTGTTTAATGCGCGAACGAGGATTTCCCTCAAAATTTACGATGTAGAGGGCAGTGATTCGTACCACACTGTAGGAGTCACGGTGAGAGGGAATGATTCCTTTTAATAACGAAGGAATACCCGTTTGCCGCGAGCCTGTTAGTGTATATATTCTGACACCCAAAGCGCCATCTATTGGCCAAATTTGCATTATATTTTTTCCCATGATGTCAGTAATTTGCTTTTCAAATTTGACGACATTTTGGGCAGTGGTAACCTTTTTACAGTGTTTTGAAACTGGAAATTTAATTATGGACACCATGTGTAGATATAATGGCTGTCTGCAAACTAATCAGTCGCGAAGTGAAAGCCAAAGTGAATCTCAAAAAATTTTTATTCGCGACAGTTAGCCACACCTTCCAGCTACCTCTCTAAATAGTCGCCTCCCCGAGTTAGACATTTGTGGTGGCGTTGTACACTCTTTCCAGTACACGGTCACAGAAAGCAGCCGCCTGTGCTTTCCGCCAATTCTCTACGCTGGTCTGCCTTTCGTTGTCTGTGCCAAAATGTTGCCTTCGTAGCCAGCGGTTCATGTGAGCAGAGATGAAAAAAGGAGGGAGCCAATTAAGGGCTGTATTGTGGGTGATGAAACACTTCCCATCAAAGACGGTGCAGGAGCGTTTTCATTGCCCCTGCAGAATGCGGCTGAAAATTGTCTTGAAGAAAGAAACGCATGACATTTATGTAATGTGGGCTGCATAGCTTCAGGCGAAATCTCTCACCAGATCCACATGCTTGGCGGGAAACACTGTTGTTTTAGGCATTTATACGTGATCACTTTGCGCTCTGAACTGAAAAGAGTGACGTGAAGCGATCGATAGGCCCACTGAAGACACTGTCCAACACATCTGTGCAAAGTTGCATCGGATTTTGACAGTGGTTTCCATTTAGCGCATAATCGGACCTTACTTTACGAATACGCCTCGTAACATGAATTTGGCCATGTTTTATGATCTTCTGGATATGTGCAAACTGATTAATTATGAGCTTTACTATTAATCTCTTTAATTAAACAAAGTGGTCCCTATGCGTTAATGATCTGTTGTCCATGAAATGGTCACTGTGCGTTGGTAATTTTTGTAGCAAACTGTAGCTGAAATGAAAAATACCGTACCTCGTAACGTAACTGCGCAGAAACGTGGTGCTGGGTGCTCTGTGTGCGCCAGCTGCAAATACCTAACTACAGTTGCTGAGAGGTTAGTGCAATGCTCCAGACAACAAGTAAACTACTTTATACACATATATGAAGACATGTCCGAAAGAACTGATACCATCTTCATATATATAGTTTAAGGCTCACCGGCCAATTTCATAATTCAGAACCGTGCTCTGAAAAGGGCACTCCACCTGCCATACCGGTTCCCAGCGAATGAACTTCACCAACTCTCATGGGTACCCTATGTGAAAGACCGATTCAGAACCACTGCCAAAATCTTTTACGAAAACACACAACAGTCAGATAACGACCTTGCACGGGAACTCGGACACAGGGTGCGCTACCTAGCCTCCACCAGATGGCCCGATGTTCTACACGAATAACAAGACTACACATCTTGTGTATATATTTTTATATAATTTTAATTTTAGTTTAATTTTAATTTTATTTTATTTTAATTATATTTTAAATCTTATTTTATTGTATTTATTATTTATTTATTACTTTTTTATTACTATTATTTTATACATAAAAAGGTGAATGAATGAGTGTGAGAATGTGTTAACTGTAATACGTATGAATGTGTAAAATGTATATATCGTGTGAATGTGTTAGCAAATGGGAGGAAAAAAAATAAATCAATAAAAATTAAAAAAAATTAAAAAAATTATAATAAAAAATATTAAAAAATATCATACAGCCAATGTATTTTTAAATCATTTACAAACAGAAAAAAAACATGACAACCAAAAAGCTATTGTTTTAATGTTAATTTTTATTATTGAAGGCGTAGCCGCATGGCTTGAGCTTCTATTTTCAGACTGGGCAATCCTAGATGCCCCAATATATTCTGCAGCGGCAGCGGCGGCCAGTTGACCATCTTCTTCTGTGCGGATGCACAGTGCCCGAACTCGTACGGCAATCGGCAAAAAAGCCGCGAGTAATGAGTATAGCGGGCAGGGGCACCATGAACATCGTGCGGGACAATAAGTTGAGAATGTGGGTCTCGCGGGAGGCTTGCCTGAGAAAAAGTCCGTGCAGTCGTACTATCCTCTGTGTCCTTGGTGGCTCAGATGGACAGAGTGTCTGCCATGTAAGCAGGAGAATCCCGGGATCGAGCCCCGGTCGGGGAACACATTTTCAGCTGTCCTCGAGTGACGCAGGCTACGTTGTGACTTCAGCTCTGCGGCCAATTGCCCAGCGTGCACTCCTGTTTGCACTGGAACTGGTGGTAGTATGTCAAGTAATACTGTTTCGTCCCAGCTCTCGCTTAATAGACCACACTGAAGTAATAGAAGTCATGGGACAGCGATATGCACATGTAGAGATAGTGGTAGTATCGCTTAAACAAGATATAAAAGGGCAGTGCATTAGCGGAGCTGTCGTTTGGATTCAGATGGGTATGTGAGAAGGTTACCGACGTACGGCCGCTAAACGGGAATTAACAGACTTTGAACGCGGAGTGATAGAGCTAGACGCATGGGACATTCCTTTGTGGAAATCTATAGAAATATTCAGTATTTCGCGATCCACAGTGTCAAGAGCGCGCGGAGAAAACCAAATGTCAGGGATTACTTCTCGCCACTGACAACGCAATGACGGGCGACCGTCACTTGACGTTCGCGTAGGGTTGTCGGTCTTAACAGACAAGCAACACGCGTGAAATAACCGCAGAAATCAATCGACGAAGAACTTATCTGTTACAACAGTGCAGTGAAATCTGGCGTTAACTGGCTATGATGGCAGACGGACGACGCGAGTGCCTTTCCTAACAACACGACATCATCTGCATCGTCTCCCCTGGTCTCGTGACTGTATTGGTTGGACAGTAGACGACTGGAAAACCGTGGCCTGCTCAGATGAGTCCCGACTTCAGTTGGTAAGAGCTGATGGTAGGGTTCGAGTGTGGCGCAGGCTGTGGACCCAGCTGGTGAACAAGCACTGTGCAAGCTGGTGGTGGCTTCTTAATGGTGAGGGCTGTGTCTACATGGAATGGACTGAGTCCTCTGGTCAAACGGTACCGATAGTTGACTGAAAATGGTTATGTTCGGCTGCTTGGCGACCACTTGCGCACCATTTTCAGCCATTCATGGGCTTCATGTTCCCAAACAGTGATGTCATGTCACCGAGCCACAGTTGATTGTGGTTGGTTCGAAGAACATTCTGGACAATTCGAGTGAACGATTTGGCCACCCAGATCGCCCGGTATGAATGTCATCAAACATTTACGAGACATAATCGAGAGGGCAGTTTGTGCATAAAATCCTACAGTGGCAACACTTCCGCAATTATGAACTGTTATAGAGGCAGCATGGCTCCATATTTCTGCAGGGGACTTCCAACGACTTGTTGAGCCCGTGTTACGTCGAGTTACTGCACTACCCCGGGAAAAAGAAGGCCCGACACGAAATCAGGAGGTCTTCCGCGACTTTTGTCACCTCAGTGTATACCTAGCGTAGTTCGTACGCTGTAGTGGGAGTAGAAAAGCTGTTCTTCGGTTAGCAGGTTTTAGGAGGAAGGAGTCTGCACGGCGGTATGGTAAGTCTTATAAACGCCGAAGAAATAAGAGCGCGGCTATGTAGGGCGAAAGTTATTGGGAGCGCTTCAGAGTCTGAAAGCACCGGGAGACTTGGCCAAGTTAAGCGTTCCGCTTAGCGTGCATGCGTGCCCGCAGCCTCCCGGCATGTTATTAAAGGGCAGACAGCAGCCGGCGGTTCTCGCCGGGGCCCGGGGGCAGGGGGGCAGCCATCGGAAGCGGCGGCAATCACGGCCGCAAATTAGCGCCGGCTGCCCGCCTAGCAGCCCGGCCGCGCACGCCGCACGCGCGCCCTTTGTGGCCGAGTGGCCGGGGGCGGCGGCAGCGGCAGCGGCAGCGGCAGCGGAAGGTCCACCACCTGCCGCCCGCCGCCGCTTACCTTCCGGAAGCGGCCGGCAGCCGCTGCGGCCGTCCTCACACGGCGCGCTTTCCTCGTCGCGAAGTACACCAGACGTGGCGCGCGCTCAGAAACGAGTTGGCGCTGCACACCGAACTCGCTCGTCGTCGTGATTCTGACCACAGTGCAATCCAGCGGCAAGTCACACAGTTTAGTACGTACGTGCATGCTGCTTGTACACACAATCGTGCACAGTATTTATAACGCAACTGTGCATCCCACATTATGACGAGCTTTTTGCGTGATGGAATAGAAAGCGAATAAATAAGTAGTCAGTTTGGATTGCATCAGGCAGTCATCCAGAAACCGTCTCGAAAGTCGTAAGTCCATGTTCGCTGACATGTTGAAAAATCCTACAGTACTCACTCCTGAGGCTGTTTTGTACATACGTAATAGAACATACTACCTTTAAATTAATAATAAAGTCCTAGAATCTTTTATAAAAAAAAAAAGTGAACAAAAATTGTGTGAACATACAACGACGTGAACCAGCTATGTTTGACTTCACAGTTTCACACCTCTATGCTCTACACTATAACGAACTGGTGTTTTGCATGTCTATGTCATCGATGTTATGATATCATGAACGCTTTAACTGCTGATATGTCATTAAATGACATTTATTCGGTTGGTGCGTGAAAGTTGGTAGCGATACACAACAGTTACACATCACAGAGACTTGAATCATCAGTAATGTATTCTCCTTTACTATTTGCAACAGCCTGTCAATGCTGGGGTTACTTTTCGATTCGGCGACTATAGAAATCACGTAGTTTTGAGGCGAAGAACTCATTGAGCCATGTGCGGAGCGCATTTTCGTTCGGAACAAAAGTTCCTCGAGGGTTGTTCGATAGAGAGCGGAAGAGGTGATAATACGGGGGCGCAAAATCAGGTGAATAAGGCGGCTGGGCAATGACTTTCCAACACGACTCCAGTATAGCATTTTTTTTTTTTTTTGTCAGTCTAGCAAAATGGGCGCGGGATTCATCGTGGACTAGCATCACTTCACGCAGACTTCCTGGTCGTCGTTTTCTGCAAGACGTCTCTGTTGTTGACTATAAATATCAGCAATGACGGTTACACCCCGGGGATGCACTTCTTAATAAACTACACAATCCACTGTTTACGCATAACATTATCTTTTATGGATGGGCGCAGGTCTTTGCACGGAGAGTTTCTGCTTTGCGCTCAACTATACGTTTCTTTTCCTTATCTTAGCATAAAGACACCATTTCTCGTCACCAGTAACGACAACTATTGATGACGATCAAGCAGAGTTGCACATAGGACGACCCACTGGTTTTTGTGATTTTTCCTTGGACCAAGCGTTACTCATACACTCGATTTTTTAACCCTCCCTATTGCATGAAAATACCAAGCGATGATGGAATGATCATAATTAATTATATGTCTCAGTTCTCGAGTATAATTACGTGGATCATTGTGGATCAATGCATCAAACCTCGAAGGTCTTCCTGAATGTAGACAGTCACTAATGTCAAAACTATCCTCATTAAAACAAAAATAGAAAAACATTTTTTGCCGTGCTCTGTCATTCGGTGTTATCCCCATACACAGCGCAAATGCATCTGACTGCCTCTTCTACTGAACTCAAATAGAAGAATATGGCGGAAATGTTCCGATTTCTCCACTTGGAACTTCATTTTCTAGCGTCCAGAGCTCCACTCACCATCTCCAAATGACAAGATGTAAACTCAAATAGCAACAGTGAACTACAAATAAATGACAATTGATAAATAAACCCATAGCAGCCGGAATGCCAACATGCAAGACAAAAACGCTATGAGCTTATGCTCCAAAGTGATAATTATAACAATTCGTTCCAAGAACGACATCTTTTTGGTAAATGTTCATTCCGCCAATGTCATGAAACAACCTGTTTTCGTAACACGAAAGTTACAACATGAAAACCACCAAAGACGAAAATTTTTTAATCACATGACATTCATTACTCCCTATTAGCGTTGTCTTTAGCACAAAAAGGGATACACAAAGCTGGAACGGACGTTTTTGGTCACTTACCCAGTGATTTACAATGATTGACAGACGGAAAAATTAAATTTGAGAATAAACTGGGAAAGTTTCTCCTTTACTAGTCCTTCTGTTCCCTAGAAGAATTTGTTATTGTAATGTGCGAAAGGTGATGGGTGAGCAGTAATAACTCACATCTGCATATTTTAAAAAAAAGTAACCTTAAAAATGTTCAGTATGTAGCCATATTTACAAATTAATTTGCGGTGCGAATGTAAAGCGACTCGTTCCACATCATTATAATGTATCATGCTAAATGATCAATGAAACATCAAAGTAACTAACTAACCAACCAACCAATACGACGTTTCCCGTCATTTTATTCCAAAAATTAGTATGAAATCGACGCGATTTGAGAGATACTCAATCTGCCAGCGCTTTGGAACACCATATATTCATAGGACTCAAGTTATAAATAAAGCCCCTCAAATATAGGCTTCAACAGCGAAAGACGTAATCCAGTATGGCGTCTTCCAAATTCTGGTTGGTCGGTTGATTTGGGGGAGAGGATCAAAAAGGGAGGTCATCGGTCCCACCGTATTAGGGAAGGATGGAGAACGAAGTCGGCCGTGTCCTTTCAAAGCAACCGCCTAGGTATTTGCCTGAAGCGATGTAGAGAAAACACAGAAAACCTAAAAAGGATGGACGGACGCGGATTTGAACCGTCGCCCTTCCGAATGCGAGTCCGGGTTGTAACCACTGCGCTGCCTCGCTCGGTCCAAGTTCTGCTTGTGGAGTAGAAAGTGGTCTTACATCTCATTCGTCATGTTTCTCTCCGCGAAGCGAACATCTCACTTATTCAGTTTTTCACACCTCGGAATAGTGGTGAACGTGAAATACCACCTTTTGACGTCACAAAACTCGACCACCTCTTCGTCGACGGACGCTGTTAACGTCCTGTCTGAGGACGGCATTTAGCAGCACGAAGCTCGTGGCCTGTTTGCGTAGCCAGCCGCTGTGGCCGAGCGGTTCTAGGCGCTTCAGTCCGGAACCGCGCTGCTGCGAAGGTCGCAGGTTCGATCCTGCCTCGGGCATGGATGTGTGTGATGTCCTTAGGATAGTTGAGTTTAAATAGTTCTAAGTCTAGGGGACTGATGACCTCAGATGCTAAGTCTCATAGTGCTTAGAGCCATGTGAACCATTTTCTGTTTGCATACTACTATCGTCAGCATCTATGGAAAATGCTTAAAGGACGGTGGAAGCAGGAGTAGGCGACATAGTGTTGGACGTCCACATCTCACCAACCAGCGCACAGGTCACAGGCTTGTCCACTACATAGAGCAGTATAGATGGCTAGACCCTATGACAGAGCACAGTACTTGTGCAGGCACAAGAGTTTCGGAGCACACATTTCAGCGCACACTGTTGAACGTGACGCTCCACAGCATGCGATCCCTCCCCTGGGAGGTGGCCTCAGCAACGCGTCCACCCACCAACCGGCACTGGCATTCCCAAAACCCATATAACAACGCCGACCCCGTAGGAAGATCAGTGTACTTCGGTAGACAATGTCATCCCCCACGAGCATTCGAAGTGTCGTCGGCACTCCACCGTGGCTTCATGTAGAGCGTTTTCGCAATTTCGGTGCACATATAAAATGTTGATCCGTGGTAATCTGCAACATTGGAGCGTTAATAAGAAATTGCTTAGAAAGGACATTGGAACAATAAAAAAAATAGTGTTCAAATGCTCACTGGCCGTCCAGCCAGATACGTACATCTTCCATGATTTGGGTAAGTCACTATATTTGAACGCTGGAATGGTTTCTTTCAAAAGGACACGAGCCATTCTCCCCCTCCCCCCTCCCAATCTTTGTCCAATTCGAGCTCTTTTTCTGTCTCTTAATGATGCTCAGCGGTTAGAGCATAGCCGAAACTCTAAACTCCTTGAACTCCAGACGTCTTCTCTCTTTCTCATTAGTGACGCGGTCGAATCCTCAATTCAAGGAGGAAAAACTACGATTTATCGTCAAGAATCTTGACGCATAGTTAAATACTTACGTCGTATTTCTCTACTCCCTCTTGACCTGCGCGATGCGTATCTGCACCTTGTGCGAATAATAGTGAAAAAATCTTTATGCCGTTAATGTCGTATTTCTTTCGTTATGAGTGATAAAGGAAACGATGGGGAAGCAAAGAATGGCCGGCCGCGGTGATCTAGCGGTTCTAGGCGCTCAGTCCGGAACCGCGCGACTGCTACGGTCGCAGGTTCGAATCCTGCCTCGGGCGTGGATGTGTGTGATGTCCTTAGGTTAGTTAGGTTTAAGTAGTTCTAAGTTCTAGGGGACTGATGACCACAGATGTTAAGTCCCATAGTGCTCAGAGCCATTTGAACCATTTGAAGCAAAGAATGAAATCTAGTGCTTGCACAATGTCTATTTTTCCGGAAGGGCACCATGGATTCATCCGCGCGTAACTCCCCACACAACGGACAAGCCACCGTCAACACATTCGCATTCCCTCACTCCATGATACTGCATGCAGAACGCTGGTGAGGTCTGGCTGTCAAGAAACATACGCCACCACTTTCCTTCCTTTACTGGTCAAATCATGACGCTGAAAATTCCTTGCACCACCAGAATTCTAAATGAGTTACTGAATGAAAGTCCACCACACACTCATGCGTTATTGACCTTGGCTGTATTAGCAAGTCCTTGCATGAGAGCTTCATCAGAAAGATACACTAAAACTGTTGAGATATACCTCGAAGAAAAGAAGAAATCGTTTACTCGGCTGACGTAGAAGGCTGAAGAAATAATATAATCTCTGCCTGCCCCGATGACTACAAGGCTATGAAATTTCGCGTCAGTTAGAAACAGAGTACTTGGCAAACGAGGTAACAAAGCAGTCCACGGCTGGGAACTTCAATTCGCTCTCAAGCAGACTGGTTTGTCTTTTTTGCGGAGTCGCTAGTTGGCTGCGTAAGAAAACGCGGACAGGCTAACCTGTTCCCACGGATTGGCGCCGGCCACTTATCCGGGCGAAAAGTGCCGAAACACTCCGAGGACCCAGCGCCCCACACACCGCACAGTGGAGCTGAGTATTTTCATTTCCATTCTCGACACCCTCACGCGTTTCTCGCTCTTAATAATCTCCCTGCAGCGAGGGGGCCAGGAGGGGGGGGGGGGGGGGGAAGCGGGGGAGCAGGTACCGCCGCCGCTTCACTGTCCGCTGAGTCGTCCCTGGTGGCTCACCTGTTGCTTCTCCAGTTGATCCCCAACGCTGCAGACCCACTGTGGTTTATGTGTCGTTCAAACTCACGGCTACCTGTTCAGGGGGCTTAACCCTTTGTTGGGCGCGTACGTTCGTGATGCACTATTGGGCACATGGGTGCAGATGACACCCGACATTAAACTGTACCTAGAAAAGGAAAATCATCTCTAAATCATGATTCTTGCATTTATTTGACGAAATACAACTTACACTTTCGATTTTACACAGCATTCTACTGAATATTACGGCCTTTTTTCGATAAGCACTAGACTGCTTTCAAGCACTTTAAACAAATGTCTTTCAACTGCTCTCCAACCAAATATCTCTTACATTACAAGTGCCACTTACTTGTATTCTTGTCTTTTCCTCTTCCGCGGGCACGACAACGTCCTGTGGACCCTGATGGCTTCTCAAAATCGACCGTCACCTCTTCCTCAACACCAAGTAACAGGCGACCACTCCTTAATCATCTTAAGGTTGAAACTCTCTTGTCTTTGTTTGCTTTAACAATACATATGTTTTTGGGTGGGGTCCGCCTTTAGCAAAACGCAATTTGGTTTTTTGCCCCAGACATGTTTCACTGCTGTTGCAGCATCATCAGTGGGTTCTTTATTTTACGGCTGTTTCACATAAGGAATGTTCTTTACTGTTTATATACGTGTAAATATTAGTTTTTAAATCGTAATTAGAGATTTTTGAAGAACACATAAAATTATGTAATCATACCTTCTTATCACACGGTGTGGTTTTCCTGCTGTATTACGTTTTTACAGTATCTGTTTTTCTTTACAATTTGTCATCTGCAACCATATACAACTTAATGTAGACAAATTATTTACGCAAAAATTACGATTTCTAAACTGTTTTTCTGTGCCTGAAATGAATACTGTTATGTGAAAGGTGTGTGTGTGTGTGTGTGTGTGTGTGTGTGTGTGTGTGTGTGTGTGTGTGTGTATTTACATTATGTTTCACTACCGTTTTCTTTTTTCCTCATCTTCTTCACTGTCAAGTTCTGTGTGTTGAGTTGTCGGCTGTAAAACCAAGATAGCGGACGGTGGAGCAGTTGAAGATGGCCGGCCGAAGTGGCCGTGCGGTTCTAGGCGCTGCAGTCTGGAACCGTGAGACCGCTACGGTCGCAGGTTCGAATCCTGCCTCGGGCATGGATGTGAGTGAAGTCCATAGGTTAGTTAGGTTTAACTATTTCTAAGTTCTAGGGGACTAATGACCTCAGAAGTCGAGTCCCATAGTGCTCAGAGCCATTGGAACCAGCCAGTTCAAGGTGTTTATTTCATCTCCATCATCGTGACTTGAACCTGTCACTGTTTTGCGGAAAGACTGGTTTACGATTCCCTTGAAAACTATACAGGACCTGTATTTACCGTATGCATTGCTAGATGACAGGAAGCTGTTTTCTGCATTGTATTAGGCATGGTAAAGTGTAATGTGTTTGGTGTTTCCATTCTTTTGTCCAACCCCCACGTCTCTCGCAAAAAAGCAATTATTTTATTTATTTATTCAATCTGACTTGATTAGGGCCATCTGGTCCATTCTTACATCACACCAGGTTTTCACATGTACAGTACATTTCTTACTCATAGTTACATAAGAAATCACAACTTGAATATGAAAAATGGTGTTAAAATGATCTGAGTGTCTATAGAGACAATGATCAGAAATAATTCTGACTATGAACAAATAAAGTTAATACTGGCAATATTTCAACTACTGCTGCTGCTGCTGCTGCTACTACTACTACTACTACTACTACTACTACTACTAATAATAATAATAATAATGACAATAACGATAATAGCAGATATAAAAAGAATTTATAAGTGTATAAAACAGATGTTTCCTGCTATAACAAGTCCTCCTGAAAGGAAATTTTAGGAGACTGAACCAGCTAAGAGTACTGGGAAATGAGAAAGATGTGGTATGGAAGAAGGAACGTACAGCGATGACGAGTGCGTTCAGGGACCATGGCAATCATTATTGTTGCCTCACAAGGTGTGTCATTAGCTGTCTTTAGAAG
Source organism: Schistocerca serialis cubense (assembly GCF_023864345.2). Classification (NCBI taxonomy): domain Eukaryota; kingdom Metazoa; phylum Arthropoda; class Insecta; order Orthoptera; family Acrididae; genus Schistocerca; species Schistocerca serialis. The sequence continues at coordinate 759,735,053 of NC_064643.1, forward strand.
CTGGAGATGTTATTCAGTTCTCTAATATAATTAATGAGGGAGATTGTTCCAGAATTGGGTACATGCTGAGGCCGTTTCTCCAATTTCCCGAGGGTTGCACAAAACACTTCGGAGTTGATCGTTGCACCATAAGGGAGGACATCAAACAGATTACCCCTCCAGACGCCCAGGGGACAGCCGATGTCACTTTACCGGCTGAGGGAGCGGCTTTGCACATTTTCTTCAGAGGAGATGACGTGTGGCGCCGCTCCATGGATTGCCGTTTTGTTTCCAGTCCGAAGTGATGAGCCCATGTTTCAACGCCTATGACGATGTTAGACTAGAAATTGTCACGATCAGCGTCGAAACCCGCAAGCAGTTCTGCACAGGCGGTCCTCCGTTGCTCTTTATGGTCTTCTCCCGGTCGTTGAGCAACCCAGCTGGGACGTGCCTTTGAGCAGCCCAACTGGTGGAAGAGTGTGTGTGCCAGCACTGCCGACAGAGACGTCCAGTTGAGCAGCGAGGTGTTTGGTTGTGATCTGTCGATCACTTCGAATGCCAGTGTCCGTACGTTCAGCATTGCCGGAGTCACAGCTGTGAGCAGCTCGCCCGCACACGGGTGGTCGGACAGGTTTTCGAGATCTTGTTGCAATTATGACAGGTGCCTCGCCCAACGACTCACCGTGCTTTTGTTCATTGGTAGGTCTCCGTAGATATTCCGCAAGCTCTGGTTTCCTGACAAAAGGAATTCAATGACACCTCTCTCCTTGGAACGCACCTCAACTGCAGACGCCATTTTGAGGGTTGCGTATAGAACCGTCACCTATCGGAGCTTCATGAAACTATAGGAACTCAAGCGGAAATGTTTGACGATGTCCCACAGCAAATTCCGCATTTTTTTAACCTAAACTAGCCGAGGAAAACAATGTATTGCATTACTTATTGAACACCCCTCGTATAATGTACAGCAACAATATAAATGCACAAACGAGAGGCACCAAGAGTTGGCATGTTCTTAGCTTCTAAGGGGCAGACTTTCGAGTTCATTTTCATTGTAAACAGATCTTTCTCCAGTACTGGTTCCGTTGTCGCGTCCTAATACTATTACCACCTGTCCGGTGTTTGTGCATTGGGCGTTCCAGTTACGAGCCTACCGTTTTACACTTTGGTGCATTGTCCGACTGTTCAGTGTAGGCGCCATCTGAGGTGCGTGACGCAGTTATCGTGAGATACAGGTGGACGGAGCAGAGGGTCTTATTTTTCTGACGCTCCGGCAGGGAAGGCGGCCCAGGGAGGCGCGGAAGAGCGGCGGCACGGCCGGTCGAGACAAATGGCCGCGCGGCCCATCAGTCTGCGTTAGCCCCCGGGGTGGGATCCGTCACGCGGCTCGCCCCGACTAGCCGCTGCCGCTGCACCGCCGCCACTGTCCCCGCCTGAAATATCCGGCCGGCGCGCCATCACTCACGGCTGCCTTCCTGTCCAGAGGCGCCGAAAACAATACGCCAGCCGCCGGGGAGGAATATGCGATGCGGCGGTGCGCTGACCTCCAGCCGTGACTTCCGCCAAGTTCTGTAACACGTAGCGAGGTTGCTGACGTGCTACCTGCAGCAGAATACCGAGGACCACGTCCTGTTATTCCAGGGTGGCGACGGTAAAGTCATGAACCGTTTTAGTATGAGGCACGTGCTCTTAGTACATACGTAAAAAAACCCTAACCTGATACGAGTTATTGGCTCGCTTGTTGTATACATCATTCACATCGCATGCACCTCGTGAGGGCGAAGTAAGAAACGAAACCATATCCTACAGGCAGCACGAGGCACTAGGAGCACAGTAAACGACCCACCCCGACAGCAGCGCGCATTAGCACGACGCATCCGGGATTCTGGGTGACGCTGCGCTTTCGGATCCAATGCCCCCGACCATGAGGGCAGGTTTGCCGGCCATCCTGGATGTGGTTTCTGGCGGTTTCGCACATCCGACTAGATGAATATCAGGCTACTACTATCAGGCTACTACCCAACTCCCGCATCATTTACGTGATTCGCTAACATCTTGAAAAACGTAACACGAGGCGCAGAGAGATAAGGTACACCTATTGCTTCTCAGGGAGACGACTGGTGGGATAGGGGGTAGCGAGAGGTAGGGAACTGATCACACTCTACCACTAATGTTATCTGATGCAGGTTAACACGCCAGTCCAGTATAGATGGGGAATAAGACCATGAAAAAGAAGGAGTAGTACACTACGAACACAGTAAATGACAGTAAATAGATGAACAGCACACTAGCAATGGCTTAAAACGCAATTACTGTACATGGTGTTTCTTATTAATGTTTATAAACCCCCGAGGCGACGTGGACGCCGCTGAGACAGGTAATTTTGCATAGGACACATGTCAAGAAATACGCCAAAAGTGGATGACAAACACTGAACATGTGACGTCACCAGATGGCGTACCTCGCCACACCCATCAGGGGTAGAGGCTGTCGGTCTGTCGCGCCTGATCATCCCAACCCAAATCAAATAATCACGCCGGTGTGGCTCCCAGCCTTCGTGCGTGACGGTAGCGCTTGGGGTCCAGGGTTCGAGTCTTACATCTGGTAGGCAGTATCATTTTTTTGCTTTGAGTTGGACAGTTGCGTGTTTACAGTGAGGTAATATTCATTATTTTATTTACCAGTCTCGCAGTCGCCGCTGGTTAACTGCACTGCACAGAACAACAAAATCCTAACAAACTGCGTCACAAGTAAAGAAGTATCACGTTCCGGACTGCATTGCTGGTAGTAAATGACCCACGTGTTGTTTACTAAGTAAAGTCTGTAAAAAAAAAAAAAAAAAAAAAAAAAAAAAAAAAAAAAAAAAAAGAGGAAGAAGAAAAAGAGGCAGAAGGAAAGAAACACGAAATCAGAAGAGCTTTTGCTTGGTTACAGCGAGGACAGTAATCGAAACTTCTACGTTTGCACCACACCACGTTTGCAAAAGGAGCTCGAAAAAAGAGTGGCCTAGCAGAGCGACGTGTAGTACCCCCTCGGCCCCCCTGTCGGCGAGGGTAGGATCGACAAGCACAATCACTGCTCGTGCGGCGAGTTACGTCATCTAGTAACGGCACACGTTGGACATATTTCATCCACTTTTGAGGTATTTCCTAACATCTGCGGTCCCGTGTGTCTTATATGACACACATCAAGAAAAGTTTTGCATCATCTTGGTCCCGAGAGTTCCGGAACCTGTACAGAAAATTGGAGTAGAGATCAACATAAACATTATTTCTGCCCTTTTAATTGCCTACGAAAGTCACACATTGCGTGTTTTACCACCATACAGCGAGACCTTCAGAGGTGGTGGTCCAGATTGCTGTACACTCCGGTACCTCTTAGATCCAGTAGCACGCCCTCTTGCATTGATGCGTGCTTGTATTCGTCGTGGCATACTATCCACAAGTCGATCAGGGCACTGTCGGTCCAGATTGTCCCACTCCTGAATGGCGATTCGGCGTAGATTCCCCAGAGTGGTTCGTGGATCAAGTCATCCATAAACAGCCCTTTTCAATCCATCCCGATAGGGTTCATGCCTGGAAAACATGCTGGCCACTCTAATCGATCGATTCGTTATGCTGAAGGAAGTCATTCACAAGATGTACACGATGGGGGCGCGAATTGTCGTTCATGAAGACGAATGCCTCGCCAATATGCTGCCGATATGGTTGCACTATCGAGCAAATGATGGCATTCATGTGTCGTACAGCCGTTACGGTGCCTTTCATAACCGCCAACGGCGTACGTCAGCCCCACATAATGCCACCCCGAAACAGCAGGGTACCTCCACCTCGCTGCACTCGCTGGAAAGTGTGTAAGGCGTTCAGCCTGACCAGGTTGCCTCCAAACACGTCTCCGACGATTGTCTGGTTGAAAGCATATGCCACACTCATCGGTGAAGAGAAGGTGATGGCAATCCTGAGGGATCCATTCGGCATGTTGTTGGGCCCATCTGTACCGCGCTACATGGTGTCGTGGTTGCAAAGATGGACCTCGCTATGGATGTTGGAAGTGAAGTTGCGCATCATGCAGCCTATTGCGTACAGTTTGAGTCGTAACATGACGTCGTATGGCTGCACGAAAAGCATTATTCAACATGGCGGCGTTGCTGTCAGGGTTCCTCCGAGCAATAATCCATAGGTATCGGTCATCCACTGCAATAGCAAGCCTTGGGCGGCCTGAGCGAGGCATGTCATTGACAGTTCCTGTCTCTCTGTATCTCCTCCATGTCCGAACAATCATCAACAGTTCTGTCTCTGTGTATCTCCTCCATGTCCGAACAACATCGCTGTGGTTCACTCCGAGACGCCTGGACACTTTCCTTAGTGAGAGCCCTTCCTGGTACAAACTAACAATGCGGACGCGATTGAACCGCGTTATTGACCGTCTAGGCATGGTTGAACTACAGACAACACGAGTCGTGTACCTCCTTGCTGGTGGAATGACTGGAACTGATCTGTTGACGGACCCCCTCCGTCTGATAGTCGCTGCTCATGCAATGGTGTTTACATCTTTGTGCAGGTTAAGTGACATCTCTGAACGGTCAAAGGGACTGTGTCTGTGATACAATACCCACAGCCAACGTCTATCTTCAGGAGTTCTGGGAACCGGAGTGATGCACAACTTTTTTTGATGTGTGTAAATTACTTGTCTCAGCGTCATCTAAGTCGCTTCAGTGGTTTTTAAACATTAAATAAGAATCACCCTCTATATGAACAGCAGGCAGTGCAATTCGACAAGTTATGGTATCATGTAGCCGCTACAAAAATTTAAAAAACTTCACGAAAAGTGTATGTGAACAGGAACATCCGGTATGGATTTTACTTTGGTCGTTGTAAGCTATTTTCTTTGATTGTTCCTATATTTTATTTAAATATTTCGATTTTTTCATAAAATGAATAGTCCTTCATAATCTCACGTTCACTGTTCAGATGTCAGACTGCACAACAAACAGCTTTCACAAACATACAATTTTAGGAAGTTCCAACATAACAGACAATAGGACCAGCAACTTCGGTATGAAATAGTTTTTTTTCCAATATCCATCATAGTGGCCGCAAAGAAAATGACTATTATCCCAACTGTGACGCATATTGGAAAAAAATGGATACATAGGGTGAGTGAAAAAGTACTTAGCAGCTTTGGAATGAGAATTTATTGAGATAACTTATAGGACTGGCATATTTTTCATTTTGTTGCCAACAACCTCAAGTTTCACATAAAAGTGCCAAGTATCATTATGGTTCGATGTGACTACCATTTGTGATACGGAAAAGCATCTCACTGGTAATCAATTTTTTCCCCACCTGTTGCAGCAGGTTGGACGTAACCTGTGCAATGACACCGTAAATTTGATTTTTCGGGTCGGCTAAAATTGCTTGGTAGGAGAGGAATATACACACGGTCTTTAATGAAATCCCCCGAGAAAGAAATCCAGTGGTCACCAACACGCGAACGACCTGGTGATCTATCATGTCATAGTGAAAAACCCGTCTCAAAAAACTTCTTGTGACAAGAGTAAATTGTAGGGTTGCTTGGAAGTTCCTTGGCATATTCGGTGCGAAAGTAAGGCCGAACAGTTGTTGCATAGTTCGCTTCATGAAACCAAAACACACTGTGAGCACGCTCCGCACCAGTGAAGGTAGCCATCTGAACTCTGCACCGAGCTGGCGCTCCTGGTGATGGAACGGGGGGGGGGGGGGGGGGGTACTGACGCCTTAAGAGAGTCGAACTTGAGGCTGTGTGCTGCAAAATGAGACATCTACCGATTCTTTAAGTTATCTCAACAAATTCCTATATCATTCGAAAGTGGTAAAGTCCTTTATGAGTCAGCCCGTATTGCACACAATGTTTTCGCAGGCGTACAAATGTGACTGACCACTTGTGACAGGAGAGACTCCGTGCAAGAATAAAACGCCAGGGGCGCTGGAGTAGACTCACTTGCCTCCGGCAGTCAGTTGAGACATGGAAGTCGAGCGTGTAAAAGGGGCTTAAGAGAATGGCTTGGAAAAATTGCGTTAAAATTCTGTCATCTACTTGTGTCGTCCAGAACGAGGACTGTATTTCTCATTCCACTCTGTTCACAGCGTGAGCAAGCGAGTGTCTACAAAAGGAGAGAAATCTCTTCGCCGCAAGCTAGTCGCGACACGGTACAATGTAAGCAACTTTCAGCTTTGTAACTGACTCTTTTCCCAGTACACAAGGGGAAAGGGCGTGACTTACAGGAAAGCCGCGCTCCTTCATGGCGCCAGTTCTGACACTCACGCCGGGAGGGTTCGCCCATCTCTAAAGCTTTTCAACCCTCATCGCCCGGAAAGGCATAACTAGCCCTTTGTGAACATACGACAAAAGGGACACCGGCCCGAGTGGCGAACACTGCCCTGGGACACGAAGGTGTCGTGCCCACACGCTGCGACCGACTCCCCTCTTCTGACGAAGCGATGCCCAGCGGGAAATCTCGTTACAAGCGAAACCTCACTTGCTTTACTAGCAATTGAAGTTGCGAAATAGCTGCCTCACAGCGCAAGGTATCTACACTACATAGAAAATGCGTTGGAAAAGGTGTTACTTATTGGACTGACCCAATTGTTTTTGCTGTTCATCAGTTCCATGATGATTCTGCTTCTACCAGAGACGCGGAAATTTGCATGACATTCCTACTCTCCCTGTGACCGAACAGTAAATTGATTTGCCTCAGTAAGGGAAAGAGACAGACCTGTGAGTGTTGAAATTACACGTGGATCTTGCCGAGCTTTGACAAATAATTAAGAATAAATAAAGAAAAGATTATGATTAAAATGTGTGAAACAACGACAGAGTTGTCGAGAAAACTTAACTCAACAAGTGGGAATCAAATAAAAAAGAAAGAAATTCCAAAAGCAACAGAAAACAGATTGGGCAGATAAAGCTTATGACCACGCTTGCAAAACAACTGAGAAGGTTTGGGGAGCATCAAAAATTTGTGCGGCGAGCGTGTAATTGATCAATTCTGTTGTCTTTGCAAGACAAATAGTCTGATACACTGACTGATCAAAAGTATTGGGACACAGTCATGTAATACAGGACTGACCACCAGATGATGAATTCTTCTCGGGTTATCAGCCGAGTGGTGGCTGATAACCCGAGAAGAATTCATCAGTGGAATACGCCGAGAAAGACTGCAATCGCATATGACCACCAGATGCCACCGAATGCCTACTTTAAAAGGAGGCGCGGAATATTCTGTTGTCGACAGAGAAGGAGTAACAGCAAAATGGTTCTGTCGGCAGACTTCGGTAGCCTCTAGCGTGGATACCACATGGCTAATTGAAATTACCTCTTTCAATAATTTGTATTAAAGACTGACCTACAGAATTTTCCCTGACAAAGACAACTCAACCTATTCATTTATTCACAGTACACTAGCCCAACGCAGTCTGGCTGTTATACATTGACAACATGACTTCCAATAATTAACACAAGAAAATGGCCCTGAATAGCAAGAAATCTTAACAGTAATACAAATAAAAAAATATGAAATTAAAGAAATATGAAACTACCTCCAACTCTTAACTGCCTAAACTCATTTCAATCACGAATCCCAACAGTGCAAAACCCATTCTTTTTCATAAGTCACTTACCTCACAGAAAATCTTCATAACACGAACTACAAATGGTTCAGGGCATTATGGGACTTAACAGCTGAGGTCATCAGTCCCCTAGAACTTAGAACTACTTAAACCTAACTAACCTAAGGACATCACAGACATCCATACCCGAGGCAGAATTCGAACCTGCGACCGTAGCGGTCGCGCGGTTCCAAACTGAAGTGTCTAGAACCGCTCGGTCACTGCGGCCGGCCCACGAACTACAGAAATTATAGCAAGTAGCAACTACAGCCAGCTAAATAAGAAATTGGCATATGGTTAGCGAAGGAAAGATTTTGTTGAAGACCAGACAATGTATTTATAAAATTTTACCTTATTCATGCGATATCCAGTTCCAAAAATTATATAGTTGTCAATAATTCCACTGCCCAAACATTATCGACCAAACATCCATCATCATACATTTCCTTGCGTATTTTCTTATAAACACATTATTTCATCTGGCTTTACAATGCATGTCTTACCAACACGGAGTCTCCACTAATAATATCATGTCCATACACGCCCCTATCCACTCACTTACTGTTAGTCCTCCCAACCACAGAATCTCTTTCCGAGGGCGCAGAGCGCTATCAGCGATATTAACACAGCCTATAGTCCTGCCAACATACAAACAGGCTACTTACACAATAAACGAATCAGGACATTTCAACCTTTCCAAAACAGCCAGAAACAACAGTTCGTTATATTATTGTGAAGTGAAAACGCGAAGGAACAACCAGAACCAAACCGAGATCAGGGCAGTCCTGAGGTACTGACGGATTGCGGAGGTTGGTAGTACAAAATCACATGAAACCAACGGAAGAAATCACATGTGAGTTCCAAAGTGCTACCAACAGTCTAGGTAGCATACTGGCTGTGCGTAGGGTTAAAAAGAGTGGAGTACGATCATCGAGTAGCTTCACGTAGGCCAGACATTTCTTTAGGCAGTGGTAAGCGAAGCTTGAGGTGGCGTAAACAGAGACGCCATTGGGCGGTGATTTACTGGAAACGAGTGATTTGGAGTGACGAATCACACTGTACCCTGTGGCAGTCCGATGGATGGCTCTGAGTTTGGCGAACGTCCTGGAGAACCATACCTGTCGTCATGTGCCAACAGTGAAGTACGGGGAGGTGGTGTCACGGTATGGGGGGTGTTTTTCGTAATTACAGTGTGATCCCCTTACTGCGCTTGAGAAAACGCTACATACGGAACGTTATGAACATATTTTGCAGTATTACGTACTACGTAGAGTACAGGAATAATTTGTAGTCGATGACTTTCTATCAGCATGACAACGCACCATCTATACAGCGGCACCTGTAAGAAAATGGTTTGCGAAGAATAACATTCCTCAAATGGACTGGCCTACCCAGAGGCCCGACCTGAACCTAATGGAAAATACCTGCTTTATTATATTTCCAGTCTTGAATCACAATATTTGTGTCTATAACTGAGTTTCTTTCCATGTGCAGCCTGTACGCTTCAGTAGTGGTCTTTACATACTATAACTTTATCTGCTTGACGAAGCCGAAATGGCTAATGATTCTGACTGCACTATCACAAGTAATGGGGTTATATACGTAATGCAACACGTTTTTACTCAGGTCTGAAAGTTGCCATTACCGACCGAAATTGATAACCTGATTACAAATAAACGTTGTTGTCCGAAACTAAAATTATAATGAAACATATATTTTCCTGAATGGTTGGAAACTTTTTCGTGACTGTGTCACAAGTTGTCTAACGGGAAACCTTTGGAATGAGTCAGAGTGTCGACTTCGCTCCAGACCCGAACCTCCAACATCGTTACCCTCTCTGGTTTTTGCTCTTGAGGAAGATTTTAGTGTTATCCCTATCTCTCTTCTTCTTGTTCTTCTTCTTTCTTCTTTCTTCTTCTTCTATAAAGAGAAGAGTAGCCCTTCCATCCCCATACTATTATGGTGATCAACAGAAAAAGTTCTACTGTCGCTTCTGCGAGAATTTTTAGTTAGCTAATCGAGGAGCCACAGTATGCAGGCAGGTCTGTGATGTTGTCCGTACGTTTTTCCGTGAGTCTGGATGCGATCACCCGCTAACACGGTCCCGTCCAGTGGACACAAAGCGATTGAGGGGCAGCGATTTTACTGGCAAAGGGCAAAAATGTGTCACAGCATGCGCTTTGGCAAAATTTCTCTGCGACAGTTTGTGCGGGAAGTAGGCCCGCTGGATGATTTGTGGCAGTAGCGACAGTTGTTGTGTGAGTATTAGGAAATAGTAGTAGTAGTAGTAGTAGAGGGGTTTTGTGGGCGCACGACAGCAAGGTCTTCAGCGCCCGTTCAGTATCATAGTGAGACGGGTGTCAAGGAAAAAAAAAAAAAGCTCAGAATATTTACATAAAACGGAACATAAAACACGGGAAACAATCATCGGAAAAGATGTGCTCACCCACACCGAAGCGTGGGATGAAGCAGGGCGTCAGCAGTAAAACATGAACAACACAGGAAGAAAACGAGAGAGGGGGCTCAAACAATGTAGCAGATGGAAGTGGCTGGCTGACCGCAAGGAAAAAAGGGGAGGAGTCAGCCACTCTGCAATACACTAAAACCTCCAGCCTAGAAGTTTAGGCCAGAGTCCAGACACAGCACAAAACTTAAAAACCCTAGACACACACGTCTCATCATTAGCTAAAACACAGGGCAGATCACCATCAACTTGTGCTTCTGCCCTTGCATCACGGTATAAAATGCAGTCTGTTAAAATGTGGCGGACAGAGATGTGCACACCACAAGCATCACAAAACGGAGGATCCTCCCGCCGTAATAAATAGCTATGTGTGTGAGGACAGTGCCCGATCCGAAGACGTGTGAGGGCCACCTCTTCCCGCCTGAGCGACCGACAGGAGGAACGCCACGGCCGAGTGGTTGACTTTACCGACCGCAGTTTATTGGCCGTCACCGCCAGCCATTCGTCCTCCCACAACTCCATGCACTTCCTGTGGAGTGCAGCAATGACCGACTGCAAGGGGATAGGACACTAGACCACATCCTGCTCTCTGCAGGCCTCCTTGGCAGCCCGATCAGCCTGTTCATTGCCCCAGATGCCGACATGACCAGGCACCCAGCAGAAGGATACCTCTTTACCCCGCTGTTGGAGCAAGTACAGTTGGCTATGTATCAGCTGGACCATCTCTTCAGTCGGGTACAGGTTCTGCAGCGATTGTAAGGCACTAAGAGAATCGGAGCAGAGAAGAAATCGATCGCCCCGAACACGATGCATCTGCTCCAGTGCCGTCAGGATCGCGTGGAGCTCCGCTGCGAAAACGGTATATTCAGCAGGGAGGCGAATCCGGGTAACATGGTCAGGGAACACCACAGAACAGCCAAGGAAATTCTCCTGTTTGGAGCCATCAGTGTAAACGACAGTGAAACCGTGATGCACATCTAAAATGCTTAAAAAAAGTGACTGGAATGTAAAATCTGGCGTGCCATCCTTCTTAAAACGAGTCAAATCTAAAATAAGTTTGGGTCTGCGGAGGAGCCAAGGTGGAGATCTGCTCCAACCGCGACGTAAAACACGAAGACCAGCCATAGACATTGCAGCGAGGCAATCCTGTGCGCGAATCCCATAGGGCTGCGTCGCACGTTGCCGGTTATGAAATAACCGTGCCAGAGGAGGCTGAGCAACGGTATGGTATGCAGGTGTGTACGGTGTGGACAAAGTTTTATACGCCTGGCGTACCGTAAGTAGCCGTCGCCGCATATGAAGTGGCGGTTCACCAGCCTCTGCACAGAGGCTTGGTATGGGGCTAGTTCGGAATGCCCCAGTGGCCAACCGCAGCCCTTCATGGTGGACAACGTCCAACATCTTTAAGTACGAAGGCCTCGCAGACCCATACACCGTGCACCCATAATCGAGCCGAGATCGCACAAACGCCCTGTAAAACTGGAGCAGACAAGCCCTGTCAGCTCCCCATGTACTGTGGCTAAGGCATTTTAAAATGCTTAAAGCCTGAAGCGACCGCCGTTTCAGGTCTTTAAGATGAGGTAACCACGTGAGCCTCGAGTCAAAAATGAGCCCCAGAAATCTCACCGTGTCTTTAAAAGAAAGAATAGTGTCCCTCAAGCGCAACTCAGGAAAGGTGAAAATCGAACGAGAACGGTTAAAAAGAACACATACAGACTTCTCGGTGGAAAACTTAAATCCACTCTTCAGCGCCCAGTCATCCAAACGCCTAATCGTAAGTTGCAACTGACGAGTTGTCACCGTTGCAGCTGGACTGAGATGATATATCACCCTGCTCATCTGCAGCGTCAGCGTGCCTGTAACTTGCCCAAGCCGGCATACGAGAAGTTAATTTCGTTATAAAATCGGTCGCTTGTTGTGTAGAGTCGTGTGGAGATTGCTTGTGTTTCGTTTTTTTCTTTTTTTTTTTTTTAATCTTTGTTCAACTCATTACATTATACATATTAACCCACTACCTGACTGCATTAGTGGGTCCTATTTTCATACAGAAAAATGCAGCTCTCTATTCTACACTACAGGTAATCTTAGTTGTGATCTTACCGCTATGTGGTCCCTTGTTCTACTTAATCTACGAGGAAACTTATGCTACCTGCAGCGCTACAGGTGTGCCAGCGCTCCTATAAACCTGATGGCTGTCGGCCAGGCCCACTGAGCTAATCCCGGTGGGCGTGCCCCTGGCACTGGCCTGGCCAGTAACTTGGTTTCGCTGCAGTCTATCCTAGAAAAACTTATCCTATCTTCTACGTCTAACCTAATTTTACATCTAGTGTCATAATTGGTGCGTGGTCCTATCCGGTTATTGTACACCCTCCCCCCCTAGTCCAGAGCAAGGCGGATTCCAGCCGTGAAGCGGCTGGCCAAGTCCCGGCCCGGCGGAACAGGAAAGGTGCACGGAGTCTGAGTTGGTGTAATTTTTACTGATTAATGGTTGTCCTTTAGAAAGTTCTTAAGGACTTTTTTCGGAATTTTGTCTGTCAATTTGTTCAAGACATTGAAGGTGTTGTCATGCCTTAGCAGATGGTACGTGTCGTTATTCGGAAGTTGTTGTCGTAGGTCGTTGGCTAAGTCATCGAAGAGGTGGCACTCATACACCACATGTTCTGGCGTGCCTTGCAAAGCACCACAGTCGCACGTGGGTGTAGCCTGCTTCCCAAAGTGACATAGATATGTCGGGTAGGGTCCATGTCCAGTAAGAAAGTGCAGCATTCCTCTCGTAGGCATGAAGTACGTAAGCTTTACTCATTCCTCTATGTCCGGTAACATCTCATAGGTTCTGCGCCCCGTATCCTCGTTATTCCACTGTTCCTGCCATAGTTCGATCCCTCTCTTTTTAATTGCATTGTTATCCCCTGCGTAAACCCCCGGTATCTCCCTTATCTTATCCCTTTCCTCCTCCTTCGCCCAGTACCAGGCGGTCTGCTCACGGATTTTAATGTCCTGTGGACAGATCCCCATTGGTTTGTTCCGCTTCCCTATTTTCGCAGGTTAGTAGGCTGTATCAAAGTAGCTGGCGGTGATAGCCAGGTTTTCTGTAATACAAGGGTTCGCCGAAATTGCCTTGTTTGTGTGCTTAGTTTCAGCCCGCCATACGAAGTTAACTTTTCCTAAGAAAAAGTGTTCCTGTAGGGAAGAAGTGTTCCTCTACAGACCTTCAGATATCTCACTGAAAATGTCCCTAGCAGAGTTCAAGCCGTCATGAAGGCGAAAGGTGGACACACCCCATACCGAAGCTTGCTAATAGGTATCCGGTCCCTTTTGATTACTTAGTAATACTAAGACCTGTTTCTTCGTAAGTCTTCAGTCGAATGGCGTATCTAGTCGAATATTCGGTATGCGTGTGCTTCGCTTCTTAAGCGAGAATAGTGAACTGTCTCAAAAGCTTACAGGAAAACAAGAAACCATAGGATCCATCAGAACGATCACACTATACATCTCTCAAGTCTGTGAGAAAACTACGTCAGTGACGCAGATTTCAGCAGATTGGAATAACCTGCACCTTTTCAAATGACTGCCACGCTCCGATGTTCTAGAAACCGATGGTAAAATAGTGCTAGAAGAAGGGCCAGCTTATGAGAGATTCAATTTAAAATCTAACGAACTCACAATCACAACCTGTGATCCAGCGATTTAAAATAAATAGTGGGTAAGAACGGATAACCACGTAAAGACGTCAGACTGCACAGTCTTTTTTTCAACAACAAGTGCCTGTTCAGTAACGTAAGGATATCTGCTTTTTCCTTTTATTGAAAATGCTCTCACAGAAGGTACATAGAATAAAGCTATGTCCTCCTTATGAGTGTAAGTAATGCAGGACACTTAAATTTCTCGTTTCTGTTATAGTCACATTTAAAGAGTGACCGAATTACGACGGTGCCAGTGCCGAGGCGCAGCTAATGCTGTGCACTCCTAGGAAAGCCGATGTATCGTCGGACGGTCGCTATCAGTAGCGAGGAACTCGGAGCACAGAGCTCTGCGCAGCGGTGACCTTAATCGCTCAATCTGTGACATCCTGACTTACAACATAACTCCTTGCACAAGTACCTCTACGAACAAGCAAATTGCCTTCAATCGCTGCCCGTCCTTCCTTCAACGAGCCACGATCATTGCAGAGTGGCGGCGCGTGCGCCCCGCGCTCTGAGCTGGACGTGGGCCGAGCGGCTGCGACACGTGGCAGCCTTGCGACAAGTGTGCTCCACTTACAGTCCGCAAGAACGTCTTCCAAAGAGGACAGCCAGTACACTTACAGGAACTGTACGCAATTAATATGAATCTATACAATGAAGCGCCAAATGAGCTAGTGTAGGCATGCGTATTCAAATACAGAGGTACGTAAAGGAGTAGAAAACGGCGCTGCGGTCGGCAGCGCCTGTATAAGACAACAAGTGTCTGGCGCAGTTGTTACATCGGTTACTACATCTACATCTACATACATACTCCGCAATCCACCATACGGTGCGTGGCGGAGGGTACCTCGTACCACAACTAGCATCTTCTCTCCCTGTTCCACTCCTAAACAGAACGAGGGAAAATTGACTGCCTATATGCCTCTGTACGAACCCTAATCTCTCTTATCTTATCTTTGTGGTCTTTCCGCGAAATGTAAGTTGGCGGCAGTAAAATTGTACTGCAGTCAGCCTCAAATGCTGGTTCTCTAAATTTCCTCAGTAGCGATTCACGAAAAGAACGCCTCCTTTTCTTTAGAGACTGCATTTCCGTAACACTCGCGTGATGATCAAACCTACCAGTAACAAATCTAGCAGCCCGCCTCTGAATTGCTTCTATGTCCTCCCTCAATCCGACCTGATAGGGATCCCAAACGCTCGAGCAGTACTCAAGAATAGGTCGTATTAGTGTTTTATAAGCGCTCTCCTTTACAGATGAACCACATCTTCCCAAAATTCTAACAATGAACCGAAGACGACTATCCTCCCTCCCGACAACTGCCATTACATGCTTGTCCCACCTCATATCGCTCTGCAATGTTACGCCCAAATATTTAATCGACGTGACTGTGTCAAGCCCTACACTGCTAATGGAGTATTCGAACATTACGGGATTCTTTTTCCTATTCATCTGCATTAATTTACATATATCTGTATTTAGAGTTAGCTGCCATTCTTTACACCAATCACAAATCCTCTCCAAGTCTTCTTGTATCCTCCTACAGACACTCAACGACGACACCTTCCCGTACACCACAGCATCATTAGCAAACAGCCGCACATTGCTATCCACCCTATCCAAGAGATCATTTATGTAGATAGAAAACAACAGCGGACCTACCACACTACTCTGGGGCACTCCAGATGATAGCCTCACCTCCGATGAACACTCAGCATCGAGCAGAACGTACTGGGTTCTATTACTTAAGAAGTCTTCGAGCCACTCACATACTGGGGAACCAATCCCATATGCTCGTACCTTTAGTTAGGAGTCTGCAGTGGGGCACCGAGTCAAACGCTTTCCGGAAGTCAAGGAATATGGCATCCGTCTGATACCCTTCATCCATGGTTCGCAAGATATCATGTGAAAAAAGGGCGAGTTGCTTTTCGCAGGAGCGATGCTTTCTAAAGCCGTGCTGATGCATGGACAGCAACTTCTCTGTCTCAAGGCAATTCATTATATTCGAACTGAGAATATGTTCGAGAATCCTGCAACAAACCGATGTTAAGGATATTGGTCTGTAATTTTTAGGATCCGTCCCTCTACCTTTCTTATATACAGGCGTCACCTGCGCTTTTTTCCAGTCGATCGGGACTTTATGTTGGACAAGAGATTCGCGATAAATGCAAGCTAAGTAAGGAGCCAATGCAGTAGAGTACTCTCCGTAAAACCGAACTGGAATCCCATCAGGACCTGGTGATTTATTTATTTTCAACCCATTCAGCTGCTTCACAACCCTAGGGATGTCCTCCATACGGGAATCTGTACGAGACTCAAACGGCGGTATGTTTGTACGATCCTCCTGCGTGAAAGATTTCCCAAATGCTAAATTTGAAATTTCACCTTTCGTATTGCTACAATGGCAGGTTATCATGACTGAAGTGGGTTTGAACATGGTGATATAGTTGGCACACGAGCGATGGGACGCAGCATCTCCGAGGTAGCGATGAAGTGGGGATTTTCCCGAACGACCATTTTACGAGTGTGCCGTAAATATCAGGAATCTGGTAAAACATCAAATCTCCGGACATCGCTGCGGCTCGTAAGAGATTCTGCAAGAACAGAACCAAAGTCGACTCAAGAGAATCGTTCAACGTGACAGAAGAGCAACCCTTCCGCAAATTGCTGCAGATTTCAATGCTGAGCTATCAACAAGTGTCAACGTACGAACCATTCAACGAAACATCTTCGATATGGGCTTTCGATGCCGAAGTTCCACTCGTGCATCCTTGATGTCTGTACGACACAAAGATTTGCCCCTCGTCTGGGCCCGTCAGCACCGACATTGGACTGTTGATGACTGGAAACACGTTGCCTGGTCGGACGAGTCTCGTTTCAGAATGTATCCAGCGCATTGATGTGTGCGGGTGTGGAGACAGAATCCATGGACCCTGTGGACTGTTCAACCTGGTGAAGGCTTTGTAACGGTATGGGGCGTGTGCAGTGGGAGTGATATGGGACCCCCAGTACTTCTAGATACGTACGTAAGCATCCTGTCTGACCACCTGCATCCACTCATGTCCATTGTGCATTCCGACGGACTTGGGTAATTCCAGCAGGACAATGCGACAGCCCACGCATCCAGAACTGCTACAGAGTGGCTCCAGGAACACTCTTCTGAGTTTAAGCAGTTCCGCTAGCCTCCCGACTTTCGAGACATGAACATTATTGAGCATATTTGGGATGCCTTGCAGCTAGCTGTTCAGAAAAGATCTCCACTCCCTTATATTCTTACGGATTTATGGACAGCCCTACAGGATTCATGGTGTCAGTTCCCTCCAGCAGTACTTCAGACATTAGTCGAGTCCATGCCACTGCGTGCACGCGGGGGCTCTACACTACATTAGGCATGTGTACCAGCTTCTTTGCTACACTACATTAGGCATGTGTACCAGCTTCTTTGGGTCTTCAGAGCATATGCCGAATCATGTAAGTAGTCAAAGTTGCCAATGAATATTACTGCGATGGCGATCGATATGGGGGTAGCCCGGTTGAAACATCCGCATTAGAACGGTAAGAAAAGGAAAGTTCGCGATTACAATTTCCCATTGCCAATCAGTGCGCCAGTATCTTATGTTGAATTCCGTGTCTCAGTGCAGCATCTAGTCGAACCAGGACATATGATATTCTAATCCTAACTTTTTATCGTCACCCTGTGTCCCACTGTCAGGGTTCCTTGTCCCAATCTGTAAAAACGGAACCCTTGTGGGATCGCCTCGTTGATCGTCTTTCTGTCTCCCTGGCCGTCCGACTGTTAAGAACCATTTTTCTTACACGCAAACCTGCAGATGTCAGACACTCAGAGCGGTACCAGTCGTTGTATGTCGATAGAGTGTCAACCGAAACACCGATTTAGTTCCTACTGTGTGCTGTCGTCCAGTAGAGCATGCGTAAACGGTAATTAAAAGTATCATCAGAGCTACGGAACACAGGAAAAGCGTATATGTGAGTGATAGTAGAGTAGATCTCGCGTGGGTGAGAAGGTAGAGCGATCAAACCCCACTGATGCCAATTTTTTTAATTGATTACGCGTGGCACTGATATATGGGTGAACACTTTCCTGACCTGTAAAAAGACTTTTCGGAGTTTGTAGCAACGATATCTTAGCATTCTGCTTTCGCTTCGTTAGTTGAACATTATGTACTTTGCACTGTCCTTATTATTTTGTATATTATAAACTATTATTGTTATTACTATTACTTACGCACGTATGATGCAACTGTTTCATTATTTATGTTATGACTGTATATTCTGTGAAACTACAGATCTACTCTATTGGTTTATTACTATCAAAGAAACGAAGCGAAATGTCAAACACGTTGTCTCATACAGCAATTTCATGCATAATACAGTAAAAAAAAAAAAAGTTTCTCGACATCGCGGTTTGAAAGCGGGACTCTCGATACGAGATCTGCCGCTCTACAAACTTTCCCACCGAAGGAACAGGTGTTAGTTACAGGTATGCTTTTGATGTGCTTCCTAGTTATGGTGTTACTTTTCATTAACGCTTACGCCAGTTCTGCTGGACGATAGCACATAATACGAACTAAATCTGAGTTTTGGTTGATACTCTATCGACATACAACGTTTGGTACCGACCTGAGGATCTGACATCTGGAGGTTTGGGTGTTAGAACGAGCAGACTTATCACGTTTAAATTTATGTCGGGTACTGAGGTTCACGGTCCCTTGGCGGTGTAAAAATTTTAAGTTTCCAAGTCAGTTCAGTCAAAATATAAGAACATTTATGTCATATATTTTGATACCCGCAAACTCATTGTTCAGAAACTATAGTGTGCTTCCCGGTGACCCAGAACCATGTAATTTGCCGAGAAGCAAAGTTTCACAGTAAAAATATAAGAAAAAATTCAAAAATTCTAAATTTATAACTATATAAAAGGAAAAAATAGTTTTTGTTATTTTTTATACGTCTGTTTGTGTGTCGGTCTTAAGACTTTTTTTCTCTGGAACAGATAGTCGTATGGAGTCCACATTTATGTCACATTCTAAGATCTGGTCCCTTATTAGTGTAAACCTTTTAAGATTCTAAGTCATCGCAATCAAAAGATGCGGTCATTTATGTCACATATTTTGTTCCTCGGAAACTCCCTCATCAAAACTTATAGGGTACTTCCCGTTGACAGAGAATCATGAAATTTGGCAAGAAGCACGGGTTCACAGTACAAATAAAGGAAAAAATCCGAAATTGTTAATTTATCACTTGTTATTCTAATCAGATTTGAAATTAAACCATTCTCTAAGGTCTTGGAATCCCTGGAACCAATATCTTGCCAGTATCGATGCCGATAACAGGCAAGCCGCGCGGAGTGGCCGCGCGGTTAGAGGCGCCATGTCACGGATTTCGCGGCCCGTCCCCCCGAAGGTTCGAGTCCTTCCTCGGGCAAGGGTGTCTGTGTGTTGTTCTTAGCACAAGCTAGTTTAAGTTCAGTTTCAAGTAATGTGTAAGATGACCTCAGCAGTTTGGTCCCTCAGGAATTAACACACATTTGATACTTTTTTTTTTATAGCAGGCAAAAATCGTCAGTATCATCGATTTTCGGAATGGATACATTGTATATTTGTACATGTACATAATTAAGTTTGTACGGAACCCTCAGTGTTCGAGTCTTACACGCATGTGGCCAATTTTTCAGAGTTGTATTTCAGTATTGTTCACACAGTCTCCAGGAATGAGGATACGTAACACGTTTGGAATTTGTACATCCAGCCATCTTGTAACTGATACTGTTATATAGATGTATATGACACTGTTGATGATGATCCGTCCGTCTGATTGGGGTGTCAAGCGCCGTAGACACCTTGGCACTATCGGAGAGAAGTAGACTGTGAGCTGGTCACAGCTTTAACTGTTTCCTTTCCTCCGACTACCCATTTTCCTTATCTGCACCACATAAGTAAGAACTATGTCAGGGAAAAAAGAGGGAATCTATTTCGGTATGTCTGACGAACTCCTGCCCACCACAGAGTACAGTGCAACTAGGTCCAGTGGTTGACACACTGCTCTCGTATTCGGGAGGATGATGGTTCGTATATCCCACCCGGTCATCCATATTTCCGTAAATAACGTAGGGAGGATGTTGGGGTGATTCCTTTCAAAATGTCGAGGCTGATTTCCCATCCCATCTTTCCTCAATCTGAGCTTGCGTTCCGCATCAAACGAACTCGTCGTCCACGGGATGTTAAGCGCTAATCTTCCTACCTTTCTTCAATTAAACCCACTAGATACTCACTTCTGATTATATATGTAATGTTCTTCTGAAAATGTCTCGAATTCCTTGCAGGTGCATGCAACGATTTCGCACTGTGCTTAACAGTTGCGTATTTATTCGCCTCAAAGTCAACGGAATGTTAAGCAGAGCATAACGTAGAAGATTTGTCTTCTCTGGCATTGTGTTTAAAATTCTCACTTATATGTTTTATGTAGGGTAAGATAGACAGTTTACAGCGTGTCTCCCATTTGCTGATATTGCAAATGGATCGAGCCAGCATTCAAAATATTTATTTAAGAAAGACTATACTGATTTGATAGCGCTTTTTATTTGGTTGTTGTTAATAGAGACGAAAACTGACATTCTGTCCTGCTACACATTTGATGATTTTTCGCTTCCTGTCTATTACGTACGCGATGTTGTTGTTGTTATTTGCACGGGTTGCCGGGTTCGATTCCCGGCGGGGTCAGGGAATTTCTCTGCCTCGTGATGACTGGGTGTTGTGTGATGTCCTTAGGTTAGTTAGGTGTAAGTAGTTCTAAGTTCTATGGGACTGATGACCATTGATCTTAAGTCCCATAGTGCTCAGAGCCATTTGAACCATTTTTGTAGTTATTTAGATTTAAAACTATCTCTCTCATAAGAACTGTTATTTATTTTTAATATCGTTCACATTTCATGCTACCTTTCTGTTTTCTTTATATTACATTTTTCCATGTCTATTTTGAATGTACATCACATCTACATTTTCTCAGGAAGACATGACACCGCTTTTACAGTGGGTTTCAGTTTTCCGGCCGGCCTTTTTGGTCAGTGATGCTGTAGTCAGACGTGCCTCACCTTTTCTGTCTCTTCAGAACTGAGGCCTTCCCGTACATCACCACATTGGTTGAGTCTTGCTAATATTTACTATTTTATCTTGATTTGAGATCCTAGTTAAATCACTTTATGATACTCCTTCGGTAAATGTATTCTGCCAGCATTTTTCTGGTCTGTACAGTCCTGTTGCGTGAGCTCTTTGCTGATCGGTTCAGAAGTGGGAACTCTCACTTTCAAACCGCTCCACTGTTCACGGTCAGTCTCCCCCATCTGCATTCGCTTTCGTGCACCGAACAGGATTTCCAGCAGCGGAGAGCGGCAGCTTCTTATTTTGCTTTAATTTCAGATCGTGAAGGACTTTACGATTTGACAGCAACGTACCTGCAAACCTGAACCTCTTACGAAGGTTTGCGTACGCCAGGCAAAAATACTCGGACCAATCAGCATTTCCTATTTCCTGTTGTACTACAGATTATTCTTAGCTATTTCCACAGGCTTCCGCGTTATTGAAAGGAAACCAGCCACACTGTTATCCATGTGCATAGTGAATAAGAGCTAATGATTTAAGTTCAAGATACGAAACCCGACAACTGCTGTATAGTCGTTAGCTGGTTCTGCATTAGCATTATCTCTATTGCTATAACACTTATTTACTTAAGATTTGGTTCAGTTGCTTCAAAAATGGTTAAGTGCCAGATTACAGATCCAAGAGTGCTGGATACGATCTGTGGTCAATCGTGTGATGTTTGTTTATCACATCTCAGTTCTTTCACTTCTGGCGATGTTTGTCAATGCGAAAAATGGCGAGTTGCCTAAACTGTAGCTTCCCCCCCCCCCCCCCCTATAACTGGTTGGATTAGTCAGTTAAAAGGTCAGATGAAGGCAATGTCATACCACCTCTAGCAGGACCATACTTAGCAAAATTGCGCGCTGTTTAGACCAACCCTGAGGTTGAGGACAGCATTACCTTTTTTAACTCTCAAGATGTTTTACAACATTAATTTCGTTGTTGGAACCACTGCTAGTTGCTGTTATGCCTTCACAGTCTCATAACTGATCTATAAATCTGAAGTTCCCTATATAGAATATTTGCCTTTCTTCCTCCATAGATTCAGATTAGCTAGCAATTGTTGCTGATAAAGATTTTGCAGGCTGTAATGGGTTGCAGACCAATAATTATAGCTATCACACATCGTATGTTTTTAGGTTGGGTACAATCTCCAACTACATGTGGCAAGAGCAAGCCATTAATTCTTATTTTCCCCTGGGAAGCAGGTCAGGTGTTGGAGTATGGATTTCTTCTTATTTATTTATTTCTTTATTTATTGTTCCGTGGGACCACATTTAGGAGAAGTCTCCATGGTCATGGAACGAGTCAATACATGAAATTATAACACGATTGTAGAAACACATAAAATGAAACAAGTCGTTAGTTTAAATAAAGAAAATCAAGAATGTAACACTGGAATTTGCTTAATTTTTTATCTCTTCCAGGAGCTCCTCGACAGAATAGAAGGAGTGAGCCATGAGGAAACTCTTCAGTTTAGACTTAAAAGTGTTTGGGCTACTGCTAAGATTTTTGAGTTCTTGTGGTAGCTTATTGAAAATGGATGCAGCAGAATACTGCACTCCTTTCTGCACAAGAGTCAAGGAAGTGCATTCCACATGCAGATTTGATTTCTGCCTAGTATTAACTGAGTGAAAGCTGCTAACTCTTGGGAATAAGCTAATATTGCTAACAACAAACGACATTAAAGAAAATACATACTGTGAGGGCAATGTCAAAATTCCCAGACTATTGAATAGGGGTCGACAAGAGGTTTTCGAACTTACACCATACATAGCTCGAACAGCCCGTTTTTGAGCCAAAAATACCCTTTTTGAATCAGAAGAATTACCCCAAAAAATAATACCGTATGACATAAGCGTATGAAAATATGCGAAGTATACTACTTTTCGTGTTGAAATGTCACTTATTTCAGATACTGTTCTAATGGTAAATAAAGCGGCATTTAGTTTCTGAACAAGATCCTGAACATGGGCTTTCCACAACAGCTTACTATCTATCCGTACGCCTAGGAACTTGAACTGTTCCGTCTCGCTTATAACATGCCCATTCTGTCTGATTAAAATGTCAGTTCTTGTTGAATTGTGGGTTAGAAACTGTAAAAACTGAGTCTTACTGTGATTTAGCATCAAATTATTTTCCACAAGCCACGAACTTACTTCATGAACTACATTATTTGATAATGTTTCAATATTACACACAAGATCCTTCACTACCAAGGTGGTGTCATCAGCAAACAGAAATATTTTTGAATCACCTGTAATACTAGAAGGCATATCATTTACATAAATAAGGAACAGCAGTGGCCCCAGCACCGACCCTTGGGGAACGCCCCATTTAACAGTGCCCCATTGGGACTGAACATCATTACCACTCTCAATATTGCGGAGGATTACCTTCTGCTTTCTGTTCTTAAAGTAGGAGGCGAACCAATTGTAAGCTACTCCCCTTACTCCATAATGTTCCAACTTCTGCAGTAATATTTTGTGGTCAACACAGTCAAAAGCCTTCGTTAAATCAAAGAAAACACCTAACGTTCTCAACCTTTTATT
The DNA here is from genome assembly GCF_023864345.2 of Schistocerca serialis cubense. NCBI lineage: Eukaryota > Metazoa > Arthropoda > Insecta > Orthoptera > Acrididae > Schistocerca > Schistocerca serialis. Next base: position 759,758,532 of record NC_064643.1, read on the forward strand.
TAATCCGTCCAAAACCTCACAGAGAAAAGAGAATATAGCACAGAGAGAAGGCGGTTAAACTACACCGACAGGTGTAGTCCACTTGCAGTTGCGACCAAGCGGAAAACATCAGGTCATAAGGTTTGTGATGTGTTTGTGGGAAGACTGCACAATACAGAGAATAAACAATTAACACACGGATGCAGGTACATATTAAGATACCTCATATAAAAATATCTGCACTTCTACCCGTACTCCCAAGAAAAGACACTTTAGTTTGCAAGATGCGACTCACTGAAAATCTTTATATCTGTGCCCATAATGTACAATATCTTCATTAAAATTACCACCTACTGCATAGGAGAATCATTAAGTTCTAACTAGACAAAGGAGCAAGCCAGCTTAAGAAATGGATGAGAATGGATAACCACTTTGCCTGACGATGACAGTTTTTGAGAAACTTTTTGTTTTCCTTTCAGAAACAAGATGTTGATTCACTGTATGTTAGTATACTGAAGACTATAAACGTCGGTGCTACAGATTCACGTACACTTAATCAGGATAGTGAGGAATTCGTAACTGAAATGGCAAACAGGTTAGGAGATTGCAAACGACACAATTTTTTTCAACAATCCTAGAGGAACCGTTTAGATTCTTAAAACAGCAAAAAGGAGATGGAAGACGTCTTAATTGAACGTATTTTCATTCAGTTCGTGATGATGGATGTCCGTATATGTGAAACCGTAATGCATGGAAAAGTTTAGAGAGGCCTTGTCAGAAGATGTTAATGGTGATGAGGAGCCAACAGAATATATCTTGATGTCATCGTTATCCAATAAGGTAAATCTTGCTTTGATGTACGTTCTACACTTTCCAGAATGAATTTTACTCTGCGGTGGAGTGTGCACAAATTTGAAACTTTTTGACTGATTAAAACTGTGTGTCGGGCCAGGACTCTTAACATGGAACCTGGTCCCTGGTTCGAGTCCCGGCCCGATGCACAAGTTTTCATCGGTCGAAAAGTTTAGTTCTACACTTTGCCTGATTTTTCATCATATATAAGACATAGGGTTTTCATGTGTCTTTTTTTCGTTATGTTTCTACTTGGTTTAAGTAAATCAGCGCACCAATGACGCCGACACAGAGAAGCGAAAAATAATAGTGATTTATCGTACTTGAAGAGACTTTCCACGAATTGGCATTACAGTCTTGAAAATTAGGAAAACTGCTTCTAGCTGTTTAGTGAAATGAATAAAGAACGGCAGGTTTGGAAATATTTGAAATTCGCTCCATATTTTGGGATCTTTATTTCAGACAACAGTAGCCATTGTGTGATCACATTACATTCTATTGAATAAACTTCATAAGTTATACATAAAATCCCCACTTTGATTATGAGAGCTCTCACCATTGTCTCGTTTTCAAAGGTACGATCTGTTATGTAAGAGCGTGGTCGGCGTTACACACATGTGGTAAAAGATACCACCTTATTTCTTTTAGAGCCCAGTAGAGGCAATCTTTCTCCTTCATACAATACCCATAAAACATTAATTTACATTGAATTCTTGACTGAGATACACAAGAACAGATACGAATGCAGATTACGTGTCACATTTTGAAGCTGTGTTTCACTGCAGCCACGCCAAAGGTCCGAAAATGAGCCATGCAGCGGCGTCTGAATATATGGGGAAATCAGAGTGATTTGCACAGAAGTGGGTAACACACTACAAATTGGTTTAAAACGTGGATGACTTTGAAAATGCGCTGCAGTCATTTCTTTTCTTGTGTGTGTCTGTCAAGAATTCAAAGTAAGCCAACGCTTTATGGACATTTCATGAAGCACAAAGGTTCCCTCTATTGGATTGTGAAAAAACTAAGGCAATATCTTTCACCATCTGTGTGTAATACCGACCACACTCTTACTTAATACACCGTATATCACATTATCGTAAACGATCTACAAATAATAATTTTTTACACTTTTAACCGTGTAACAAAGTAATTGATTTTCTGCGGCACCGCGTTCAGATCTTACGAGAATCGTGCCCACGCTCGGTAAATCGGAAGGGAAGTCTCTTAAAGTCAAGGCCGCCGCCACAACAGCGCCTAGAAGTGAAATGCGTGCCATTAAAATGGAATTCCGTTTCTGCTTCCATCCTGTTGCATATTTCATGTGCGGCAGACATAAAATTCGGTCTACGCTGTCACATAAATCACAAATAATTAGCAAGCGCTGTAAAACTCAAAATATCTTTGCCTTTGGGCTGCTTCAAATTACAGGAATTGTTCGCGACTGTACCTCATTTGATCTTGTTAGATTAAAATAACTGTGTGTTTTATAGGGACTGTCGCTCCGTCCACATGTAGAGATTGAAAGGAATGTCATTCCATTCTCAACTGGTACTAATGTTAGTGGCAGTAAACAGGCACAAGAACGGTTGTTTTGTATTTAAAGGCACGGTCAGACCGTTAGTCAGAACTTGCGTTTATTCAGAAGGAAAACTTCCGAATTAGAAATACAGTCAGTGTTTCGGTTTCTACCTGCCCTGTCGGAAATCAATTCTACCTGTGTTATGCCAAACTATAAAATGGTGGGGAGAAGGACGTGGGAAGGCGAGGAGAGAGGCACTAATCAGATACGAAAATGTGTGGGTGTGTTGCAGTAACTGTTGTATATGCGTCTGAAAAGTAACTAACTGTACGACTCCCAATATTGGCGGTTGTCAGACCCAAGAAAGATAAAGATAGCAAAGTAACACCATCTCTGGTAGATACAGAGAAGACGGACGTACTAACTGGCCATCAGAGAGAGGTAACTTATATTTCTGCTGAGCGGAAAGTTTTCGGGTTAAACCCCAAACTTCTATGCAGGGTACCAGAGACTGAGGCCGCGAAAGTTTTATGTGCCCATTCGACCGTCATGTCGGGACGTTACGTTCGATGGCCCATTAGGTTCAATTCGAAAGGAGCAGACTATCTGTTAACGCTGAGTTGTAGCCTCTCCAGCCTTTTCATTGCATACATCGGTAAAATTTTCAGCACAGCACACGTTCATAATATGCAGGTCGTTTGAAAAGAGCATCACGTGTTCCTACAGGAGATAGCACGGTCCAAACCTAGGAGAAACTCAGCGCGAACAAGCCTCGGAAGGGCCACCGGTTCCGACTGAACTTCGTGTGATCCAAGCCACAGGCGCCACAGGACGCGGACTTGGAGGGCCATGTGGTCAGCACACCGATGTCCCAGCCGCTGTAACCTGTCGTGACCGGAGCCGCTACACCTCAGTCAAGTAGCTCCTCAGTCGGCCTCACAAGGGCTGAGTGCAGCCCGCTTGCTAACAGACCTGGGAAGGTAAGGACAACCACCCATCTAAGTGCTAGTCAATCCCGACAGCGCTTAACTTCGGTGATCTGATAAGAATCGGTGTTGCCACTGCGGCAAGGCCGTTGGCAAAACTAGAAGGTAAGTTCCTGTAGACATATATCCGAAAACCAATACATGTTGACATATGGGCTGTTTTACTTATGACGAGTAGTATTTAGTGGCGTAGACAGGATTTACAAGAGATAGTGTAGTATATTACCACACTTAGTATGCCAGGGCACATGCAAATCCTGGAACAATCGTGGAGATGAGACATCAAGCTCGCTTGGTCAGTGTGTGAGCAGGAATTATCTGTGACAGGCACATACGGCCATACACTTTACCTAACGGGTGCTGTGTTTCTCTGAGTGATGAATGGCCAACACTATCTGAGGACGTTACCTAAAAAAATAAACAATGTATTATGAACGACGGTACACCACACTATTTCCTATGGATGGTGCAGTCGTAACGTTTGATGGGCAATGGATTGGTATAAGAGGTCCGGCCGCATGGTCTCCTCAAACACCGGTCTTTAATTCATTGGATTCCTGGCAGTGGGGATATTTTAAGGCATGCCCAGTCTATCAGCAATTGCACAGACGTTATAAAAGAGTATGCCCAAGGCATGTGACGCAATGCGAATGGAGCCGGGTGTATTTGAAAGAGTGCGTGATTTCGTTGCGAAGAAGGTCTGAAGGATGTGTGAGGATGAGTGCCAACCACATACAGTGCTACCTTTGCTGTCTACTTGTACTTAGGTGACAAATGGGAATTAGACGACAGATTGTCCGCAGCTCGTGGTCGTGCGGTAGCGTTCTCGCTTCCCGCGCCCGGGTTCCCGGGTTCGATTCCCGACGGGGTCACGGATTTTCTCTGCCTCGTGATGACTGGGTGTTGTGTGATGTCCTTAGGTTAGTGAGGTTTAAGTAGTTCTAGGTTCCAGGGGACTGATGACCACAGATGTTAAGTCCCATAGTGCTCAGAGCCATTTGAACCAATTAGACGACAGATTGGCCCATACATCAATATTTGTGTCAGGACATACAAATAAATGAACTTTTCTTCTAGTCCTGACCAGTACTATCTCCTGTAAGAATATCTTAAACAGCTTTTAAACACCATATAGATACACTATTAACACTTAACGGAGAGGTCCGAAAAAGGCACCAGCCATTTACTTCCTCTAGGACATTACACAGCAATATTTGAGGTACCTTTTATCTCTGACGCTCAAAATAGGTCTTACTGTTTAAAGCTATAGGTGAACATTAATAAAACCGACAAACTGAAGGAAATGGATGCCTGACTGGATATGAAGAAAAAAGGGTCTTACGAACACGTGTCTGGAAATAGTCAGAACACAGCTGCAGCTCATCCACGTGGCAACAGATGCTCAAAGCGGCCTCCATCGAATTGCAGGTGATAGGAATAGTAGCTGTTGTCATGCAGGGTACATATAATCGTACTTTGGCTTAAACCATGTTGGTGTGTCCTGCCTGGAGCTTGCACTAAGGTTCGTCTCAATATTCTGTAGAACCTGGTCCTACAGATGTGGTGTTCGTAGAATCCACTCTCTCCTTGCACATTCGTCTGTCTGGAAGACCCAAGATCAGACAAACGACAAAAAAAAAAAAAAAAAAAACACTTGAAATGTTGTGTGATGTGGTTGGTACCAGTGAAGGTACGTGCTTTGGTATAGCCGTGCTGCCTCTCGACCATTTCCTTCTGCTTGGCCGTAGACAAACACCACCTAGGCTTGTTCCCTACAGCAATGCCAGACGATTCTGCCGCTTACAGTACGCTACATCAATCCCACAGCCTACAACACACAGGGAGTGCGCTTTACGTGGTCAGAGGAAGTGTCATCCGTCAGCGCTATCTAGCGTGGCAACAGTGCATTTCCGGGCGCATGTTAATAGGATATTTTCCTCCATTTCCAATCAGTAACTGGTCCCTGCAGTTTGTTGATTTTATTAATATTCACCCTACATAATACAAAAGAACAATCCGTATGTCAGACCTTAGCCGTCTTCATGACAATGTGTTAACGTGTACGTAATGCATGTGACAAAGTTCTCGGTTCAGGAAATGAGACGTTTCCTCCTGTTAGTTGAGGGTACGGTGCGAGTAACACTTGCGACAAGTTAAAACGTGTGCCGCACTGGGACTCGAAACCATAGCTCTGTCTTCGGCGGGCAGAGCACTGCCAACGGCGAAACACGCCTCCTCTCGGGCCTACTCAGAGCTTCCTCGCACCTAGTAGGAACGAATGAAAATGGCAGTTACGTGGAGCTGACGAACTTGCAACTTGGGCAACTGATTCTGCTACGTACCTGTAACAAACAAAAAAATTGCTTCAAATGGCTCTGAGCACTATGGGACTTAACATCTGAGGTCATCAGTCACCTAGAACGTAGAATTACTTAAACCTAAGGACATCACACACATCCATGCCCGAGGCCAGGATTCGAACCTGCGACAGCAACGGTCGCGCGGTTCTAGACTGAAGCGCTCAGAACCGATCGGTCACACCGGCCGGCCTGTAACAAACAAGCAGGTGCAAGAAGTTTCACCACCGTTAAACGCACCCCCATTTACTGATCTATGTTTCATAGTGAACAGATTCTTTATGGAGAATCCGTATCTGAAAAGTTACTTAGCAAAGATATTTGTATCTTCAGGTGAAAGTTGAAAAGTCTGCTGTTTTCCATCGCCATACACTTCTAGCGTCTACAGTTTTTCTAGTAGCTTCAAGAAAATTGTATTTTAATTGAGTTGGTGCTTGTAAATGATAATGAAACAAAGTTCCCATTTAACGGAAACTGTTCTGACTCTAGCAGTCACTTGCGGTACCCCAAAAGATAGGATTCACATTGTAACCCTACCTCTACTGTTGTAATTTGGTATGCTTTTACAGAAAAACCTTTCTCTATGTTGTCAAGTATATTATACCCTAACAGACAAATTGTCCTGTCACGGGAAAAGCCAAGTAGAATCCTTACTAAAATTTAGTTTAGTTTCCTAATAAAGTACTCTATGAGACGGTAATCCTGTTAAAAGGAAAAGCTAATCAATAGAGTTACTCTTTTTACTGTGTTTGACCATGTGTTGTGTCTAATGGATAAGTAAATCAGACTATTCAGTTCTTTTCCTAAGATCTTACCCAGCCGTTAAACAGAAACGCAATATGAATGATAATATACTGAAGCTAGGATAACTCAGTTCCGAGTTCATTTAGTGGTTTAAAACATGTACTAATGGTCGCCAGCCTATACAGGGAATGAAACAGAAGTATTGGCAAAGCAGAAGTATGAGTTTTAGCCTGCTTTCATCTTACTGTTTAATTTGGTTCTTCAAATTAATATTAATCCACGTAAACAATGTCAGAATTTCTTTTTGACTACTACACCCTTACACCCCATTTTAAAAAGAGAAAAAGCCCAGTAGATAACTTCAGGGAAGCTAAAAAAATTGGGCCGGGGGGGACATACAGAAAATAATTTTGTATAATAAACACACTTATATACTAAAATACTTAGATATTAAAGCACACACTTTTTATTCTCATCATTTTACTTCAAGGAACCCTCTTTCTAACTGGAATTTACTGTCAAAAGCAACTATTGATTGAACTACCTCTGTATAGTCATTTACCAGATTCTAGTAACTTGTCTACACTCTGATTGAATTTTACTAAAGCGAACTTTTACTATAACACTTTTCAGTTGTTAAGAAAACACAAAAACAATTTAAATGGTGCCCCTTTATATTAACTTGGCGCTTCATAATTTTGTAAAATAGGATACTCGGATTCGTCAAACACCAGGTTCAAATGGCTCTAAGCACTACGCGACTTAACATCTGAGGTCGTCAGTCCCCTAGACTTAGAACTACTTAAACCTAACTAACCTAAGGACACCACACACATCCATGCCCGAGACAGGATTCGAACCTGCTACCGTAGCAGCAGCGCGGTTTCGCACTGAAGCGCCTAGAACCGCTCGGCCACAGCGACTGGCTCAAACACCAGGAAGGAACCCTGTATAGGATTATGATTAGGATGAAATAACGGGGTGAACCACTTTCTCGAAAGTTCAAGAATGATTATTAAAACACAGTTTAAATTAATGGTTCACGCTGTACAAAAGTAAATTTACTGTAAAAATGTCTTACCTGGTGGCTGTTGGCTTGGGTGTGGCAAACAATTATGGCGCCTACACTACTTGTCTTCTTGGCGTCGTTCATTTCTACATACAGTAGCCCCACAACTCGCAGCTATGCCGCAAGCCGTCCACAGTCTCCATCCGAGGCATTTGTGGCTTACTTCCCGCGCTTGCTCTAGGTAGCGGCGCACCAATTCGCCCTTGCCACCTTTTCCACTCCCCAGAGCCACTTTCGTTTTAAACAGAAGCACACTGGCTTTTACAAACACGTATTTCTTATGAAACTTCCTGGCAGATTAAAACTGTGTGCCCGACCGAGACTCGAACTCGGGACCTTTGCCTTTCGCGGGCAAGTGCTCTACCATCTGAGCTACCGAAGCACGACTCACGCCCGGTACTCACAGCTTTACTTCTGCCAGTATCTCGTCTCCTACCTTCCAAACTTTACAGAAGCTCTTCTGTAGTTCTGCAAGGTTCGCAGAAGAGCTTCTGTAAAGTTTGGAAGGTAGGAGACGAGATACTGGCAGAAGTAAAGCTGTGAGTACCGGGCGTGAGTCGTGCTTCGGTAGCTCAGATGGTAGAGCACTTGCCCGCGAAAGGCAAAGGTCCCGAGTTCGAGTCTCGGTCGGGCACACAGTTTTAATCTGCCAGGAAGTTTCATATCAGCGCACACTCCGCTGCAGAGTGAAAAAAATCTCATTCTGGAAACGTATTTCTTATGTTGTTGCTAAGCGTGACCATTTCTTAAATTGTCAAATTTACATCAAAATGAACAATTTATACACACAAATATTTTTAAATGCGGAAGGTCATCAGAAAATTATTTAAGGTAATAAACAATTTACATAGCTTTTTACATACATTACTCACATACAATGCAAAGAACTTCAATCTCCAATATAGTACACTTTGCTTTACGTGCAGAGAAAAGTTAGTGCCAATCTGCGAAATTTTTGAAGCAAAAAATTATAAAAAAATTCAAATGAATCACAAACAAATATTGTTATAACATCGCTTGTAGATATAATTTTTCCTGTCTAGTTTTTGAACTAACGTGTCGACTGATTTCAGGCATGAAGGAATTGTGAATTTGGTAATGGAGGGAAGCGTGGAAGGCAAAAAATTGTTCATGGTGACGAGAGTTTACCAGAAATCGCTAACTGCTCTCACCATCAAACACTAGATGAATATGGTGTGGATAATTTGCGCAGCATTTTTAGCAAGCTCTAGTTTTGCACGCATCTCAGTGTTTATAGCGATACATCTCCTGAACTATGCGTCGCACAACGACATAATTTTGCAAGTTGATTCTGTGGTACATGTGGATAGTGTCTGCAAAATGTGTTGGAACAGAATTACTCATAAAGAAGTAATACATTAACACGTGATGCCTGACGCTGAGGTTTTACTGCACGAACGGCGAAAATGTAGTAATCTTTTTTCCTTCCGCCATTTTGTGGGGACAGTTAGCGAGAAAAAGTTGGCCAAGTCGCTAAGTGCTCCCATTTTAGTATACTGGATGAATGTAGTTGCGCTTCTCGTAAGCTACGCTGCCTCGAGGTATAATGCGTACACAGTTTCTAACGGTAGTACTTGTCTCACTATGTTAAATCCTTAACGTACGGTTATAGTCCATAATAAGTAGATTATGACAGCATTTTAAATTCGATCAATAATTATATGAAATATTCAAAATCAAATTTTTGTGGGTGACCGTACCCCAGGCTAGCCGTTTTGTGATACAGATAATGTGGAACCATTCGCTTTTTGAATTTTATATGATTTATTGTACCATTACCTAGTTTTTGAGACACTGTTGGTTCGTCAAAAGGAGGAATTACAAGGACATTAATTCCGGACAACGTGCGCCTAGACGCTAGGGTTTTTTTTTTTTTTCCAAGGTCTTCATCATGAAAGACGGATGCGTACGAGTAGGAAAAACAAACCCGTAATGTTCGGATACAGCATTAGTATTGTCATGCTTGACACAGTCACGTTTAAATATCTGGTCGTAACGTTGTTAAACGATATGACACGGAAAGAGCATGTGAAGATTGTGGTAGGGAAGGCCAGTGGTCGGCTTCGGTATACTGGCCGAATTTTAGGAGACTGTAGTTCTTCTGCAATGGAGGCCGCATATAAGATGCTAGTCCGAGTATTGCGAACAATTGTAGGCCGGTGACATAACATCGTTATTTGGGAACATGAAGTCGATGGATGACTCCAGATTGTCCCCAAGTAGCACAACATGACCATTTCGAGTCAATGATCGGTTCAGTTGGACTAGAGAACCCAGTCAATTCCATTCCAACACAGCACACACCATTATGAAGCCATCACCAGCTTGCTCAGTGCCTTGTTAACGACTTGGATCCATGACTTCGCCGGGTCTGCGCCACTGTCGGCCCATACCATCAGCTCTTACCAACTGAAATCGTGACTCATCTGCTGACGCCACAGTTTTCCAGTCTCTATGGTCCAACCGCTGAGGTCACGACCCTAGCAGAGGCGCCGCAGACGATGCCGGGCTGTTAGTGAAGGCACTCGCGTCGGCCGTCTTCTGCCATAACTCGTTAACGCCAAATTTCGTCACACTGTCCTAATGAATACGTTCGTCGTACGTCCCTCATTGATTTCTGCGGTTATTTCACGCAGTGTTACTTGTCTGTTAGCACTACCTACTCTACACAAACCGGTCTAAGGTGCTGCAGTCATGGACTGTGCGGCTGCTCCCGGGGGAGGTTCGAGTCCTCCCTCGGGCATGAGTGTGTGTGTGTTTGTCCTTAGGATAATTTAGGTTAAGTAGTGTGTAATCTTAGCGACTGATGACCTTAGCAGTTAAGTCCCATAAGGTTTCACAAACATTTGAACATTTTTCTACGCAAACGCCGCTGCTCTCGGTCGTTAAGAAAAGTTCGTGGGTACCTGCGTTGTCCGTAGTGGGAGATCATGTCTGAAATCTGGTAATCTCGTTACATTCTTGACACTGTGTACTGAGTTCTCTAACAACTTGTGAAAAGGGATGTCCCAGGCGTCTAGCTCCCGTCGTGCCGTAATCACGTCGGAAACTTTTTCACGTGACTCACCTGAGTAGACGCGACTGCTCCGTCAACGCACTGCCGTTTTATACCTTGTGTATGCGATGCTACCGTCGTCTGTTTATGTGCATGTCGCTATCATTTGACTTCTGTCACGTCAGTGTAATGGTCTGATGACGAATCTCGAAAACCAGTTAATGGTACAATGAATAGTATAATATTCGAAGAGTGATTGTGACACAAAGTACGTACATAGACACGGAAATGCGTTAAAAATGCTATAACTGTTCTAGGCGAGTGACACGGAAGCTCAGAATGCAACCGAACAAAGAAAGGGGCTCCCGTTAGCGCGGCAACGTGATAGATGGTGTGCGTGGCACTAAATCTCGGCCGTTAAATAGGAGCCACTGAGCGACGGGCAGCGGGCCTAAATTGGCCTCTCACCGTCGAACCCGTGAGCGCGCGCGCACGCACGCACGCGGAGGAACGGCGGCGCAGCCGCGTTCGCACGCACGGCCGCACGCAAGCGGCACGGGCCGGTTTGCCCGGCCCGCTAACCTTCCCCCACTCGCCGCTGGCCTTGGAATGAAATAACGATCCGAACGAGAACTCGTCCGAAGTGCTCGGGAGCGAATATGCGATCAGCCGGCCGCCGAATTAGCATTGTCGTCCCCCCGGCCGCGTCGCCGCCGCCCGCTTCTCCACTCGCCTATCGCGATCAGCTCCGTTGGCCCGGCGCGGCCGTGGAACTAGGAAAAACGACTACAGCAGCTGCGTCTGTTTCCCCGCTATGTATGTGCCGTGTACATCTATAAATCTTATTTGGATATCGGAATCAGAAAATGGTATTCCCCTCCCCGAAAAGTAGTTGACCTTAGGACCGCCGAAATAAAAGCGGTGCCCCCCTCCCTCCCTCCCTCCCTCCCCCCTCCACTCCCCCACGCGTTAGAGTTCAAAAGACGACTTTCTTTATTTAGGCTGCCCAGTGGCAGCAGGGGGGGGGGGGGGGAAGCGAGGTGGGGGGAACGGTGCGGAAATGTGGTGGGAGATCGCAGTACGTGACGGCGGAAAGAAAGATGGGGAAATGGAGCGGCGTGCATTCGCGCGCTCTGTTGGGAGCGGTCGCCGAGTGGGTTCGGACTCAAAATTAATCCCGTAACCGGATTTGATTCATGCAGAGACTCACTTCGGAGGGGATTCCGGTTTGGAAACTTCATCTCTCGTCTCCCGGTTCCTTTCTTCCGTCCTTCATCTCTTAATCTTTCTCCTCGCGCTCTTACTCCTGCCTCTCTTACTGTAAAAGGAACACGAGGAGGACAGCTCACGCTCTCGGCGGAGGCAAGACAGGATGAGAGTCGTGCGAGCAACAGCTGAAGCACGTTTCTCTCTAGTTTAGCTGAACGTCATTTCCAAAGTAGTGCTACATCTGCACGGGTCAGTAGTGATGCCTTCATTGGTGCTTCACGTGCCTACCTGTATCTAACACACGATTGTTCCAAATCAAGAAGAAGATAACGTCAGACCGCAAAAGTTTCAATGATGGAATAGCTTTCATTCCACACCATTCACTTCACGGAGACGCAAGTTTCATGTTGGGGAAAATATTTCTTAGTCCGTTTTAGTTACCCGATCACAAATTTACTTGTTGCTCGTCGGTCCCTCTCTCCAAACCATAGCTCTTTCAGAAGAGTTTCTCGAGAATAAAAGAGGAAATTCACTTCCTATAGAATCCATAGACACGATTATTAATGTCATTATACAGGATGAGTCAATAACTATTGCCACCAAAGCTGCGAAAGTATGGCAGGAGCTGAAAAGTTTGTGGGACAAATGTTGCGTGGGACAACGGGAGCCATAATATGACGTTAGTTTTTTGTTTGTATGAGGGGTGACGTCCGAGATATAATGGTCAACCTTTTTTTTTTTTCTTCAGTTGGATGTTATAGTTTGGTACTTACTTTCTCAAAGCGGCTATCGAGACGAATCCAATGATGTCTAACAGTAAGGTCTTTCCAGAATGCGATTTTCACTCTGCAGCGGAGTGTGCGCTGATATGAAGGTAGGAGACGAGATACTGGCAGAAGTAAAGGTGTGGGTACCGGGTGTGAGTCGTGCTTCGGTAGCTCAGATGGTAGAGCACTTGCCCGCGAAGGGCAAAGGTCCCGAGTTCGAGTCTCGGTCGGGCACATAGTTTTAATCTGCCAGGAAGTTTCAGTAAAGTCTTTGAAGGTCAACGAAGGTCACAAAAGTGGCATGAACGTCTATTTACAGAAGGTGTTCGAAGTGATGACCATTGGTATCAATGCAGTGCTACAATCTTCTTATCATCGATTGGGTGGTATTCCTTATCACAGCCGCACTGATCGAAGCACATGCTCTGAAAATTCTCTCTCGCATATCTTTCGCGTCCAATCCAACGATTTGGGAATAGTCTCTCTCGTTTCTAGCCATCAGCGAAAAATGTGCAGGACACCCTTCGTGTTGATACCACGATCTGTTCCTTGTTCTTAAAGGTATTTCTTCCAATAACAGACCTAATGTTTCTTGCAGGAATGTGGTGTACTTCCTAGCATTAAGATTTCCTTAGATGAAATAATTCTGTCCTCCAGAATCCCACACCATACATTCACCGACCACGGTTTCTGGTGTGCAACTTGCCGCAGCCAGCAAGGATTGTCAGTTGTCCAGTAATGCATGTTATGCAAATTAACATTTCCATGGTTCTTTAATGTAGCGTCGTTAGTAAATAAAATCAAATTAATGAGTGGGTTATCCCTCTGAAACTCAAGTTGTGCCCATCGGTAGAAATCAGTGGGACGCGTACAATACGTGCCAGTTAATTCTTGGTGGAGACTCATATGGTAAGGGTGATGTTTATGGCGATGCAGAACACGAACAACACTACTCTACCTCATGCCAGATGCCCTTGAGATTTGACGCGAACTAACACAAGGATTCTCCGCAAATGACAAGCATATCGACTTGCTCTTTGAAGGAATATATCATTCACTTTCGCTTGATTCGACGATACTAGTCTTACCGTTCTTCTCAGTGTTGTATTGAGAAACCGTCGAATGGTGTTTACATGTCAATGGCACGTTAGATGGATACGCCGTATTTTGCGAATATTTACTATTTGCACGATATACGAGAGAGAATGGTCAGAGCATGTGCTTCGATAAGTGCCGATGTGGTAAGGAGTACCAGTCAATCCATGGTAAGAAGAATCCAGCCCTGCATTGATACTAATGGTCATCACCTCAAACACCTTCTGTAAATGGATGTTCATGACACCTTTTCGACCTTCATTGACCTTCAAAGACCTTTCTGTTACACATAATTGGATTCGCCTCGATAGCCGCTATCAGAAAATAAGTACCAAACTATAGCACCCCACTTAAAAAACAAGAAATTGACCTTCATATTTTTGAAGCAACCCTTCCTAGCAAAAAAAAAAAAAAAAAAAAAAAAAAAAAAAAAAAAAAAAAAAAAAAAACGTCGCATTATGGCCCCCGTTGTCCCATGCAACATTTGTCCCACAAACTTTCCAGCTCCTATCTCAATTTCTGAGTTATTCTAGATGGCAATAGTTGGTGCCTCACCCTGTATTTTCTTGCACGTAAGGTATCTTTTCTGAGCATCATCTAACACTGTATTCGTGTTACCTACACATATATACATGTACAACATGGTTTAAAAAGTTAAATTCCGTCTTTCACTGGAAATGTTCAAACTTTTTCTCGGCAAGTCCTCGGATGCACAGCGACGTGGAGCGGCCAGAATTGATGCACTCTTAGCAAACATTTGTTTGCGGGCAGGATCAATCGTCGGCACTGGTACACTTTTAAAACAGTCTCTGTAAAGGTTGGCAACCTCGCTTTGAGCCGAAAGACAGGATAAAATCTGTCACTGGTGTGGAACACGTGCTGTGCTGAGTCAATACATCCACCCTAACAGATCCTTTGCAGCTTGTGCGGATGATTTCCTCAAAAACAAAACAAGATAATGTATCCAAGTCATATAGCTCAAGAGCAATATCAAAACACTCAAGGAAACATGGGAAGAAATGTCGTGTGTTAGCTGTAACTACCTTTCGCCATGTCCGTCAGTTACACCAAACTACACCTCCGTCTAGTCAACGGATTCACGATATTCAGACTACCGGTTCTGGTCAGCAATGACAATCTTCAGATCTGTTTTTAAAACATGTCCTAATTTAATGGAACCAAAGTGGCACCGTCAAAAGATAAACACAAAATCAGCTCAGCATCGTCACACCTAAATGATAATACTTCCTCATGCCGTGCTTGAGAATTCTTGCAGATTTGGCGTAATGCAAAAATAACTTCTTAAATAACCGTCACCAGGTTTCGGCATCGTAAAGCAGTAGTGCCGCTCGACTCATCCTAAATCCAGCAGTGCTGCCGACAATAACTGAGTTTTTGCGAGCTCCCATTCAGTCCCGAAATTGTTTTAAGCATCGAAATCTTTGTCAGTCACGCCTCAGGAGCAGAAATGTTAACTTCCAGCTCACAAGCAACCTATCACGTTGACCATCCCCTTCGTCGGCTAATAGCACTTCCCCGAAATGGTTTTACTTCTGTAAGTATTTCTCGCAGTATGTTTTCCTAATAAATGCCACTGGAAAACACCGAACACTGGGGAAGTCCCTAACCTCTTCAGTGCTCCTAGGAGAGGCACAGAACAACAGCTTGCTCGTACCGTGAATCTTCGCTATAGCTCGCTTTATGTGGTTTAAGGAAAACCACGCCGTCAGTTATCAGCAGCAGACAAACCGAGCCCTATAGCTCAAAGGGCTCTCGGAAGCAGTCATACGCCTGCTCTTCCGACGGTAGCAGCTGAGACCACGTGGAAAGGTCACGGGCGTCTGCGGAGACTGACGCATAATGACACGAAATCTCCACCCCAGTTGAAATTCTGAACTGGTAATTGTTCCTCTAAACTCGTGTCTCAAAAGCCTCGGGAATGATATAGGACAACATGAGTCTGTCGTTTCATTCATTTCAGCTAAATTTTATGAGACTAGCATGAGTTGTTATTTATGCGTTGTTTCTTTTATTTATATGACCACTACAAAAGGCTAACGGGTTATACAGGGTGTTACAAAAAGGTACGGCCAAACTTTCTGGAAACATTCCTCACACACAAAGAAAGAAAATATTTTATGTGGACATGTGTCCGGAAACGCTTACTTTCCATGGTAGAGCTCATTTTATTACTTCTCTTCAAATCACATTAATCATGGAATGGAAACACACAGCAACAGAACGTACCAGCGTGACTTCAAACACTTTGTTACAGGAAATGTTCAAAATGTCCTCCGTTAGCGAGGATACATGCATCCACCCTCCGTGGTACGCAATCCCTGATGCGCTGACGCAGCCCTGGGGAATGGCGTGTTGTATCACAGCCGTCCACAACACGAGAACGAAGAGTCTCTACATTTGGTACCGGAGTTGCGTAGACAAGAGCTTTCAAATGCCCCCATAAATGAAAGTCAAGAGGGTTGAGGTCAGGAGAGCGTGGAGGCCACGGAGTTGGTTCGCCTCTACGAATCCATCGGTCACCGAATCTGTTGTTGAGAAGCGTACGAACACTTCGACTGAAATGTGCAGGAGCTCCATCGTGCATCACCAACAATGCCTGCCCAAACGTTCACAGAAAATCTGTGTTGATGACGTGATTGCACAATTGCGTGCGGATTCTCGTCAGCCCACGCATGTTGATTGTGAAAATTTACAATTTGATCACGTTGGAATGAAGCCTCATCCGTAAAGAGAACATTTGCACTGAAAGGAGGATTGATACATTGTTGGATGAACCATTCGCAGAAGTGTACCCGTGGAGGCCAATCAGGTGCTGATAGTGCCTGCACACGCTGTACATGGTACGGAAACAACTGATTCTCCCGTAGCACTCTCCATACAGTGACGTGGTCAACGTTACCTTGTACAGCAGCATCTTCTCTGACGCTGACATTAGGGTTATCGTCAACTGCACGAAGAATTGCCTCGTCCATTGCAGGTGTCCTCGTCGTTCTAGGTCTTCCCCAGTCACGAGTCATAGGCTGGAATGTTCCGTGCTCCCTAAGACGCCGATCAATTGCTTCGAACGTCTTCCTGTCGGGACACCTTCGTTCTGGAAATCTGTCTCTGTACAAAAGTACCGCGCCACGGCTATTGCCCCGTGCTAATCCATACATCAAATGGGCATCTGCCAACTCCGCATTTGTAACCATTGCACTGACTGCAAAACCACGTTCGTGATGAACACTAACCTGTTGATGCTACGTACTGATGTGCTTGATGCTAGTACTGTAGAGCAATGAGTCGCATGTCAACACAAGCACCGAAGTCAACATTACCTTCCTTCAACTGGGCCAACTGGCGGTGAATCGAGGACGTACAGTACACACTGACGAAACTAAAATGAGCTCTAACATGGAAATTAAGGGTTCCGGACACATGTGCACATAACATATTTTCTTTATTTGTGTGTGAGGAATGTTTCCTTGGCATTTCTGGCCAAGAGAAGTCTACTAATATCAAATACCGGCCTTATTTTGAGGAAGAAATTTCTGAGGATGTACGTCTGGAGTACAGCATTGTATGGTAGTGAAACATGGACTGTGGGAAAACCGGAACAGAAGAGAATCGAAGCAATTGAGATGTGGTGCTATGTTGAAAATTAGGTGGACTGATAAGGTAAGGGATGAGGAGGTTCTACGCAGAATCGGAGAGGAAAGGAATATGTGGAAAACACTGATAAGGAGAAGGGACAGGATGATAGGACATCTGCTGAGACAAGAGGGAATGACTTTCATGGTACTAGAGGGAGCTGTAGAGGGCAAAAACTGTAGAGGAAGACAGAGATTGGAATACGTCAAGCAAATAATTGAGGACGTAGGTTGCAAGTGCTAGTGCTACTCTGAGATGAAGAGGTTGGCACAGGAAAGGAATTCGTTGCGGACCGCATCAAACCAGTCAGTAGACTGATGACGAAAAAAAAAAAAAAAAAAAAAAAAAAATGTTTCCTGAAAGTTTGGCCGTACCTTTTTGTAACACTCTGTATTCTGTATTAAATACATTGACACAAATGGTAATTTGGTAATTGTTACTCCATGAACATTTTGACCGTATGCTACCACACTGACACTTCAGTATTTCCGCGGGTCTCGGAGGTGTTTATTAAAATTCATCCTAACGCGAGTTTCACCGAACGAGGTGGCGCCGTGGTTAGCACACTGGACTCGCGTTCGGGAGGACGACGGTTCAACTCCGCGTCCGGCCATCCTGATTTAGGTTTCCCGTGATTTCCCTGAATCTCTCCAGGCGAATGCCGGGATGGTTCCTTTGAAAGGGCACGGCCGACTTCCTTCCCCGTCCTTCCCTAATCCGTTGAGACCGATGACCTCGCTGTCTGTCTCCTCCCCAGCCAACCCTTTACGCGAGTTTATTTCCAGTACAGAAAATATCCATATCTACAAATGCTGCATGATGTGGGTGCACGATCGCTAGTCGGTGTGTCTAATGTTACTGGAAGCTTTCAGGCGGAGATTGCAGCACAGTACTGCCGGAGCACGTGCACGTTCAGGTTGTGCCAACTTCGTACCTTGAGAAAGGTCGAATCATTAGCATGAGCGGTGTGGGACTATCATACGGATATATCGCACGAACATTTGTGTGTGGCGCAATGATTGACAAACGAGTGGTGACGAGATGTAGTGAGGACACCAGTGCTGGCAAGAAGGGTGAGCACGGGTCCTTCCAGGAGCACTTTGTAACCTCCCCCTCACTTATCGACCTTAATGACAGTGAAAAATTAAACCGCGTGTACCTAATGGAAATTTGGGAAAAAGCAATCGTCACCGAAGTTAATCTGTCGGTAAAGAGGGAGGAAAGGGTTACATCTAAATGAAAGGAAAAATGCAAATGAAACTGGTGGAAATTAATTTTGAAATGGGGTAAAGTTAATGAAGAAAGTAAATGTGCGGCCGTTACGTTAACAATTAACTAGCGGTAATTAGATATTTGAGATTTGGGGGAAATTACGGTCGCCAGTCCTAAGGACAATTACTATAGTAACTGAAAAAGAAAGGTTATTACACATATAATTAGCACTAGAAGCGTGGCAACTGAAGATTCACACGTGTAGTGTGAAAACTGAAAGTTTCTCAGAAGTAATAACTTTCGCTGCACTCTGACTTAATTTAACAAAAGAATTAATAAAACCGGAAAACTGAAAGTTAATTTAGTGACTGAAATTAATAGTGAGCTTTCTTTCTTAAGCACATCGAAATTCAGTAAAATACGGTTAGTCTTGGACTACCTCAACAATCATTTCAAAAGCTACTTGAATCTACGCAATTTAGAAATAAGAGATTTAGCTTTGAACTTGAATTAAATGATTCTGAACAATTAACAATAGTAAGATTTAGTACGTACCAAGCTGAGCTGCAGTCACAGGTAACTAAAATACGGTAACAAAACTCGCACTCTTAATTTGTGCTTGCGTAATCTAAATATTGTAGCCAGCTATGAATACTTAAAGTGAACTTTGAAATTAAAGCAGTGACATCGAATTTTAATGCTGGCGTTTGAATTTCAACGACACTCGGGTTCATTTCGGAAAAGGAAGGGACCCTGCTTGGTAATGCACTTGGGACAATGAGCAACAAAGGTTCATGCTAAGTAGCTGTAATTTTGTGATGCAACAATTTTAAAAGTTTGAAAAGCTGAGGTCTGCCATACAGTTCTAAAACTTTACGTGCTTCCAGTCTTCCTTGTTGGTTGATTGAAGGTTTGAGGCCGTCGATCGAGGAGGCGGCGACAGTCACTCATTGTCGGCCGTCGCTGTTGCAGAAGCTGGATGTTGGCTCGCCTTCTTCTCGACACGGTCACCAGACGAAACGGGCTCTTGATGTGCGCCGGCTAATGCTTCCCGTCCGCGACACCATGTCAGAAACTATCATAGCAAGTCGAGCGCAATTACATGCTGCCAAACCCCGAAAGCGCGGCAACTCGCGGGAGCTTCACACCACACACCTGCTCCACTCGCTACTCCAGCCAGACTCCCTCTGCCCGCGCTCCACGCGGCAGAGTTAACACTACCAAAGATCCTACACACTTTGATTCTTCACACGACCCATCGATGTAATCGTTCGATAGCAGTTTTCCCTAGGCAAGACCCAGCGTAAAAATACAAATAATATTTACGAAACAAACCAATTATACATCGACATAAGTGCATAAATATATATATATATATATATATATATATATATATATATATATACACTCCTGGAAATGGAAAAAAGAACACATTGACACCGGTGTGTCAGACCCACCATACTTGCTCCGGACACTGCGAGAGGGCTGTACAAGCAATGATCACACGCACGGCACAGCGGACACACCAGGAACCGCGGTGTTGGCCGTCGAATGGCGCTAGCTGCGCAGCATTTGTGCACCGCCGCCGTCAGTGTCAGCCAGTTTGCTGTGGCATACGGAGCTCCATCGCAGTCTTTAACACTGGTAGCATGCCGCGACAGCGTGGACGTGAACCGTATGTGCAGTTGACGGACTTTGAGCGAGGGCGTATAGTGGGCATGCGGGAGGCCGGGTGGACGTACCGCCGAATTGCTCAACACGTGGGGCGTGACGTCTCCACAGTACATCGATGTTGTCGCCAGTGGTCGGCGGAAGGTGCACGTGCCCGTCGACCTGGGACCGGACCGCAGCGACGCACGGATGCACGCCAAGACCGTAGGATCCTACGCAGTGCCGTAGGGGACCGCACCGCCACTTCCCAGCAAATTAGGGACACAGTTGCTCCTGGGGTATCGCCGAGGACCATTCGCAACCGTCTCCATGAAGCTGGGCTACGGTCCCGCACACCGTTAGGCCGTCTTCCGCTCACGCCCCAGCATCGTGCAGCCCGCCTCCAGTGGTGTCGCGACAGGCGTGAATGGAGGGACGAATGGAGACGTGTCGTCTTCAGCGATGAGAGTCGCTTCTGCCTTGGTGCCAATGATGGTCGTATGCGTGTTTGGCGCCGTGCAGGTGAGCGCCACAATCAGGACTGCATACGACCGAGGCACACAGGGCCAACACCCGGCATCATGGTGTGGGGAGCGATCTCCTACACTGGCCGTACACCACTGGTGATCGTCGAGGCGACACTGAATAGTGCACGGTACATCCAAACCGTCATCGAACCCATCGTTCTACCATTCCTAGACCGGCAAGGGAACTTGCTGTTCCAACAGGACAATGCACGTCCGCATGTATCCTGTGCCACCCAACGTGCTCTAGAAGGTGTAAGTCAACTACCCTGGCCAGCAAGATCTCCGGATCTGTCCCCCATTGAGCATGTTTGGGACTGGATGAAGCGTCGTCTCACGCGGTCTGCACGTCCAGCACGAACGCTGGTCCAACTGAGGCGCCAGGTGGAAATGGCATGGCAAGCCGTTCCACAGGACTACATCCAGCATCTCTACGATCGTCTCCATGGGAGAATAGCAGCCTGCATTGCTGCGAAAGGTGGATATACACTGTACTAGTGCCGACATTGTGCATGCTCTGTTGCCTGTGTCTATGTGCCTGTGGTTCTGTCAGTGTGATCATGTGATGTATCTGACCCCAGGAATGTGTCAATAAAGTTTCCCCTTCCTGGGACAATGAATTCACGGTGTTCTTATTTCAATTTCCAGGAGTGTATATATACAAACAGTAAAACAATTACAATTTATAAAGAGACAGAAATGTCATATCTTGAGGTAACAAAACAAGGAAAAAAATAATAGTACAATAGATGGAAATAGGAGGATATGCATTTCCGGCGTTACAACTTCACCACGGGAAGATCAGAGCACCGTTCGAAAGGCTCGGACAAACAGACGAATAATTACAGCCGAATCAAGGCAGACATTGCAGGCAGAGCATCACCAGGCACTCTTCGGAAACCGATTACTTGGAGTGGGATTGAGGTGTCGTGCGTCGTTGCATTGTCAGCCAAGACTTGCATGGTGCAGAACCAGACACAACTGGGCCACTGAGTGGCATTCTGCGCTGTTCAGCAATAAGTCCCACTTCTCTTTATGCCGGTTAGATCGGCGTCAACGCCATGGAGTGGCGGCGGGCGGCAGCAAGCAAAGATTCTCGAGACCTATTCCTCTTCACCCTCTGGAATCACGGTGTGGTGCACTATCGGATATGAAAATAGGACTGATTTAGTAACCGTTCAAGGAAGGCCGAATGCTCGTCAATATGAGGCAATAATGGGTAATGCAGTTGGCATACCACTCGTGGTCAGAGTGAAACGTCCCTCTTCGTCCGTTTCTCGTAGCTTCTGTAGAGTCCGGTGAAGTCCCCGCTGCCAGGCCGTGCAGTGCGCGACGTGTTGCTCCGTAGACGTCCTCCCGAACGTTTGTTGGTGCACCTGGATAGTTTTTTGGCCCTGTCACACCCACGCTGCAATGCCAAATAACGGACGCCAGTCTCGCTTAGGACAGAGAGACGGACTTAAGTCACTTGCGCTATGCCACTATTCAGTGCCCTGAAGCCATCTGACTACCTTTAAAACCTCCCAAGTCTGACCACTGGATTGGACAATAAACACTGCAATCAGCCACCATACTGTCACCAGTCGAATTCTCACATATCTTCTGTAAACAACACAGGACCACAGCCGAAAGTCAAAGAAGGTAAGGACATACACGAGATTTCTCCACTTCAAATTTTTATTGGAGCATTACTCATTTTATGTCCACCCAGTTGGCCGTGCGGTCTAACGTACGGCTTTCCTGGCGGGAAGGAGCGCCGGTCCCCTTCACGAATCCGCCCCGGCGGATTTGTGTCGAGGTCCGGTGAACCGGCCAGTCAGTGGATGATTTTTAGGCGGTTTCCCATCTGCCTCGGCGAATGTGGGCTGGTTCCCTTGATTCCGCCTCAGTTACACTATGTCGGTGATTGCTGCGCAAACAACTTCTCCACGTACGCAAACACAACCATTATTCTACCACGCAAACATAGGGGTTACACTGGTCTCGTGTGAAACGTTCCCTGGGGGGTCCACCGGGGGCCGAGCCGCACAATAACCCTAGGTTCGGTGTGGGGCGGCGGAGGGGTGAACGGAGTCGCCGAGCGGTTCTAGGCGCTACAGTCTGGAGCCGCGCGACCGCTACGGTCGCAGGTTCGAATCCTGCCTCGGGCATGGATGTGTGTGATGTCCTTAGGTTAGTTAGGTTTAACTACTTCTAAGTTCTAGGGGACTGATGACCTCAGATGTTAAGTCCCATAGTGGTCAGAGCCATTTGAACCATTTTGGGGGGGTGAAGTGGACTGCAGTAGTGGTCGTGGGGTTGTGGACCACTGCGGCTGCGGCGGGGACGGAGCCTCTCTGTCGTTCCTAGGTTGCCGAAAAACATACAATACAATACAATATTCATTTTATTCTTCTCCTAATAACCCTCTCCAAATCCGCTTCCTTCGTTACACAATGCATCCCGCTATCCAAATGCTCCACACACTCTTAGGCGGTTTCCTACTTAACAGTCCCTGTACGCTTGCTAACATCAACATCCGCTTCGAAAACCAGCAATAGATTACGCGTTTCTCACGCGCGATAGGGAAACGCACTTCCGAACACGTCTGAACTTTCCACATCTAGAATACAGCCTTACTACAGCCTGACTGCGAACGGAACAAACACTGGTAGCAGTTACTTCTGTAAAATATCTGGGAGTATGCGTGCGGAACGATTTGAAGTGGAATGGTCATATAAAATTAATTGTTGGTAAGGCGGGTATCAGGTTGAGATTCATTGGAAGAGTCCTTAGAAAATGTAGTCCATCAACAAAGGAGGTGGCTTACAAAACACTCGTTCGACCTATACTTGAGTATTGCTCATCAGTGTGGGATCCGTACCAGATCGGGTTGACGGAGGAGATAGAGAAGATCCAAAGAAGAGCGGCGCGTTTCGTCACAGGGTTATTTGGTAACCGTGATAGCTTTACGGAGATGTTTAATAAACTCAAGTGGCAGACTCTGCAAGAGAGGCGCTCTGCATCGCGGTGTAGATTGCTCGTCAGGTTTCGAGAGGGTGCGTTTCTGGATGAGGTATCGAATACATTGCTTCCCCCTACTTATACCTCCCGAGGAGATCACGAATGTAAAATTAGAGAGATTAGAGCGCGCACGGAGGCTTTCAGACAGTCGTTCTTCCCGCGAACCATACGCGACTGGAACAGGAAAGGGAGGTAATGACAGTGGCACGTAAAGTGCCCTCCGCCACACACCGTTGGGTGGCTTGCGGAGTATGAATGTAGATGTAGATGTCCGAAATACCTCACCGCACCACCTTTGCCCCAGGAGATTCAGACTCGTCTCCTGCATCCTACCAGAGCCACCGGTCAACTCCTCGATTTCGCGAACTTGCCCACAGCTCCACGACGGTAGCTCTACGTGCCTACATTTCGGACGATCAGCGTTCATAGCAGAAAGTAGGCACAAGGACTGGACATTTCCTGATCATGCTCGTAGCACTACGGCGAACTGCTGCTTCCCGCGAACACATTTAGTAGTTTGTTTCCCAGAGAGTACTAGGAAAGGCCAGCCATTCTGCTGGAGAGGCATTCGGGCCAGACCAGCACCCTTTAGCCGGATTGACGGAACCCACCCCGTTACCTTCAGGCCCGTCAACAGCCGCACCCCCACGGGCACTGGCGAATCGGCTCTGTCACTCACGATAGCGGTCAGCACTTCCCGATGGCCGCGGAACGTAAATAATCCGTTAGAAGCGTACGGAAAGGCATATTCCAGAACGGTAATGCTAGATCCCAGGCTGCAGTTCTCTCCGCAGATCTTTGAAGAATGCTCGGATACTTAAGTGGTGTGCCCTTGTTTTTCGTCCACAAACCATGAACAAAAGAAAGCTTAAGGTGTGGAATAAAAATTCAGGGTGAAAGGACATCAGTGATAATACTCGTGATTCTCTTCAGTGGAATGAACAGTGTAACGAGTGAACACTATGGATCGAGAGTAAACTAAAGAAAAACGAAATTAGTGAGGAACAGCAGAAATAAGAATAGCGATAGAGTGGACCAGTACACCCGGGGAGAGGATTCCTGGTCAAAAGAAGTCTACTAGTATCAAACATTCGACGTATTTTGAGGAAGAAAATTCCCTGGATGCGCACGTGGAGCACAGCAATGTATGGGAGTGAATCGTGGGTTTTGGGGATACCGGAAAAGCAAAGGAACCATTCGAGATATGCTGCCATGAAAGGATGTTGAAGGTCAAGTGGAGTGATAAGAAATGAAAATGCAGAGTCGGAGATGAAAATGTGAGAAACATGCACAAGAAGAACGGACAGTATGATAAGGCATGTATGAAGCCATAGGAAAATAAATTCCATGGTGCTAGAGAGAGTTGTAGGGGGTACAAATTACATGAGAAGACAGAGGTTGGAATACATCCAACAAATAATTAAGGACATGGGATGTAACTGGTACGCTGAAATGAGGAGGTTGGCACAGGGGACAAATTCGTTGCGGGTTGCATCAGAGCAGTCAGAAAAGTGCTGAGTGAAAACTAGGAGCTAATCTGGGATGCTTTAGGTAGATGTATACTTTCATGTACCAGTCAATCTGTATGAACAGGGACAGCATGTTTTTTAGGCATGACTATAGGTTCTTCAAGATGACACGCATAGGCAGTCTTTAGTTTCCTTTCCCCGCAACATTATGTCATCGTTCCAGTTTAAATTATCCGTAATTGTAATCCCAATGCATCCAATTGAATTTGCAGAATTTATACTTGTGTAATTAAGCCTGTAAACGAAATTTAGCGGACTTGTTTTATTACTCATATGCATGAATTCACACACGTTATTATTTAGAGTCAATTAAACCTTTTCACTCCACACAGATATATTGTCTCCTTACTTTACAAGACTGTAAATGACAGCATCATCTGGAAACAATCCAAGAGGGCTGCTCGGTTTGACACCTAAATCGTTTCTGTAGAGCAGGAATAGCAGAGGGCCTATAACACTTCCTTGGGGAACGGAAATTATTGCTTCTGCTTTACTCAGTGACTTTCTATTCAATTACTACTAACTGTGCGTTTCCGACAGGAAATCACGAATCCAGTTGCTTAGCTGAGACGATAGTCCACAGGCACGCAATTTACTTATTTAATTACACGTCTAGTTCCGTTGGACCAAACTGAAGAGCAAATCTCCAAGGTCGTGGAACGCGCTAGCACGTGAAATTACTACATAAAAGTAATAACTGATAAAATAAAATGTTTATGAACCCAAAAATCTAAAGCCGTAAGTTTAAGAAAAGGCAATCAAGAATATAACATAGGAATCAATTTTATCAAGGAACTCCTCAACAGAATAGAAAATGGTTCAAATGGCTCTGAGCACTATGGGACTCAACTGCTGAGGTCATTAGTCCCCTAGAACTTAGAACCAGTTAAACCTAACTAACCTAAGGACATCACAAACATCCACGCCCGAGGCAGGATTCGAACCTGCGACCGTGGCGGTCTTGCGGTTCCAGACTGCAGAGCCTTTAACCGCACGGCCACTTCGGCCGGCTAACAGAATAGAAGGCGTGACCCATGACGGAACTTCAGTTTCGATTTGAAAGCGCGTGGATTACTGCTAAGATTTTTGAATTCTTGTGGTAGCTTATTCAAAATGGATGCAGCAGTATACTGCACACCCTTCTGCACAAGAGTTATGGAAGGGCGATCCACATGCAAATTGGATTTCTGTCTAATAGCGACTGCGTGAAAGCTGCTTATTCTTGGGAATAAGCTGAAATTGTTAACAATAAGCGACAGTAAGGAATATATATATATTTTGAGACGCCAACGTCAAAATACACAGGCTACTGAACAGGGGTCGTTAAGAGACTCGCGAACTTACACCACTTATTGCTCGAACTGCCCGTTTCTGAGGCAAAAATATCCTTTTAGAATGGGGAGAGTTAACCCAAAATATAATACCATACGACATAAGAGCCCGCATCTCGTGGTCGTGCGGTAGCGTTCTCACTTCCCACGCCCGGGTTCCCGGGTTCGATTCCCGGCGGGGTCAGGGATTTTCTCTGCCTCGTGATGGCTGGGTGTTGTGTGCTGTCCTTAGGTTAGTTAGGTTTAAGTAATTCTAAGTTCTAGGGGACTGATGACTATCGATGTTAAGTCCCATAGTGCTCAGTGCCATTTGAACCATACGACATAAGCGAATGAAAAAAAGCAAAGTAACTAACATGTTTATTTGTACGGCCATGCTCCGCAGCAAGCATATAAATACTTGTTTTGAAAATCAAACTGTCTTTTCCTACTGCTATTTATTTTATTTAATCCATACGCGTTTCGCCTTCTTCTGTTTTAAGGCATCATCAGTGAAATCTATAACGATACAGTTTTGTTAGTTATAGATTATCAAACAGTTCACTTCGCGATTTTTTGTAAAAAATGTAGTTACTTACGCTTTGCTGATTTTCGTTTCCTCACATCTGGTCTGGAGGTTGCACTACCACTTTTATCACTGTTCTGTGTTCACCTCCTAGATAAATCGGCTCTATCCGCGCCTCTCTCTCTCACTCATACGCACACAGACGGTATAAATAGCATAAACACAAGTTAGTAACGAACATATACTTAGTTAGGTTGGCGACACATAGATAAACATACCAAAGACGATGAAACACGTAATGGAGTCGCAATATTTACGCTGTGAAAAGAAGTGTACGACGAAATAGTTGTATTGAGTGACAGAAGAACGATAGCCCACCACAATAAAGAGTGGCCGGCCGGAGTGGCCGTGCGGTTCTAGGCGCTACAGTCTGGAGTCGAGCGACCGCTACGGTCGCAGGTTCGAATCCTGCCTCGGGCATGGATGTGTGCGATGTCCTTAGGTTAGTTAGGTTTAATTAGTTCTAAGTTCTAGGCGACTGATGACCTCAGAAGTTAAGTCGCATAGTGCTCAGAGCCATTTTGAATAAAGAGTGACAAACATGCTGGACAGTGTGTGGATGGCGAAAACACGAAGAGGTGAACACAGAACAGTGATAAAAGTGGTAGTGCGACCTCCAGACCAGATGTGAGGAAACGCAAATCAGCAAATCGTAAGTAACTACATTTTTTACAAAAAATCGCGAAGTGAACTGTTTGATATTCTACAACTAACAAAACTGTATCATTATAGATTCCACTGATGATGCCTTACAACATAGAGGGCGAAACGCGTATGGATTAAATAAAATAAATAGCAGCAGGAAAAGGCAGTTTGATTTGCAAAACAAGCAAAGTAACTAATTTTCGTGTCGAACGATCACTTGCTTCAGATACCGTTCGTATAGTAAAAATGGCAGCATTAAGTGTTTGAACAACATCCTGAAAATGGGCTTGCCACGACAGTTTGCTATCTGTCCGAACACCTAGAAATTTGAACTGTTCAAAGTCACTAATCATACGCCCATTCCGATTCCGTCCTATTAACCGACCTATTAATTCTGTATTTTGTTTAATTGTACAATAACGGGAAACGCGGCTGTTAATATGTAGAGCTGAGTGACGGAACTTGTCCAGATTTATCTGAAGTAAATGCGCATAACGGGGACTGCGACAGGTGCGATGCTGGTGTCCAGGAAGGGACAGGGCGGCTGGGAGGGTCGGCGAGAGCGCAACGAGTTACGAGGCGGTTCCGGCGCGGCAGGATGCGGTGCGAATCGAGTGGGTGTGCTGCGTGCGGCGTGCGGCGGCAGCCGGGGTAAACAGGTTAGACGGGTCGTCCGCGCAGGCGCTGCAGTCACGACGCAGACGTCGCCGGCGCGCACGCGTGGGAACCACCGTGTGGACACCCGACCACCGAGCAACGCAACGAGTAATTTCACGGGGGCGAGACACTGCGACTGAGCGGAGCAATTACCACTGCGAACGAAGCGCGGAGATACCTCCGGCAGAAGCAACATCTGCAGGACATATAACCAGATTCTCCATATCCACATCCAGTGACGCTTGCGATCTGAGGATGAGACGGCGGCCGGTCGGTACCGTTGGGCCTTCATGGCCTGAACGGGCTGCGTTTAGTTTTATATAATCAGATTCCCCCCACGAATCGTGACCTTGCCGCGATGGGGTCGCTGGGTGCCTCAGGTGCAACTATGTCGGAATGGTATCCGTGGAGAGGTCAGACCATAGCAACTGAAGCGACTCTACTCAGCAGCCGTCGGCCGGAGTGGCCGAGCGGTTCTAGGCGCTACAGTCTGGAGCCGCGTGACCGCTATGGTCCCAGGTTCGAATCCTGCCTCGGGCATGGATGTGTGTGATGTCCTTAGGTTAGTTAGGTTTAAGTAGTTCTAAGTTCTAAGGGACTGATGACCTCAGAAGTTAAGTCCCATAGTGCTCAGAGCCATTTGAACCACTCAGCGCCAGCCAGTGTGGCCGAGTGGTTCTAGTTGCTTCAATTTGGAACCACGCGACCGCTACGGTCGCAGGTTCGAATCCTGCCTCGGGCGTGGATGTGTGTGATGTCCTTAGGTTAGTTAGGATTAAGTAGTTCTAAGTTCTAGGGGACTGATGACCTCAGAAGTTAAGTACCATAGTGATCAGAGCCATTTGAACCACTCAGCAACCACTGGGCTGGCGTCACCAAAATTGGATGTGGAGGCTCCCGGATTCCTACGCTATCACTCGAGTGACGCCACTTTTAATCATGCCACTAACAGTTAAAGTCGCTGTAATTTGGTGGCGCTATTTTTCTCGCCCCCACCCCAGATTATTCTCATTCGGCTGCCGTCTCGTGGCTGAATTTCGAAGCGACGTCACTGTATTGTGGTTTTCTTGTTTCTTATACACCTGTCCAGTGAATTCGTCTAAGAAAGTAACAAGGTAGCTAGTGGCAGTATACTTTTAGCTTCACTGTAGCTTTTAATAGAGAAACGTGATATCCAATTTCCAACTACATTATAGTGTCTTTCAGTGCACGTGCGAAAAGCGTACCTCCAAAATTCAATAAAAAATAACTGTAATATTTACAATGCCCATGGTGAACATTATGACCACCTAGCTAATAGCCGGTATATCCACCTCTGGCACGGATAACATAAAATGGTTCAAATGGCTCTGAGCACTATGGGACTTAACATCGACGTCATCAGTCCCCTAGAACTTTATTCAATCCATTACATTATACATAATAACCCACTACCTGACTACATTAGTGGGTCCTAATAATGATACAGAAAATATGCAGCTTTCTATTCTACACCACAGGTAATTTTATTATTATTATTATTATTGACTCTAATCTTACCGCTATGAGGCTCTAAGCTACTTAATCTACGAGGAAACTGCATACTACCTGCAGCGTTACAAGTGTGCCAGTGCTACTATAAACCTACTAGTTGTTGGCCAGGCCCACTGAGCTAATCCCAGTGGGCATGCCCCTGGCACTGGGCTGGCCCTTAACTTGGTATCGCTGCAGTCTATTCTAAGGTGTTATCCTATCTTCTACATCTACTCTAATTACATAAGTCATAATCGGTGTGGGTTTTAGTCTGGTGTTTGTGTACCCCCCTCTCTCCTAGTCCAGAGCAAGGCGGATTCCAGCCGTGAAGCGGCTGGCCAGTCCCTACCCGGCGGTACAGGAAGGGTGCGCGAAGTCTAAGTCGGTGAAAGTTTTTTGCCTTTAATGACGATTATCCCTTAATAAGTTCTTAAGTACCTTTTTTGATATCTCATCTGCGAGTTTATTTAGAGTGTTAAAGGTGTTGTCGTGCCTTAATAAGTGGTACGTGTCATTGTTTGGTAGCTGTTGTCTTAAGTCATGGGCTACATCATCGAAGAGGTGGCACTCATACACCACATGTTCTGGGGTGCCTTGCACTGCACCACAGTCACACGCCGGTGTAGCCTGCTTCCCAAACCTGCATAGATATGTTGGATATGGTCCATGTCCAGTAAGAAAGTGCAGCATTCCTCTCGTAGGCGTGAAAAATGTAAGTTTTATTCTTTCCTCTATATCCGGTAGCAGGTCATAGGTTCTGCGTCCCGTATCCTCATTGTTCCATTGTTCTTGCCACAGTTCTATCCCTCTCTTTTTGATGGCGTACTTGTCCCCAGCATAAACCCCAAGTATCTCCCTGATTTTGTCCCTGTTCTCCTTTTTCGCCCAGTACCAGGCAGCCTGCTCCCGAATTTTTATGTCCAATGGACAGATTCCCATTAGCACTAACAGCGCTCCCCCAGGTGTTGTCCTGTAGGCCCCTGCTGAACGTAAAAGCATGTTCCGCTGCACTCTTCTTACGGCCATGGCAGGCATGACCCTCGTGAGTCTGTGTGCCCAGACTCCTGATCCGTATCCTACTATTGAGGTCAAGATGCTATTGTGGTATAACTTAATTAAGTTAGGTGGAAGGTGAAACCGCTTACGACCAATTCCGATGAGATTGTTTAATAGAACCAAGGATTTCTGAGATACGGTATCAATGTGTGATGCAAAGTTCCACCTCTCATCGATGATTACGCCCAAGTATCGGGCCTCGCGGCGCCGAAGAACTGGCGTGCCATTAATTCTTACAGTGGGGTTTCTGACCAATTGGCCTTTGAGGAGTAGGTATGTTGATTTATTGGGCGCAATCGTCATTTTGCTTTTGTGACACCACGATGTAAGTACAGTTAAGGCTCCTTCCACTTTCGGCTCTAAGTCCTCGCGGCTTCGGCCGCCGACCAGCAGGAGGAGGTCGTCAGCGTATGCTATGACCTCTAGCACATCGTCACAGTTCTTTAGATCTTCAAGTAGTGGCTCCATATTGATGTCCCAAAAGAGAGGTCCTAGGACAGAGCCTTGAGGACATCCTTTGGTAACAGTCTTTCTGACTATGCCGCTAGGGGCCGATAGCCAGACCTCCCTGTCTACACAATAGCTCCTCAGACAGCCGTATAGTAGCCCTGGGCAGTTCTTCTCCCGCAAGCAGGAAAAGACTGAGGGCCACCACAGGTTGTCGAAGGCGCCACTGATGTCCACCATGATGCCGACGACATACTTGTGCGGGGCGGAGCCACAGACCTCGGCAGCCAGGGCGATTGCGTCAGACGCAGAACGCCCAGACCGAAAACCGAATTGTCTGTCACTCATCCCGCACAGCATGCGGTGTGCTGTCAGTCTGTTCGCCAGTAGCCTCTCAAAAAGTTTTCCCAGTATGTCTAACAAGCAGATGAGTCTGTAACACCTAGAACTTAGAACTACTGAAACCTAACTAACCTAAGGACATCACACACATCCATGCCCGAGGCAGGATTCGAACCTGCGACCGTAGCAGTCTCGCGGTTCCGGACTGAAGCGCCTAGAACCACACGGCCACGGCGGCCGGCGCACGGATAACAGCGCCGACGCGTCTTCGCATGGAAGTGATGAGTTGGCACCATATTTGCACACACAAGTCCCTATTTCTCATAAATTCTGGGGAGGGGGGCGATGAGCTCTGACGCTACATTCAGTAACATCCCAGATGTGTTCAACCGGGTTCTGATGTGGCGACTTGGGGGGGGGGGGGGGGTGGCAGCAGGCAGCACATCAATTGGAACTCGCCACTGGGTTTCTCGAACGACTCCATCATACTCCTGGCCTTGTGACACAGTGCATTATCTTGTTGAAAAATGCCACTGTCATCGGGAAACATGATCGTCATGAAGGGGGATACGTCGTTTGAAATCGGTGTACGATACTCGTTCGCCATCATGGTGCCTTGCACGAGCTGCACTGGACTTATAGATGTTCCCCAGAGCGTACTGGAGACACCGCCAGCTTGCCTGCGTCCCGCAGTACAGGTGTCAGGCAGCTGTTACACTAGAGGGCGACAGATTCGTTCCCTCCCATCGGTATGGTGAAGATGGTATCGGGACTCGTCACACCGTGCAATGCTCTGCCACTGTGCCAGCGTCCAGTGCCGATGGTCACGTGCCCATTTCACTTGTAGCTGCCGATGTCGCAGTGTTAACATTGCGACATGCATGGGTCGTCGGTTGCGAAGTGTTCGGTGCACTGTGTGTTCAGACGCACTTGTACTGTGCTCAGCATTAAAGTGTGATGTTACTCCTGCCACATTTCGCCACCTGTCCTGTTTTACCAGTCTGCCCATCCTACGACGTTTGATATCTCTAATGAGGAGTGGATGCCGAACCCCACGAGATCCCCCGTGGTTTCAACTTGGTTTCATCACGTGTTGAAAACACTCGCCACAGCTGTCCTCGAACACTCCGCAAGTCGTGCAGTTTCCGAAATGCTCGTGCCGTGCCTCTGCGCCATCACAATCTGCCCTCGGTCAAACTCAGATAGATCGCGCGCGCATTCCCCATTCCACACTATGTGACGCTGCTATCGCCTGGACGGGTTTATATCGATAGTAGGTCGGTAAACCTTCTTGGCATCGTAAGTGGCATCCAAAACATCACACGACTCTGCAACTGTACTTCTGGCGACGTGGTTTATACTGAGTGAGTCAGGAGGAAAGGTACGTGCTTTGAGGGATGACAATATTGGTGATTCTGAACAAATAATTTCACGTGAACGTGTGCCCTTTTCTTAACCCTTCTCACATACAGTTGTTTGAAAATCCATATGGCCAGTGTCACAGCACCGCACTGAAACGTATCCTGGGCGTTGGATCGGTCGTTGTGGTGTCATTTATTGGCCACCGAGGCTACCCGTTCACTCTCCATTAGATTACTGTTCGTGGGGTTGGCTTAGTTACTGTTCGTGGGGTTGGCACAAGAGTGAAGTCTACAAGCGCAGAGTAGACACAGAGGAGGAAATTGTCGCTTACATTTTAGATGCGTCCATCGCCCCACGCGCATGTGAAGTGCGCATTGATATCGTCACTAAATACAAGACTATGTAGCTTAACGTCACTTTAGATTTTTTTTTTTTTTTTCCGCTCGTGAGTGCTAGTGAAGAAGAACAGGCGCCTGATGCCCATGTGGTCAAGTTAAGGTCCGTGCGAATGACGCTCAGATCAGCAACACAGCATGTTTCTACTAGAGCTTCACAGTGCATTGCAGTTGACAGTGGAATATTTGAACATCTTTTCTGAGAAAATGTAATTAAACGAAACATTGGATCCTAACATTTAATTTACTATCGCCTTCATTTTTTCTGTTGCCGATTGTTTTCAACAGTTTCCTTGGAAACTGTTAAGAAAACGAAATATGTCCATATGGCATTTTTTGTTCCGAATAACTAATACTATCACTTTTCCGCCTGACTCATCCTGTATACGGGAGGTATGACACGCAATCGCCAGATGCTAAACATCGAAGAATCACTTGCAGTTTCATTTGAGCCAATACTGCGTCTCTAGTGTGAGTAAAGGATTTTTTTAATATAGCCCGACACGCATCTCAGAAAGAATGCTAAATTTTCTATTATTATTCGAAAGTGGTTTACGAAAGGATTTTCGTTTATTTTTTTTAAGACAACATAGTTGTATGGAGATAAACAACGATTAA
Organism: Schistocerca serialis cubense; assembly: GCF_023864345.2. Taxonomy (NCBI): domain Eukaryota; kingdom Metazoa; phylum Arthropoda; class Insecta; order Orthoptera; family Acrididae; genus Schistocerca; species Schistocerca serialis. The sequence goes on from NC_064643.1 coordinate 759,792,624, forward strand.
TTTACTTATAATGAATTATTCAAAATCGCATTATTTATTTTGCCGCCAACCGGTTTCAACCCGCGATGGGGTCATCTTCAGGGCAATTTACACCATTTGGTCGCTCGCTAGAGTCGTCACCCTGCCTGTGCGCAGTTGGTAACTATGCCGTTACCAACCGTGCACAGGCAGGGTGACGACTCCAGGGAGCGACCAAATGGTGTAAATTGCCCTGAAGATGACCCCATCGCGGGTTGAAACCGGTTGGCGGCAAAATAAATAATGAGATTGTGACCGTCATTTTGAATTATTGATTTTCGTTTATAAAGGCTAATTCCCTGTGTGTTTGATCTCTCTGTCTTCTCTCTGTTCAAAACCCACTTACAAATCCAACATTAATGGATTCTTTTCTTGTGAAGTGGATTCTTGGCTAAATTCTAGTGCCATAATCTGAATGACTCACCACTGTCCGTACGGATAATCTCAGTTGACGCCATATTGAGAAAGCTGCCACTGGGATTTTGAGACTATCGTGTGTGAACAGCAATGTGCGGTGCCACAACCGTATCACCGGTCATGCCATTTGCTGTGGCGTGGCTTCAGTTGCGTGTGGAATCTCGTATTATCGTCTGTTTCTTAAACAGGTCCGTTTTAGTATGTATAGAGACTCAGAGACAACAGTCTGGAAGTCACTGACCTAACCTTTAAATAACTAGCCGTCGTGGCCTTGCTATGTTGGAACTGCCAACAGATAAAAGCAAGATAAAACTACAGCCATTATATTTGCCGAGGACTTGCCGGCCTGCTGTATGGCTTAATGGTGATGACATCCTCTTGAGTGGAATATTGCAAACTCAAAATAGTCCCCCATTCGGATCTCCTGCTGCGGACTACTCTGAATATGTTGTCATTCGGAAAAACAAAAACTGAATTCCATGGGTCAGAGTACGCAATCTTAGATCCCAAAATCTGGCAGAAGGGTTAGAGAAATTAACAAGAGAACTGTATTAGTTGCTGTTATGTATCGCGGGAATAAGAGAAGCCTGTGACAAGAAGAAGTGGACGCCTGGTGAGGTGAGTACAGGTTTAGCAACACCACACACACACACACACACACACACACACACACACACACACACACACACACACACACGCTAGCGCGCGCGCGCACGCGCACACGCACGCAACGAGGACAACGCAGAAAGAGACCTAATTCGTTTTATTATTCATTATAAGAAAAAAGAGATTTCTAATAACAGAGAAAGGTTGCACACGGCAAGACTGGATTAGTGACGAACAAATTAGAGAAGAAATGGTTGTGAAGGGATAACAAACAATTAAGAAAGATATGAGAGAAGAAAGACTGACTAAATAAATGTTGAGATACAGTCCTAGAGGAAAAAGACACCCTAACTAGCTCAAAATGAGATCAGCTTAACAGTAACCTCTGGAGATGGAACAGACAGTTAGCCTAATTCCTGAAAGTGAAGATGACGATGACAAAAACAGGAATGAGAGTGAGCTACTAAGAACAACAAAGTTAAATCACTGCAACAACCACGACAGGCAGAAAGCCAACTTCCACTATAGCAGTACAAGTCTGAATGCCTACTACATTCGCAGATAAGAGACTGAAGGACTGTAGCCAATGATGAAATGGAAAAAAAAAAAAAAAAAATCAGATCGTTAAAGGAGACTAAAATTTAAATGTTACTGGGGACGGGAATTTGAAAGTGAGAAAAAGAAGAGAAGGAAAAACAATACGAGAATATGGACTGGGGCAAAGGAATGAAAGTGGATGCTACCTGGTGGAATTTTTCACATGTACCTACAGTGACACTCACACATATACACAACATACATACACAATACACATATAAACAATTCTAACACAAACACTTATTTTTAGCTGACATAAATTCACCTGACGATGGAGGCTCAAATATCCAATACGCATAGTGGAAACGACAATAAATTGTTGACTGGTTACAATAAAATTGTAGTTTCTATTGGAAAAGGTGTATGCTGGTATCAGAAACTTATATATCGACGTAACCCAATGTTTAATACGCTGAACAGCAGGCTGGAAATGTCTGTCTGACCTCCTGGACTTTGGCGCTCTGTGGTTTTCCTGCATCGCTTCAGTGTAGAGTCTCAAACTTGCACACTTGGAACTCTCACTTTGTCTCTAATAAGATAGTTGTCGAAGAGACGTGAGACTCTAATAGTATTTTCCTCTTCTTGCATATAAAATATTAACGGAGAACTGAGGATAATGTTCTTGAAACTATATGTCAGGAGCGTTGCAATGTTTGGATACGTACGTCGCAGTGTAAGAGAGTGTCTGCATATATGCATGAAGCAATAGCACGGCACAACACAACAAGCGAATGGAAAAAAAGGTTCAAATGGCAATAAGCACTATGGGACTTAACATCTGAGGTCATGAGTCCCCTAGAACTAAGAACTACTTAAACCTAACTAACCTAAGGACATCACACGCATCCACGCCCGAGTCAGGATTCGAACCTGCGACCGTAGCAGCCGCGTGGTTCCAGACTGAAGCGCCTAGAACCGCTCGACCACAGCGGCCGGCAAGGGAATGTAGAATGTAAGTACAAAGTGCCATCGTTAGTTTTTGTATTCCATTAAAAATTGAACTGTGTTGATATTATAAGTACTAAAGATAATAGTACGACGTGAGGTAGACACTAACTGTACGTTTATTTAACGGACGACGAACACCTATCACTTTCATTTCATACTATGTACCTTCAACAGCACGGTTTCATTGTTTAAACTTAAACAAAACTAATTTATTTTGCAGTACTTTACTTTTTCTCGTACCACACTAATGCTCTGCCGGTAGCTTTGTGAATGAGTATGCACAGCGTGCTTGTATCCATCTGCAACAGCGAGACGTCACTGGGGCTATGGCTATGCTTTACTAAATGGAGCTTCGATATTCACCGTGTAAATCCTTCTCGACATGCATATTACCGCACTACGATTCAGATGTATGGGAATGATGTAAGTGCAAGGAAGTGAAAGGGAATGGTGGAACTGACACGTGAACCAGAGCTGGGGGTCGGGTATGAAAATAATAAATATGAGAGTAGCTTTGGGGACACATGACTATTGGAATGAAATGAGAATTCAGAAACATTATGATATATTGACAATTTAGTCACATGTAAATTATCATTGGACAAAAGTATTCAAACCGTGTAGAATGTATGAGCCAGTGCGGCTGATTATTGTTCCAGGCGCCATGGTAAAACTGTAATACGCTAACTTACAGCTGAGTAGACTATGATATCAACACAACCTTAGTATGTAACCTTGAGAGGTATTGCACAAAGATGTCAGGCTGAAGGTCACGTTCCGAGACAGCAAAGGTGAAGGGACCGCTGCCACTCAATCTAACCTAATATCACTCTTCTTAATCATATTTTCTTAGTTTTACAATTTCCTGTTTCCAATATGATGTGTAATATTTTTAATACAGAGCTGCCATTTAACTAAGAAGGGGACAAACCGCATCTACGAGGCCCCACCTCCACGTGTTGCTGTCCACGGCCTCAGCTGCTTAGCATGAAAGCTGCACGGTGGGGCCCGCTGGTCCCCTCTGAGAGGACTGAGTGGGTAACTAAGGCACACACAAAATTTATCAGATGGCGGCACGAAAAACAATCAAATTTCTGTATGGAAGGAAGTGAGTGCTGAACCAGAGTTCGTGAAATAATCACTTTAACTGTTGGGGTGACAGGTATAGCCCATAAAGGAACTGAAATAACTCTGGTAACAGAACTTCGCACAGAATGTAATTGAGTTGATACCCAGGGTCATTCTGAACGTGATGATTTCATCGATTTGATGAGTGAGGTGGGTAAGCATGTGAAAAAACTCTACGACAGAGCCATGGCCAAGAGGTGAAGAACAAAGCGTGACCTGCTAGTATCATGAAGTCTAAAAGCTCCTATTCCCGCACGAGTGTTACTTGCTTGCCACATTGCTGTGTAAACTTACAAAAGTTATACGGATCTGAGGTGAGGAGAAGTACAGAGAGTGAGGGTCTGCAGAGTACGCGATGGCTCCTGACCTCTGCTGTCCCCTCCTGAAGGGTCTCCGAAGAAGGCTAACGCCTGCCTGCCTCTCGAGAACACTCCCGCCTGGATGTCCAACAACTTGTGCTCTCCGCTTCTGCACTCGCGATCTACTGGTAAGTCAGTCTAAATGAATGTCTCAAGCTCTGCCAATGGGAGAACTCATCTCAAAAATGGAGCATTCATTGTGCAAAATAATCGGATCTATTTCGGGGAGTTGTGACGAATGGTAAGCCACGGTTCCCATGGTTTGCGAATGCCGACCAATCGTAACTCAGCCTTACTTTCCCACCTACTCTTCACATGGACAGTGCTTTTAATAGCGACTCCAGCGAGGAGGTTTCAGCAAGCTACAAAGCTGGTCTTCAGAGCGAAATTTTGCTTTTCCGAAGTTAAGAATCGGTCTCAACTTGTCAAGGTGTCCGGAGTCGCATGGCTTTACCTCCTGCCGACTGGACACCCCGTCCCATATGCGGGTGATGAATAGTAGTTCGGAGGCTCTCTACAGAAGACACCGCGTCCTCGCCGAAGCGCGGCGGGCGGCTGGGGGCGCACGCCAGGCCAGGCGCCGCCGGTTCGAGGAAACGTTAATCCCTTCAAACATAGAAACCGCCGGCCTACCTGAAGGACCACGGCGAAACGGCCCGCTGCCCCCACCTATACAATGGCTTGTGGTGAATGGATTTCCGGACGCCGACTTGGCTTCCAGCCCTTTCCTAACGGCGCTCTCTGGCCACCAGTCTGCTGTTCTGCCCTCTACATATCCACAGATGTAGTACAGAAAGAAGTATTAAGATCAGGAATGGGTTATCCAGCATCAATCACTCATGCCCTTTGGGAATTAAGACCCACATTACGTATACGTCACATTCTCCAGAGCAAAATCTACCTGTCATTTTACTGATTCAATAAGCATGCGTGGTTAGAATTAAGCGCGAGGCAAGGATACAGCCTGATGCGTCCCACAGCAACGAATCATTGTAGAGTACATCACAGCAAACACACTTCACTGAAAGAAAACAAAACAGACTCGCACAGTATGGGACTGCTACATTCCACACTCGGAAGAATGCTGTTGGCAACAGTAATACTACTAAACAAAGAGTATAAGATTTTCCTTTAGGATCATTCCATGTCAAGTGTCCCAGTTTAGATGCTCCCAGCTCGACCAACTTCAATTTTGATTAAATTTGTACAGTACGTACCTGAGGGCCCTACATGAACTTATGCAAAGTTTCAGGCTCACCTCTAACTTGGTTGAGGTGCTAGAGCCACTTTTGTGAAGACCACTTTTACTGAGACCGAAAAGTCGCGAAGAAATCTTCAAAGCCGCGCGGGACTAGCGGATCGGTCTCAGGCGCTGCAGTCATGGACTGTGCGGCTGGTCCCGGCGGAGGTTCGAGTCCTCCCTCGGGCATGGGTGTGTGTGTGTTTGTCCTTAGGATAATTTAGGTTAAGTAGTATGTAAGCTTAGGGAGTGATGACCTTAGCAGTCCCATAAGATTTCACACACATTTGAACATTTTTTGAAATCTTCAAGTTTGGCATTCTACTGTTCCTAATGTAAAAGAACTAGACTCTTGCTTCTGGGTGTAGTGGTACAACTTTTTGTGCGCTACGCACAAATGATTCAAGTAGAGTTCAGCAATCAATGCGTTTGGCATAATCTCAATTCAAAGCGGGCAACAAATCGTGTCGTGAGATATTTGTCCCATACTTTAACGAGGCATAAATAGTGGAGAAAGTGCGCTATGGACCTAGTCTACTACGATCTGTCTGGGTGTTTAGTATATCTCAAATTTGGGCCTGGCTTGTGTGTTTAATTACTGTGCTACCATCCTGTAAATTTGCTAAAAAACATGAACGTATCAAAATATACCCATGTTCAAAGTCATGTATCTCAAAATGGACACCTACCACATTACATTCATTAACGACATTCAACGGGTCACATTCCATTCTATTAGAAAAACGTTTTTTCATTTTGGTGTCTCTTGGGTAAGGTGCAAAATTGCGCCTAAACTTTTTTTTTTTTTTTAACTCGAGTAAAATCTTTGCGTTGGTCCATGGTGGCTATGCCATTACCAATCTCAGTGACTGGTAGCCCCATCGCCAGGGGACCATTTCCGATAGCCATGCAAGGTCAGTTATTGGTGGATTTCTTTACTGCAGGTTCCCAAGCCTTGTTTGGGTCTCTCTGTAGTTCCCAAACCATAATGCAGAATTCTTCAGTTGTTAAATACTTTAACTTTGTTGCTAATGTCCAAAACTATTGCTTCTGGCAAAATGTATTGACGCCCCATCATTGAAGCAGCTGGAACTGGTATGACTGCAATTATCTGTTGTTCTGGGATCCAGCATATGTCTCTTCTAGCTGGCCAGTGATATGATCAAGCAGCTCCATGAGGATGCATGAAATTAATCAAGGCATCTTTTTCTTCACATGAAAGTTCACAGATACTTCCTATGCACCATTTTCCATCATAAATGCAAGCGACATACTGGCCAGGCGGTAGTTCACTAATGGCAACATGTTTAGTGGCAACTTTAGCACAGCGGTTAACATTTGCTATAAAGGACAATGAATCATTTGATACTCTATGAATCTGAAGTCGCTTTTCATCAGTTGGCACAAAATGATTACGGTCTCTTTACCAGTCACTTTACGTGAGACGTCCTGCTAAACCCGCTGGACTGAACAGGTGATTAGGATTGTGAAAAGGGCCAAATAAGGTTGGGGCCAGTTGCACCTTAAAATTGTAATTTATTGTAATGTAATAACAGATTTACAACCAAAGCGGCACATAGCCGAACTTTTACAACTACAAGTTTCCAAAATGCAATTCTTTCACAGCTGAAGGCCTCCAAACAGGAAATTTTAAAAATCAACAAGATAAAAATGCAGTTAAAATAGCAAATAAAATAATTAAAATATATTTTTATCACAGTTAGGCTGAACCCCTCAAGGCAAAAGTGGGTAGACAAACATAAACAAGATGCAATACAAACGGCCGAAGGCCCTCAATAAAATTTTGATGATTTTAAAATAAATTAGCATAACCTTTCAAAGGCAGAAGGTCGCAGTGTTTTGCTCAAAGGGTAATTTTAAGAATAAGGATCCAAGCCGCAATGTTTAAGCTTGAGATGTAATGAGGTTCCAAGGCTGAAGGCCCACAGTTAATTTTCAAAAATTTAAAAAAAAATATAACCATAAGCCTAAAGTTTTAAGTAGCCGAAACCGGCCTAAAAGAAAAGACAACACAACGGCAATAACCTTTCAGCAAATATCCACTTGCCGGAATTCAAACTTACTTTCAGAAAACACAGTAGAACCAAGAATTTTTTTGTCATTGGCTATGATAGATTATAAACAGACAACTAAACGCCAGTGAGAAAGCCAGTAAAGACAACAGCACTCAGAAGCCTCCGGGGGGTCGGTCTGCCCTCGGTCACTTAGTTGCGACAGGTGGCGAGCCCAACTACACTTGATCCGTCGGAACCCAACCAAGGGACAGCCACGGAGCGACCGACAAACGACTTGCTTGCCACTAATCAGTACATGAGAAGTCAAACAAAATGTTATGGGAGTGATTATCCACAATCAAATATGTATATGTATTAAGCTGTCAAAAATACGCACCGTGTTGGACAGTGACAACAGGTGAGGAAGGACACTGCCTGAAATTACGTTAATGGCCAGGGCAGGTAACCGGAACACTAACGGCCACAAGGCAGAAAATTCCGCTGGTGCACTCGAATTGTAGTCAACCAATATAGTTAATTCCACCGCATGGCGGCTAAAATTCAGGAATACAAACACTCGGTGTTGCTCACAGGAGCCGGCTGCGGTGGTCTAGCGGTTCTAGGCGCTCAGTCCGGAGCCGCGCGACCGCTACGGTCGCAGGTTCGAATCCTGCCTCGGGCATGGATGTGTGTGATGTCCTTAGGTTAGTTACGTTTAAGTAGTTCTGAGTTCTAGGGGACTAGTGACCACAGACGTTAAGTCCCATAGTGCTCAGAGCCATTTGAGCTATTTGCTCACAGGAAAACCTCCCCAACAGCGAACCACCGAAACGAACCACACAACACGAATAGATATGGCTTGGGTACTTGAAACCACTACTCATCTCTGTCGTCCTGGGTCGGTGGACCACGAAAATCGTAGCGATCGGACAGCTCCACACACGCTCCGACACTGCGCAGGGACCACCAACGGACCCATCCGACTGCACAGCGCGGAGATAGCTTCCCTGGTCCGCAGCAACCGACCGACTGCCCGCAGACCCCCTAGCTGAAAAGTATATGCACAAAACCAAAGATGGTACACGGCGCAAGTATCGATACACATCGCTGTTGCCAGACATAGGAGGAAGAAGAACCGCGGCCTAACCGCAACAAGGGCGTGAAACCAAACGCATACAGACAGCCAGGTTCACGAAACTGCATAGTTGGGAGTGAGCACGGCTCGGCACGTCCACCCTCAAAACGTTTTCCTTGATAAATTTTTGCATCTTCAATAATTTTCTTTTTCATATAGATCAATTCAATGCATGCTCATTCCTTTTTTTTTTTTTTTTTGTGATATTCAAACAGATCCGTTGGTGTTAATATTTGGTTGTCAATTGAGCGTTGAAGGCTATCTCTTGCTGCTAAACGCTTACTGTGCCCCCAATTCCGCCACATGGTGATTTTCCATGGCTTGTTCCGAAAAAACTCCATTCTGTAGTAACGCCAAAATCTTTTTTGTGATGGCAAAGAGTTCGGAAGCTCAAAATTTTTGTACTTTGCGGCCGAACCGTCACTAAAATCATGAATGTACTTAATTTCTTTAAAAATATACTGCAGGGGTTTGATCAAGTACGTGAAAAACACGTGCACTGCAGCTGTGTTATGTCGGAGGCAGCCACTGATTATGCAGCAGCTGACGCTTTTTAGGTCTTCATTATCTTTGTAGTAAATGACAAATGGATGTATTGCAGCTTGACTATTTTCCCAATGGAATCCTTGAACTGCGTTTTGGACGACGAAGGAGTAATTTTCAGCGAAATCCATTAATATAATCAGTTCTCCTGGTTTGAGACCTTCTTTAGTGAACTACAAATGCTTGCTCTGACGCTTTGCAATGTAGTGGTGAGTAGAAAGGGTCAAAAGTTTTGTAACTAGTAGTTCAATGAATTCTTCAGCTGTCATTTCTCTGGTTTCAAGTATATCTCTGTCAGTGTGAGTCCATTGTTTGAACTTAATTCTGTCATCAGGATCAATATCTGCAAATGCGATTTCCAGATATTAGAGCTTCTGTTCCTGGAAACACTTCACAGCGATGAGGCATGCAATCTCTTGTTTCCAAATTACAGACAATTTTGCTCAGTAATATTTCGTAATCTTCTTTTATTGGGCTACGTGCCAACATTAGTTCCACATTTTGATGTACTGTGCAGGCACAAACTGAGTGTGAACCAGCTGTGCCGAAAGTCACACACCACTTTGGCCTTAATTCACAAAATTTGGAAAATCCAATTTCCGGTCCATTTTTATTGCGGTAGATAACAAACATCTCTTTTAAGTTGCTCAGTAAAAAGTATTTGCGTTTTTGAGACTTTTCTCCGTCAATCCGAACAGTAACACAGTCCTTTTTTCCTGGACATATCCGACTAAACTCTTCATCATAAAAACATTCTAAGGCTCTTGCTTTCACAGCCTCAGAAAGCTTTTTCCCATATTTACCTGTGGGCTGTGCCAATATTCCCTGTTCAGCTTTTAACTTTCTACCCTTCCTTACCATTCTTTCTGAAACACAAAATTCTTCCATAGTCTTTGAATTTTCTCATTATGATTTTATGATATTGTCTTTCAATTCTTGGATCAGCTGACTGTAATCTGAACAAGTCAAGCATTGCTTGCTTGTGGATGGTTTCTCCAGTTCACTGGGATCAAGTCCTCCCATTTCTGCAATTTTCTTAATAATTGCACCTTCAACTTTATATATTTTGCGCTTTGCATATCCTTTTGTATCTCTTGCACGAATTCGTTGAAATTTTAATGGTGATATTCCAACAGCTGTTAAGCTTGTATTCAAATGGCCTAGTAGATAGTGTTGGAAGTCCCATGCGGCTTTTCGCGGATGATGCTGTAGTATACAGAGAAGTTGCAGCATTAGAAAATTGCAGCGAAATGCAGGAAGATCTGCAGCGGATAGGCACTTGGTGCAGGGAGTGGCAACTGACCCTTAACATAGACAAATGTAATGTATTGCGAATACATTGAAAGAAGGATCCTTTATTGTATGATTATATGATAGCGGAACAAACACTGGTAGCAGTTACTTCTGTAAAATATCTGGGAGTATTGTGCGGAACGATTTGAAGTGGAATGATCATATAAAATTAATTGTTGGTAAGGCGGGTACCAGGTTGAGATTCATTGGGAGAGTCCTTAGAAAATGTAGTCCATCAACAAAGGAAGCAGCTTACAAAACACTCGTTCGACCTATACTTGAGTATTGCTCATCAGTGTGGGATCCGTACCAGGTCGGGTTGAGAGAGGAGATAGAGAAGATCCAAAGAAGAGCGGCGCGTTTCGTCACAGGGTTATTTGGTAACCGTGATAGCGTTACGGAGATGTTTAACAAACTCAAGTGGCAGACTCTGCAAGAGGAGATCACGAATGTAAAATTAGAGAGATTAGAGCGCGCACGGAGGCTTTCAGACGGTCATTCTTCCCGCGAACCATACGCGACTGGAGCAGGAAAGGGAGGTAATGACAGTGGCACGTAAAGTGCCCTCCGCCACACACCGTTGGGTGGCTTGCGGAGTATAAATGTAGATGTAGATGTAGATGTGAGCAATATTAGTCTTATCATCTTCATCTGACTGAGAAGTAACTTCCATTTGTGAATATTTCCGTGTAACAAATTCTTTTCTACAGGAAGGTCACAGTTTTGGCTTGATTTAATATCAGACATGGTTATCCTTTTCAGTAGGTCTGCTGTTTCTACGTTGATTGAGTGCAAACGTGTTCGGTTGCAGCACGAACTTTGCAAAAATTCAAATCTTTGTAGGAGTAAAGCTTTATGGTGGAAGCATAGTTGAGCATTTTCAGTAGAGCGTAAACCGCTCCGTCTAGTAAGTAATTCTTGTTCTTCTAAGGGAAGTTACTTTACAGCTTTTAGCCATTTTAAGGCACAGTATGTCTTTAAATGGCATGGGGAATCAGTATTTCCAAAACTCTTGTTTTTCCGTGTTAGCAACAACTTGATATTCTTCAGGTACTAAAATCAAATTGTCGAGTCCTAAATAAAGAAAAAAAACAAAATTAATAATCATTCAGCTTCACAAAAATTATGTAACAGTCTCAAGTAATGTTTAATGGTTAAATTTAGCAATAAAATTATCACAAACAGGTTTAAAATCACCAAATAAGCAGCAAAATGAATATTTAAACACTGTAGACACAATCAACAAAATTTCAGATTTAAGGCGCAAAGAGACACCAAAATGACCGTAAGTTTTTCTGATAGAATGAAATGTGCTCTGTTGAATTGTATTAATTAATGTAATGTGGTAGACTCTGAACACATGACTTTGAACGTGGGTATATTTTGATACATTCATGTTTTTTAGCAAATTTACAGGATAGTAGCACAGTAATTAAACACACAAGCCAAGCCCAAATTTGTGGTATACTAAACACTTAGACAGACAGTAGTTTGGCAAAGGACCAGGACCATAGCGCACTTTCTCCACTACTTATGCCTCATTAAAGTATGACACAAATTTCTCACGACATGATTTGTTGCCCACTTTGAACTGAGATTAAGCCAAATGCATTGCTTTCTGAACTCTACTTCCATCATTTGTGTGTAGAGCACAAAACGTTGTACCACCATACCCAGAAGCAAGAGTCAAACACTTTTACATTAGGAACAGTAGAATGCCAAACTTGAAGATTTCTTCGCGACTTTTCGGTCTCGATAAAAGTGGTCTTCACAAAAGTGGCTCTAGCAACTCAACCAAGTTACACGTGAGCCTGAAACTTTGCATAAATTCATGTAGGGCCCTCAGGTACGTACTGTACAAATTTCATCAAAATTGAAGATAGCTGAGTTGGGAGCACTAGGACACTTCACGTGGAATGACCCTTTAGTTTCTTAATAACAAACAAAGGAAAGGAATGGTATAAAGGAATGGTATTGGCAATGATCTATTAATAGGAACCATCCTGATATTTCTCTCCAATGACTTGAGAAAACCATGTGAAATGATATTTAAATGTTGGAGTGTGTGTGTGTGTGAATTCCTATGGGACTTAACTGCTAAGGCCATCAGTCCCTAAGTTTACACAGTACTTAACCAAAAATTATCCTAAAGACAAACACACACACCCATGCCCTAGTGAGGACTCGAACCTCCGCCGGGACCAGCCACACAGTCCATGACTGCAGCGCCCCAGACCGCTCGGGTAATCCCGTGCGGCTTAAATGTTGGAATTAGTTAAACAAACCATTACTGTTTTCGTACTTCCCACAGCATTATGTACCTTGCTACTAGTATAACATCATAAATCAGAATTAAAATTGCCATGTACAAAAGTGTTACTTGTATACATTCCATTCGTTTAACTGAATTTCACCTTTGCAACACCATTAAGTGGACTTGAAGAATTCATATAGAGAAACGAGATAGTTTGTTAGGGCAAAACCATCCCTTTTACTCTAGAATACAACTACCTGTAATAAACTTCACCTACTGTGAAACCCTAGAAACCTATTGAAGACATATGTTATATTTTGCTGCAGCATTTTGTGGAGAGTAGTCGCAGATAGGGTAGCAACACAAACATCGTCCTGTCTTGTATTTAGTAGATAGATTCTGTTGTCGCTTTTAAACAAGTTCATCTTCATAACTGCGAAGCTCATAAATGACTATGTAACAATTCTTAACTCGTTAACAATAGACCTACATGAAGTGATATTTGCTTTATTACATACGTATACTCTTCTGTCTTTGTCTCGCTGCCTCTGACCGTCCTCTTTGGTTTCCAGTACCACTAGCTGTTCCCGACCTTCTCGCTGGTGAAGCAGAAATATACTTCTGGCGCTTAAGCACTCAGTGAGAGCTTACAAGTTAACAAGAGCTGCTCAGAGGAAATGCCCGTTAAAACAACGAAGCATCGAGCCGGCTTTGCATTAAACAGCGTTCTCACCCGGCGAGACGTCGATATCTTCCGAGAGCTAATTACAGCGTTTCTGTAACTCGTTAAACCCGTTTAGATGGGAATCTCTCAAGTTTTGATTGACTGTGGACGCGACGTAAATTGTCGAATCAGCTATAGCAGTTCGGGCGGGCCTCTCCGGCACTTCGGAATAAACAGTAACGGGCCATTACGCCGCCGGGTAGGCACCGATAATTACGTGTCGTAATGGAGGCGCGAAGGCGCCTCGCCGCGCCGTGCCCGCAAAGATTGGACTCCCGCCGCTGCAGTCCCAGAGGCCGACGGCTGCCTCAGCCTATCACACTGCCTGTCGTCAGTAACTCCCACAGCGAAGTCTTCACCGTTACAGAATGTCAACCAGCAGCTCCTAGAAGCCACATGAAGAAGCTTCAGGCAATGATTAGAAATCTGTTTACACTGGAAAGATACATTACACAGCGGAACTAAAAAATTTTCCTATCGTTTTTATTAGGTAATAGTTTAATCTCATAGTGTTTTTTGAGCAGTGCATGGAAATCTGACATCAGTTTTTTTTCTACCACATACAGATTTGTTGCAATGTGTCTTCGTTAAAAACTGGACAATGATAAAAAAACACAGTTGGGAAGGATACTTATTTATAATAAAATGGTTTTATTGAAGTGTAAACATTAGGGTACATGTTCACTACGTAGGAGTTTTGTACCCATTGGCATATATTTCCTTCCTCTTTTGTTTTTAAAAGCATCCAGTTCAGCTTGTCAGTCGTACAGCTCAACCAAGTGACCAACATAAGTCTCTCATACCGATATTTCAAAGGCTCTAATTTAGTCTTTCCGTCACCTTCAACTCTTGATCGAAACTCTCACCTTGTTCATCAGCGACATCTCATATTTCACAGGAGAAAAATGTAATGATTGTTCAAGACTTACTTGTAAATATATATACGAAGGCAGTAACTTGTTCTCGAAAGGACAGTTACTGTTGATGACCGTGCAGCTTTTACCTAGAATAAATGTCTATAAGGTACAATACATGTGTAGAATTGTGGACAGTTGGGAATGTGAGTCTCACGGGAAGCGTGCAAGGGGTAAGTCCCTGTAGTCGCGCTATTCATCTGTGTCATCGATGGCTCAGATGGATAGAGCGTCTGCCATGTAAGCAGGAGATCCCGGGTTCGAGTCCCGGTCGGGGCACACATTTTCAGCTGTCCACATCGAGGTATAACAACAACACCTGTCGGCAGCTGAGCTTGTCAGTTAGTCATTATTTACTTGTAAATATTGAAGCTCATCAAAGAGTCTAGATTCTCGAACTTCCCCATTTACACCTCCCTGGCAGATACCCGAGCCTGACTCTCGGCATCATCATCATCATCATTAACAGTTTCTGGCCTCTCCATTCATGTTTCTCTACCTTCTGTGTCTCTGTTTTTCTCTTCTACACAGACGCCTTCAATCCAACGAAATCATCGACATCATTACCGTCACCACCACCGTTGTTGTTGTTGTTGTGGTCTTCAGTCCTGAGACTGGCTTGATGCAGCTCTCCATGCTACTCTATCCTGTGCAAGCTTCTTCATCTCCCAGTACCTACTGCAACCTACATACTTCTGAATCTGTTTAGTGTATTGATCTCTTGGTCTCCCTCTACGATTTTTACCCTCCACGCTGCCCTCCACTGCTAAATTTGTGATCCCCTGATGCCTCAGAACATGTCCTACCAACCGGTCCCTTCATCTTGTCAAGTTGTGCCACAAACTCCTCTTCTCCCCAATTATATTCAATACCTCCTCATTAGTTATGTGATCTACCCATCTAATCTTCAGCATTCTTCTGTAGCACCACATTTCGAAAGCTTCTAAAAATGGTTCAAATGGCTCTGAGCACTATGGGACTCAACTGCTGAGGTCATTAGTCCCCTAGAACTTAGAACTAGTTAAACCTAACTAACCTAAGGACATCACACACATCCATGCCCGAGGCAGGATTCGAACCTGCGACCGTAGCGGTCTCGCGGTTCCAGACTGCAGCGCCAGAACCGCGCGGCCACTTCGGCCGGCCGAAAGCTTCTATTCTCTTCTTGTCCAAACTATTTATCGTCCATGTTTCACTTCCACCACCAACTTCTACAATTTCCACCCCTCCCACCACATTCCTCTCTTCTCTCTGTCCCAGTCTTTTCCACACTTCTACACACATTCCTTCAGTCCAATGATATCATCGTTATCATCTTCGATAGTTTCCTGCGCCTCCCACCACGTTTCTCTCTCCTGTCTGTCAAAGTCTTCTCCTCTCTTCTTCACGCATTCCCTCAGTCCAACCATATCATAATCATCATCAACATCATTAATTACTACCCCTTCACATCACGTTTATCTTTCCTCTTTGTCCCATTCTTCCCTCTCTTCTTCACAGACTCCTTCAGTCCAACGACATCATCGTTGTCGTCATCTTCCATAGTTTCTGACGCTTCCCACTATGTTTCTCCCTCCTCTTTATCCCAATCGTCCTCTTTCTTCTTCACGTATTCCTTCAGTACAACGATCCAGCCATCTCAAGGTCTTTCTCTAGGTCTCTAGCCTTGTACTGTCATTTCACGTGCATGTCTCTGTATCCTGACAACTACCTGTCTCTTAACATGTACATACAATCTTTATCTTGTCTTTTCTACAGTCTCTTGCATGGGCATCTCTTTCACCGTCTTACCGTGTCATTCCTTACTCTATCTATTCTAATACGTCCCATCCCGTTGCTCTGAAATTTCATCTCGCCAGCCTGTATCCTGCTCACCTGCTTCTCTTCATGCCTTGCCTTTGAAGCAAGCTTACGTAAGTATTGGAGCATGCGCAGTATAATGTTTGTTCCCACTGACGCATTCTTTTTTATTAATAAAATAAGTTTTACTTTGTTAAATTAATTAATAATTAAGTAAATTAATTAAACCAAAGACTGCATTTTACTGGCAGAACACTTAGAAGATGCAACAATTCTAATACAGAGACTGCGTACACCACGCTTTTCCGTACTCATCTATGGTATGATTAACGAAAAACACCGAACTTCGAAAATTTTCAAAGAAGAGCAGCTCATTTCTAATTATCTGGAAACAGGGGAGGGAGTGTCACGAATATGATAAAGGAGATAGGTGGGAATCATTGAGACAAAGGCGCTTTTCTTTGCGGCGAGATCTTTTCTCGAAATTTCAATCAGCAGTTTGTTTTGCAATATTGAGGATATTCAACCCACTTGTCAATCGTGTCATTATTGCCACAACACGTTTCGGGATAACATTATCGCATTTTCAAGAGTTAAAAAGCAAGGAAACCAGATAAAACAATCCTCCTTATATACATAGATATATAACGGCTACAGACGTCCTGAGTTACAACCTGCATCATGAAATTTTATGCCGTTACGCCTCGTCACGACTTAAAAACAAGTTGCACACGTGCAATGTAAACTCAGACCATAAAACATAAAACATCAGAAGCCGGTGTATCCACCGTTCCCGAGGTACAAGTGCAAACTGAAAGCTGCCATTACCTTTCAATGTTGATATTTACTTAGAGCCTAATGCACAGCACGAACGATACTATCGTCCGCCATAAAATCCTTAAAAATGCCTGTATTCGTAGCCTATTCTAAGTTAAACTATCTGTACGCCTCAATCTCAGCGGAAATGGCGTGCGAAAATCCTATGTCAGTAGGGAAAATATGTTGGTGGCTGCGTCTTAAGGTGCATATCGCTGAAGAGTGTCCGTAAATTCCATTCAGACACTCCCTTCCTCTCATTTAAAGCGCCGACGCACTCCTTTTTCAAGGCACAATAAATCTCTACCTCCTCTAAATTTGATAAGAACCACCCTTTTTCTTCAACGTGCAACACTCTCATGCATTCCATTATACCCCCAACGAATGCTACTCATTCTTGAAATGCTTTGCTACGGCTATCATAATGCTCTGTACATCTAACCTTAAAATTCTGTCCCATGTGCCTCACACATCTCGCTTCACAATCCTGACATTTTACTTCATACACTCCCTATTCCCTCATCCAGCTCTCATCTGTGTCGATCTTATGCCTCGGCCTCTGTCCTATTTGATGTCCGTCTTGAAAGCAATTCTAACGCCTTTCTCGTTAAACAACCTCGCTAATTTATGTGAGAAGACCCCCTCCCCCGATACGCATGCCTATGCATTTTTCTGGATTGTTATCATTTTGCTGGTTACATGCCTGATTGCTACAGCCAACCGATATTATCAAACCCGCGTCAAGCACATTTTCTGCCGCTAATTTTCTAAAGGTTTTTCATTTCCTCATTCTTGTTTTCTGGATTTCGAAGTATGAAATCAGCCCTGTGCACAGCGTTTTTGAAAAACGTTAATTTATATTTATGGGGGTGGCATCAGGACTTGTCAATAACCGCCCCTGTGAACGTGGGTTCCATAAAATTCCTATCTCGAGCTTGTTATGTTTGTTCTCGATCCTCAGGTCCACACATGTTCACATGTGTATGAAATCTTATGGGACTTAACTGCTAAGGTCATCAGTCCCTGAGCTTAGACACTACTTAATCTAAATTATCCTAAGGACAAACACACACACACTCATGCCCGAGGGAGGACTCGAACCTCTGCCGGGACCAGCCGGTCCTCAGGTCCAGATGATTTAAGACTACATGTTTCTCATGCTCTACTGTAAAAACTATGTTCTCACGCATCTTGCTAAAGTGATTAACCAACTCACAGTAGAGCATGAGCAACGTGGAGTCAAGCTATCTGGACAACGCACGTATGTAGCTTGTTTTTAAGTTGTGACGAGGCCTAATGACATATAAAAAATTTAAGGCATCTTATAACTCAGGAAATTTGTAACACTTTTATGTCTGTGGGTATAAGGAGGCTTTTTTAACTGGCTTCCTTGCTTTTAGAACTTTAAAATGGTGCAATGGCGTCCCGGAACATACGAGTATTGAGGCAATAACCACACGATTGACAACTGGGCTGAATATCCTCAATATTGCTTCAACAGCAGTTGCACGATGACTTCACACCTGTAATCCAGAACATGAAAATATTTTGTTGACTCTCCTTACATAGGAATAAATAGTCATCGTAATGTAGTAGGAGGAATCAGAGCTTGCACGGAAAATTTTTGGTGATAATTTTTTCCACGTGCAATTCGAAAGCGGAAAGGTCGAGAAACGGCCTGAAATTGGTTCTGTGAACCCTCTATCAATCACTTAAGTGGGAATTCTATAGCAGGTGTGCCAACAGAACAAAAAGAAATTTTCGCTGACCTCTATGCCCTCTCTGTATCAGACCGGGAGTTTTCCCACTTTGTTCCAGTTAGTTTTCTTTTCGATTGTACAGGAAGTGTGATAAAAAAGTAAAGGGAATTTTAATTTCGCGTGCTTGATACATCCGATATTTAAAACTTTTTTTTTTCTTGTTGGTATGTTTGCATTTTCGACTGGTTTGAATATCTAGTTTATTGATGACAATCGGAAAAAGATGGGTCAAAGATCTGCATTAAATATTGCTTGAAAAATGGAATAAAGTGAAGGAGCGAATGTGAAATGTTGACTGTGGCTTTTGGCGAATCTACTATGAGTATGACAAGTGTTTACGGGTGGTATAAAAGTTTCAAAAGGGGTCGAGAAGACGAAGTCGATGGCTGCACTGGACGGCGTAGCACATCAGTTATTGAAGACAGTGTGGAACAAATAAAGAAAATGGTTCTGGACAATCACCGAATCACCATCAGAGAGGTTGCTGATGATTTCGGCATATCTTTTGGCTCATCCCAAGCAATTTATTTCTGATGTTCTGGGCATGAAACGTATTGCAGAAAACTTGTTTCCGAAGCTGTTGAATTTCGACCAAAAATGACGTCACTTAGGCATTGCTCAGAACTTGCTGAATGACGTTGCCAACGATCCAGAACTTCTATAGACGGTTGTAAGAGGAGGCGAAACATAAGTATATGAATATGACGTCGAAACCAAGGCCCAATCGTCCTAATGGAAACTCCCAGAAGAAAAAAAAATTCGACAAGTTCAATCACTTGCAAAGGTCATTCTCACTGGTTTCTTCGATTATAATTGCAATATGAGTCCCTGTTTTATGTCGCACGGTCAGTAAGGAATACTAGCTGGAAGTTACCCTCCGTTTCCATCAAGCAGTCCGAAGAAAACGATCAGAACTGTCCCCAAACCACTCGTGGAAATTGCATCACATCTAAGTGCTTGGTCGGGGTATTTGGCAAAAAGCAAAACCGTCATGTTTCCTTTTCCACCGTATTCGCCTTATTACATGTCCCCCGGCGACTTCTTTCTCTCTACCCCGCGGGTGAAGAGAACCACGGAAGATCGTCGTTTTACCACCACTGATGGTGGAAAACAGAATCGCTGGATGAGCTGAACACCATAACGAGAAGTGAATTCCAGAATACTTCTACGATTGGAAAAAAACATTGACACAACGGTATTACACTGAAGCGCAAGAGAAACTGGTATAGGCACGCGTATTCAAATACAGACATACGTAAACAGGTAGAATACGGCGCTGCGGTCGGCAACGCCTATACAGGGTGTTACAAAAAGGTACGGCCAAACTTTCAGGAAACATTCCTCACACACAAAGAAAGAAAATATGTTATGTGGGCATGTGTCCGGAAACGCTTACTTTCCATGTTAGAGCTCATTTTATTACTTCTCTTCAAATCACATTAATCATGGAATGGAAACACACAGCAACAGAACGTACCAGCGTGACTTCAAACACTTTGTTACAGGAAATGTTCAAAATGTCCTCCGTTAGCGAGGATACATGCATCCACCCTCCGTCGTATGGAATCCCTGATGCGCTGATGCAGCCCTGGAGAATGGCGTATTGTATCACAGCCGTCCACAATACGACCACGAAGAGTCTCTACATTTGGTACCGGGGTAGCGTAGACAAGAGCTTTCAAATGCCCCATAAATGAAAGTCAAGAGGGTTGAGGTCAGGAGAGCGTGGAGGCCATGGAATTGGTCCGCCACTACCAATCCATCGGTCACCGAATCTGTTGTTGAGAAGCGTACGAACACTTCGACTGAAATGTGCAGGAGCTCCATCGTGCACGAACCACATGTTGTGTCGTACTTGTAACGGCACATGTTCTAGCAGCACAGGTAGAGTATCCCGTATGAAATCATGATAACGTGCTCCATCGAGCGTAGGTGGAAGAAACTAAAATGAGCTGTAACATGGAAATTAAGCGTTTCCGGACACATGTCCACATAACATATTTTCTTTCTTTGTGTGTGAGAAATGTTTCCTGAAAGTTTGGCCGTACATTTTTGTAACACCCTGTATAAGACAATAAGTTTCTGGCGCAGTTGTTAGATCGGTTACTGCTCCTACAGTGGCAGATTATAAAGATTTAAGTGAGTTTGAACTTGGTGCTATAGTCGGCGCATGAGCGATGGGACACGGCATCTCTGAGGTAGCGATGAAGTGTGGATTTTCCCGTACGACCATTTGAAGAATGTACCGTGAATATCAGGAACCCGGTAAAACATCAAATCTCCGACATCGCTGCGGCCGGAAAAGTATCCTGCAAGAACGGGACCAACGACCACTGAAGAGAATCGTTCACCGCGACAGAAGTGCAACCCTTCCTCAGATTGCTGTAGATTTCAGTGCTGGACCATCGACAGGTGCCAGCGTGCGAACCATTCGACGAAACATCATCGATATAGGATTTCTGAGCCGAAGGCCCACTCGTGTACCCTTGATGACTGCGCGACACAAAGATTTACATATCGCCCGTGCTAGTCAACACCGACATTGGACTGTTGATGACTGGGAACATGTTGCCTGGTCGGACGAGTCTCATTTCAGATTGTATCGAACGGGTGGACGTGTACGGGTATGGAGACAACCTCATGAATCCATGGTCCCTGCATGTGATCAGGGGACTTCTCAAGCTAGTGGAGGCACTGTTTTGGTGTGGGGCGCGTGCAGTTGGGACCCCTGATACGTCTAGATTCGACTCTGGCAGGTGACACGAACGTAAGCATCCTGTCTGATCACCTGCATCCATTCCTGCCGATTCTGACGGACTTCGGCAATTCCAGCAGGACAATGCGACACCCCACCCGTCCAGAACTGCTACAAAGTAGCTCCAGGAACACTCTTCCGATGTTACTTATAATCCGTCTTGATTGTGTAAAATGTTTATTCACATGACTGGCTTCGGTTCCTCAAGAACCATCTACAGATCTGCAATTTCGGTTACAGGGCGCGGGATTAGCCGAGCGGTCTCAGGCGCTTCAGTCACGGACTGTGCGGCTGGTCCCGGCGGAGGTTCGAGTCCTCCCTCGGGCATGGGTGTGTGTGTGTTTGTCCTTAGGGTAATTTAGGTTAAGTAGTGTGTAAGCTTAGGGACTGATGACCTTAGCAGTTGAGCCCCATACGATTTCACACACATTTGAACATTTTTTTTGGTTATAGGAGTAGCCCGTCCACACACAGAAACCTTCACATGCTGCGTCACATAAACACTGATTGCGGTTATCCCATCAGACATTATGTCTGTTTTTGCACTCTCCCGAATTAAACACTTCCGCTGGCCACCAAACTCCAAGGACATAAACATTATTGAGCATATCTGGGGTGCCCTGCAACGTGCTGTTCAGAAGAGATCTCCACGCCGTCATACTCTGACGTATTTATTGACAGCCCTGCAAGATTCATGGTGTCAATTCCCTCCAGCACTACTTCAGACATTAGTCGAGTCCATGCCACGTCATATTGCGGCACTTCTCAAATGTTCAAACGTATGTGAATTCCTAAGGGACGAAACTGCTGAGGTCGTCGGTCCCTTGACTTATCCACTAATTAAACTAACTCATGTAACGAACAGCACACACACACACACACACACACACACACACACACACACACACACAGACACATGTCCTAGGAAGGACTCGAACCTCGATCGGGGGGGGGGGGGGGGGGCGGGGGGGGGGGGGCGGAGGCTGCGCAATCCGTGACATGGCGCCTCAAGGCGCACGGCGCGCCAATTCTGCGTGCTCGCGGTGGCGTTACACTGTATTAGACAAGTGTACCAGTTACTTTGGCTCCTAATTGGAAGGGGGCAAAGTTGTTCTTGATGAATAGCTAAAGACACTTTAAGAAAAACAAAAATTCACGATATTTTTTGACCCTTCATGGAATGAGAGTTCGATTCGAGAAAGAAGGCCACCCCGATAAGCCAGTGGCTCTCCCGGCCGACTACCAACAAGGAAGGAGCGCCGGGCACAGTGGTCAGCTGGTCAGCGGTGTTTCGCTTCGCCACCGCCACGCCGGGTGGGGAGCGCGCGCTGGAGCCGGACGCGTGTATAAATCTCCGGCGGCGGCGGCGGCAGAGGGCGCCCCTTTCACGCCTCCCGCTTAATTAGGCGTAAACTAATTTCTCCAGTGTGTTTGTTGTCCGGGTTAAACGGCGCAGCGCGGCCCGCCGCTGCCAGCTCCCGGGCGAGCTACCCAGTTAGCCGCTTTTAATTTAGTGCGCGCGTCTCCCGCGCAGCTCGAGGACAAATTATGATTACTGGCGAGCTGTGAGCCGCTCCGACTTCCCTCCCGTTGTTTCTGAGCCCGGGAAGACGCGTTTTCAACATCTGTTGCGCTCTCGTAGCTCGCTGAATAGGGGCCGTGCGTGGTCTGCTTTGAGTTTGTCGTCATTCGACGCTTCCGCGACAGTCACCGGCTGCGGGCAGCCGTATTGCCGCCCCACACACTGCGACGATAAGAAGCACATTAAAGCCTCTGATTCACGCAAAAATTACTCAAAAAATCTGAAACTAACATGTGGTGTCGACTCTACAATACCTCTAAGCGTGTACAAAATGTGCTCTCAATTTTAATAAGGGCCATGGTTCACTTCAGTTTTTTGAAACGAGTTAAATTTTCCGCTTCCAAGAATCAAACTTACAACGTCTTGTCTGGAAAACTGTTAAACTCACGAAATACTTTTTTTGCGACCGTTAATTAGCGCGAGTCCCCACTCGACTAAAGATGGTTTCAAAGTTGCGTGTCGGATTGCGTTTGCCATACATATGCTTTAGAGATCGTTGTTTGTCCTTTAAAAATATTTATGAATATTTAACTTCTTTAAGGTGAGATGTTTAAAGTCTCTGCCTCCTACAAACGTCACGTAAAAATTCTGTAATTCGCATGTGAGATACAGTGTCATTCAGTATGTCAAAAATATCTTGTTAATTTTACTTAGAGACAGTTCTGTTTTTTGATTTCTTTTCTTGAAAGCGGCTAAATTGTAGAGTCCGGGAACTGACAGGCACAAAAATTTGCGTGGCGGAAGTGGCAACGCAGTGGAAGGCAAATATGCCGCTCTCCTATGGGCGTATTGGTGACGGGAGCAGTCTAGCCCGCTAGCTGCCAAGTGACAACTACTTTAAATCGGACTATAACTAACAGTTTACTTACTAGCCTGAATTTGCCTGAAACAAACACATAGCAAATTTTAGACTTTTCACCAATATTTTAATTTCTATACGATATTAACACTCGTCTTCAAAAGTCCTTGTCTACCAAAAATGCTAAATTTACGTACAGAGAGAAACAGTAAGAGCAATTGGAGACGTACGAGAACAACTCACAACTTGTAGTACGATAAGGAAAGCTAATCACAAAGTGACTGTGTTACTTTTTCGTAAGTCATTCCACAAAGAACTTCGGCTGGTTATCCTTCAATTACTTGCATTATACATCTCCTAAAGACGTGTTTATCTTATTAGCAAGATGTAGCAACCAGCAAGCTGAAAAGAAAGGGAAAAAACCATCGTAATAAGTAAAGCAAAGCAGGGTATGATCAAGAAGTATGAGCTATTGTTCACTGTCTAGTAACAAACTAGCCAGTACAAGAGATCTGGTACACTTGTTGACGCATGCCGCACCCCTTGAAGTACCAAGAGCAGCAGACGCATTCGTTTACGAAAAATGTTTGAAACTGTAAATTTGAGATCAGTTTATCAAATTATAGCCTCTCTTCCTGATAAATGTTTTCAGCCACATATAGTTCATCTTCATACTATAAAATTTCGTTGGAGGTACAGCCCGATTATAATGATGTGAAAAGGTAAAAATAATAACCAAACAAATCTTCCTAACGAAGAAAACAAGCGATATTACATATTTTCTTTTTCATAGACTACAGAAATTTCTATCCATTCCGCGTCGGTATACCGAAACACATTTATATATACATTAAAGAAACTTTTTACTTATTTTATATCTTCACACGCCTCGCTTATTGTTTTTATCTGAGTTATTTCGTGGTTCAAATGGCTCTAAACACTATGGGACTTAACATCTGAGGTCATCAGTCCCCTAAACTTAGACTTACTAAAACCTAATACACATCCATGCCCGAAGCAGGATTCGTACCTGCGACCGTAGCAGCCGCGCGGTTCCGGACTGAAGCTCCTAGAACCGCTCGGCCACAGCGGCCGACTGAGTTATTTCATGTACCAGTTGCTCTCGCACTTTTCTTTTCTTCTGGATACGCCATATGTGGCGCGGGAATTTCGATGTGTACCAGGATTGCAGACGCGTACCTCAAACAAACAAAAAAGTAATTGAGAGAATGTGAACTTCTTAGCGAAGATCACTTGTAAACAATCATAATGTCGATTACCGGATTTGGTAACCATGCTTACTATCTTCAGATATCGATGAAAGGTAATTGCATGTTTCCTAAACGAGCAGTACAAGTACTCTTTCTAAAACACTGTCAGGTGTGTGCGGTTGGAGACGAACGATGCATCGGCGAGTCAAAGTTAAAACCATAATGTACAGAGCAATTCGTCAAATGCCCGTTTCCAGCTCATTGTAGCCAAGGCACCGCTAGGTATAGGTCTAGCGGAGCCCTGGTGCAGTGAAGTACTCAGAAGGGTGTGGTACAAGACTCGAGAACTTCGTGAATTACTCTGTATATTGTCGTTTTAACTTTGACTTGCCGATGCATCGTTCACCTCGACCCTCACACAGCTGACAGTGTTTTAGAAAGGTTGCTCGTCCAGCTGGTTTAGGAGACATGTAATAATCTTTTAGCCGGCCGGTGTGGCCGTGCGGTTGTAGGCGCTTCAGTCTGGAACCGCGTGACCGCTACGGTCGCAGATTCGAATCCTGCTTCGGGCATGGATGTGTGTGATGTCCTTAGGTTAGTTAGGTTTAAGTAGTTCTAAGTTCTAGGGGACTGATGACCACAGATGTTAAGTCCCATAGTGCTCAGAGCCATTTGAACCATTTGAATAATCTCTTACCGAGATCTGAAGGCGGTTTGTACCGTTCCCAAAACTAAAAAGAACACATTCGAAGACTTCACTTTGATAGCAATCAAGCGACACTAGCAGAGATGAGGTCGCGGCTCCGTCAACAAACATTCTACAGCGACGGTATCAACAAACTGGCCTCCCGCTGGGAGAAATACGTTCGTCGCCAGGGTGACTGTCTTGAGAAATAAATATGTAGAAGTGAAGAATACAGATGTAGAATGTTAATAGCGTTCGCTTTATTTAAAAAGCTTTAGGAGTTTTCACATAAATATTTCAGAGGCGTTACTTTTCGGCACGCCTCGTAGATTGCATCTTAGAAACGACATACATTAGGGGACTGTATGAAAAGTTTACTCTCGTTCGAGTTTATTCGTACAACACGAATCGTAGCTTCGGATCCCACTTTGCCGGATATTTTTTTTATTTCGTAGCGAGTGCGTAGACTCGCCTGCGCAAAGCCTCTCTTGCTGGGCGCGTGGAAAAAGAGAGCGACACACGTTTGATTCCTTCTGAACGGACGGAAGAATTCGGTGTTTACGGAACGCATAAAGTGCTGTAAATGTTATGCCTCGTAGAGGGAGCGCGGGGAATAACAAGATCAATGGAGCAGCCAGCGCGGCTGCTGAGTCAGGAATTTATTTTTACCGCCGCTGCACCGAGCGCGCGCCGCTTCCCCCCCCCCCCCCCCCCACACTCCGAGCCTCGCCGTCCCGACGCCGAGTAGCGCCCCGACGGCCGGGCGCCGCGACGCACGTGTCCAGCCGGCCAGGGGTCTTTGTCCGGTGCGGCGCCGCGGGCTGAGGCGGGGTACGCGTCTTCCCCCGCGCGTAGCTCCAGCCTCCGTTTCAGCCGCCGGCCGCTTTCTGCTGTCACCCAACACCGAACGCGCAGTTTCGTTAGGTCGAGGTAAACACCAGCAAGCCTCCATATCTGTGGCTACTAGTAAACGTAACATCATTTACTGAACTCTTCGTCGGCGTCTGGGACAACTTGACAGCAAACACGAAATGATATCTCGGCTTTCAGCAACAATGTTAAATTTCTCAGTACTCGTTGTTGGGCTTCTTAGGAATGCAGTATAATGAGGAGACAAAAGTCACGGGATACCTCATAATGGGGTGTCGCACCCCCGTTTGCGCAGCGCACTGCAGCGACTCGACGTGGCATTGACTCGACAAGATTTTGGAAGTCCCCTCAAGGGATACTCAGCCATGACGCCTCTACAGCTGTCCATAACTGCGGAAATGTTACCGGTGCAGGATTTTCTGCACGGACTGACCTCTCGTTACGTCCCATAAACGTTCGACGGGACTCATGTCGGGCGATCTGGATGGGAAAACCATTCTCTCTAATCAACCAGAATATTCTTCAAACGAATTGCAAACAATTGCGGCGCAGTGACATGGTACGTTCATATCCATACAAATGCATCGTTGTTTGGGAACGTGAAGTCAATGAATGGCTGCTGATGGTCTCCAAGTAGCCGCACATCCAGGATCCAGCTCATTCCACGTAAACACAGACCATACTATTATGGAGTCACCACCGACTTGTACAGTGCTTTGTTGACAACCTGTGCCTGTGGTTTCATGGGGTCTGCGGTACACTTGAACTCTACCATCAGCTCTCCAACTGAAACCAGGAGTCATCTCACCACGCCACGGTTTTCCAGTCTGTAGGGTCCAACCGCTATGGTCACGTGCCCGAGAGGCGATGTGGAAGATGACGTGCTGTTAGCAAAGGCACTCGCGTCGGTTGTTTACTGCTTAGCCCATTAGCGCCAAATTTCGCCGTACTGTCCTGACGGATGCTGTCGCCGTACGTCCCACGCTGACTTCTGCGCAGTATTCTATGTCTGTTAGCACTGACAACTCTACGCAAAATCTGCTGCTGTCGCTCGTTACGTCAAGGCCGTCATCCACTGTGTTGTCCGTGCTGAGAAGTAATGACTGAAACGTGTAGTTCTTGGTACAGTATTGACACTGTGAATCTCGGAGTACTGTATTCACTAACGATTTTCGAAATGGAATTTCCCGTGCGCCTAGCTCCAATTACCAATTCCCGTTGAAAGTTTGTTCATTGCCGTTGTTCGGCCATAATTACTTCGGTAAGCTTTTCACACGAATCACCTGAGCACAAAAGACAGCTCCACCAAAGTAATGCTGTTTTGTACCTCGTGTACGCGATATTATTGGTATCTGTATGCGCGTATCGCTTGTAACCTCGCCCTCACTTATCGACCTTAATGACAGTGAAAAATTAAACCGCGTATACCTAATGGATATTTGGGAAAAGCAATCGTCACCGAAGTTAATCTCTCGGTAAAGAGGGAGGAAAGAGTTACATCTAAATGAAAGGAAAAGTGCAAATGGAACTGGTGGAAATTAATTTTGAAAAGGGGTAAAGTTAATAACGAAAGTAAATGTGCGGCCGTTACGTTAACAATTAACTAGCGGTAATTAGATATTTGAGATTTGGGGAAAATTACGGTCGCCAGTCCTATGGACAATTACTATAGTAACTGAAAAAGAAAGGTTATTACACATATAACTAGCACTAGAAGCGTGGCAACTGAAGGTTGACACGTGTAGTGTGAAAACTGAAAGTTTGTCAGAAGTAATAAATTTCGCTATACTCTGACTTAATTTAACAAAAGAATTAATAAAACCGGAAAACTGAAAGTTAATTTAGTGACTGAAATTAATAGTGAGCTTTGTTTCTGAAGCACTACGAAATTCAATAAAATAAGATTAGTCTTGGGCTACCTCAACAATCATTTCAAATGCTACTTGAATCTACGCAATTTAGAAATAAAAGATTTAACTTTGAATTTGGATTTAATGATTCTGAACAATTAACAATAGTAAAATTTAGTACGTACCAAGCTGAGCTGCAGTCACAGGTAAGCT
The DNA here is from genome assembly GCF_023864345.2 of Schistocerca serialis cubense. Lineage (NCBI taxonomy): Eukaryota > Metazoa > Arthropoda > Insecta > Orthoptera > Acrididae > Schistocerca > Schistocerca serialis. Next base: position 759,821,156 of record NC_064643.1, read on the forward strand.
AAAATATGGTAACAAAGCTCGCACTCATAATTTGTGCTTGTGTAATCTAAATATTGTAGCCAGCTATGAATACTTTAACTGAACTTTGAAATTAAAGCAGTGAAATGGAATAATATTACTTTAATGCCGGTGTTTGAATTTCAACGACAGTCGGGTTCATTCCGGAAAAGGAAGGGACCCTGCTTGGTAATGCAATTGGGACAATGAGCAACAAATGTTCATGCTAAGCTGCTGTAATTATAGTTACGAAAATGGAACAGTTTGAAAAGCTGAGGTTTGCCACACAGTTCTAAAACTTCACGTGCTTCCAGTCTTCCTTGTTGGTTGATTGAAGGTTTGAAGCCGTCGATCGAGGAGGTGGCGACAGTCACTCATTGTCGGCCGTCGCTGTTGCAGAAGCTGGATGTTGGCGCGCCTTCTTCTCGACACGGTCTCCAGCCGAAACGGGCTCTTGATGTGTGCCAGCTAACGCTTCCCGTCCGCGACACCATGTCAGAAACTAACATAGCAAGTCGAGCGCAATTACATGCTGCCAAACCCCGAAAGCGCGGCAACTCGCGGGAACGTCACACAACACACCTGCTCCACTGCACTCTCCAGCCAGACCCTCTCTGCCCGCGCTCCACGCGGCCGAGTTCACACTACCAAAGATCCTAAACACTTTCGTTCTCGACACGACCTATCGATGTAATGGTTCGATAGCATAGTATTCCCTAGGCAAGACCCAGCGTAAAAATAGAAATAATATTTACAAAACAACCAATTATACATCGACATAAATGCATATATATATATATATATATATATATATATATATATATATATATATATATACACTCCTGGAAATTGAAATAAGAACACCGTGAATTCATTGTCCCAGGATGGGGAAACTTTATTGACACATTCCTGGGGTCAGATACATCACATGATCACACTGACAGAACCACAGGCACATAGACACAGGCAACAGAGCATGCACAATGTTGGCACTAGTACAGTGTATATCCACCTTTCGCAGCAATGCAGGCTGCTATTCTCCCATGGAGACGATCGTAGAGATGCTGGATGTAGTCCTGTGGAACGGCTTGCCATGCCATTTCCACCTAGCGCCTCAGTTGGACCAGCGTTCGTGCTGGACGTGCAGACCGCGTGAGACGACGCTTCATCCAGTCCCAAACATGCTCAATGGGGGACAGATCCGGAGATCTTGCTGGCCAGGGTAGTTGACTTACACCTTCTAGAGCACGTTGGGTGGCACGGGATACATGCGGACGTGCATTGTCCTGTTGGAACAACAAGTTCCCTTGCCGGTCTAGGAATGGTAGAACAATGGGTTCGATGACGATTTGGATGTACCGTGCACTATTCAGTGTCCCCTCGACGATCACCAGTGGTGTACGGTCAGTGTAGGAGATCGCTCCCCACACCATGATGCCGGGTGTTGGCCCTGTGTGCCTCGGTCGTATGCAGTCCTGATTGTGGCGCTCACCTGCACGGCGCCAAACACGCATACGACCATCATTGGCACCAAGGCAGAAGCGACTCTCATCGCTGAAGACGACACGTCTCCATTCGTCCCTCCATTCACGCCTGTCGCGACACCACTGGAGGCGGGCTGCACGATGTTGGGGCGTGAGCGGAAGACGGCCTAACGGTGTGCGGGACCGTAGCTCAGCTTCATGGAGACGGTTGCGAATGGTCCTCGCCGATACCCCAGGAGCAACAGTGTCCCTAATTTGCTGGGAAGTGGCGGTGCGGTCCCCTACGGCACTGCGTAGGATCCTACGGTCTTGGCGTGCATCCGTGCGTCGCTGCGGTCCGGTCCCAGGTCGACGGGCACGTGCACCTTCCGCCGACCACTGGCGACAACATCGATGTACTGTGGAGACCTCACGCCCCACGTGTTGAGCAATTCGGCGGTACGTCCACCCGGCCTCCCGCATGCCCACTATACGCCCTCGCTCAAAGTCCGTCAACTGCACATACGGTTCACGTCCACGCTGTCGCGGCATGCTACCAGTGTTAAAGACTGCGATGGAGCTCCGTATGCCACGGCAAACTGGCTGACACTGACGGCGGCGGTGCACAAATGCTGCGCAGCTAGCGCCATTCGACGGCCAACACCGTGGTTCCTGGTGTGTCCGCTGTGCCGTGCGTGTGATCATTGCTTGTAGAGCCCTCTCGCAGTGTCCGGAGCAAGTATGGTGGGTCTGACACACCGGTGTCAATGTGTTCTTTTTTCCATTTCCAGGAGTATATATATATATATATATATATATATATATATATATATATATATAGTAAAACAATTACAACATATAAAGACACAGAAATGTCATATCTTCAGGTAACAAAATAAGGAAAAATCTATAGTGCAATAGATGGAAATAGAAGGATATGCATTTCCGACGTTACACGCTTCCCCGTGACTTTTGCACCTCAGTATGTTCAACACTCTGAAATAACAGTCACATTACAGCTTAAATACTTCCTTCCCTGTCTGTGCCGAGTGTTAGTGCACGAGTGCCAGAAACAGAGAGAAATAGTTCATCGAAAAGGTTCGAGGATCCAATGCCAAATCGCCGAGCGGAAAAGCGAAATCCTCCAGTAGGGTGATCCAGTCGTATCTGTGTCCATTAAGGGACGAAGTTTGTTGGCGGTTATATAAATTACTAAAACTGTTGAATTCAATTTCAATTTACGATGCGTCTAGCATGGCTGCTGATTCAAAGAAGTGAAACATAAAAACAAAAATATGTATTACAGAAATGGTGACGTTATTCTAATATCGAGGTCAGGAAAGTGTGTTCCAAAGGGTTGGAGGGTGGGAGTAGAAAAATTGAGTCCGCGGGGTAGTAACTATGGAGGTGAAGGTAGGTGTAGGGGTGGCTTGTGACATTACACAGGATGAAGAGCAGTCTGGTGGCTGGGTAGAGCCGTACAATAAAGAGAGATGGAGAGGGATCAGCGAGAGGGGAGCCGTGATATGAAATGTGATGGGTGGGGCGGAGCGGTATTTCCCAGTACGATTTCAACGTCTGTGACAGGAATACGTTTGAAGTTGCGTTGGTATTGAGTGGTGTAGGTGTAGAGATGGAGCCATATTTTGGTAAAGGCGGGATAGCATATCAGAATTGGTGATGAGAGGCCAAAAAACGGGTTATCGGAATCTAACTTGTGGATGGTGCAGGATATACGGAGGCTTTCTGTTTAGGTTAAGAAGCCGGCCGCTGTGGCCGAGCGGTTCTAGGCGCCTCAGCCCGGAACTGCGCAGCTGCTACGGTCGAAGGTTCGAATCCTGCCTCGGGCATGGTTGTGTGTGATGTCCTTAGGTTACTTAGGTTTAAGTAGGTCTAAGTCTAGGGGACTGATGACCTCAGATATTAAGTCCATCGTGCTCAGAGCCATTTGAACCATTTAGGTTAAGAGGAGTGTAAATTTGATGAGATGGGAAAAGCAGGGCTGAGTGCAAGACGTTCAAGGATTTGGAGGGCTACTGCACGGAAGGCTGAAAGGTGGGAGACACACATGGAAAGGCTATACAAGTCCAGCTAACTTGAAGACATCGTTATAAAAAGGAGGAGGAAGTAGAGGAAAAGGCGATGGGAGGCGTGGCACTGCAAGGAGAATTAGACAAGGGCGCTGAAAGATTAGAGTGGATGACACACCCTTAGAATCATGAAAATCTTTGGGAGAACTGGCTCTGATAAAACGATTACACATAGTACGCAAGACATACTAGACAGATGAGATATCCTCAGATTTCAAGAATAAAACAACAGTTCCAATTACACAGAAGACAGGCGCACGCAGATGTGAACACTAGAGAATATAATTTTAATAAGTCACAGTTGCAAAGTACTGACACCAGTTATTGACAGAAGGGGGCAAAAGACTCCTAGATCAGCTTCGGTTTCGGAGGAATGTATGAACACACGAACCAACACTGACGTAAATACACTCAGCAAAGGATCGTCACGCAGAACTAACAAATGATGTATTAGGGTCAGTGTTGGTTCGTGTGTTCCATTACGGCTTTATCACATTAGGACACGGTGTAAAACAGGTATGCTTTACCTTATTTTATCTGTACATTCCCCAGTTTGAATGAGACTATATCGTGATAAGAAATGATGTATTGTTTTGGAAGAAAGACTGCCCACAAGATGTATATTATCTTTTTGTATTGTAGATCTAAAGATGGTCGTTACTGGCTGAAATCGGTCATCGTCGAAGGACTTCATATTGTGATCAAAGACTGGAATAAAAAAACGGTGATTTGTTAGGAGATAGACTTGGAAAAGGGAAATTGTATTCACAGTAATTGCAGATTTATGAAAGTTCCTGATAAAGTTAAATGACATACAGTCTGAAGGTAGCAGGCATAAAAGATAGAGTGGAAGGTCATCTGCAACATGTACATAATTCAAACTGCAGTTATAACAGTAGAAGGACATGAAGGGAAGCAGTACTACCAAAAGGTAGTGCGACGTGGTTGCAACCTATCCCTCTTGTTATTCAACCTATACATTGAGGAAACAGTAAAGCAAAAACCAAGAAATAATCTGAAAAGGGAATTATTGGCAAAATAGAACAAATAAAAGCTTAGCTTTTGTCAAACACGATGAAGGATTTGGAAGATCAGTTGAGCAAAATTCGTAGCAAACAGGTTACATGACGTACACCAACAAAAGTAAAAAGAGGCTAATGGAGAGCAGTAGATTTAAATCAGGTGATGCTGAGAGAATCAGTGAGACTAAAAGTAGGCTATGGCTTTTGCTGTTTGAGTAGTAAAATAAATTATGATTGCCGAGGTAGAGAGGACATAAAAGGCAGAACGCCAACAGCGTGAAAAAAATTTGTGAAAAAGATGATTTTTTTTACATGAGATGTATATTTCGGTGTCAAGGAAACGTTTTAGAAAGTATTCGTCTGGAGTGTAGCCTTGTACGAATGTGAGACGTGAACGGTATGAGTTCAAACAAGAAGAGAATATAAACATCTAAAATGTGATACCGAGACTTGCTTGAACACTTCATTTTATGTGTGGCTGGCGCACACGAGTGCAGCGAATGTGTGAGAAATTAAGAAAAACCTATCACTCCACCTACATTTGAGAGTTTCACAGAACATGAGAAGAAATAGCATTGACGTAGTTGGTTTAAACTCATGTTATACGTGAACATACTTGTGATAAGTGTTGTAATACGATTATGCGGTGCATTTTCCTTACCTTGTTTCATTTGCTTTTTAAGTAGTAGGAAGTAGTGACCGACGTTGGCATCGTGTGCGATCGAAACGACATGAGAACACTGTACATTTCTAAGTCACCTACTTTCCTCTGTGTACACTAACATACTTACAAGTACACGAGGGTTTCACATTCTCTTTCTGGAACACACCGTTCCAAAGTTAAATTAAAAATAGTTCTAAACACCGTCACTTGGTTTCCCTTGGTTGCAAGGTAAATGCCGGAAGTGAAATTTGTTCCGATGTATTGGCAGTTGGTACACTTGTTAACCCACTATATTTCGATAGTATCTTGCTGAAAAGATTGACTCTGCACTTCGAACAGCCCAATGTACCTTTGGGGGGGGGGGGGGGGGGGTATAATACGAAATAATAATATTTTGAAAACACTGAGAACAGCAAACAGACTATTTCAATATAACAGTTTGATTATTTACTGAACACGCAACATATATAACACACATTTAACGGGAAAATGAACTGTGTAGTTCTGATATCATTTTATTTCTAATACAGCGCGGCATGTATTCACTAGTACTCATGAGATGAAAATTTTATTTCCTTCTACAGAATTGGGTATCTGCGTTTCAGATATACCTGGTTATCAGAATAAATTCGGCTAAAGATGGTTCGGTACGACTGAAAAATGTTTCTCAGATACATGCATATTCTGACAGCTTTTGGGACAGCAGCTAATACATTTATGAGCAATGTTGATGATGCTTATACAATTACCATATTTTCCATCACATATGCTTCACTTTTATTCTGTCAGATTTGTTTCATCACTTCCTAAAGTCATCATAAGAGCTGAACACAACAGTGGCTATCATAATTCCTACATAATATTTTGGTACTTACTTTTTGTTACATGGGTCCAGAAAATTCCTTTTAACACTCTTGTCGCACACAGAGAGTTATGTATCATTACTGAAACCATGTATGTCATTCTATCGCATCGCGTCTACGTGATACTGTTTGTAATTTTTATTTTTTCCCCAGTGGATTTTGATATCTTAAGCCTCTGCTTCCTACAAAGAATTAAGTTGATGTCAACATTCGAATGCACCACAAATGAAAGATATATGGAGACATTGTGATTAACTTTACGTATTACTTGTGACAACTAACCCTGATTATGAACGGACTCTCGTATATTATGTTATATTTAGTATGACTTTTGCATACACTGATAGTCATGGACCTTTACTGTAAGTATAATGGTATTCTCACTTTAAAACTTGATCATCATACCTTGTAAACGTGAGCGTTTTCTACATTCCGTATAAACTTATACATCGTGATTTTATATGTATGCTATGCTGTTGGTAGTAAACAACTACACCGATGTTCACGTCAGCCGATAGATATCGTCACATGCTATATTTGTTACACATATGATATGTGAAACTATTTATTCTCACACCAGAGTACATTTTGTTACACGAACAAAATAAGACCTTACTGTCAAAACATACATTTACAGAAATTACATTCCAGATCGTATTTCTGCCTTGACTGGGCGAAGTATGTAGACCATCGTAGTTAATCACATATAGCCTATTATGTTACAAATAGTGTCTCTATCCCACATGAGTAGACCTTTTAATACGTGTTTCAATTTTAAATTGCAACCAAAACAACTATAAATGTTCTGTTATACGTAAGAGTTATACGTCCTCAACACTCAAGATCCCTACATAGTTATAATATAGGCTATTCGGTTCTCCACAAAAAGAGTTGTTAGAAGAGTGACACTTATGTGGTTGATGTCTTTACTATTTGAATGCTTCGTTTTGTACAATATGTTGAATAATATGTTTGCTGTACCTCGGAACCTGAATATGATGAACTGACCCACCCAAAGCCGTCCGTAAATAAACGAAAATTAATACACGCAGCTGAAGGCATCATCAATATTGCACAAAAAATCTTTTGGTTTTCAAGAAAGTCGTGACATTACATTTAGGCTGATCTCGAATTGGTTGTACACTGAGTAGGTAAACTTCGTCATTTTATAGGAAAGACTTCTGTATGTTGACGCCTCATATGCTATTGCATACTCAGCACTATAGTATTTTGATAAAGACGAAAACATGTTGGTGTGATTGTTTAGAGAACCATCCCGTCATATTAGCGAAACTCCAAAAACTGTAAATGAAGGCACTATGTAGATTTCAGTGTCGCTGTTCCCATGTACAAGTGTAGCGCCTAAGAACAGCGTTACAGCGCTTAATTTCAACGACACACAGAAATGGAAGCATTTGGAGAACTCTTCTAAATTAAAATAAAGTAGGTTTGTTGCACTTTTAGATTTCTCGAGACCAGCTAGTGCTGAAACGTTGTTTTCGTTAGTGCTGAAACGTTGTTTTCGTTAGCGCTGAAACGTTGTTTTCTAAATAAGAAAAACTCAGTCTTCACCCTCAGCAAAGAAGTTCACTCTGGCTGTAGCCAAAGGGTCACGCATTACTTAGCAACGTTCTTACATCCTTCTCCTAGTCAAGCAATGAAATCCATTAAGGAAAGAGAACTGTGCATGGCAGTTGAAAAGACTCGCATTGATTCACATTGCTTTGTTTACAGTGATATGACATCAGGTAAAAACATCCATCTAATGGGGTAAATTATTCGGAAATCGATTTAAACCTGGAATATTTCGGAAAGCCATCTTCGCACCAGGTCATAACCCAAATCAATAAGCGTGCTCTTTGCAAAGCTCTACGAACAATGGAACCTGTTTCCCTGGATACATCTCGCCATCAGTTCGGCAACACACCAGGAAGAGTAAGTTGTCATTGGCGGAAAGCACTTGGAACACCCACATTAAACGCAAATTCATGAGGTGGGCTAAGGGGGAAATTTGGAGTGCTATTCCAGGTATGAGTCTTGGCATTTTTGATAAACATATTTGCCGGCCGGTGTGGCCTAGCGGTTCTAGGCGCTTCAGTCTGGCACCGCGCGACCGCTACGGTCCCATGTTCGAATCCTGCCTCGGGCATGGATGTGTGTGATGTCATTAGGTTAGTTAGGTTTAAATATTTCTAAGTTCTAGGGGACTGATGACCTCAGATGTTGAGTCCCACAGTGCTCAGAACCATTTTGAACCATTTTTTTGATAAACACATTTCAGTAAAATTAAGAATTTTTTTCTGTCCTACGAACTTTACTTCAGATCGAAACATTTTCATTGTTTACGTGATTGTATACTTAACTTTGCGCTTTCATTACAAAAACTTATTGTTAAACGATAATATGTACGAACCGCTCTGTGTACCTCTTAGAGACTTTTTAATTAGGAGCTTCTCACATATCCTATTTACTTGCGTTATCGCTTCTGTTAATGTTTCCGAGGCTCTTTTTTTTATTTTAGCTCGGACTAACTTAATAGCTCACTGTCTAGATGTTGGTATTTTGGTAAACTGAGCGCTGTACAATTGATAATAACGAGTGGAAAAATCCACATTTCGGAAAATGTTGCCAGTAATACGAAATAGTTTTTCCTGGAAATCAACAGAAAGCCATAGGAACATTTTTACAACAAAGTTTACTGGCAATACAAAAACAGTATTAGTATATCTGACATTGTTTAGTTGTGCAGGTTGCTTTAATTTGAAGAATATTACCATGCTATTCTGTGCATTTCTGCAATACCCACATCACATTGCTAGCGATATTTTCAGTGTTTTTGTGTTTCATCTTTGCCGTTGCTTCTACCTCACTTGGTACATTCAAAAACTACAATGCTGTCTTGTATCTAAGTTCCGTTAGTGACTAGCTTGTTATTTTCAGAAACACAATCGCGATTGTAGACTGTAGGAACAAACTATGTTGAAAGTGAAACACCGGCTAAAGCCTTTGATTGCGATAACTGTCTTCCTTTTCCTACGCTTCATCTTTAACAATTGTGATTAAACCTGCAAATTATTAAATGATGTAGGCTGCTGTAAGAGCTAATACGTATTACATGCGACTGGAACAGGAAAGACACGAAGTGATAGGGGTACTCTAAGTATCCTCCACTAGTCACCATAAGGTGGCTTGTGAAGTATGTATATTCAGATGTACGAGGGTGGGTCAAAAAGTTATGCCTCGTGTGTTAATAAATTAATTAATGAACAGACAACTGCGGAATTAGTACAGATCATTGCCTGAAGTGACATCTTGCACAATACTACAGTTCAACGCAGTCATCATGTGTTTGAACACATTTGCGGCATCGTTGAACCCAGGCATCAAAACCAGATTGCAAAAATACATGATCTTGCTTGTTGACCCATGATTTTAAAACTGTTTTAAACTCACTCAACTCATTGGACCTATAACTACGTAGATTGTCTTTCATAGCTACAAACAGGAAGAAGCTAGACGGAGCCGAATCAGGACTGTAGGGTGCATGGGGTACCATTCAACAGTTCGGTTTTTGAAATCGCTTGGGTGGTGAAAAATGAAGTGTGGTTGCGTACATTATTCCTTCCTTAATTTCCCTAAGGAAACAGGGTACTTTATCCGCTCCATATTACGTTAAAATGAACACCCATTTCATTTGTGCTCTATTTATTTGGTATACGTTTTACAGTTTGACACAGTTAATGCCGAATACTATCTAAACAATTTACGAGTAGTTTGAACAATTTACGACATACTGATGTTTTTAAAAAACGATAACAAAGAAATTGCAGCACAAAATTTTCCAAATTGCTTCGTTAAATTCAGGTACCATTTAACACTATAATACATATTTGAAAGAGACCAAATATTTACCATATATATGTATTTTGATGACAAATGCTAGATTTATTCAATTCCACACAGTAAGTATAGTAACCAAAAAAATATTATTACATCTTACATCTTAATTTTTAAAATATTTTTCCTAATAAATTTTTTTATTTCTCTATAATTTGCATGAAACTGCAATAAAGTTTGTCTACTGGATAAGTAGGCACAGCTGCAAGTAACAGAAAAAATTAGTACTATGCATTGTGAACCTAAGGAATTATAAATACATAAATTAAAAAAAAATAAAAAAATAAAAAAATACAACTCGTGGGAAACTGCGAATAAAGCCATGAGTCACGTTAAACTTTGCCTCAGTACATTCCTGAAGTATAGTTCTTTCTGTTGAATTTCATTTTCAGCCTTTCATTTGGTATTCCTTTTAGCCCTTCATGCTCTTTGGTGACTTTTACCGTGAACCTTTCAGCTTCCTGCACCTGTAGTCTATCACAGAGAAGCAATTAGTATTTCATATCTGAGTCATATTTAATGCTCAAATTTATCAGAATTTTCTCTGTATCTATCACTCCATCATTGAAATTGTCACTGCACACTAAAGATAATCTGTACCCACAACTATAGGTAGAACTTCGGCAACAAGTCTTCAGTAGAACGTAAACAGACCACCTTAGCAAAGTTAAACCATATAAGGCCAAAATTATCATTTAGAAATGCTATAAAACAGCAGTGTTACCATTACATAAATATATCCCAAACGGAATCGCTGGCAATAAAACCGTAATAACTGTTTTACGCAATTCTAATGGTTTCTGTAATTGAAATAAAGGTGGCGTGGCAGCGTACACGGTCCTAATGATGGAATTTAGAAAATAACTGTCATTTTTCATTCTAAACCCAATAACGTTTATATCAATGTAACCAGGAAAGATATTCGAATTTAATAAAGTTACACAAAAATTTCTATTTTTCCATCATTCAAAAGTACCCTGTGCCCTTAAGTGTGGTTGTATAGGTTTTGCTGTTGATTGTGTACACACCTGTTTTCCCAAATAACTCATGAACAAATAAAGCAAGTTTAAACGCAGCCAAAACCTCTCAGACAAACAGAAGCTAAACGATGTCAAAGTTAGCGTAAGGAGGGCTATGCGTGAAGCGTTCAGTGAATTCGAAAGTAAAATTCTATGTACCGACTTGACAGAAAATCCTAGGAAGTTCTGGTCTTACGTTAAATCAGTAAGTGGCTCGAAACAGCATATCCAGACACTCCGGGATGATGATGGCATTGAAACAGAGGACGACGGGGTAAAGCTGAAATACTAAACGCCTTTTTCCAAAGCTGTTTCACAGAGGAAGACCGCACTGCAGTTCCATCTCTAAATCCTCGCACAAACGAAAAAATGGCTGACATCGAAATAAGTGTCAAAGGAATAGAAAAGCAACTGAAATCACTCAACAGAGGAAAGTACACTGGACCTGACAGGATACCAATTCGATTCTACACAGAGTACGCGAAAGACCTTGCCCCCTACTAACAGCCGTGTACCGCAAGAACGGAAGGTTCCAAATGATTGGAAAAGAGGACAGGTAGTCCCAGTCTCCAAGAAGGGTCGTCGAGCAGATGCGCAAAACTATAGACCTATATCTCTGACGTCTATCTGTTGTAGAATTTTAGAACATGTTTTTTGCTCGCGTATCATGTCGTTTCTGGAAACCCAGAATCTACTCTGTAGGAATCAACATGGATTCCGGAAACAGCGATCGTGTGAGACCCAACTCACTTTATTTGTTCATGAGACCCAGAAAATATTAGATACAGGCTCCCAGGTAGATGCCATTTTCCTTGACTTCCGGAAGGCGTTCGATACAGTTCCTCACTGTCGCCTAATAAACAAAGTAAGAGCCTACGGAATATCAGACCAGCTGTGTGGCTGGATTGAAGAGTTTTTAGCAAACAGAACACAGCATGTTGTTCTGAATGGAGAACAGACGTTAAAATAACCTCTGGCGTGCCACAGGGGGGTGTTATGGGGCCATTGGTTTTCACAATATATATAAATGACCTAGTAGATAGTGTCGGAAGTTCCATGAGGCTTTTCGCGGATGATGCTGTAGTATACGGAGAAGTTGCAGCATTAGAAAATTGCAGTGAAATGCAGGAAGATCTGCAGCGGATAGGCACTTGGTGCAGGGAGTGGCAACTGACCCTTAACATCGAGAAATGTAATGTATTGCGAATACATAAAAAGAAGGATGCTTTATTGTATGATTATATGATAGCGGAGCAAACACTGATAGCGGTTACTTCTGTAAAATATCTGGGAGTATGCGTGCGGAACGATTTGAAGTGGAATGATCATATAAAATTAATTGTTGGTAAGGCGGGTACGAGGTTGAGATTCATTGAGAAATGAATGTAGTCCATCAACAAAGGAGGTGGCTTACAAAACACTCGTTCGACCTATACTTGAGTATTGCTCATCAGTGTGGGATCCGTACCAGGTCGGGTTGACGGAGGAGATAGAGAAGATCCAAAGAAGAGCGGCGCGTTTCGTCACATGGTTATTTGGTAAGCGTGATAGCGTTACGGAGATGGCTACGAAGTCTTTCGGAGATGTTTAGCAAACTCAAGTGGCAGACCCTGCAAGAGAGGCGCTCTGCATCGCGGTGTAGCTTGCTCGCCAGGTTTCGAGAGGGTGCGTTTCCGGATGAGGTATCGAATATATTGCTCCCCCTACTTATACGTGCCTAGGAGATCACGAATGTAAAATTAGAGAGATTCGAGCGCGCACGGAGGCTTTCCGGCAGTCGTTCTTCCCGCGAACCAAACGCGACTGGAACAGGAAAGGGAGGTAATGACAGTGGCACGTAAAGTGCCCTCCGCCACACACGGTTGGGTGGCTTGCGGAGTATAAATGTAGATGTAGATGTAGAATTTCAACTCCTCGACTGGCAGCTGTGACAGAAATCGTTGACCGTGCGGTTAATCAGCGACGTCCACTTCTCTGTTACCAAACTTCTCCACCCACTTCGCACATTTCTTATGCCCACAACAGCGTCGCCATACACTATCTTCATGGACGAGGCAAAAACAGTTTTCAAATCATGGGGCAAGAAGCGAAACCCTGAATTTTTCAAAACTGGTTTTGATGCCACAGTTCAACACAGGCGCGAATGTTTACAAACGCGTGGTGGCTATATTGAACGATAATATTGCGTAGAGACAGTTCAGGGGATGATCTGCACTAATTCCGCTGTTACATGTTCATTATTTTTTTTTTTATGGCGCGCGAGTCATTATTATTTGATCGACCCCCGTCAATGTCAGCCTCTAAAGCGGTCTCTAGACGGCCAGTACATCTACATCTACATCCATACTCCGCAAGCCACCTGACGGTGTGTGGGGGAGGCTACTTTGAGTACCTCTATCGGTTCTCCCTTCTATTCCAGTCTCGTATTGTTCGTGGAAAGAAAGATTGTCGGTCTGCCTCTGTGTGGGCTCTAATCTCTCTGATTTTATCCTCATGGTCTCTTCGCAAGATACACGTAGGAGCGAGCAATATACTGCTTGACTCCTCGGTGTAGGTATGTTCTCGAAACTTCAACAAAAGCCCGTACCGAGCTACTGAGCGTCTCTCTTGCAGAGTCTTCCACTGGAGTTTATCTATCACCTCCGTAACGCTTTCGCGATTACTAAATGATCCTGTAACGAAGCGCGCTGTTCTCCGTTGGATCTTCTCTATCTCTTCTATCAACCCTATCTGGTACGGATCCCACACTGGTGAGCAATAGTCAAGCAGTGGGCGAACAAGCGTACTGTAATCTACTTCCTTTGTTTTTGGATTGCAACTGTCAACTGTGTGTGAAATCTTATGAGACTTTACTGCTAAGGTCATAAGTCCCTAAGCTTACACACTACTTAACCTAAATTATCCTAAGGACAAACACAGACACCCATGCTCGAGGAAGGACCCGAACCTCCGCCGGGACCAGCCGCACAGTCCATGACTGCAGCGCCTTAGACCGCTCGGCTCATTCGGACTGCATTTCCTTAGGATTCTTCCAATGAATCTCAGTCTGGCATCTGCTTTACCGACGATCAACTTTATATGATCATTCCATTTTAAATCACTCCTAATGCCTACTCCCAGATAATTTATGGAATTAACTGCTTCCAGTTGCTGACCTGCTATACTGTAGCTAAATGATAAAGGATCTTTCTTTCTATGTATTCGCAGCACATTACACTTGTCTACATTGAGATTCAATTGCCATTCTCTGCACCATGCGTCAATTCCGTGCACATCCTCCTGCATTTCAGTACAATTTTCCATTGTTACAACGTCTCGATATGCTACAGCATCATCCGCAAAAAGCCTCAGTGAACTTCCGATGTTATCCACAAGGTCATTTATGTATACTGTGAATAGCAACGGTCCTACGACACTCCCCTGCGGCACACCCGAAATCACTCTGACTTCGGAAGACTTCTCTCCATTGAGAATGACATGCTGCGTTCTGTTATCTAGAAACTCTCCAATCCAACCACACAATTGGTCTGATAGTCCATATGCTCTTACTTTGTTCATTGAACGACTCTGGGGAAGTGCATCGAACGCCTTGCGGATGTCAAGAAACACAGCATCTACCTGGGAACTCGTGGCTATGGCCCTCTGAGTCTCGTGGACGAATAGCGCGAGTTGGGTTTCACACGGTCGTCTTTTTCGAAACCAATGCTGATTCATACAGAGTAGGCGCAATAACGTTTTGCAATATTACTGACATTCTTCCTAGCCTGCTCAATAATATTGACAGTGATACTGTGCAATTACACTGCGGTCAGGAATGTTGGAAGACAAAGAAGCTGTTGCTGTGACAATTGCTCTACCTTGCTGCAAGCAGAAAAAAAGGTGGATGAAAATTTGGTTTAGGGCGCGTCAAATATCACCCACGAAAGCTTGTCGAGAGAACTGAGGTTGAACGAAAAACTGTCATAATTGTCCACAGATGCTAGAGTATTTCGGGGCAGGGCAATGTATATCCGTTCTCAGTAATATCGCTCAACCTCTCAATCTCACACCTAGATCGTCAATATTATTGAAAAATGGTTCAAATGGATCTGAGCACTATGGGACTTAAGATCTATGGTCATCAGTCCCCTAGAACTTAGAACTACTTAAACCTAACTAACCTAAGACATCACACACAACCATGCCCGATGCAGGATTCGAACCTGCGACCGTAGCAGTCGCGCGGCTCCGGACTGAGCGCCTAGAACCGCTAGACCACCGCGGCCGGCTCAATATTATTGAGCATCAGGAAATATTGCGCAATATTATTGACCGTCTGCGGACCACTTAATACCGACATCGCTACTGCGGCTGAAGTGTTGCCTGCGCCGATTGACATCAGACGCTCCGCCTTGTTTTACGACAACAAGGTGTGCTTCCAGATGGATGCCTGCCAACGCGAGTTAATGACATGCCGAGCTCTACTCGTGACGTGATAAATTTCACGGATTAACGCCCGCGGCGTTCATTATTACGCCCCCGACAGTGGGCCACAGTGCAGAGCAGAGGCGGGGGCAGACGGCCGGTGCCGGCGGGACATAAATCGCTGGCGTGCAGCCTGCGGGGGCGGGGGCCCGCTAATCCCCTTCCGGGAGGCTGGTGGCTGGAGGCTGGTGGCGGGTGGCGCAGTCCTTGACCTCCCTACGCGCTGAGCGGCGCGCCGGGCCGTGATTCAGCCGCCGCCGCTATGAATGGCCGCCTCCGGCCCGTCTACCGCCTCTCAAGGTCACGGCCATTGTGCGCCGCCGCCGGGCGCCACTTTGAATGAAATTGCGCTTGCTGCTCTTTTTCCACCGCGTACAGTAGCTTTTGCATGTTACTGGACGCCTTCTGCTTCGTCATCGTAGTCATGCCGAGTCGGCAGACCGGGATCTCTCAGTCTTGTCGCAGTAGTTTCGTAAATGGCACCTCAGACCTGGCCCAACTATCCTACGGCGTGCTCCCATGTCAGTAACAGGCAGGCCAATGGTCAGTTGCATGTCTATTTTAATGGAAATGCCATAAAATACAACCCCACCCCAAAACATCTGGATGTCGGGCTTGACAGATCCTTGACATCTCGATCGCACTAGGCTAACATTACACTCAAACAGTCTTCGTGGGTTTGCCGCTGGATGACGCTGTGCAAATTCCACAATGTTTTGTCGGCTAGGTACAACTGACGTACCTAGGCACAAACAAGGTTAAAAAAAAAAATGGTTCAAACGGCTCTGAGTACTATGGGACTCAACTTCTGAGGTCATCAGTCCCCTAGAACTTAGAAGTACTTGAACCTAACTAACCTAGGGACATCACACACATCCATGCCCGAGGCAGGATTCGAACCTGCGACCGCAGCGGTCTCGCGGCTCCAGACTGTAGCGCCTAGAACCGCTCGGCCACTCCGGCCGGCCTACAAGGTTCAACCACCTGAAGATCTCGAACAGTTGCACAATGTCATCCAGTGGCAAACCCGTGAAGACTATTTACAACATATCAGACGGAAAAGCTAGGACAGCCACATTACAGCCAAATATTTTAAATGACGGCACGTTCGCTGTCACCTGTTATTGTTAATTATAATTTCCACAATTGCAATTTCGAGCTTAACTCATTTTCAAGTGGTTGATCTGCAATGAATAACAATCTCATTAATAAACTCTGCAGACTCCTGGTGGTTGTTATATTCCCAATCCCTCAAAACTAACTGTAGGCAGACGACTTCTTTAAGATATACCCTTTTAATGTCAGTGCTGCGCAAATATAAGTGGATAACACAAAGTGACCTTGGCATCGACCTTGAAGTGGAAAACATGCATAAAGCTAAATCTGATTAATGCTAGCTGACTGGAGTAATTTAGGTACTTGCATAAACTTACTACGACTGAAACTATGTCCCTGAACACTGGTTATTTGCCTGTAACTTGACACAGTCACGGTGGGAAACGGCAACACTGATTAGTTAAAACACTCAAATGAATTGACAAACACATCAATTAACGACATATATATTCAACTATGAAAATAATGACAGTTCTGTTTCCAAACTCAGGTATAAGCTTAAGTGGATAGCAGTGTTGTGTTGTATTGTATTGAACTGGGGATCTAGAAACGACGGAGAGGCTTCGTCCTCGCCATAGCCCTCAGCGGTTCAAAACCCCACAACAGGCTACAGCAGTCCACCCATCCCACCGCCGCTCCACACCGAACCCTCGGTTATTGTGCGGTTCGGCAGCCAGTGGACCCCCCACCCCACTCCCCACGCCCTCGGGAACGCCTCACAACAGACGAGTGTAACCCCAATGTTTGCGTGTAGAGTAATTATGGTGTATGTGTACGCGGAGAGAGTGTTTGCCGAGCAATCGCCGACGTAGTGTAACTGAGGCGGAATAAGGAAAACCAGCCCGCATTCGCCGAGGCAAATGGAAAATCGTCTTAAAAACCATCTACAGGCCAGCACACCGGACCTCGACACTAATCCGCCGGGCGGATTCGTGCCGGGGACCGGCACGTCTTCCCGCCCGGAAAGCAGTGCGTTAGACCGCACGGCTACCCGGGCGGGGGCTAGCAGTGTTACTGACCCATCTATTAATTTACTGCTTGCCCACTTGAGAATTCGCACTCAAATAAAGTACAACAATAATTCTAATGTGTACAATCGTACAAATTCTCGACTGAACAATGTCTGGAAGTGGGTGACTATCCCCAATGGTTCACACATTCATACACGCGTATTTTTGAACTTTAGGCAGGCGATCGTCCTGGATTCTAGAAGTGTGAAATCGAATTTAACTATTCTGCCGGTGCTGTACATTATGGCGAAGTTCCACTGCGCTGTGCGCTGCAAGAGTACTGACCCTTCGTGAAGATGTTGCAGACTCAACCACGATGCAACACCGAGTCGATCTGTCCTGTATAGCTACCGTCCACGGGTTCGACCCGGACACCGCCGGCCGGTGTGGCCCAGCGGCTCTAGGCGCTACAGTCTGGAAGCGCGCGACCGCTACGGTCGCAGGTTCGAATCCTGCCTCGGGCATGGATGTGTGTGATGTCCTTAGGTTAGTTAGGTTTAAGTAGTTCTAAGTCCTAGGGGACTGATGACCTCAGAAGTTAAGTCCCATAGTGCTCAGAGCCATTTGAACCACTTTTGACCCGGACACCTCCACGATCAATGCGCGTGACGATGCGCCTCCGCGACCAAATACCTAGTTTCTTCTCTCTTGGCGCTCACTTACACCGTCTTAATTTATTCCCCACAAACGGTGTTAGTTGCCAGTTGCAAAATTGAGAAGCACTGTTGCCCAATCGCAAGGATTCCCTTCAACTAGAGAATCCCGCGAAGAAAGTGCACCTCCTTCAGACGGCAATCACAACACGAACATACCCCTTACTTTCAAAAACACACCGTTTTCTCACACTATTCCGCCAATCGCTCATTCTCCCCCCGTTTGTGCCGTCAGCCTCGCACCTCTGGCCTCGAGAACTAAAGCAACAGCCGCTACGAGACTAGCCTTTGTTTCCTATAGCGCTCGCTTCCCACAACAGGTAGATGGCCACCTTCAAAGCAGGTCCCCCAGACAGGGAAAGGCGTCCCCGTTCCCTGCGCCCGGCGCCTCACTGCCCGCCTTCCAGACATCAGTCTGTGCAGACGTACAGGTGGACAATGGACTGCTGCCTCACAGGGCGGGCGCTCCGGGCTCCATTCCAAGAACCTACCACCCGGGTGGCCCGTCCCTGCCCACGGCCGGTCTCTTTTGGCTGTTGGGTTCTCGGCTCTCCACGTCACATCCAACACGGTGTTCATTTGGAAGCACGCCAGAAACTTCCGCAAACCAGTGAGTTGATCTCTTCGTTAATAAAGGAAAAAAATTACAGTTACTTAGAGCATCATACTCCCAAGTCACCGCAATTCCAACTCACCAATGAACTTTCTCATACCGATTTACCCTGATTTCAGTCTCTGAATAACAAAATCACACTCTATTTTTGATGAAAACAGCATGCCGAAGTGCATGCCGCTTTTCAACTCCACAGACAAAATTCATAGCCGGCCGGTGTGGCCGTGCGGTTCTAAGCGCGTCAGTTTAGAACCGCGTGACCGCTACGGTCGCAGGTTCGAATCCTGCCTCGGGCATGGATGTGTGTGATGTCCTTAGGTTAGTTAGGTTTAAGTAGTTCTAAGTTCTAGGGGACTGATGACCTCAGTAGTTAAGTCCCATAGTGCTCAGAGCCATTTGAACCACAGACAAAATTCATAGGCATTTCACTGTATTTCCATGAAAAATGTGCATCGGTAATTGACAAAAAATGAGTCCACATGGCTCATGTCAGCATTATTAATCTATATTTTTCAGTTTATTATTTTCTTTCTCTTTTTCATTTCGTCCCCCCTCCTCCCACCCCACACTGACAGGAAGTGCGCTGTCAGCGCCAGAAGGTTTTAAAATTGTTTAAAATACGAGTACTTTACAGAGGAGAGAATGAAGTAATGAGTTTGTGTAGAGTGCCATTGGCAATAGTATTACGAAATATGTGGGATTTTTGGGTGGAATGAAGCATGGATTTCATGTGGATGGATGTTTGATGTATTCGGAAGAGTGATAAGAGACAGGTTTCGCAACAAGCCATACGATGCTGGTGCAGGGGAATGGTGACGATGGGTGGATTTCTGCTAGAACTGGAAGGAAATTTACATATCTCGGCGGACTGCGTTGTCAGGTAAGAGAAGGCGATTAAAGTTTCCTTGAGAGTTGATGTGAGGAATGTGTAGGCGTAGTTTTGCAGGAATGAGTTTCTGTAGGCGCAGCAGAGTCTAGGATCGGAGAGAAAGGCGGAAAATACAGGGTGTATCGTAATTAACTGCGTAAACGCATACAGTTGAAAGTACACGATACTAGAATCGAAAGGTGTCAGTAAACATAGGGTCTAAAACACATATCTTAAGAGCTACGAGCAATATTTCATCTTCGATACTGTGAAACAAATCTCTTCTACGGCAAGCTCTTTGCTTTCCATATTTCGGAAAGTGGCAGTATAGAACAAAACAAGAAAAAAACTCCGATAAACATGTGCTCTAAAATGCATACGCTAAGAGCTATGAGCACTTTTTCATCTTCGCTGTTTTGAAACATAGCTCTTCTAATGAACAAATGTTCATCACTTTTAGGGTATGCATTTCAGAGCAAATGTTTACTGGACTTTTTTTTTTGTCTTGGTCCATACTGCCACTTCTCAAAATATGGAGAGCAAAGAGCTTGCAGTAGAAGAGATTTGTTTCACAGAATCGAAGATGAAAGCGGCCCCTCCCGCCGGAGGTTCGAGTCCTCCCTCGGGATGGGTGTGTGTGTTGTCCTTAGCATAAGTTAGTTTCAGTACTGTGTACGTCTAGGGACCGATGACCTCAGCAGTTTGGTCCATTAGGAAGTCACACACATTTGAACATTTTTGGACATGAAAAATTGCCAGCAGCTCTTAAGTTATGCTTACTGAGACTTTTTTGCTTCTAGTATCTTGTACTTACAACTGTATGCGTTTACGCCATTAATTATGATACACCCTGTATAAGATGGTTAGTGGCAAGTTGGAGAGTAATGTAGGCAGTTCAAAAATGTTCAGTATAGAAGACAAGTGTGCAAAATTTCTGAAGTTCATAGAGAATTCCTGTAGGGGACAGTAATCGGATCCGAAAGGCGAAGTGGAGTGCGTGGTGTTGTAGGATCTGCAGGGCATGAGAGAAATTTTGAGGAGCAGAAATTCGTGCTACATTTTACATAGCAGAGGATGGGTCCGATCAGAGAAGCTGCGTGGGACTGTAACAGGATGTCCCCGTGTTCAGGCGGTTAGCAGTTTCACTGCATTGTGAGCCTTTGCTTGGATGGTTAGAAAAGGGGATGGGCGGTTTCCGTTTTGGTGATCAAGGTCAAGCTCCAGTCCAAGGTTCATCACGTCACATACATAATCTGTAACAGGGATCAAAGTACACACTCTCGTCACGGAGACATGTCGCAAAACAAGAAAATAAATAAAACACTCTGAACTAAATTTAAAGTGAAACTGGACCCGTGATTTCTACGCATGTCAATAACGTACTTCGTATTGGTCAAAAACAGGTGGGAATCAGCTATAATGTATTTACATCATTTCCAAAGACTATATGTAAGACGCACACAACCGTCTTGACACAAAACTTGTGCTATTACTGGCAGAGATATTCGTGTGTGCTAAGCTTGAGATAAGAGAAAAATGAGGAATATGACACTTCATTGTCATTGTAAGTTAAATGTAATAAATGCTACAAAGCCTTAAAACCGGTATATTCATTTAGAAAAACCCTTTATTTAGTTAGTTTATTGTTGTTTGACTTTCTGGCGTAAGGCGTACACCGGTTTTATGTGGGACACCCAGTATTTCTGTCACTGTATTAGCGCAATCAGCGATATAGGAGCTCAGATGAGTGAATTTCGGGCAACGAATTTCCCATGCAGCGCAACGTCGATAACGAATTGGGGCTGTGGAACGTTATGCAGTGTACGGCGCGGCATGTAGCCGGTTATGGTCTCGTTGCGGAGGCCAGTGGGGAGAAACTGTTGGAAGTGCAGGCGGGGGCTGAGGCGGGGGCGCAGCGGCTGCCGCCGTCATCCCTCGGCCACGGGGGGCCGCCACGTTTACTGCGCACCCGCGGAGCGACGCCGTCTCTACACCGCGGCCCACTCTGTGTCGCGCCCTCCGAGTTCGGCCGCCTTTTGCAGAGTGCCAGAGCTACAAGTCCGTGTCCCTGCACTTGAGGTGGCCTTGTCTCCCGGAGCTGGCCGGGGTGGCCGAGCGGTTCTGGAACCGCGCAACCGCTACGGTGGCAGGTTCGAATCCTGCCTCGGCCATGGATGTGTGTGATGTCCTTAGGTTAGTTAGGTTTAAGTGGTTCTAAGTTCTAGGGGACTGATGACCTCACATGTTAAGTCCCACAGTGCAGGGACACATTGTCTCCCGGGACTCACTGCCAATTAATGGCCTCTTCTTATGGCCACATTAGCTGCACTGGCGTTACAACTCCCATACATTAACCACCACAAGTCCGCCCCCGGTAGCTGAGTGCTCAGCGCGACAGACTGTCAATCCTAAGGACACGGGTTCGATTTCCGGCTGGGTCGGAGTTTTTTCTCTGTTGAGGGACCGGGTGTCGTGCTGTCGTAATCATCATCATTTCATTCCCATCGACGCGCAAGTCGCCAAAGTGACGTCAAATCGAAAGACTTGCACCCGGCGAACGGTCTACCCGACGGGAGGCCCTAGTCACACGACATTACCACCAGGACCACGAACAGGCAGTTGCATTTGTAACGTAATTCGCGGCGTTTACCGTCGTTCAGCCAATAAAATTGCCATCTTCCAGTACCTCTGCAATTTAACCACTGGCGCCTGATTTATTTCGAAATTTTCATTTCAAATATAAAAATACTATTTTATTTGCCTAAAAATGGCTAAAACTAAATAGAAAACTGTACCTACTTATTTTTATTACAGGCAGTCAATCTCAGCCATGAATCTGACCATCTTCCGGTTACCTTTACGCAAGGAGAATAACCAAATAATAGGAGTATACAATCCCGCGTCTACTATAAATGCCAAAGTTTGTTTATGAGTATGTTTGCTACACTCTCACGCTAAAACGCCTGGTCGTATTTGGAAGAAATTTGGAATGGAGGTAGCTTACACGCAGAATTAACACAAAGGCTACTTTCAAACGTGTATAGTAGAAGATGTTTATTAATTTAAAGATCATAACGCGAACTGTGTAGCATTTGTGAAAATGTTATTGTTTAATATGTCTTACATAATACGATTCAACGTGATGAAAACAATGCTTATACAATCTTCAGAGTATTCAGTCCATCCTGACATACAACCCCGTTCCATTTTAGCCGCTGAGGGTCTCTCAGCTTCTCAGACACATGAAGAATCAGGACGACGATGCCATGTAAATGCATAGAGACGTCGTGCCTTTAAATACACAACGTGGCAGGCTTTTAGTGAGGCTGGATTTCACTATGATATGCTAGCGTATCCTCTGATAATAGGCACATAAGTTATAGCATATATAAAATTGCTGCTGCTCTGAACTAGAAATTGCTTTTTTTTTTTTCCTTCGTCGAGTTAGTATATTTGTTATTCATTCACGCCGTAGCGGCTAGACAGTTTTGGATGAACTTTGGAATGGAGACAGCCTATAATCTGAATTAACACATACGCTATATTTTATTAGAAAAAAAAAACTACTGTTACAGTGTGATGGCCAACGTGACTACTAATCGAATGGAACAGATGCGCGTCTAAAAAGTCATCCATAAAAGTAAAGTGTCAAATGATTGCATCAGTTTTACCGTAGAGATTAGTTATTTCCTTTAGTAAACGAGGAGTTGTGAGCTTCTTCCATCCTCTCAAAAAGGAAAAAAAAGTCCTGCGGTTTGTTGAACCGGAAAGAGAGAACTTTCGTGATGGCTCATTAGCGTGGATAGTGAGTTTCGGCTTTAACATTTCTTCATAAATGATTTTTTAACTGCGAGCTAGTATTGTATAAAATATCTTTTAAAACATTATTCTTCATTCTTACGTACATTACATGCAGAGTGTCACATATTATTACAAGGTAATATTTAAAAAAAGAAATTCAGTTAAGCACTGCAAAATCTCAATAGCCAATGGCCCACTTAAAACGTTCCATTGTTAATATAGCCACCCATGTGTAACATTCATGTTGTGTAAACATCGAACACGCTTATTTCAACCCTGTTCTCTCACCCTGAACTAAATTGCTCAAAGAGATTATGTTACAGGCTCTAGACATTCCAAAGAAGCTTGACTATCGATGTATCCCACCTACCAACATGTCAGAGATGTCATAATGTTCTGAAATTCAACTAGCTACTGCATGATCTAGGCTTCACATTATTTATTTCTTCGTTAGTTTGTATTAAATGTACAATTAGATCATTGAAGTACTACATTCATACCATGCTATACGTTCGTATAATAATTTGAAAACATACAAATTTAGTGGAAAGTATAATAATAAAGACGATTTGTAGAGATACATAACTTCTGGAAACGCACTTTGAACTTATTATCAACTGACAGTGTATTCAATTAAACTGAAAAATAATGTCCAGTGGAGAGTGCCGATGACAGGGCTAGTGCACAAATAAGTAAATACGATGGGATGAGGCCATTGCAGGTCACTTCAAACGTATACATGCATGAGAACAGAATCTCGGGGTAAATAGAAGCTAAAAGTTTACTTTGCCGGCAAATGATAAGTCGCCAGTTGATGTGGCGGCATGTGAAGGTTTCCAGGTGCAACTACCTCGCTCGATCGCTCATTGCCCAACATATGCCGTCGCGTTTTCTGTGCCAACGCAGCGGAGTATCACGGCAGTAGTGCACATGTCCGAGAGAATGTCTTAACAGTGACCTGTTCCAGCGACTGGTCGGCCTTAAGCGGCATAAGGATTTCCCACTGCACAGTCTGCCTCCAAGGTCGCCGGACCTCACGGTATGTGATTTCTTTATGGAGGGGGAGAGTAGGGATGGCGGTTATCACTAAAACAACCGGTTTTAGGTTATATCGGCTTTTTCCACGTCAGTTTAAGCTGAGTCTTGGAGCCGCCGAGAATAATCGGTTCTGAAAGAACTGATTTTCGGCTCTTTATTTCTATTAATTCTTGTAGTAGACGTAGAAATCGAACAAAGATTGACAAATTTTGAGCCTCCCAATTTTAGGATGCACAGAATCATTATAATAAATTAAATAGGCAAACAATAGAAAATTTAATAAGTCCACTCTTCGCCGTATTTCTCGAAAGGTGGTAAGGGGTTCAGTACTACAAGAAATCACCAGCATTCTCCAACTGATTCTAATTTTTTGAAACTCTGCTCAAAACTAACGTTGAAGTAAGGGACCATGCCACTAGTCAGTCCTAAATGGTGAAAACTGAGGTTGCAGAATTTTGTTTTTCGTATTAATATGTCCGTTTTAGACGAAGGCAGCAAATCAGCTACTTTCCATTTTTATACTACGAATAAACTGTTGTTAATTTTTTAATTTATTACTATTACCATAATTACATTCTTCCCTTATTGTTCTTGGTAAACGACGAAGGAAAAAATGTGGTTGCTCAACACAAAGTTTAGAGAACTCAGACTTACTATTGGGTATTAAAACACGTAACTGGTCCATGCAGCTATACACTACACAACTGATTCTTTGAGATGAAGATGGTAGCAGTGGCAGCCTCCTGTGGCCAAACTGATTCGTTGAGACGAAGATGGTAGCAACGTCGATCTCCTGTAGCTACTCAAAAAAGGCGACAAAAGTATCCATGGATCACCCTGTATAACAAGCTCAGAAAATTCTCTTCTTTCACACCAGAGGCTATATAAAATAATCTTGCTGCTCTTCTTGTCTCATTCTGCTCACAAAATGCGATCACTTTGCATGTTAGCCACCGACTAACTCTTGCCACATAGGACCCTTTAAGTTCTAGCGCCAAATCCACCTTCTCCGTTCCCGCCAAACTAAGTCGCTGCGGAGGGACTAAACACAGTGTGCGTGAAATAGTATTACAGGTGAAGTTTCAACATTTCCGCTCTCTCGTAGAATATTACTTTTAAAATTACATCCATATGATAATTACAGTTAAATAAATTAACAAGAAAACATTTACGTAGATGTTACATCAAAGAGCATGGTTATATACACGCATAAAAAAACGTTTGCATCACCTTGGTTCCAACAGCTCCGAAACCCGTACAGAAAATTGCAATAGAGATCGACATAAACATCATTTCCGCCCTTTTCTATGACTCATGAAAACCAAACATTGCATGTTGTACCACCATACCTTCAGAGATGGTGGTCCATACTGCTGTACACACCAGTTCCTCTAATACCCCGTAGCACGTCTTCTTGCATTGATGCTTACCTGTATTCGTCATGGCATACTGTACACAACTTCATCAAGGCACTGTTGGCCCAGATTATCCCACTCCTTAACGGCGATTCGGCGTAGATCCCTCAGAGTGGTTGGTGGTCACGTCGTTCACAAACAGCCCTTTTCAATCTATCCCAGGCATGTTCGATATGGTTCATGTCTGGAGAACATGCTGGCCACTCTAGTCGAGCGATGTCGTTATCCTGAAGGAAGTCATTCACAAGATGTTCACGGTGAGGGAGCGAATTGCCGTCCGTGAAGACGAAAGCCTCGCCAGTATGCTGCCGATATGGTTGCACTATCGGACGGAGAATGGCATTCACGTCTCGTACAGCCGTTACGGCGCCTTCCATAACCACCAGCGGCGTACGTCGGCCCCACGTAATGCCACCCGAAAACAGCAGGGAACCCCCACCTTGCTGCACTCGCTGTACAATATGTCTAAGGCTTTCAGCCTGACCGGGTTGCCTCCAAACACACCTCCGACGATTGTCTGGTTGAAGGCATACGCGACACTCATCGGTGAAGAGAACATGATGCCAATGTTGAGCGGTCCATTCGGCATGTTGATGGGCCCATCTGTACCACGCTGGATGTTTTTTTTTCTTTTTAAAGATGGGGCCCCACCATGTCCACACCAACGTAGTGACTAAACGAAAAGTTCTGCTGTCACCTTCTTATAACATGTTAGTTTTCAAATCGCTAGTCGCAGGATGCGGGCTGTGATGTCCATGCGTCTGGATAGGATTACTCATTGACATGGTCCATCAGGAGACGGGCAGAGGGATAAAAGTACCATGGCAAGCGCCAAGGGAAAGAAACCTGCGACAGTAGGACGGGTAGTAAGGGCAGTAGCGGCTTGCTAGCTGCGACAGTGCACGCGAGGTGAGGCTATGTTAGTGCGAGGTATCGTGCATCCTTACCTTCGTCGTTGCGGGTGCTGCAGCTGCTGCGTCCCTGTAACAGTTCGAGGTCGTCACACATTAGTGGGTGTCGGTCATAGATCAGCTCACAGTGTAGGGTGTGTGTGTGGCTGGTTTGCGTGCTGTGTGCAGTACGGTTTCCCTGCGATTGCCTGTTTTTCGGCGGGTCGAGCATCTGGGGTTGCCAGTAGTAGCTGTGTTGCAGGGGCTTGCCAGTACTGTCGTGTTAGCGTGCTATGGACCATAGATGTTTAGTTCCTCCCTAATAGTGTCTTTGGTCTATTATGTTTCCATATATGGTTGTGGTCGTAGTTACCCAGAGAAAGGATAAACGGGTTACGCGAGTGTCTCGTGTTTCTGCACAGTCGTGTGCAGAGTTTTTGGAACACCTGCAAGATGGTATCTAGCAGATATTCCCGGTGAAGATCTGCGGTGCGTGTGTAACGCAGTGCGTTGCTTGTGATTCTGAGTACTTTGCTCTGTATGAGCTGCAGAGGGCGCAGGCGTGTAGGCGCAGCGTATTCCCAGACAGGGGCTGCGTACGTCATCAGAGGTCTGATAAGTGTGGTGTACATGGACCTGGACACCCTCCTATTCAGTGTGCTACGCCTGTTATGCATAGGGTAAAGTTGTTTGAGCCTCGCGTTAGCTTTGTTGGTCACGTGTTGAATGTGCCCCCCCCCCCCCCCCCCCCCCCCAGAGTAGTTTCCTGTCCAGCCAGACACCGAGGTATTTGACCTCCTCGCGGAAACGTATTGGGCGTGCATGTAGTGTTATTGGGCTGTAGTGTTGATGTTTGCGCAGTAGTTTCGGTCTTCTAGTGAACAGAACGGCTTCGCACTTGTCGACGTTTGCTCTAACACGGCATTTCACCAGCCAAGGCTCTGACGCTCTGAGTGCAGTCTGCAGTCGTGAGTTAACGTTAGATGGCATACAATCTTGCGCAAGGATGGCAGTGTCATCCGCGAGGATTGCCACCGTCGTGGTTGCAAAGAGGGTCCTCGCCATGGACGTCGGGAGCGAAGATTCACATCATGCAGCCTATTGCGCACAGTTTGAGTCTTAACACGGCGTCCTGTGGCTGCACGAAAAGCGTTATTCAACATGGTGGAATTGCTGTCAGGGTTCCTTCGAGCCATAATCCGTAGGTAGCGGTCATCCACTGCAGTTGTAGCCCTTGGGCGGCCTGAGCGAGGCATGTCATTGACAGTTGCTATTTCTCTGTATCTCCTCCATGTCCAAAAAACATCGCTTTGGTTCACTCCGAGACGCCTGGACACTTCCCTTGTTGAGAGCCCTTCCTGGCACAAATTAACAAGGCGGACGCGATCGAGCAGCGGTATTGACTGTCTAGGCATGGTTGAACTACAGACAACACGAGCCGTGTACCTCCATCCTGGTGGAATGACTGGAACTGATCGGCTGCCGGACCCCCTCCGTCTAACAGGCGGTGCTCATGTATGGTTGTTTACATCTTTGGGCGGGTTTGGTGACGTCTCTGAACAGTCAAAGGGACTGTGTCTGTGATACAGTATCCACAGTCAACGTCTATCTTCAGGAGTTCTGGGAACCGGGAAGATGCAAAACGTTTTTTGATGTGTGTAGTTCTGAGTGTTCTAATTTATTATGCGAAAGTGGTTGAACTTGGATGTAATGTTGTGTTGTCATTTGCACATGCAATTATACTTTTGAGTAGGTTAAAACACGGCTAATCAAAGCACATTTGTTATTTAAAGAGTTATAGTTTGTTGTGCTTGATTTAATTAATAATTAATGATATGAATACTTGCCATTCCTCATACATACTGGAATAGTTTTGTTAATGAGCATGGTTCTTAAAACGATGAAAGTTTAAGGGTCCTCATGTACTAGGGTAGTTATTTAATGAAGCAATGCAAAGGCTCCTTCAGAGCCAGTGTAATTAGATTTGCATTCTGTTTAGTTGCTTCAAGTCGCGTTTAAGAAAGAACTGTTTATTGTGTTCCCTATTCTAATGCAAATTGGTAAATGCGCTGGCATAGAGACCCTGTACTAAACAATGAAATTATAGATTATGATCATTAGCAGACCCCTTAGTTTAATTCCAGAATCATTCCAAGCTTTTCCCTGGCAGGTATTGCTACTAAATTCTTGTGTGTCGGTAACTGGTTTTATAAACTGTTGCATCTAGTTCATGTAAGGTACGTGTTGTCATTTCATTGGCCATTTGTTTGTTAGAACCCATTTACCTCCAATGTTACCGTGTTTTAGTACGAACAGATATAAGGGAAGAGTTTGGTGTATTTGTCAAGGAAGGTTAGGTTAGCCTTAGCACTGCCTCCTGCTTTATCATTTTGATTGACATAAGAGTGTCTAATTAGGCTGTCGACTTTTAAAATAATCTTGCTTCTCTTCTTGTCTCATTCCGCTCACAAGAAGCGATCACTTTTCGTGTTAACCACCAACTAAATCTTGACACAAAGCACCCTGCAGTTCGACCGCCAAATCCGAACCCACGTTTCCTGTTCCCGCCCCGTCGCTGCGGAGGGACTTGCCTCCGAGGTTTACGTCAATACAAACCTAAGCACCGTATACATGAAGCAATATTACAAGTGAAGCTTTAACATTTCCGTTCTTTCGTGGGATATTGCTTTTAAAATTACATCCATATATTAATTACAGTTACATAAATAATGAATAAAACATTTACATAGTGTTTCATCAAATAGGATGGTTATATAGATGTCAGGTTACGTAAAGCAGACGAAGAAGTCATATGAGTACAGAGAATATCGGTTTTGGTGTTACAAGTTGCTCTTCTCTGCGACAGGTTGAACGGCCACCAGAGTGGATCAGTGTTGCTTGAGTCTAGTGTCGTTACCAGGCCCGGTAGGATGTGCGAGAGGCGTAGACAGCGTCAGACGTTAAGCGAGCGTTGTTTAAGGGCACGGAGGTGCCGCACACTCTTGCGAGACAGTTATCAGCACGTGAGGGATTTTGAAAACGGACTCTCTGTGGATCTTCATTTAGCCAGCTGCTCAAATCGTTCAATTCCAGATTTGTGGGTCACTAGGATGCGACAGTGGCACGATGGTGAAGTGCATGCGAACATAAGGTAGGCATACTGGTCGTCAATACACGGCTCGACCACACTCAGCACTGAGTGAGGCACACGCTGTTTTGTGCGAGCAACGCAGTCAGATCTACGCCTGCCAGTCGAGAGCAAGTAATGGGCTCCCTGCAACGTTCTGAGTCATTCCGCACCCTTAGTCGGAGACTAATAGCAGCCACGTGTAGGCTGCCGTTAACTCCACAACAGTAGCGGTCCAGTTTGCCTCAGCAGACGATACAAAGGCTTTATGACGCTGTCCTAACCGAGTCAGCGCATGCATACGGGCCAGAGAGGATGCAAGTCACTATTGCCAACTTCTTTGTGAATTTGATTCGATTTCGTAATCACTGCAGTAGCATCACACACCCTCTCAACACGTGGAGTTTCATTTATTTTCCTCCTCTTTTTTTGTCAGGTAATGTACAACGTTAATTAGTTCCGAGACTGATTTTACTTCTGGCGTATAAGTGACTTAACCGCAATAACTACGGTGCCAACTTGAACTAATGACTGCAAACCACACATGTGCATTCAGCCAGCCAGCTGTGTGCAGGCAGTGTTAAGTAGTGGGGGTCCGGTCGAAATGAATCAACGTTCTTGTACCACAAATCACAGTGGACAAACATCCCTGTATCAAGTGTTCAAGAGATTCTTCAGAATCTTTCGAAGAAGAGAAACGTGTTTGGAAAGTTTGTCCTACATACGTTGACTGCCGGACAATGAAAACGATACTTGAACGTCTTTCGCTACTTGACTGAAACGCAGTCTTTTCTGGAAATAATCATCACGGGTGTTGAAACATGGAGTTATCAATACGAACCCAGAACAAAACGACAAAGTGCAGAAATTCACCAGAAGGGTCAACGCTCTGACGACATAATGGACATTAAAGCAAATGTGATGGCGAGTTGAACAACATCCAAAAGACACACGTTTCTCACTTTCACATTACGGCATTAACATTCTGTGAGCTGTACTAAACTGGGGTGAGACTATACAGAACACTTGGAGCATTGGAAACTACCACATTACATTTTGCCTCTTTTTTCACTGATCCAGTGCCGAAACTTTTCCTACTGACATGCTGTGTTAGAGGGAAGACCTCTTATAATACGCTTGTCGTAATGAATGTAATGTACAATATGTAAACTGCCTGATTAGATACAAGACTGTCTTTATTTCAACTTAAATAAATACACTACTGGCCATTAAAGTTGCTACACCAAGAAGAAATGCAGATGATAAACGGGTATTCATTGCACAAATATATTATACTAGAACTGACATGTGATTACATTTTCACGCAATTTGGGTGCATAGATCCTGAGAAATCAGTACCCAGAACAACCACCTCTGGCCGTAATAACGGCCTTGATACGCCTGGGCATTGAGTCTAACAGAACCTGGATGGCGTGTACAGCTTCAGTTGCCCATGCAGCTTCAACACGATACCACAGTTCATCGAGAGTAGTGACTGGCGTATTGTGACGAGCCAGTTGCTCGGTCACCATAGACCAGCCGTTTTCAGTTGTTGACAGATCTGGAGAATGTGCTGGCCAGGGCAGCAGTCGAACATTTTCTGTATCGAGAAAGGCCCGTTCAGGACCTTCAACGTGCGGTCGTGCATTATCCTGCTGAAATGCAGGGTTTCGCAGGAATCAAATGAAGGGTAGAGCCACGAGTCCTAACACATCTGAAATGTAACGTCCACTGTTGAAAGTGCCGTCAATGCGAACAAGAGGTGACCGAGACGTGTCACCAATGGCACCCCACACCATCACGACGGGTGATACGCCAGTATGGCGATGACGAATACTCACTTCCAATGTGCGTTCACGCCAAACACGGATACGACCATCATGATGCTGTAAACAGAACCTGCATTCATCCGAAAAATGACGTTTTGCCAGTCGTGAACCCAGGTTCGTCGTTGAGTACACCTTCGCAGGCGCTCCTGTCTGTGATGCAGCGTCAAGGGTAACCGCAGCCATGGTCTCCGAGCTGATAGTCCATGCTGCTGCAAACGTCGTCGAACTGTTCGTGCAGATGGTTATTGTCTTTCCAACTTTCCCATGAGTTGACTCAGGGATCGAGACGTGGCTGCACGATCCGTTACAGCCATGCGGATAAGGTGCCTGTCATCTCGACTGCTAGTGATACGAGGCCGTTGGGTCCAGCACGGCGTTCCGTATTACCCTCCTGAACTCACCGATTCCATATTCTGCTAACAGTCATTGGATCTCGACCAATGCGAGCAGCAATGTCGCGATACGATAAACCGCAATCGCGATAGGCTACAATCCGACCTTTATCAAAGTCGGAAACGTGATGGTAGGCATTTCTCCTTCTTACACGAGGCATCACAACAACGTTTCACCAGGCAACGCCGGTCAACTGCTGTTTGTGTATGAGGAATCGGTTAGAAATTTTCCTCATGTCAGCACGTTGTAGGAGCGCCATCGGCGCCAACCTTGTGTTAATGGTCTGAAAAGCTAATGATTTGCATTTCACAGCATCTTCTTCCTGTCGGCTAAATTTCCCGCCTGTAGCACGTCATCTTCGTGGTGTAGCAATTTTAATGGCCTGTAGTGTGTATAAAAATATCAGCAAGTGGTGGACGAAGTGACATAGGATACAAAGAAATAAAAACTGTGAACTTCCGGCCAAGTTCTACGAAAACGTCTCCCAGCCCATCTGGGCTCGTGGACGTGGTTTTGTTTGAGCCTGTTGACGTTCGTAGGGCTGTGGACGGAAATCGCGTCGCGCTCACGACTACGGGAACCGGAGGAAAGCTCTTCGCAAAGAACTTCTTTTCTTGAGACTCTCGTACACCGGAATATCTTCCGGCCATTCAACCACGGATACGCGCAAACAAAAAAGAGGAAAGAGAAGGCGGATAAAAAGTGTGGAGATTTAAAAGTCCGGATAATTTACAAGGGATGCTAGGCTGTGGGCCTCGGCAAGCGGGGAGCTTTAAAAATAAACTCTCTCATCGGTCATAACTGTCGTGCTTAAAGTGCGCGATTTATGCGTCGTCGGCTCCTCTCGCGGCCTGCGCCGCGAGCGGGTGCGCGCGTGTGCGACTGCTTGTGCGTGTGCGTGCGTGCGGTCGGTTTATTCCTGGACGCAGCCGGCTGCGTGCGCGGCGGAGCGCGTGGCGTGCGGTGCGGCCTGCTTCCGAAGCGAACCCCGCCGGTAGTGTCCTGCCCAGGCGCAGGTAGCTGCCCGTCTGTCTTGTCTGATATCAACTTATAATTTTACTCTACATCACATTTTTACCGCGGAAGTCGCATAGAAACCTGGCTGTAGGGTGTTAAAACCATTACTATCATCAACATCAACATCACCTCCTTCCATAACTTTTCTTTTTAGTGAAAAACTTTAGATGGCCGTGGGAGAAGCCGCCGTGAAAAAACTCTTCCAACTGGTGTGCGAGATTTGCGAGATAGGCGAAATACCCTCGTCTTCAAGAAGAATATAATAATTCCAACTCCAAAGAAAGCAAGCGCTGATACTTTTGAATACTATCGACCTATTGGTTTAATAAGTAACGTCTGCACAATATTGATACGAATTCCTTACGGAAGGATTTAAAAAAATTGATAGAAGCCAACTTCGGGTAAGACCACTTTTGAATCCGCAGAAACATAGGAACACTCGAAGCAGTACTGAACCTATGACTTATCTTAGAAGATAGGTTAAGGAAAGGCGAACTTACGTTACACTATTTGTAGATTTAGAGAAAACTTTTGGCCGTGAAGACTGCTATACTCCCTCAGAAATTCTGAAGGTATCGTGGGTAAAATACAGGGAGTAAAGGGCTATTCAGAACCTACTCAGAAACCGGACTGCTGTTATAAGAGTCCAGGGACGTGAAAGGGAAGGACTGGTTGAGAAGGGCGTGAGACAGGGATGTAGCCTATCACCGATGTTGTGCAATTTGTACATTAAGCAAGAAATAAAGGAAACCAGAGAAAAGTTTGGAGTAGGAATTAAAGAACAAGGGAAGAAAGTAAAAATTTTGAGATTTGCCGCTGACATTGTAGTTCTGTCAAAGACAGCAAAGAACATAGAAGAGCAGTTGAATGGACTGGACAACGCCTTGAAAGGAGGAAATAGGATGAACATCAACAAAAGCGAAACAAGAATTGTCGAATTAAATCAGCTAGTGCTGAGGGAGTTAGATCAGGAAACGAGACACACACAAAATAGTAGATGAGTTTTGCTATTAGGGGAGCAAAATAGCAGATAATGGCCGAAGTAGAGAGGATATAAAATGTAGACGTGCAATGGCAGGAAAATCGTTTCTAAACAAGAGAAACCTGGTACCATTGAATACAGATTTAAGTGTTAGGAAGTCTTTTCTCAAAGTAAAACGTAGTGCTACAGAAGAATGCTGAAAATTAGGTAAGCAAATCACGTCAATAATGAAGGGAAATGCTGAACAGAGATATGGAGAAAAAAAGTTATGCCATAACCTGATTAGAAGAAGGGAACAGTTGACAGAACACATTCTGAAACATTAAGAGATCACCAATCTAGTAATGGCGGAAAGCGCAGGGGTTAAAAATAGTAGAGAGAGACCGAGTAAGTAGATTCAAAAGATGTAAGTTACGGAAGTTATTCGGAGATGAAGAGGCTTGCACAGAATACAGTAGCATGGAGAGCTGCATCAAATCAGTCTTCGGACTGAAGACCACAGCAACAACACTTTAGATAAAAAAAAGTGCAATTTCATGTTATGCTTCTGAAACTTACCAGATGGTAAGCGAAACGTACAAAATTTCCAACTTGTAACACGCTCCAATGTAGCGTCCCTAGCCTATTAGGCCCCTAGACGCAAATTATTTATTCCCGTAGGAGTTTGGACGATATTAGTGAATCCGCACTGAACGAAATGTCACGTAGCTGTCACGCTATCAGTATTTAAGGTCAAGAATTGCTCATAGCTCTTAAGGTATGCGTTTTCGAACCCATGTTTATTTGACTTTTTTATTTCGAATGATCATTCCTGTCATATCGCTTCTGAAGCAAGAGAGATCCCAACCCGTGTCACTGTCGCACACGGCAATGTTAGTAACGGTTTGCCGTTTGTTTGTGGACAAATGAGACCTATAATGGCTTTATATTCTGCACTCAGATTTACACGGTACAGCTACTGAAGTAGTCTGAAAAACACACCCGTCTGTACTTAATCTATTAGGCCAAATGCATCAGTCGGAATAGAATATCTCATTTTATGCGCTAGAATAGAGGGGAAAATAGTGTAAAATTTCAAGATCGAAAAGGTGTCCTGCCAATAAATTGGAAACATCAAATCTTAAATTTATCCATGCTTCATAACTGCTGTTTGAGGGCTGCGACTGTGTTATAATATTTTTATGAAATAATATATACTGCAACAGGCACGTGTTACTAATATTTTATTAGCACGACGCATTTCGGCGGCGTGCACCTGATGATGGCAGCATAATTTCGAAACACGTCGTGATAATAAAATATTAGAAAAAAGTGACTGTTGCAGTATATATCATTTCATAAAAAAGACATCAAATGCAATAAACCTTTTTTCGAAGTTTACACCCTGTGGCTCCACTTTTAGGACTATTCATGCTGTCTATTTTCGTTAATATCATATAGGATTCTTTCAATCGTTCCGGCTTTTTTCTGCTGCCGTTTTTTAATTTTCGTTTCATACCACATAACGGGGCAAAAGGGCCAAACAGGAATTGCTAGAGGGCAACTATAAGGACTTATAACTATACATCGCTAATGGGAAAATAGATACCACCGATAGGAAAATGAAAGAGGCCTTTAGAGAAAAGGGAGGCACATATATAAATATCAAGAGCTCAGATGGAAAACCAATTCTAAGCAAAGAAGGGAAAGTTGAAAGGTGGACGGAGTATAGAGATAGGTCTGCACACGGGAGATAAACTTAAAAAGCGATGTTATGGAACTGGAAGAGGACGTAGATGAAGATGAGATGGGGGATACGATACTCCGAGAAGAATCTGACAGAGCACTGAAAAATAGACGTCGAAGCGAGGCCCTGAGGGTAGACGACATTCTGTCGGAACTGCTGGTAGCTTTGGGAGAGATAGCCATGACAAAACTCTTCCATCTCGTGCAAGATGTATGAGACAGGCAAAATATACCCAGGCAGCAAATAATAATAATAATAATAATACTAAAATAGAAAAGGTGCTGACAGCTGACAGGCGTGAATATTACCAAACTATCAGTATAGTAAGTTATGGTTGAAACATACTAACACGAATTCCTTACAAAAGAATGAAAAAACTGGTAGATGCAAACTTTGGGGAAGGTCAACTGCGATTCAGAAATGCAGGAACACGAGAGGCAAGAAGAAAGATTAAGGAAAAATAAGCCTACATTTACGGCATTTATTGACTTGGAGAAAGCTTTTACAATGTTAACTGGAGTACTCCCCTTGACTTTCCGAAGGTTTAAGGGTAAAATAAAGGGAGTCAAAGGCTATTTACAGCTGGTACAGAAACCAGACAGCAGTTATAAGGTCCGAGGGGCATGGAAGGGATACAGTGGTTGAGAAGGGGGTGAGACAGGTTCATATGACTCCAAGCACTATTGGACTTAACATCTGAGGTCATCAGTCACCTACACTTACAACTACTTAAACCCAAGAACATCACACATATCTATGCCCGAGGCAGGATTCGCACCTGCGACTATAACAGCAGCGCGGTTCCGGTGTACAGCGCCTAGAACCGCTCGGCCACAGCCGTCGGCGAGTGAGACAGGATTGTAGCCTATCCCAGATGTTATTCGATCTGTACATTGAGCAAAAAAAGCTGGGGTAAAAATTAAAGTTCAGAGAGAAGAAACAAAAACTTTGAAGTTTGCCGATGAGGTTTTAATTCTGTCAGAGACAGCAAAAAACTAGGAAAAGCAGTTGATCTGAGTGGATAGAGTCTTGAAAGAAGGACATAAGATGAACTTCAATAAAAGCGAAACAATGATAATGGGGTATAGACCAATTAAATCACGTGATGCTGAGGGACTTAGATTAGGATGCTTAAAGTAGTGGGTAGGTTTTGCTATTTGGGCAGCAAAATAACTGATAATGGCAGAAGTAGAGAGGATTTAAAATGTAGACAGTCAATGGCAATAAAACCGTTTCTGAACAAGAGAAATCTGATTACACCGAATATAGATTTAAATCTTAGGAAGTCTCGTCTGAAAGTATTTGTATGGAGTTTAGCCGTGTATGGAAAGAAAACATGGACGATGAACAGTTTAGACAAGAAGAGAATAGAAGCTTTTGAAAAGTGGTGCTACAGAAGAACGCTGCAGATTAGATAGGCAGATCAAGTAAATAATGAGGAGGTACTGAATAAAACTGGTAAGAAAACAAATGTGAGGCACAAGCTGACTAGATGACGGGAACAAGTCGCAGGACAAGTTTCGAGACATCAAGTGACTACCATTTTTGTAGTGGAGGGAAGTGTAGGGGGTAAATATCTCATAGGGAGATCAATAGATGAATACAGTAAAGAGATTGAGAAGGATGTACATTGCAGTAGTACTCGGAGCTACAGAGGTTTGCACAGGTTAGATCAGCATGGAGAGCTGCAGCAAACCAGCCTTCGGACTGAAGACCACAACAAACGCAATCAGGCTGTGAATAATTTTTTTGCAAAATTTTTCTGGCTCTATTTCATAACTCTGCGTACCCTAGATTTAATCATATTAGGATGAGATTCTGAGTCACTGAATAAAAAAGGTGGAATCAACGTTCATATTAATAACAAGACATGATGTAGTTTGCCTATACAGCTGGATGCGCTTACCGCCTGGATATCAAAGTAATCTGACCTAAAAATATTAATTGAATTACTGTCAGTCGTGTGAGCAATAATACGTTTTGTGTTGTTCTTGTCAGATTTAGTTCCTGGTACTCGACAAGTTTTCAGACTTATCGAATCAGATGTATGAAAAATAACAATTTCAGAATTTTGACCCCTCTTAGAAAAATTTCTGTGGTCACACATGAGTGCATGCAGTTTCCCTCGCTCTGTCCACCAGGAAACTGTTAGAGACTGACCCGTTATCACTGATAGCAGAATTCCTATCCGATTTTAAACCGACTGTCTTCTAACGACCACCGTTCTTGCGCCGTGTTACGTAGTTGCTAGTGTACGGCATTCCTTGTAGATACGCTGGACAGTGCTCGTTGATACACCAGCATATCACGTAACTTCATTCACGGATTCGTCAACGGCGCTTCAAAACATGATGCCTTCTTTTTTTCCCTTATGTCACGATTCCAAGTCGACCCACCTTACTTCACTAATTCGGTACACATGACTGGCATATGCATACCGGGTGGTTATATGCATACCGGGTGGTTATATTTAAAATGCAGTTACACAGAGAGGTCCAGTGTTGGCTATAATTATCTTATGTCAGCGAAAGTTGGTAGATGTATGCGTTAATGCGGAACCTGTTTACACTGGAAGAAAATTATTTCCAATTTTGACCCCCAGGTGCAAATCTGGCGCTATGAATGAAAGAGACTTATAGAAATGTTTCCTTATGTAATGGTTTACGAACGGAACGAGTGCAGGAAAGATTAAACAAGTGGTAAAAGCATATGTTGATTTTATTACCAACCGCAGCTTACACAGTTTGTTCAGTATGAGCACTGAGGACATCGATGAGATGCTGCATCCGCGAAACGACGTCATCATCAGCTGCTCGCAGCAGTTCCGGTGAAATCTCAGCGACGTGTTTCTGTATGCTGGCATTTAGGTCAGGCAGTGACCGAACGAGTCCCTGGTAAACACGTTCTGTTAGATATCCCCATAGCCGAAAGTCACATGGATGCAGATCAGGTGATATTGCAGGCCAAGCACCTGGAAAACATCTAGAGATGACACGTTCGTGGAAGGTTACATTAAGCAGGTGTTTCCCCATCTTGCCTGAAAACAGTCATCACCTTTGATCCGTGCTAGAAACCGAAGGGCAAATTCAGAATGCTGCTGCGGATCATGAGGTTTCAGTTGCTGCACAGTGTGGATCTTGCACGGGTGCCAGACTTCTCAGTCAGCGATACTCTCTCAGTGCAGCTCTGTAATTGCTACCCTTAAGGTGAAACATTGTCACGGACAGCGCACAAAATCTCTTCTCGATAGCCTTACCGTTCACGCACGTTATGGCCTCTAAAGTGACAGCGTGGATGTCATACCATCGTGCAAGCCGTGTAAAACGCTAGCTTTGTACTTGGTGGCCACATTAGGAACATTTTTTTTTTTTTTTTTGAGCTTAAATCGGTTCCGTATTAACGCGTTAGGATACCTACCAAGTTTCGCTGCCATTCTATAATTACAACCCACATTGGACCTCTGTGAGTAGCTACAGTGCTGTACTTCATTATAACCAACTTGTACCACTTTACTGCCATCACATATCAGCGGTAGATGGTCACAAGACCGGCCGGTACCACTTCTACTCACCAACTATAGAGCTGGAAAGCGGTCAGTGTGCCCTTTTAACAGGACGGCTAATAGTTTGTACGATAGGCTTGTAAGACTAAGAAAAGAGATCGTAAATACGAAATGTCTTCATTACACTTAAAACTCATCACCAGTCGTCCCAATGCACTTTTGGCAACATTTAAATCTTTTGGGGCAGAGGACATAACTTAACTGAGTATTTGTCATATTCTGTGTGGTTCTTCAGGCTTCACCAGCTACTGGCTCCCTAGTGGGTCCGTATAACAACGGGGTCACGTTTCCGTAGCTCGGCTGTCGAATGCCACACACGTGGCCAGATACACGATGGGTTTTTGAGTATTTTACAACAGTCTGGAATACTTAACAAGTGTAATCATTTTGACAGAGACCGACGAACCAAACTACGGCTGCACGAGTTATCATACGTTTTTTAGTTAGTGCAAGAGCGTCACGGGAAAGATGAACGGCACCCTCCCTCCTCCAACCAAGACAGAATTTGTGTAGTCCAACTGTCCGCGCCTTGCGTTATCCCACGCGAAACTGCGCGAACGTTTTCTAAATGTTTTAGAAATGTGTGACAGAGGCGGGACGTGGGTAACAGCCCGGTATTCACCGTGTGGGATGTGGGTAACCACCTAAAAACCACATCCAGGCTGGCCGGCACACCGATCCGCTTCGTTAATCGGCATGCCGGATTCTTTCCGGAGCCGGTACGCCTCCCCGCATCCCAGGAGCGGCGTGGTAATGCGCGCGGCTATCCGGAAGGGGTCCATGTGTTGCCTTCTGTTCGCGATTCAAATTTTGAGGCATGCACTGGATCGTCTGCTTGCCCAAACTTAGCGAGTACTGGTATTAACAGCATCCTCGCTAATTCCACAGTCCTGCGAGATCTGTCTCGTGAAGAGTCGAAATTTTATGACAACAGTCACCAGTACTGTACGTTGTATGTCGTTGTGTCTGTTTTAGGTTGTCTCAAACTTAACGATTTTCAATAGTTTCCTTTCCGTCTCGAAATTCCACGAACCTGTCGCAAACACACATTTTGCCTGTGGCTTCTGCGCAGCACGCTTTCACGACTGAAGTATCTTTGTATTCGTTTTCCTCACTTTTTAAGGATGCTATATGTTTGTGTGTTACTCTATTGCACCATGAACGAAGCATGAGTTTCACTGTGTTTCACTGCAGTAGAAAACTCTGCTACAGCTTATTGTGTTCGAAGCAACATGATACTTTTGGACGTATCTCTGTAGACGCACACACATACATGTATTTTAACATACATTTCCATCAAGACATCTATCCATCTATGAACTTTTAGATGCACCTTGCGTGAACGACTTAATCGATAGCAATACTCTCAGTGGCAGTCTTTTCACGTGTATGACGCGTCTTTTCAGTGGAAAAATATTGACATGGTGTACACAGAAGCAGTTAGCTCTTACTGCGGGTAAATGTAAAGGTGTACGTTTCGCGAAATGTAAGAAGCGCGGTAGCCTTTCACTAGTTAATTCCAATTGGTGATATCCATATCATACGAATACCTGCAGAAACGACGCGTTTCTACGTGAAACATCAGTTCGGGTTAGACTAACTGAATAAATACGAAAAAGATTATCACGAATAGTCACATTCTTGTTTCAGTCAAATGGGAGTAACGCAAACCTTCAAAATCAGGAGCTGGCAGCTACCTGAAGTGGCCTAACGTCTTGCGAGAATGTACATGTAAAACACCAGGATTCTGTTTTCAGGACGAAATCTACCCATATTCGTGAAAAATACGTAATGAAACATAACAATAGTTAACTTGGAGATATATGACCAATACTGTTTTTCACCCTCCATCCGCGAATGGAGAGGGGAAATAGGTTAATACCGGTATATAGTAAAGAAAATAGTATCCTCTGCGATACACTCGAAAGAACAAATGTAGGTGCTTCAGTGTAAAAACTGGCCTCCTGTTAGCGGAAATTTCTGTTAGGTTATCAGCTTTAAACGGTAATTAACTTCCGTCTTAAATTTGCGTAAGAATGTGAATGCCTCGACGAAAATGACTGCCATTATTTTTGCTAGCGTTACCACCCATATGGTCTGACTTGAAATATTTATGCAGCTGGAATTATAAAGTTCGCCTTGGTGGGAAAAAGTAGCTCCGTTGGAAGTTTTATGGGACTATCATTTAGTTCTCACAGGTTTTCATAACTGTTATCAATTTATGATCCAGGGATAATATCATAGATAAGAACATGAAAGTTAGACTTTTTTATGAGGAGGCTCATTGACATGTCCAGAGTGACAGTATCGTATCTTCACGCCTTCTTTCTTCATGAGCTCGAAAAAATAAGGGAGGGATTTTGACGGTATTTTGTCTGTTAAAGTACTAAAAATTGTGTGTCATCCATTAAAGCAAGACAAAATACGAAATAAAATGTGTTAATATTCTCAACTATGAAACTTCATATCAAAGTATTTGTATTTAAATAATGCAGGATCCACCTAAATGAAATTCACAGATAGCTTTCAACAATTTAGAGACTAATTTCAGTCTGCATTTGTCATATCCAGACTGAAGCATCAAAGTATCCCCACAAGTTTCCTGACACACAAAATAATTATCATTTCTGTTAAGCACAATAGTAATAAATGGAGACCAAGCTCCCTAGTTAACTACCAACACCACTTCACTACCAAGCGTCAGTTAATTGAAGCAGTCTTATTATCATTCTTTAACAATACAGATTCCTATACAGGCGTTACATAAATGAAGAATGGTTTTAAATTGATATTGTTGGCATATTAACAAAATGGTGCAATCAGACGAACCATCAAACACGTGGAGTAGTCTCTATATTTAGCAAAGAAAGGAAAATTCTCAATTCTCCTGTGGAAAGAAAGATTTATTATAATTTTATTCTTACGTCCTGCAACCAATCTCTGCTTATCACACTATTCTCCTCAACAGAACTTTGCATTAAATTGGAAGGCCCATTGAATCTATTCAAAATATTCCCTACAGCTACAAAAAAAACTTCCCATTATTGAAATGAAATGCATGTAAAGGCAGCATGACCTACAGACAACTTCAATAACCAATCTCACACCCCATCTGAAGCAATAGCAAACTGAAATCCTCACACTACGAATTTCCCCAAGTCCAGAAAGCTACATTTAAAAGGAATCAAAAGCACATTAATATTTGCAGCTTGAATAATTTTAATTGTAGTATACTTGTTTAATACATCATTGCAAATTTATATGTGCAGTAATGAAAGTTAAAGCCCAAAATTTTGCAAAGAATGGACCTGAATACAGACGCTAGCAGAATTCACATGAAATAATTGAAGAATGTTCTTACACACGAGTTCTCAGAAGCACGAAATACTGAAATCCTGGCTAGAGGTTTACAGACGAAATTCAACATTTGACAGCATTTTTCCTAAAAATGACTAAATTTTTGAGTGAAATTGGTTATCACACAACAGAATGCCTCAAACGATTCCAAAAATCGCAATCCTGGCGGAGTAAGCCACATGAAATCGTTAACACTGACAGGATAAAACATATAATTACAGAACTTGACCTCAGCTGAGTAATATACCCATTAAGGCATACCAGACAAGGGTCGTCAGATGGAAGCCTTCACTACTAAGGGTTTTTAATTGGTTAAGAGTGCATATGGGTCATGACTCCGGTGTTAATGCCCTGAAAATATTCCCCTTTTTACAAGATTTTACTCATAAATGCAAAAATAACGGGATATGACTACCTTCAACGAATTTTGTGGTAATGAGCGTACTTTCTCTTCACAACAGAATATAAAGAGGCCTTTAACTCGTGTTAAAGCAATACAAAATTATATGCAAGTTCTTCAAGTGTGGTAATAGAACCTGTAAAGTGCGATGCAGATGGAACTGCTGTTCTGTACGGCCTATTGTCTATTAACAACAGAATGATTTCCTAAAGTAAAGTCGTATGGCGTGAATGGGTGGGAGTCCCCGAAGGGCAGGTTCAGCCGACTCACTGTAAAGGTTTTGCCTATTCTGCGCGCCTGCAGGAACCTTTCTTTCACAAAGAGTGAGAGCTGTGTGTGAGAGTGTATCTTTTAAGCGCAGCCGACTGTAATGGTGATCGTGCGTGCGCGCGCGTGCGTGTTGGAGAAGACGAAAAAAAGGAGAGGGTGAAACCCGGTGGCGGCACCTAGCGCGACGCCTCAAGCTTAACGTCCCCACGTGACGGACGGGTCATCATCAACCTTGTCGCATGCCCTCACTTCATGAAACTCTGCGGAGAGGTTTAGAATTCAATCCAGGACACTGGCGCAGAGGCAGGTGATCAGAGACTTCACGACGCCCAGTCCCCTGGTCCTCTCTGCCGTAAAGGTAAAGCGAAAATTGTCAGCAGCACACGGCTTACACCCACCCAATACCAGTCAGGCCCGACGGTGCTGAACTTGGGTGATCTGAAGGGAACTGGCGTATTCACCTGGGCACGGCCGTTGAAATATCTGAAATGCAGTGTCTCGAAGTTTTCTGCAACCTGTGATGTACCTTAACTAGGCTGAAAATCGTCTAGAAAAGTAGCAGATTTTTCATCTGATGAAGACAGTTTTTACTGTCAAGGATTCTCCTCAAGGCAGACAGTCTGTAATAAGATGCTCTCGCACCTGCTGTTACTCAGGACAAAGACTAAACGAGCACACGTGCCACTGGTTCCGATAGTTCGCAGACGTACGTGACTCCGGCTGAGCTTTCATTCATTATATAGTCAGAACTACTATGATTTTGACTACAAATATTTTAAATCTTTAATCGTGTATGCACTTTATTACGATCACAGGTTTTGGCGCTGCACCACAAATCTTGTTACAGCTTCTGTTTCTGTAATTTTTATAGAAACGTATTAGGTTGCATACTTGTCATTTTTATTTTTATTTTATTTTATTATGTTTATGGTCGCAAAACCTAAATAAACATTCAAGTCAATTTTTAATGTGAACTCATGTGATTTTTTAAACAACTGCATATTTTAAAATTATGTTATTCAGTATACCAGACGTTATGAAGCATGCCACCTGTCTTGTCTATCGATGATTATATAAAGCTACCAAAACCATCATCTGCAGAATTTCCAAACTGTGTGCATTACTAGATGTGTAGATAACTTACGATAGAATGCAGTGAGCAATGGGGAAAATTGGTATGTTTGCACATTGTAAATGTCCGTCCTGACATAGAAGGTGAAGCGTCCAGAAGTCATGGTCGGATGCCAATGTGGCTTTGTCCTCGTACCCTCAGTGGGCAAGTAATTGATTAGAGCTGTAATTCTCTGTGACAGGTAGTTTGGCCACCAGAGTGCAT
This sequence comes from Schistocerca serialis cubense, assembly GCF_023864345.2. Classification (NCBI taxonomy): domain Eukaryota; kingdom Metazoa; phylum Arthropoda; class Insecta; order Orthoptera; family Acrididae; genus Schistocerca; species Schistocerca serialis. Next base: position 759,866,038 of record NC_064643.1, read on the forward strand.
CAGTGTTGGTCGTGTTTAGTACTGTTACCAGGTCTGTTAGGGCGCATAAAGGGAGTGAACAGCGTTAGATGCTGAGTGGTCACTATGAAGGGCCCAGAGCTTATTCGTGTAAAACAGCGTTATCAGCACCTGCCAGAGTTTGAAAGGGGCCTCAGTCTGGGTATCCATGTGGACAGCTTATCAAATCGTCCAGTATCCAGATTTGTGGGCCTTTCGGATCTGAAAGACGTGCTATGCTGAATCGCATGAGAACATGAGGGAAGGCATACTCTTTCTCAAGATTATGTTCAACCATGTCTGACTACCACAAGGCAGGATCACCAGATTGTGCACCGAGCATATCGTAAGCACTTTACATCTGTGCCTGTCGTCTGAGAGCAAGCAATGGACTCTGTGTAACATTTTCTGCCATTCCGCACCATTAGTCAGAGACCAGCAGCAACTGGACTGGGGCATACCATCCAATCCATACGCCACCATTGACACCATGACTTGGAAGCGTCGACTCCTGACGGAAAGTGTCGTATTGCGTTCAATAATGAATCACGGTCCTACTCTACTCCGAATAAGTATCACTGGTGATCTGGGAAGTTGTCCCATTCCTCCGATGTTTTGGAGATGTACAGCAGTGTTACTCCAGCCGTCATTGTGTGGGGATACACCGAGTATGACCTTACATCATGGCTAGTAGTGACTGACGGAACTCTGATGACACAACGGTGCATCACAGACATCCTGCATCCTCATGCGCTATTTCTCATACGACAGTATTGGGGCGGTATTTTTCTACAGGACAATGCTCCTCCACAGATGTCATGTATCTCTGTGACCTGCCTGCATGACGTTGAGGTACCCCAGTGGCCAGCAAGATTCCCAGATCTATCCCCGAAAGATCATGTGTGCGATCAAGTTGAAAGTCAACTCCTTCCCAGTGCCAATATCCAGGATATCAAACGTTATTTCCAACAGTTGCGGGCCAGCATGGCTCGGCCCAGGAGGATATACAATGGCGTTGTAACACAATCATTGCTTGCATGCAGGTCAGAGAGGGCGGGGGGTTGTAGGGAGGAGGGGGGTGTAGCGTCATACTAATAAATCATCTTATACTGTCAAGTCCTTTGTAAATTTGTCTCGATTTTGTAGTCACTGTTATAATATCACATATCCTCTCAAGGACCGAAGTTTCATTTAGTTTCCCTCTCCCCATCTGGATGCCTCACTTTTTGTCAGTTAATGTGTATTACTTGTAGAATCACACATGTGATTTGTAGTGTGTTATTCTTGCTGTGATTTATTTTCATTTACGCGTCAAGTTCCGTAGCAAGAAATTGAGGAGCAGATCTCCAAGGTCATGGAACGTGTCAGTACTTGAAATTAGATCATAAAAGTAATAAGAGATAAAAATGCAATATTTATGAACCCGAAAAAAGTCAAGCCATAAGTTTAAGTAAACGCAATCAACAATACAACACGAATCAGCTTAATTTTTCAAGGAACTCCTCGACCGAATAGAAGAACCGACACATGAAGAAACTCTTCAGTTTCGGATTATGCTTATCCTTTACGGATATTTTGGAACCGTGACTGTATATTAAATGTAAATAAGTTATACAGAACTGCAACCAGACACTTTTTTGAATAATTATGTTTTATTCCATGAACCGGTTTTCGAACCTTTTCAGGTTCATCTTCAGATGGTTTCAGGAAGTTACATCATTACTAGTAGCATAATGCTGGGTGCTGGCTCTACGGCAAAAAGATGGGCCACATTTTAATGTATCGCCATGACTATAGCTTATCTGTCGGTACAGATGTAACCGAAAAAAGCCGCCTATACTGTCGCAGTAAGTAAAAACTAAATTTACATCCATATCGAGAGATAAGCTATAGTCATGGCTATACATTAAAGTGTGACCCATCTTTTTGCCATAGAGCCAGCACCCAGCATTATGCTACTAGTAATGATGTAACTTCCTGAAACCATCTGAAGATGAACCTGAAAAGGTTCGATAACTGGTTCATGGAATAAAACATAATTATTCAAAAAAGTGACTGGTTGCAGTTCTGTATAACTTATGTACATCTAAAGTTTCGATTTGAAAGCGCGTGGATCACTGCTAAGATTTTTGAATTCGAGTGGCAGCTTATTGAAAATGGATGTAGCAGTATACTGCACATCTATCTGCACAAGAGTTAAGGAAGTCCGATCGAGTTTACTACCTATCTGATCACCTAGAAGTTTGAACTGTTCATTTTCACTAAGCATATACCCATTCTGTGAAATTAAAACGTCAGGAGTATTCCCGCTTCGGACCCTATAATTTCATGAAGTTCCGATAGGAAGCGACGACGCTGTACCTAGCCTTCAAACTGGCATCCATAACGGAGATACGTTCCAAGCAGAGAGATGTCACTGAGTTTCTTTTAGTGGAAAACCAGAGCATCTCAGGTATTTATAGGCGCTTGTAGAAAGTCTACAGAGTCCCAGCAGTCTACACAGTCTACACACGGCGAGTCGTTCCGCGGGGCGTCAGTCATCATCGCTACAAGCTCGCCCAAACCTGCCCAATCCAGCCCGTACTGGCCGGCCCTACAATGCTGCGACTCCTGCGGTGTTGGAAAGTGAGGACACTCTCATTCGCGGTGACTGGCGGATCGCAATCAAACACCTCGCTGTACAGCTGGACATCTCTGCTGGTGGTGCTGACACACTCGTCCACCAGTTGGAATAGAGGCGTCTACTCGCTGGGTTTCTCGCCGCCTAACAGACCATTAAGAGCAACGAAGGACGATCTGTGCGAAATTGTTTGCGCGTTATGAGGCTGAGCGTGACAATTTTTTGGTCGAACATCTTCGCAGGTGACGGAACAAGGGTTGATCACTTCGAATCGGAAAGAAAACTGCATAGCCGAGCAGTCTAAGGCGCTGCAGTCATGGACTGTGCGGCTGGTCCTGGCAGAGGTTCGAGTCCTCCCTCGGGCATGGTTGTGTGTGTTTGTCCTTAGGATAATTTAGGTTAAGTAGTGTGTAAACTTAGGGACTGATGACCTTAGCAGTTAAGTCCCATAAGATTTCACAAAAAAAAAAAAAGAACTGCAATCCAAGGAGTTGCCTCACAACACCTCTCCTCGAAGAAAAAGTTCAAAGCCGCACACTCAGCCGGTAAAGTCATGACGACGGTCTTCTGGGACCCTGAAGGGGTCCTCTTGTCTGATGTCCTCCCTCATGGTGCAACTCTGAAGTTCGCTGTGCTATCCTCAGGAAACTGAAGAAACTACTTCAGCGCGATCGTCGCCAAAAAATTATAAACGAACTTGTCCTTCTCCATGACAATGCAAGGCCTCACCCAACTCAGCGCACCTGAGAGGAAGGAGCTCGCAAAGCTTCATTCGACTATTCTTCCTGATCCACCCTACAGCTCGGATCTCACACCTTCCGACTTCCATCAGTTTGGCCCAATGAAGCAGGAACCGGGAAGCAGTAGCCTATGGGGGTGATGGGGACGTTACTGATGCAGCAAGACATTGGTTCCAACGTCGACCAGCAGAGTGGCACCATGGGTGTACAGAAGCCCCCCCTACGACCCCCTCCCCCCCCCCCCCCCGCCACTAAGGTGGCGCAAGGCAGTCGCACTGAACGGAGGTTATGTTGAAAAATAGTGTTTTGTACTGGGAAATGAAGTCTTGGAATCCTGTATAAAATCAACCAGCTTGCAGAAAAAATTGTCCTACATTAGTTGTTCAACGACCCTCGTAATTTTAATGAAAATGCCACTATAAAAATGGTTCAAATGGCTCTGAGCACTATGGGACTTAACATCTGAGGTCATCAGTCCCCTAGAACTTAGAACTACTTAAACCTAACTAACCTAAGGACATCACACACATCCGTGCCCCAGTCAGGATTCTAACCTGCGACCGTAGCGGTAACGCGGTTCCCGACTGTAGCGCCTAGAACCGCTCGGCCACCCCGGCCGGCAAAATGCCACCATAAGCAAGGCTCCCAGTGTGACATTATATCCGTCAGTGAAATGCCTACAGCATTTATTCTTTCTTTGACCATAGAGGCTCAACTGACGGTCTCAAAGTGGTCTGAAATATTGCTAAGGTTTCTCTGAAGTTTTTTTCTGCGATAATTTCGTCATAGATAAATGTCTCTTATAATAGTGGTTCTGTCACACATCCCAGTTACGCTTCTTTGCTAAGAGTATCAAGAAGTCCGCAACTGAGTCCAAAACGGAGCTGAATACTCCTCAGAAATTATTTTCCTTAGCATTCACCAGTTCAGTTATCAGTAGAAACTGTTTTGAAAGTTAAGAAACTGAAAATCCGTTTGATTATCCGTATCCGCCATTTAAAGGGGACCTTGTGCAAAGAGCGCAAATTGGGTTTGGGGACAGCTAACAGGTCTTTTGAGTATCCGTGCTAATTACCATGGAGGGCACTGTTTGTTCGATGTAGAAGCTTATACTCTAGCTCTGAACATTTTATAGAACGTTGCGAAAAAGGAGTGTCTGTAGCGTCAGAGCAGCCGCCGGCACGGCAGCGCGGCGCAGCCACTGAGCGGGCGCAGAGCCGCGAGCGCCGACCGGCGGGCTCTGTTTCGTTCCGTGATGCTCGTCACGGCACGTAGCCAGTGCGCGGCTGGCGGCGGCCGGGAAATTGTAGCGGATAATTAAAGCAGGCGAGTGCGCCGACGGCCGGTCTGGCGTGTTTCGACATCCGATTCGAGTCAGACCGGCTCCTGGAAAATAATCGAGCGGTGCAGCCGCCCTGCCGGCTACTGGCCGCTGGACGCCGCCGGCTGCTCCAGCTGAGAGCGCCGCCGCCGCCGAAGCCGCCGCTGCTTCGCCCAGAGTGCGCTGGTGTGGCCGCAGCAGCCTGGACACGGGAACGTCACCGTGATGCGTAAGAGACTCCCGAGTACCAGCAGCGCTCAACAAGTCATGAAACATACGCTACTGGCCATTAAAATTGCTACACCACGAAGATAACGTGCTACACTACAGACGCGAAATTTAACCGACAGGAAGAAGATGCTGTGATGTGCAAAACATTAGCTTTTCAGAGCATTCACACAAGAATGGCGCCCGTTGCGACGCCTACAACGTGCTGACACGAGGAAAGTTTCCAACCGATTTCTCATACACAAACAGCAGTTGAGCTGCGTTCCCTGATGAAACGTTGTTGTGATGCCTCGTGTAAGGAGGAGAAATGCCTACCATCACGTTTCCGAATTTGACAAAGGTCGGATCGTAGCCTATCGCGATTACGGTTTAACGTATCGCGAAATTGCTGCTCGCGTTGGTGGAGATCCAATGACTGATAGCAGAACATGGAATCGGTGGGTTCGGGAGGGTAATACGGAACGCCGTGCTGGATCCAACCGGCCTCATATCACTAGCAGTCGAGATGACAGGCATCTTATCCGCATGGCTGTAACGGATCGTGCAGCCACGTCTCGATCCCTGAGTCAACAGATGGGGACGTTTGCAAGACAACAAGCATCTGCACGAACAGTTCGACGACGTTTGCAGCAGCATGGACTATCAGCTGCGGTTACCCTTGACGCTGCATCACAGACAGGAGCGCGTGCGATGGTGTACTCAGCGATGAACCTGGGTGCACGAATGGCAAAACGTCATTTTCTCGGATGAATCCAGGTTCTGTTTACAGCATCATGAGGGTCGCATCCGTGTTTGTCGACATCGCGGTGAACGCACATTGGAAGCGTGTATTCGTCATGGCCATACTGGCGTATCACCCGGCGTGATGGTATGGGGTGCCATTGGTTACACGTCTCGGTCAACTGTTGTTCGCATTGACGGTACTTGGAACAGTGGACGTCACATTTCAGATATGTTACGACCCGTCGCTCTACCTTCATTGGATCCCTGCGAAACCCTACATTTCAGCAGGATAATGCACTACCGCATGCTGCAGGTCCTGTACGGGCCTTTCTGGATACAGAAAATGTTCGACTGCTGCCCTGGCCAGCACATTCTCCAGATCTCTCACCAATTTGAAACGTCTGGTCAATGGTGGCCGAGCAACTGGCTCGTCACAATACGCCAGACACTACTCTTGATGAACTGTGGTATCGTGTTGAAGCTGCTTGGGCAGCTGTACCTGTACACGCCATCCAAGCTCTGTTTGACTCAATTCCCAGGCGTATCAAGGCCGCTATTACGGCCAGTGGTGGTTGTTCTGGGTACTGATTTCTTAGGATTTATGCACTGCGTGGAAATGTAATCACATGCCAGTTCTAGTATAATATATTTGTCCAATGGATACCCGTTTATCAACTGCATTTCTTCTTAGTGTAGCAATTTTAATGGCCAGTAGTGTATTTTTTTTCCGAAAGCAGGTTGGTTTTGTTTAGGATTCCAATACATCACATTGTTGCCCACGGTACCGCTCTACTGGTCGATGTCGCAGCCAACGTCCTGCTGCATCAATAACCTACTCGTCACCCACGTACTGCTTCCTGCAGAGTGCATCCTTCATTGGGCAAATAGATGGAAGTTAGAAGTAGTGGGACCTGGACGGTGGGTTGGATCGCAGCGGGTGCTCACGCTTCAGTACCCCAACTGTTGGACGAGTGTGTCAGCACCATCAACAGAGACGTCCATTTGAGCAGCTAGTTGTTTGATTGTCGATCATTCGAATGACAGTGTCCACACGTTCCAACGCTGCAGGGGTCACACCTCTCTGCGGCCAGCCGGCGCCGCGAGAGATGAGACAGGTTTACGTGACACCGTTGCTATGATGACAGACGCCTCACCGTGCTTTTGGTCACTGCCAGGTATCTGCAGAAACCCTGCAAGCGCATCTGAATATCTGCGATGTTCTGGTTTTGTGCCAAAAGAATCTCAAAGACAGCTCTCTGCTTAGAACGCACTACCGTTACAGACTCAGGCTACATATAGCTCAGCCATCTATTAGAAATTCCTGAAGGGCCTAAAGCAGGAATATTTCCACGTTTTTTAAACCGAAATTTGGCAGCAAAAAGGTGTTGCATTACTTACTGGACGCCTACCGTAATTCAATTTTTCGCAAATAACTAAGTTTTCCTTGGTTAACCTTATTACTTTCAAGCTATTAAATATTTTTTGCAACACTAGACATCACGTTGATCAATTCGACACCCTATTTGTCCATCCCCCACACTTTGTTTGGCTATGAAAATTTAGACAAAATTTTCCCCTCAAACCCCGACTGAAGTTTTTCTTAATTACCCAGGTTAAATTGAAGCAAATAAATCTCACTGGTCAGTTTGAGATCCCAGTTGCCCATTGTACATTCTTGGTTTGGCTACGAATATTAGGACAAAAATCCATTGTGAAATTTCTAGGGTGTGTTGTTTTCACTCCGCTCAAACATTTCACCAAAAAATGTTGCTATAATGATCTTTAACTAAGACTCTGGTGTCAGTACAATGGTACAGTCATCATGTAAACCTCGTCACACAGTTTTATGTCGGCTCAGAGCTGCGCTGTATTGCTAGAAAACAACATAAAATAAATGACAGTATGAGACACAAAGTTCATTCGACAGTGTAACACTCGTGAACTCTTTGAAAATCGCTTCATAACCAAGAGTCGTCGACAGCATAGGCACCAATCCACGGCGGCCGTTGTGGCCGAGCGGTCCAAGGCGCTTCAGTCTGGAACCGTGCGACCGCTACGGTTGCAGGTTCGAATCCTGCCTCGGGCATGGATGTGTGTGATGTCCTTAGGTTAGTTAGGTTTAAGTAGTTCTAAGTTCTAGGGGACTGATGACCTCAGATGTTAAGTCCCATAGTTCTCAGAGCCATATGGACCATTTGAGCACCAATCCACCGAGTAGAGTCCTTGAGAGAAAATCAAGCATCGTTTCTGCTTTCGCTGTCGTTGAGTCCGTCGGGCAGACCGCGATGGTAGACAGACAGCAGCAGATTCGTAGCGCCACGATGCGGCGTTTATCCCGGACAGCGGCCGACTGGCCACGCCCATAGTGGCCTATGGCTTCCTCACCACAGACCACAGGCCTCTGAGGGGGTGTGGCGTCCCGAGCGGGACGCTGTTCCACGTTGCTTAGCTCTCTCTGGCGGATACTGAACACAGCACATGCAGGGTGGATCAAAAGAACAGGAAATTTTGGAATGTATGCTGCCAAATATGTGAGGTACGTGGCGCTGCATGACACAGAGAAAGCTGCCCCCCCCTGTCTCCTCTGTATTGACTCTGAGCACTATGGGACTTAACATCAGAGGTCATCAGTCACCTAGAACTTAGAACTACTTAAACCTAACTAACCTAAGGACATCACACACATCCGTGCCCGAGGCAGGATTCGAACCTGCGACCGTAGCGGTCGCGCGGTTCCACACTGAAGCACCTAGAACCGCTCGGCCACAGCGGCCGGCTCCTCTGTACTGCCAGGATACAGGGAGCAATAGGAGGGTGTGCAGTGAGCCTTTGCGGTAAAAGCCTATTACTAGAATGGAAGTGTGGAGACCACCAGTCGAGAATTTCGGCGTCATTTCAACATCGGACGGCATGGTCGTGTTCCCTCGGCGCATGCAGTCAATGCCCGGGTCCAGAATTGTGAAGCTACGGGCTCTGCATTGAAAAAGCAATCTGCAGGCAGACACCGAGCGACTCGTAAGGGAGATTATATCGAGCCTGAGGCTGTGCGGAACGCTTTCGTAAGGACCCCTCGGCGCTCTATTCCACATCACGTTCAGTCTCTAGAGTTGCATCGTTCGAGTGTTTGACGATTACTGAAAGTTGATTTTAAAGTTCCATCCGTAAATGCTGCACACCGTTCAGTAATTTCAAACCGGTCCTGTGGCTGAGCGGTTCTAGGCGCTTCAGTCTGGAACTGCGCGTCCGATACGATCGCAAGTTCGAATCCTGCCTCGGGCATGGATGTGTGTGATGTCCTTAGGTTAGTTAGGTTTAAGTAGTTCTAAGTTCTAGGGGACTGATGACCTCAGATGTTAAGTCCCATAGTGCTCAGAGTCATATGAACCAATTTGAGTAATTTCAACCTAACGATCTGCTAATGCGCGGACAGTACGTTGAAGGCATGTTATCAAAAGTACATGACGATGACAATTTCGTTAAAAACGTCTGGATACCGGACGTAGCTCATTTATACGTCAGTGGCTTTGTCAATAGACAGAATTTTTGCTATTGGTCTCAGCAAAATCAACGACAGCTACACTAGCGTCTACTGCACAACAGCAAGGTTACTGTATGGTGCGCCATGCCATCGCGTGGTATTATGGCTTCTACTTTCTTGACGATGATGATGGGTGCGCAACTACAGTAACGTCTGTTCGATATGTTGCCATGGTGTAAAACTTCTTTGCGCATGAACTGCCCCATTTTTCTGCCAACAGTTAATTTCAATATGTCGGAGGAACTGCAAATACGTATATCGATGAGATCTGTGCGACGACTTTCCGGCAACTGTGTCATTTAAGGTACGGTGAGAGTGCATGGCCCCCAAGGTCGCCTGACCTGACAGCGTGCGATTTTTTCCTGTGGGTCCACCTTAGAAGCGCGGTTTTCCCTACTCGACCTGTTATCGCCGAACGACTTAAAACAAGAATTCGAGAGGAAATATCCGAGATTCCTATTGAAATGTTAAGTCGAGCCATTCCTAACGATCCTATGAGGCCGCAGGAATGTGTGCGCCGAGGGGCAGCTCATGTATCACGTGCGATATTCAAGAAATAAGAGTGGGTATGACATTCAGTAATGACATACTCTGTTCTATGATTGCCCCCATCCATTAATCTCCACTCCAAAATTTCCCGTTGTTTTGAGTCACCCAGCATAAAAAGTAAAAAGTCGTATGTAGCCAAAGGACTTAGTGCAGAGCTTAGAATATGTTTAAGTTGTACGAAATGAATGTGTCAGCTCTGCAGAACACTAATGATATCATTACGAGTTTTATTTCACACATAAATGTGCACAAATTTTTTTCCCAAATAAAGAGTAAGATGACAGAGCACCGAGAAATACTTTCGGGTACACAAATCCCTTCCGCCAGTTGCTGTAAGTGAACACCTGATCGTTCAATCGCGATCACAGATGATAAACAAAAGAGTTAGTTGGAAAAGCTAATGAAACATCCCTCAAATTCTATACGCAGTGCCGGCCGGAGTGGCCGTGCGGTTCTAGGCGCTACAGTCTGGAACCGCGTGACCGCTACGGTCGCAGGTTCGAATCCTGCCTCGGGCATGGATGTCCTTAGGTTAGTTAGGTTTAAGTAGTTCTAAGTTCTAGGGGACTGATGACCACAGCAGTTAAGTCCCACAGTGCTCAGAGCCATTTGAACCATTTTTCTGTACGCAGTAGCGATCGAGAGATAGCACATAACCTGGGTTGCATGTAACATTTAACAGAATTGTTACACACACTTATGACCACACTTAAACAACATCCCTACTTCCTTGTCTAATGCATTCTTCACTAAAAATACGTAACAATTATGGTTGTATTATAGACGAACGTAACAAAAATTTAGTTAGAAACATTATCCTATGTTCGTGTTGGCAACATGGTAATAACGTGCCATATGATCCAAACAACGCCGAATATCTTAACGCCAAAGAATGTGTGCTCCCATCACTGTTCTCACCTCCAATCTTTATCATAAGAGCCGCGTGGACAAATTAAGAAATCTACTACAATACAGTTGTGTAACTTCATGGTGTCATAACCTTTGGAAAATTTGGAAATTTGTGGTAGGGTCTTATGGGACCAAACTGCTGAAGTCATCGGTTCCTAAGCTTACGCACTACTTAATGTAACTAACTTACGCTGAGGACAACACACACACTCATGCCCAAGGGAGGACTCGAACCTCCAACGGCGGCACCCGCGCGAACCGTGACACGGCACCTTAAATCACGCGGCTAGTGTTGCTTCATCGTTTTTGCAGGATGCTCGATGGGACTCAGCCGTCCAATTTCAAACCGTTTCAGTCATTCTCATCACATTATTTGGCCTTGACTGATGTGATTGCACGAGTCCTAGGTGTAGCTTGTAAGCTCCGTGTCCAGTTCTGAAAACGGATTACCTATAAAAATAAGTCCGACGTATGCACTGAATTAGTATGTCTTCTGATATAAAAATTTTTGACCTATCATTTTATATAGTACCGAGATCTGACTGCAGTGCTCAGAAAATGTGACTTAGAACAGGAAAGACTTACTTAGCATAACGTATTCATAATGGGCACAGTACATAGTTAATTTATTTGCGTGAACCTTATTAATCATAGCAAACTTCCGAATTTACTTGAAAACATGTAAGCAAGGACGCCTGCAACCTTTATAGGTGCAATGGGCATGGTGTACCCGGACTGGTATTATAACTCACAAATACAACTAGTAAAATAATCATACTTTGTATGAAATGATGAACTGCAACTCTGCCACCTTCGTCTTGCTGCGTCACATACGTTTTGTTCGGGAAAACCGTGCTTAGAAGGACGATACGTAACACTCACCATGATCCATGAACATCTTGAAATTGTGCGTGCAGACAGTTTATAACAGAAGAAGCAGTCTTTGCTGATGGCGAAGTCTACTCCATATCGAGTGTTAGTGTGCTAACTGCAAAGTACAACACTGCGTGAATTCGTCTGAACAGATAGTGACAGGAAGCAATTTTTTTTATTTAGAAAGTTTTCGAGGGAAGTAGCATATAATTATTCCAAAAAGTTCTTTAGAGACGATAGAACATATATATTAATGCTGAAAACACTTAGGATAAGAAGTTACAACACATGAAAATTTGAAACAAAAGGAAGTCTACTTACCTCGAAAACCATTGAAGAATGGCCATTGGCTTCGAGTGTGACGAACTTAAATGCTCTACTATTCGGATGGATTAGTACCAAAACGAGTCTGTACTGCTCATCGAAGACAACTCGTTTCACAAAGGACGAAAGTAATATCTCCACGTTGAAGACACGCTTTAATGTCGTGAGACATTTCCTGAAGCTCTGCGTCTCTGACCTTGCAATACGAACCAGAAAAATCGGTACACGTAAATTACATGATATTCTGAACGACTAACGCAGTCGTATTGCAAAAGTGTTCAACCTCTGCCCAGCCATGTAGCATCTTACTAAAATCGTAGTGCCCCATTTACGGACCGACGCAAGCAGCGGATGGGAGAAGACTACACTGGACTAAACTATACTAGACTAGACACACTATTGTGTCATTCAGATCCACCGTTCCACAGTTATCGCTGGAGTCTGATTGACTCGTGGGGCCGGAGCTCAGAGAGTGCTTCCGACGACCCTCCCACAGAATCTGCCAAGGTCAGTTATGTTTGCAGAAATCGATAGCTCAGTACATTACGTATCTTTGTAGTGAGCCCACGAGTGAACCAGTCATGCTGGAGTGGAAGTTGCAAATGTGATAGATAACTTTCAAGCCCTTCATAGTTTATAACGATGATCGAAAAGAAGGAGAGATCTAAATGTAGTGTGGACGGTCTTATCTAAAAGAACCGTCGTAAGTAACGTCACCATCCGATGAACATACTGGCACAAGCTTTGTGTTACACCCTACGAGATGCAGAGAGATCTGGACGTTAACCTGCTATATCGGTACGCTGTTTTGTGATTAGTAATTGAACTCCGCCCCTTCTTGACGGCCAAATTCTGCTTATGAATATTTATCCCACCATTAGGATCCGAAACGGCTGCCTCCGGGTTGTGTGCGATCGCGTGCTGGGAGTCAGTGACCTCGCTCAAGGAGCAGCGTACCTCGGCGCTGACACGAAGAGATAAGTGGTTTCATGGGTCGTGCTGGAAAGCTCTGCTGTTGATGCAAAATCCATTATACTTCCAAGTCGCCTTGTCACTGTATCTGGCACGTTGTCCTCCCTCTTCCTCTCTTAATGCGATCCACACACTTGCGTCAATTAGCTCGCTGTGCATCTGGAATAATATGAGATATCCCTGCATGATAAGCATGTTGTTATTCAGTGATCTGAAAGACACAAAACTTGGAGCATACGACGTCTTATTGACATACTCAGGTTAGCAGAATAGACAGCAGAGAAACAACCAGACAGCTCACTGAAAGCTGAAGAGTTCCTTGGCCCTCGTTGCCAGTAGAGTGTGCTGCGTAAACAATGCTAAACGTTCTCTTCAGTGGGTCGTCCACTCTAGAAGGATCATCTGTGTGTCCATTAGCAGCAGAAAAAAATTGTCCATTCGAGAAGCGTCCCTTCGCGCCGGCGTACACTATGTCGACATAGTAGACTAAGACAGCATAAACGCTCTACCAAACACTGGAAGACCTACCTCGCAGTGTTTGCCTGCGATCAACAATGTTTAACTACGCATACCGAGAATTGTAACTCATAACTACACGATACAGAATCGCTGCCTTGACCCAGAGTATAAGAAACCGCCTCTACACGGACAGTTCATTCACCGTATGATCACCACTACTACGCAAACCGCCATACGGTGCATAGTGGAGGGTACAAAGTATCACCGTTAGTCATTCCGTGTTCCACTCGCAAATGGAACGAAACGAAAACGAAATGTCTGTATGCCGCAGTATAAGCCTTAATTTCTCTGACCTCGCCTTCGCGGTCCTTACGAGGAATGTACGTTAGTGGCAATAGAATCGTTCTGCTGTCAGCTGCAGATGCTGGTTTTCTAAATTTTATCAATAGTGTTTCGCGAAAAGAATGTCATCTTTCCCCCCCCCAGGGATTTCCATTTGAGTTCAAGAAACATCCCGTAGAACTTACGTGTCGATCGAACCTACGAGTAACATATCCAGGAGCACACACCTGAATTGCTTCGTTGTCTTCCTTTAAACCGACCTGGTGGGGATCCCAAACACTAGAGCAGAACTCAAGAATGGCTCGCACTTCAACAGATGAGCTACACTTCCTTAGAATTTTCCCAATAAGCCGAAGCAGACCAGTATTCTTCTCTACTCAAAAATGGTTCAAATGGCTCTGAGCACTATGGGACTTAACATCTATGGTCATCAGTCCCCTAGAACTTAGAACTACTTAAACCTAACTAACCTAAGGACAGCACACAACACCCAGTCATCACGGGGCAGAGAAAATCCCTGACCCCGCCGGGAATCGAACCAGGGAACCCAGGCGCGGGAAGCGAGAACGCTACCGCACGACCACGAGCTGCGGACTCTTCTCTACTGTCAACCTAGAACACTCATTTCATGTCATTTCGCTTTGCAACGCTACGCGTAAATATTTACTCGGCTTGACTGTGTCAACCATCACATCACTAACACCATGTATACCACATTCTAACATTATAGGATTGTTTCTCCTAATCATCTGCATTAACATACATTTTGTTACATTCAGAGCAAAGCTGCCATCCACCACGGCACATAGAAATTGTGTCTAAATCAATCTGCGTCGTTGTACAGTCACGCAACGACTGTACTTTCCCGTACACTAAAGTTGCTCCCTTTTTCCTTTAGTTTGTTTCTGTATACAGAGAACAAGAGCTATCCTGCCACACATCTCTGTGGCACTCCTGACCAAACCTCTGTCTTCGATGAACACTCCCTACCGAGGACAACGTACTGGGTTCTGTTACTCCGAGCCACTCACATAATGAGAACCTGTTGCGTTTGCTCGGACCTTTGTCAACGGTCTGCAAGCACTGTGTCATACGCTTTCCGGAAATCTAGGAATATGGAATCTGCGCGTAGACTTTCATCCATGATTCGCAGGATATTGTGAGAGAAAAGGTTAAGTTGAGTTTCGAACGAACGATGCTTCCTAAATCCGTGTTGATTTGTGGATATATGTTTTCGTCGCTCGAGGAAATTTGTTGTATTGAAACTTAGAATTTGCTCAAGAATTCTGAAACGAACTGGCATTAATGATATTGGTCTGTGATTTTGCTGTCCTGTTCTTTTAACCACCTTTTATATTGGATTCACCTGCACTTTTTTCGTGTCGCTTTGTACTTTCCGCTGAGTGATGAATAGAAGCTAAGTAAAGGACCAATGCAAAGGACTGCGCTTTGTAAAACAAATTTGGGACTCCATTCAGACCTAGCAACTTATTTGTTTCAGTTGCTCTTCAACGCCACGGATGTCTATTTCTATGTCCTCCATGTGGGAGTCTATGCGACAGTCTAAAGGCGATACGTCTATACGATTCTCCTGCGTGAATGAGTTCTTTAACACGCGATTTAAAAATCCATCCTTCGTTTTGCTGTCCTCTATTGCCACATCAGACCGGTCTACGAGCAACGAAATAGCGATATTAGATAGAACCAGAATTTTCAAGGATTCTCGACAAAATCTTTCGATAACATATAATGGTATAAGTTGTATGTTGCGCCATCGATATTTTTGTGGACGTACGGATAGCTACTAAATTTTTACCTTTAGTAATGTCGTAATTTCTGCGTACTTTTTGAACCGAGAGAGTAACAATCGCTGTTTTCTCAGCATTTTTCGAATTTTATTATAAACAATTGCGGATGTTTTCCGTCCTCAATCCGCTTACTCCGCACAATCAGTTTAAACTCTGCCAATAATTCCTCAACGTCCCTCGGGTCGGTACTAATGACGTCCATTCATTGTCTAAGTAAAATTTTGTTTCCAGCATAACAACACTTCTAGCCTTGTCTATGGATTTTTTAACTTTAGTAACCATCGTGGCCATGACTTCGTGACCACTAATCGCTTCCTCTATACTGTCTGTGTCGATAAGGTTTAGATCTATTTGTTGCTACGAGGCCTAAGATATTTTCATATCGCGTGGGTTGTCGCACAAGTTGCTTGATGCAGTTTTCGGAGAAAGCGTTCAGAACTCTTTCACAAGACTATCCGCACCACCTGAAATGAATTCACAGACGTTCCAGCTTACACATGGCAGATTAAAGTCGCCTCCACCTAATACTGCTCGAGCAGGATACTTCCACACCGCTGAGCGAAATCTTTCTTTGAATGATTCTAGAATTGTTACATCAGAATCGAGTGATTAATTTGGCTTCGTCTAGAGTTGTTACTTGCTTCCAGGTAAGTCTGCAGTCAGAATCAATTTCGATCTCGCTAGGCGTAATATTTTTGTCGATTGCATTGTAGTGAATACCACCCCCTCCCTGCTCTGATGTTAACTACCCAAGTAACGCAATCTTACGAGAACCTGTGTGTAAAAAAAAAAGAGTGGAACAGAATTGCGTAGCGAGGAAGGTGAATAGCAACGGGTGGATTAACTTTATAATAAACCTTCCCTGAGAGGGAACTTGTGAGGTGGAGACAGTACTGGTGACTGCATTTTCTCTGTTATAATTCTTACTACAAAGTTCAGGATGTGATTTATAATACTTACGGGTGTCAGTCACTATTCTTGATAAATGAAGTGCACGACTTCGAAATGGTGGTAGAGCAAAACTTCTGTAGAGTAATGTGTTCACCTCAGCGGCTTTCATTAGTGTGAAATTCAAAATATTCCCCGAATGCCGAAGAACAGTTCATGAACCGCGGCGTTATAATGTAACTACTCCTTGAGTCATTAGCCAAGAGTATGCATCACCGTCAGACAACAACCACGAGACCCAAGAGGGGATGTCTTAAATATGTATTTCACAGAGTCTAGCAAATCGGCCACAGATTAGATATTTTGCAGTCATCGTGTTGCTTTTTCACGCCAAGCATTAAATTTATGTAGGAAACAATAATGTTTATAAATGGAATACAGAAAGTTTGTGCATACAACACAGCAAGTGAGTGCGACAAGGTAAACTTAGGGAATATCTCACACGAAAATAAATTATCCACAAAAGAACTGTTCTCTCACCAAACACTGGGTGTGACTAATGAGCAAAATGCTTCAACACTCAGAGACCGAGCAAAGTAGCGTTGCGACAAGAGACTGGAATCTCACACGGTAGGGCCGGTATTCAAATCAGCTTCCAGCTTCAGAGATATAGGTTTACTGTAATTTTCCTAAATAACTTGAGGCAAACTAGAGAGCGGTTCGTATGAACGGGTTTCCCTCGCTGTCCTCTACCATTCCGAGCATCTTCTCCAACTCTAAAAATCTCTTCGCTAACGGGATGTTCAGCAATAATCGTTATTCCTTGTTCAACGTCTAAAGATTCCAGAGTTGATCTCGAAATTTGTTATGGAAAATACAGAAACATAGTTCATAGTATCTGGACAGTGATTTGAGTATGGATCTTCACCAACGAAAGTTTAACCCTTACTCTCTGTGTTGCCTCAACCAAGGTGAAGACATGGCCTCTCTGGGACTTATATTTGTTTTAGAATTGACGTTGTCCCAATGAACGCAGACGTTCTGTCAGAAGCAGGGGAATAGGTACACTGATTGTTTTCTGTTGTTTGAAAAAAGTTTCTTCATCTTGACGATGAGGCGGTGCTAGTTTGCAGCTGTACAAACTTGGATATTTGGGAAAGTATTTTCCAGATATCTCGTTTGCTAGGGCATAATCTATTTTAGAACATACAGTTCCAATATAAATTATAATGTTCACATAATTCATTTCGTGATGGTAATGGCAACACGTCAGTCTTAGTAGTGCATCCGTTTCAGAAGATGTATGATTTTCATACGAAGGGTGTACCGTTGACCCCAGCAGTTGTGTGCGCCAACTTGCAACAGGTATTCCGTAAATGAAAAGCCAGCGTTGACGTATGAAAAAGAGTATTAAATTTTCTTTCGGCTTCATTGAAACATTTGCTAATGGAACTTCACAGGAAGACTGTGCTGAATCTCCAAACGTATTCTTTGTTTGGTTTCCTAAAACCGAAAAAGAGAGCGATAAAAAAGTTGGATATGGGACGGCAGTAAAGATCGAACTCGAGCCAAACACTGGGCAATCTCGTCCGCTGGTCACCTACGCTACGTGAACAACTGGCACTAATTGTGTCTGACGGGCCGCTTGAATTGGCGCGCGCAGCAGCCTGATTGCCTCACTTAAATGTTGATTAACTCTGAAACGGCGCAACTTAGCGAATTTTTTTCTTTACAGTTATTTCTCAGCACACCCTTCCGTGCAACACATTTCCATGAGGCCGTTTCTGATCACCCTGTATGTCCTGAAAGCCCCTAATGCTCGTACAAACGGGACTATAAAAGCAGATATTTGGAAAATAGTGTTCGGATTTTTTCAGATGAATTACAATGAGACGAAAATTTTTGATCAGTCGCCGATTGCCCGTCGGAAACCAAGTTAAGTTTCAAATGAAAGTGAAAATGTTTATTTTCAGAAAAAAATTATTTACGAAAGAGAGACTGTTATTATATACTTCTTAGTAAACTGAAGATTTTCTTCTCAGTGTGTAGGCCTACTGTGGCAACACCAACCCTGGATAAAGAGAATTTTGTTAGATAGTCTGAAAACTACATATTTCATATATCATCTCTACGATGTCGCGAACAAGCTATAATATTTTCGTTTCCTTGAGACCTGGTTGGTCTTCCGCTGCATCTTGAATAAAGTGATGGGTTTATATTAGCGACTGTGATGCTCGTAAATTTACAACGTATATGCCACATAGCCGCCAACTTTTTATTCGGAAAACAGCATTAGTTCTTTAATAGAAGAGCAAATATGCAGTCAAAAATTCACAAAATACACAGGTGCGCAAAACGTAAGGACGAAAGTAACTTTCGCATGATGTTTCACTGTCAAATGACAGAGGTTGATGGAACTTGGACCACTCATAGAGAGAGATGCTACATTATAGCACAGAAAGAAATGATACTTTTATTCAGGGACAAAAATTACACCGAATTCACGGCAATGTATGATTGTCCCCTTGGCATTACAAAAGGCGGGACATGGTTCTGATTAGGATGTGTGATCAAAGGGAATGAAAGGCATGCTCTGCAACCTACTGCCACGCTGGTCACAGTGAGGGTAAGGAGTTATTGTGACAGGGTGTTCCACCCGCCCACTGATGCGGTTGACAGTTGCTGGACGATACTTGGTGCACGTGGGCGTGGTGTAATGCGTCTCCACAACGCACGTGACGATGCGATTCATGTTGGGGGGAACAGCCTGGGCAGTGAATTCGTCAAATATCCCACCATGTTCGACAATGCTGGACGTACCGTCACATGGCGAGAGGTGGGAGCACGTTATACGTCCAGAACTGCAGCCGAACACGATATGATAAACATAATGTTACACGGATTTACTGACTTCCCGGACTTTGAACACGCTACACTCATCGGACAACGTTATTTGGCGCTGTGCTCCTTCCCCATGTGCGTCTGAACAGGGGCGCGTTCGGCTCTGGCTTCATTTTTATGGGTGACAAAGTGCGACTCCACTGAATAGTGCAGGGGGAGAGGCTCTTGGAACGAGGAGCGAGTATTAGGCGAATGGACTGACCTGTCCATCTCCCCGCCTTAAATCCCATGGAGCACGTGTGTGCAGCACGTCCATACGCACCAATGACTGGCCAGCAGCAGTCAACCGTGCATGTGGACGGAAGGAACGCCCTAACGCAAAAACTCCTTACCAGCCTTGTGACCGACACGTGAGCACGCTGCAGAACATGCGTTGCCGTCCTTCATGATCACACACCCCATTAAGAACCATTTGGCTCTGAGCACTATGGGACTTAACATCTATGGTCATCAGTCCCCTAGAACTTAGAACTACTTAAACCTAACTAACCTAAGGACAGCACACAACACCCAGTCATCACGACACAGAGAAAATCCCTGACCCCGCCGGGGATCGAACCCGGGAACCCGGGCGTGGGAAGCGAGAACGCTACCGCACGACCACGAGCTGCGGACTAAGAACCATTTCCCACCTTTTGCAATGGGCGGAGGAGGATCATAAATAGCTCTGAGATCAGTGTAATTGTTGTTGTTGTTGTGGTCTTCAGTCCTGAGACTCGTTTGAAGCAGCTCTCCATGCTACCCTGTCCTGTGCAAGCTTCTTCATCTCCCAGTACCCACTGCAACCTACATCCTTCTGTATCTGTTTAGTGTATTCATCTCTTGGTCTCCCTCTACGATTTTTACCCTCCACGCTGCCCTCCAATACCAAATTGGTGATCCCTTGATGCCTCAGAATGTGTCCTACCAACCGATCCCTTCTCCTAGTCAAGTTGTACCACAAACTCCTCCCAATTCTATTTAATACCTCCTCATTCGTTATGTGATCCACCCATCTAATTTTCAGCAGTCTTCTGCAGCACCACATTTCGAAAGCTTCTATTCTCTTCTTGTCCAAACTATTAATCGTCCATGCTTCACTTCCATTCATGGCTACACTCCATACAAATACTTTCAGAAACGACTTCCTGGCTCTTAAATCTATACTCGATGTTAACAAATTTCTCTTCCTCAGAAACGCTTTCTCCCCAAATAGCAAAACTCCTTTACTACTTTCAACGTCTCATTTCCTAATCTAATTCCCTCAGCATCACTCGGCTTAATTCGACTACATTCCTCGTTTTGCTTTTGTTGATGTTCATCTTGTATCCTCCTTTCAAGACAGTGTCCATTCCGTTCAACTGCTCTTCCAAGTCCTTTGCTGTTCGTGACAGAATTACAATGTCATCGGCGAATCTCAGAGTTTTTATTTCTTCTCCATGGATTTTAATAGCTACACCGAATTTTTCTTTTGTTTCCTTTACTGGTTGCTCAATATACAGATTGAATGACATCGGGGAGAGGCTACAACCCTATCTCACTCCCTTCCCAACCACTGCTTCCCTTCCATGCCCCTCCACTCTTATAACTGCCATCGGGTTTCTGTAGAAATTGTAAATAGCCTTTCTCTCCCTGTACACTTTTCCCCTGCCACCTTTAGAATTTGAATGAGAGTATTCCAGTCAACATTGTCAAAAGCTTTCTCTAAGTCTAAGACAGTGTAATTACTGTCCTTAAATAAAAGGGTCATTTCTGTTCGTCTCATTCCGTATTTCTTGCAGTTACCTTCTCTACTATACTATACAGCTTCCTCTACGTATGATCCAAGTTTCATCGATCTATGTGAATCGACAGTTACACATTATGTCAAAGTTATTTTCGTCTTCAGGTTTTGCATAAAACTGAATAAAAGCTGTTTGTAGTCGGCTTATAAACATTTGCATAGAAAACTTTTCGTATGCTAAATTCGTAGGAAAAAAGGAGGAGTAATATCAGTTATTTTTTCGGACTGGACACGTGTATTTTAATGTTGAGTAAAAGAAGAAATCAACAGCTACAGTCTAGAGTACGTCGCCGTATTTTAGGATTATAAAAGCTTCACTGTACACCAAAGCGGTAAATAAAATTGCAGTGTCTACAATAAGCAGTCGGTTTTTTTTCGGACCTGTACGGCTGCGGCGCTCGCAGGACCAGGAGGGATTGCGATGGACACTCCCCCACCCCCCACCCTACCACCGCCAACCCCCCTCCACCGACCGCCCAGCTCAGTCAGCAAACAGTGACGGATCGATCAGTAGCAGCTCGCACGGAGCAGAAGCTCCGAGGGAAAGCCAGGTGGCTCGGATTTGCTTTACGTCTGCGTTTTACCTGCCCTTCCGAGCCTCTAAGCGAGTCTCTCGACGAAATAACAACTCCCTCGCGCCTCTTCTGGTACTACAGCTCGTGCCTGTGGCACGCAAACCACGTAAAGCGGTGCGCTCCAGAGCGAATACAACAAGTAATATCCACTTTACATATACTCTAGAATGAGATTTTCACTCTGTAGCGGAGTGTGCGCTGATATGAAACTTCCTGGCAGATTAAAACTGTGTGCCCGACCGAGATCGAACTCGGGACCTTTGCCTTTCGCTGGCAAATGCTCTACCAACTCAGCTACCCAAGCACGACTCACACCCCGTCCTCACAGCTTCACTTCTGCCAGCGCACACTCCGCTGCAGAGTGAAAATCTCATTCTGGAAACATCCTCCAGGCTGTGGCTAAGCCATGTCTCCGCAATATCCTTTCTTCCAGGAGTGCTAGTTCTGCAAGTTTAGCAGGAGAGCTTCTGTGAAGTTTGGAAGGTAGGAGACGACGTACTGGCAGAAGTGAAGCTGTGGGGACCGGGCGTGAGTCGTGCCTGGGTAGCTCAGTTGGTAGAGCACTTGCCCCTGAAAGGCAAAGGCCCCGAGTTCAAGTCTCGGTCCGACACACAGTTTTAATCTGCCAGGAAGTTTCAAGTATATACTCTACAAACTACTGTGAAGTGCGCTGCAGAGACTACTTCGCATTATACCAGTTACTAAGGCTTCTCGCCGTTCCGTTGACATTTACACCTAACGGCATGTTGTGGAGGTTACTTCTGGTACCACTAATTCATCCCCCCTTCCCTTTTCCACTTGCGAATGCAGCGTGCGAAGAATAATTGGCGGCATAATTACGTGCATCAGCCATACCACCCTTCTTGAAAACAGGAATAACCTGCTCTTTTTTTCAGAGCTAGGCCGCTTCGTTGCTCCACCGATCTACGATAAACTTCTGGCAGATGGGGAGCAAGTTCTTTCGCATAATCTTTGTAGAGTGTTATAGGTATCTCGTTGGTCCCGATGTCTTTTCACTACGAAATAACTGTCGGTGCTTTTCTGTTCTGTGATCGGATGTCTTACCCGATCGTACAATGATTGAAAGGAGGAACGATGTTACAATCTTCAATTTCGGAAGACTGAATTCAGTATTTCCCCCTTCTTTCCGTTACCTTCAAAAAATGGTTCAAATGGCTCTGAGCACTATGGGACTCAACTGCTGAGGTCATTAGTCCCCTAGAACTTAGAACTAGTTAAACATAACTAACCTAAGGACATCACAAACATCCATGCCCGAGGCAGGATTCGAACCTGCGACCGTAGCGGTCTTGCGGTTCCAGACTGCAGCGCCTTTAACCGCACGGCCACTTCGGCCGGCGTTATCTTCCGGTACCGCGCCAGTGTGAGCACTGAGTGAATAAATAGGTGATATATCGAAGCGCTTACCGTATTTACATAATACAAAAATCTCTAGGGATTTTACTCAGAACGGCTGACAAAATTTTACTTTCAAAGTCATCGAACGTAAATCGGTTGCCAAAATTTTACTTTCAAAGTCATTGCTCCCCTTTCGTCCATTTTCTTGTCGTTCAGCTTTCGTTTGTCAGCTAGGTTTTGACTTCTCTCGAATCTGATATAAAATTCTCTTAGTTCACGTAGCAGTTTTCTGATATACCTGTTATCCCAAGGTCTTTTAGAACCGTTAAGACCTTGCTTGGAACATACTTCTATAAGGTATATTGAACGATTCTTTTGAATCATTTCCATTTGTGGTCCACATCGTCCGCAGCGCTTGTTATTTGATGCTGACTTCTCAGATGCTCTGCAATTTGTATCGTGTAACTCTTGCTACGCTTCTTAACATTCCTTGTAATATCCATGGTCATAGTTGCTATCAGGGCCTCACTGATCACCGATACCTTTCTCTGCATTTTCTGATTCGACAAGTCCAGCTCTATGTGTTGATGGGAGGGCTAAGACGTTAGCTTCACGCACTGGCTCTTTTATTGTCTGCTCGAAGTAACAATTGAAGAAGACATTCAGAATAACGTGACACGAATCTCTGTCTCTGGAACCTGTTTTGATAGCATGACTCTCTCAATTTATGCCTGGCATATTGAAATCACAACCTACTACAGCGGCATGATATTCTGCAGCTTCTTTCTGAATCTCTCTGCCGGTAGATCTCCTGACCCAGGCACTCTAAAAAAGCATCCCATTACCATTTTTGACCGACCTTTGTGGGTTAAGTTTAGCCAGATTATTTCACATTCCGTGATAACCTCGCTAGATGATATTGAAATCTTTACTGTAATCTGCCTGGAATCTCATCGCTGGAGTAGAATTGTCTTCAGTGATACTTTAGCATTAATGTGTAGTTTTTGTATAAATAGGGCACTATCCGAATGGGACGGATATCGGTAGATGTGACGTACATTTCCAAGCAAACAAATGATTACAATTTCTGAAAAATTCAATGATTTATACAAGAGAAAGAGTTTCGCAAATTGAGTAAGTAAGTAACGCATTGGTCCACTTTGCACCTTTGCAAGCAGTTATTCGGCTTGGGAATGAGATATACAGGGTGTTACAAAAAGGTACGGCCAAACTTTCAGAAAACATTCCTCACACACAAATAAAGAAAAGATGTTATGTGGACATGTGTCCGGAAACAATTTCCATGTTAGAGCTCATTTTAGTTTCGTCAGTATGTTCTTCCACCTACGCTCAATGGAGCACGTTATCATGATTTCATACGGGATACTCTACCTGTGCTGCTAGAACCTGTGCTGCCTTTACAAGTACGACACAACATGTGGTTCATGCACGATGGAGCTCCTGCACATTTCAGTCGAAGTATTCGTACGCTTCTCAACAACAGATTCGGTGACCGATGGATTGGTAGAGGCGGACCAATTCCATGGCCTCCACGCTCTCCTGACCTCAACCCTCTTGACTTTCATTTATGGAGGCATTTGAAAGCTCTTGTCTACGCAACTCCGGTACCAAATGTAGAGACTCTTCGTGCTCGTATTGTGGACGGCTGTGATACAATACGCCATTCTCCAGGGCTGCATCAGCGCATCAGGGATTCCATGCGACGGAGCGTGGATGCATGTATCCTCGCTAACGTAGGACATTTTGAACATTTCCTGTCACAAAGTGTTTGAAGTCACGCTGGTACGTTCTGTTGCTGTGTGTTTCCATTCCATGATTAATGTGATTTCAAGAGAAGTTATAAAATGAGCTCTAACATGGAAAGTAAGCGTTTCCGGACACATGCCCACATGACATATTTTCTTTCTTTGTGTGTGGGGAATGTTTCCTGAAAGTTTGGCCGCACCTTTTTTTAACACCCTGTAGATTTGGTGAATGTCCTCTTGTGGAATATCGTGCCAAATTTTGTCCAACTGGCGCGTTAGATCGCCAAAATGTTCGAAAATGTTCAAATGTGTGTGAAATCTTATGGGACTTAACTGCTAAGGTCATCAGTCCCTAAGTTTACACACTACTTAACCCGAATTATCCTAAGGACAAAAACACACACGCATGCCCAAGGGAGGACATTGCAGGAACAATGCAAATAGGTCGGTAATCAGGGGGTACTTTGGCAACGCCCATTTCAGGTAGTTGCTTAACTAGTCCCTGTTTCCAGGCTTCCGGAAACAGTACTCGCTGTTAAGAAGTGGTTGAAATTATCTGTTACAGTGGGCAGTAGTGACCAATAATAAGCTTCATCAGCAGATGCTGATCTGATACCCAAGATGTTTTTAACGGTATTGCAAGTAACATGCTTTAGACAGAATTTTTCGTCGCTATGGTCGTTTACCCCGTGGCTGTGTTCCGCTTCTGCTTGTAAGGAATATGATTTCTAGGCGAAAAGTTCAATTTGTATGCCCGATGTGCAAGGTCTCTGAGATTCACGAGTTGTTTTAGTTTTTCATTTAACCAAGTTGCTGGTTTCTTTCTTACTTTTGTGGTCTTTAAGTGAACTTACTTTTCAGATAGCAGAATAAGTTTTTTTAGTAAATCCATTAAGTTTTTCGTTTATGTCCGTGACGGGAATAGAAGACGTCCTCAGACAATTTCTTGCGCCCCAGTTGCAAGTTCACATTAATTAATGCGTTTGATGTCTCTGTGTATAGTCAGTTGTGGTTTGTGTCCCTGACCTTCTAGCGAGAACGCCACGAACATCAACTACTCATCTATCCTCCCTGGGACACTGTGTATTTCAGCGACATACATTTCCAAAAGACGAAACGAGACAAAGAAAATCGATGGGAAGGCAAGACAAAAAAGGACTTACAGGAAATGGGCATTGAACAGGAGACTTATTCAATAAAGTTAATTTAAAAATCTAGAAATTCAAAGGTATTCAGATGATAAAACAAATAAAAAAACAACAGGATTCAAATCGTCAGATGAAGGGTAAAATGTTCATTCTAAGAAAAATGAAAGTTTTGAAGAAGGGTGAAGAAAAGGAACACTGAATAGTTGTCATAGCAGGGGCCTTAGTTGGCCTGAAACGAAATAGAACAAATCACTGTTAGCATCTGTCGTATGAAATGAAAACAGGCGAAAATCGTGATATTGATGCTATCTTTTAACTTCTTACCACAGATGTGCTCTCGGGCAACTGCATCGACGCCGGAGTTTATCCGCAAAGTGAATATTACTGTAGTATCGACATCCGTACGGACTTAAGACAAATGCCGCTACGAAGGAAGTAGGATGTGCGTGTATTGGTGTGGAGAAGAGGAAGAAGGCCGTGTCGTCATATTTGACCTTAGCAGGCATCAACAACTCATCTATCCTCTCTAGGGCACTGTGCATTCCAGCCACTGTGCATTCCGCCACGGACAGGGTAGCTCCCAACATTTTTTTTTTTTTCATTTTCGGTTGTAGGTGAGGCTAAGCACCTCAGATGCAACACAAGACGCAGCTTTCTTTAGGAATCGGCGCTCGAGAGCTCCTACTCGGGGGGACGCAGCGGATGTTTTGCCGGCAGCGCGACGTGTGCCGAGGCGGTGGCTCCAGATAGCATCGACCGCGCGCTGCCGCGGCCGCACCTAACGACGCCCTCGGCGGACGCGCTGTCCAATTAACGGTGGGAGGGGGAGGGCGTGACGCCGCGACGCCCACCTCCGCCTCCGCCGCCGCCCCCGCCTCCACCTCCGGGCGCGCGGATGATACTCACGCGTCCTCGTGCCGCGTCGCCCGAGCGCGCTCGCCGGTCGCGGAACGTGGGTGGTCCTCCCCCGCTTCCCTCCCCCCCCCCCTCCCTCCTCCTCCAGAGCAATGCCGCGTTTTTTGTCATAAGGACTTCAGGCACATGTCTCCTAATTAACGATTATAGAAGCGCATTAGCTTAACGCAGGCTGACCGGTTAACAACGTTCGCCGGAGCGAGTTGGCGCTATCGCGTGTGAAACTTTTGCAACTGCGTTTCGTAAGCCATCAAAATCTGCCTCTACACGGTTACTCCGCCATTCACACTTAACTTTTTAGCAGAGGATGAAACAAGTTTCGTGTCATACGCATTTAGCATATATTCTTTGCAACGTATCTTCAGTGGTCTAGAATATGTATATATTTTTGTTTACACTATTTAGTTTGTATTTTAGGACGATGTGTATAAAGATCGTTAACAATTCTGGCAGCATGCTTTTCTGTAATGTAGCAATCAGCTGAAGTTCTACTTAAAGGTTTCGAGGGTGTCGTTCTACATGTTGTGTTTTTGTTCTGTTTTTGGCGCTATTCACCTTCTTATAATTGCCATTTGAAACATTGTTCTTCAGACTTCACAGCACTAAGAAATGAACATTTGTTGTGACGTTGCGTTTTGGTTGTTGTTTCCAACTGCTGGCAACAGAAACACAAAATGTAGAACAACATCCACGGACTTTGTAAGTACAACTTTATTTTAATACCACATCATAGAAAAGCACACTGACAGAACTGTTTATAGCTTACAATTACGTCGTCCCAAAATGTAAGCTAAATAGGATTTAGGGGAATAGGAATAAACGGGAACGGCACGAAAATTGTGTTTCATTCAGTAGTAATTAGACGGTCCAAAAGTAAAATTTATCAACATATCGTATTATTGTACGCAACTGTGGACGACACGACTACAAAAGTTGAAGATGTTATTTCCCTACCGTTGCACTCTAGAATCACACGTCGGAAAAATGGACACGTAAAACCTTTCCATGCGAGCTGTGATTTCCCTTATTTTATTAGATTGGACATTTCTCAATACATAGGTGAAAGTCAGTTAAATATTTTGGCATTCGGAGGAGAAAGTTGGTGACCAAAATTTCGTGAAAAGATATTGCCGTAACATAAGTCGGTTCCGTTTTAATATTAGCCATCTTTTTTATATCGTCCGTCAATGCTCCCTGGTAAAGATCCCATACCGCAGAGCAGTCATCCAGAAGGGGACAGGCAGGCGTAGCGTATGCAGTCTCTTTATTAGATTTATTGCGTTTTCCAAATGTTCTCCCAATAAAACGCAGTCTTTGGTCGGCTTCCACATAATATCTTTTTTTTATGTGATGATTCCATTTTAGGTTATTCGTAATCCCTACGAATTAGTTGAACAAAAACCTCCAACTCAGTTCTCTATAAGTCCATCGTTATACAGGTGGTTGCGGGACATCGGCTGTTAAATATAAAATGTCGAATCAAAACACGTTCAGCCGCCTAAATTTCTAGTTGTAATTTGGAGCAATCAGTTTGAGCGCTACATTACGCCATTTTCAAGTCCTCTGACCGACGTATAGGAATAATCCCACCTCTGGTCCAGTCAAAAAAGGGGCCAGCTTTCAGTGGCTTGAAGGAATAATCCCACTTCTGGTCCAGTCAAAACAGGAGCCAGCTTTCAGCGACTTGTAGGAGTAATCCCACCTCTGGTCCAGTCAGAGTAGGGACCAGTCACTGAATGCTGGCCTCTATTTTGACTGGGCCAGACGCGGGATTATTCCTACTCGTCGGTCACGAGCCTAAAGATGGGGTAATGTAGCGCTGAAACTGGTCGCTCAGATAAAGTAACAACTGGAAATTTAGACGGCTGAACGGGTTTGATTCGACATTTTCCCTTTAGCACAGTCCGCCTCCGTAGCTGAGTGGTTAGCGCGCTTGACTGTCATTCGGAAGCCACGGGTTCGATTCCCAGTACTGCATGCGATTTTTTCTTTGTGGGGAGGGGGGGGGGGACTGGTACGAGATGCACCCAGGCTCGTGAGGCCAACTGAGGAGCTATTTGACTGATTAGTAGCGGTCCCAGCGTCCAGAAACTCGACGACGATCGGGAAAGTCCTGCCCTGCGCACATGTCTATAACGCATGAGATGACGCAATTGGCGGAGGATGACGCTATGGTCGGTAGGGCGCGATTATCCCGTGTATTGCTAGGACGTTGGACTTTACCTTTTTTTTACAACCTTTAAGTTTGTGTGATTTATCATGTAAGCGAAGTTTAACGAAATTTTTACAGCAGTCGTGTGTAGGACCTCACACTATTATAGTTCAGGAGGCAGTTTTACTTTTCGTCTCATGCAGGTATTTGTCGGAATCTATTTCTAATTCTTTCAGATCTTCTGATGATTGCACTGGACAGTAAACGATAGCATAGTCTAAGATGAATGCTAAGATTGTCTCCCAAACCGTTTATATAGTTTAACAGGAGAGCCCTATAAAGTGCTTACAGGGAACTTCAGATATAACTTCGGTTTCACTGGACGAATTTCCATCAATCATTACTAACTGTGACCTTTCTGGCAAAAAATGCATATATAGTCGCACAGCTAACACGATGTTCCGTAGGCACGCAATATGATTAGAAGCCGCATTTTGGGAACGGTGTCGAAAGCCATCAGGAAAGTGGAATCAACTTGAGATCCCCTCTTGGCCGTGCGGTCATGGGTGGAGAGCACACGGGGTGCCGGTGGTAGCCCTCTTTCGCGTCCCCTTTTCCTATTCTGATAGCGGATCGTCAGCGACAAGAAAAACTGTATTCGTATACCATACGTTTACCATAATGGTCACTGCGTGACAAAGTCGGGATAGTCTAATTTCCCAAACGTATAGACGATGAGGTACATGAAGTAGCTAATTCGCTACTCATCCAGGAAGGGAAATTACCGGAGTTGGACGGTGAACGCAGAAGCTTATTCTAATTTCGATGCCTCGTGAAGAGCAGTAAACTCTCCGGCAACACCATTAATAAAACAATTTACCCATCATTGAATGTTTCGTTTGCATTTTCCTTACCTTAAACCAATAGTTTTACGTCCGCACTTGCACTTCCGCACGCACACACACACACACACACGCGTAATTTGTTCTTCGTCCTCCACACACTCTTCGACACTGTCTCACCTGCTCTGTACTTCTCGATTTAATTATTTCCATATGTCATCACAGATCCCAAGTGTTTAACGCCTATTCTGCACCAGCTAAACCACCACTGTCGTCATAAATTTCACCGTCCTCAGTGCCTTCATTAAATGATGTTAAAAGCCGCGCGGGATTAACCGAGCGGTCTGGAACGCTGCAGTCAAGGACTGTACGGCTGGTCCCGGCGGAGGTTCGAGTCCTCCCTCGCGCATGGGTGTGTGTGTTTGTCCTTAGGGTAATTTAGGTTAAGTAGTGTGTAAGCTTTGGGGACTGATGACCTTAGCAGCTAAGTCCCATAAGATTTCACACACATTTGAACATTTTGAAATGATGTTAAAATTTTATTTTGACTGTTATTGTTACAAGTACCGATTCGGCGGTGTCAGTTTGCATTTTCAGACTTAGAAAAATATTTATTAAATCTTTTACCTTAAATGGCATTTTCCCCTTTTCGTTTCCTATTTTATACACCAATTAACTTTACCACGTCGCTGATCGTATTGGGTACGCTACTTTCCATGTTTTCAAATTACATGCCCTTGTTTTTATTTGTGTGTCTGCGAAGAAATGCGGGTCTTTTACGTAACACCAGGCGTAATGTGGTTGCTGTACATCAGTCTTGATTGACTTATGCATACAATCAGTTGTATGCAAGCCTCATTCCATTGGTCGCCTGTGTGCCCGCTCGAGGCTTCTGTGGTGAAGTTACGGTGCCAGTAGTGTGTATCATGTTTAAATGCTAGTGTGGTCCTGCCATTGCACCATACTGGCATACGACTTTACTAAGGTCTCTGCGGGTTCATCTGATCCAGGGGGTGCTTCAATCTAGCTCAGACGGTTTTATGGTTTTTTTTAAATGTTGTAAAGGAAAAATTTTCAGATATTTTGAAGATGCCGTTCGCCGGCGAAACGCGTTGTTAATGAAAGAATAAGTTGCAACCAAGACTGATTTTGATTTAAATCTTCTTTCACCTGCGTTCCCTCGGCGACACTGATACCTTTCTTAGTCGCATCTGTCGTAGTTCTCGACTTAAGAAGAGCTTATTTAGGTGTTTGTTTGGTTTTATGCCCTCGCGATTGGACCAGACACGGTTTGTGGCTTTAGATTTCGGTTTCACTAACATCACAAATTTCATTTGTTTCTGTAGGAACTTGAAACGTGTCGTTTTTGTGTGACATTCAGAGATTGCCTTAGAAATCTGATCCCATTTGGTGTTTGAGGAGATAACCGGCGGAAGCTTCTAGGAGACAACCGGAGATAATGTATTAAACTGTTAGTGCAGAAGATTTTCCAGTCCACTTTTTGGATCCCAGATTCTTTTTGAAAGTAGTTAGATTGCTACAACCCATTAATTACGGAATAGTGATAAGTCTGACCTTGTCCCGCTGGTCAATGCGACCGTTATTTGTACTGTTTTTATAAGTATAGCAGCGTGGAGCTTTAGTTGCGGACGGTCAATGAAAGTTTCCGGGCAAATCTGCGGATTTTGTCTAGCGCGCAGCAGATCGATCAAAGTGCGTGGAATTCAGTTGCGGTCTCTACTGCGACTTGGTGCTGCGCTACTGAAGTTCGGACGACGAGGCCGTAGAAACGTTTCAGTGTTGAGTTCGGCTATTTGCCGCACCGCAGTCGATCAGGTGTCAGTTGAACAATAAAGAAAAATCATTACACAGTGTTCACGTGGAAGGACGTAATGCAAGGTTTGTCTAAAAGTTTGGTCAATGGTGCGATACATTAATGACGACAGTGGTTAAAAGTTCGCACACCTGGGTTTTGCGTCCTTAGTGAATGTTCTTTTATGGACATTAGGCCATGATCCAAGGCGTACAGGGGTTGGATGTAAATGTGGAAACGCTGAGAACAATGCGTGCTTCAACATACACTACTGGCCATTAAAATTGCTACACCAAGAAGACATACAGGTGATAAACAGGTATTCTTTGGACAAGTATATTATACCAGAACTGACATGTGATTACATTTTCACGCAATTTGGGTGCATAGATCCTGAGATACCAGTACCCAGAACAACCACCTCTGACCGTAATAACGGCCTTGATACGCCTGGGCATTGAGTCAAACAGAGCTTGGATGACGTGTACATGTACAGCTGCCCATGCAGCTTCAACACGGTACCACAGTTCATCAACAGTAGTGACTGGCGTATTGTGACGAGGCAGTTGCTCGGCCACCATTTACCAGAAGTTTTCAATTGGTGAGAGATCTGGGGAATGTGCTGGCCAGGGCAGCAGTCGCACATTTTCTGTATCCAGAAAGGCCCGTACAGGAGCTGCAACATGCGGTCGTGCATTATCCTGCTGAAATGTAGGGCTTCGCAGGGATCGAATAAAGGGTAGAGGCACGGGTCGTAACACATCTGAAATGTAGCGTCCACTGTTCAAAGTGCGGTCAATGCGAACAAGAGGTGACCGAAACGTGTAACCAATGGCACCCCATACCATCACGCCAGTATGGCGATAAAGAATATACGGTTCCAATGTGCGTTCACCGCGATGTCGCCAAACACGGATGCGCCCGTCATGAAGCCGTAAACAGAACCTGGATTCATCCGAAAAAATGACGTTTTGCCATTCGTGCACCCAGGTTCGTCGCTGAGTACACCATCGCAGGCGCTCCTGTCTGTGATGCAGCGTCAAGGGTAACCACAGCCATGGTCTCCGAGCTGATAGTCCATGCTGCTGCAACCATCGTCGAACTGTTCGTGCAGATGGTTGTTGTCTTGAAAACGT
This sequence comes from Schistocerca serialis cubense, assembly GCF_023864345.2. Taxonomy (NCBI): domain Eukaryota; kingdom Metazoa; phylum Arthropoda; class Insecta; order Orthoptera; family Acrididae; genus Schistocerca; species Schistocerca serialis. Next base: position 759,898,698 of record NC_064643.1, read on the forward strand.
CCCAATCTGTTCACTCAGGGATCGAGAGGTGGCTGTACGATCCGTTACAGCCATGCGGATAAGATGCGTGTCATCTCGACTGCTAGTGATACGAGGCCGTTGGGATCCAGCACGGCGTTTCGTATTACCCTCCTGAACCCACCGATTCCATGTTCTGCTAACAGTCATTGGATCTCGACCAACGCGAGCAGCAATGTCGCGATACGATAAACCGCAATCGCGATAGGCTACAATCCGACCTTTATCAAAGTCGGAAACATGATGGTACGCATTTCTCCTCCTTACACGAGGCATCACAACAACGTTTCACCAGGCAACGCCGGTCAACTGCTGTTTGTGTATGACAAATCGGTTGGAAACTTTCCTCATGTCAGCACGTTGTAGTGTCACGACTAGCGCCAACCTTGTATGAATGCTCTGGAAAGCTAATCATCTGCATATCACAGCATCTTCTTCCTGTCCGTTAAATTTAGCGTCTGTAGCACGTCATCTTCGTGGTGTAGCAATTTGAGTGGGCAGTAGAGTAAATGCAGGTGCTAGCAAGGCTGCAGATCGTGCCGTTGTATTTGACCACGAACGTCGCCAGTGCAGCGCCCTCTGTGTCATTCGTAGTCGGACTTGTGCTCTGTGTACCTGTGAGTGCATCACGCCGGAGCTAAGTGGCTCGTACGGAGGATGCTTCCGCAACAAAGTGAGCCGAAGTGTTTGATATTTCGAGAGACACCATATCGGAGATTAATACCGCATAAAGGGAAAGCAGAACAACATCATCCACCAAGGTACAATGCGGACAAAAGCGTGTGACGGGCGATAGAGACAGACGGTCACTGAAGAGGATCGGAACGAAAAGTAAGAGGACTACAGCTGCGAAAGTTACTGCAAAACTGAATATCGTACTCACGAACCCTGTCAGCACCAAAACAACACGAAGGGAATTCTGTATGCAGGGAATTTCAAAACCACTCACGAGTGACGCAAATGCGCGTAGCAATGAAACAAGGAGCCGAAGCGGTAAAACCTGGACTGCGGAGCAATGGATGAAAGTCATTTGGTCGGATGAGCCTTGTTTCACACTGTTTTCACCTCCTGATCGAGTTTACGTCCCAGGAGTGATGATCTGGGTAGCCATATCGCGGTATACTACGGGCCTCATCAATATTTTGCAATGTCACATTGCTGCCAAGGATTATCTGATTTTATTTTCTTTATCGTATGGTTTTACAAGTACACAAAAGCATCTACAATCAAATGGAAGCGTCCAAATGTGACAACCAGCCAGGAGCACTTTGAGTCACTTGATATAAAGTCCTGAGATCGCCGTCAAACGTTCCAAGTGGGCATCTCTTAACAATGTGATCTATTGTTTGCTTCTCCGCTCCGCTGTCGGAAACCACACTTCCGCGTGGTGTAACCATATCTTCCTTTGCCAGTACTAAAGCGGTTCAGCATCGACCAGATTCGGCGTGGTACTACTTTGGATTTTGAACCGCGTGAGCGTTGTTGGGTGGATGTTAGTTCCAGCGTCGTCGGAATTTGGAGGTCGCGGCAAAAGAACCGACACTTTTCCAGTCAGGCCAGGGTGGTTTGCGTGGTTCCAGACGAGTTGTTGGTCGATCTTGTAGACCATTATACAACGGAGAGGTCTTACGAGGAATAATCTTTTTGAGAAAGTTTATCTTAGCCGCTCTCCTCCTTAGATTTGTGGAAGAGAATTAGCTAAGACAGGCAACCACTGACTGGGAGTAGATCTGGCAGCTTCTGTGATAACTCTCATGGCTTCCTTAAGCTGCATATCAATCTTTGCTGTGTGGGCACTGTTTTCCCACGCAGGAGCGCAATATTCTCCAGCAGAATACAGAAGAGCGAGTGCAGCAGAGCGTAGAGTATTGGCGGCTGCACCCATTTGCTTCCGACAATCTTGCGAAGTAGATTTACTCTTGAGCCAAGTTTCTTAGATAACTTGACGCACTGTTGTTTGAATTTCAAGGACCGGTCCAGAGTGAGTCCTAGTTATATTGGATCATAGTTATGTGGTGCTTCGATTCCATCGGGAGTCACATGTAGCTTCCTTTGGGCTTCTTCTTTACTTAGGTGGAATGCAGTAGCCTCAGTTATTATCTGATCATTTTGGCTGATCAGTCTCATCCCGTCGTGCAATGTTTGTTCCCCAGTGATGATGCTGTATCCTAAGAGGACAGGGCCTCTGTTCATACAGCTCGCATTGTCCAGGGCTGGTTTTGTGAGCACGAGGACGATATGTCGCATGACCCCTAGCCACCACAGACCCCAGATCTTAATATTATCGAGTCTTTGGGGTCTGCTTTAGAAAGAAAGGTGTGTGATCGCTTTCCACCTCCGTGATCGCGACCTTAACTTGTCACTATTTTGCAGGAAGAACGGTACAAAATGCCCTTGAAAACCATACAGGATCCATATTTATCCATTCCGATATGTCTGGAAGCTGTTTTGAAAGCTAAGATGCTTCGTACACCATAATAGCAATGTTAATGTGTTTTGACTTGGTGTTTCCACATTTTTGGCCAGCCCATGCCTTTCTGTGCCTAACGTTTCGTCTCCTAACGTGGAAACATCAGCAGAGGCTACGAAGACGCAGATAACAGTATGTTTCAAATTCTATCTGAGCTTGCTACGCTAAGCAGAGAAATACGCCTTGGATCATGGGCTGATGCCTGTAAAAAATTTTTTTCATATCCATTTTACTTCCTGAAGCATATCTTTTACAGTTCCGTATGGGCTATACCGACCTCTTCAGATTCTACCAGCGCGCCTCTGTATTCGTTCGATAGTCAATGAGTCAGCGCCGTTCCTGCTCGAAGAAATGGTCATTGACTAGTGCCATCATCAACACGATCTACGCATTGCTGCTAGCGTAAACTGATTTTGACGCTACAGGAAGTTTCACCTTTAGAAACGCTTTACACTGAAGTGACAAAGGTCATGAGGTAGTGACACTTACTTACACAAATGGCGGTATATCGCACACAAGACATATAAAAGGGGCAGTGAGCTGCCATTTGTATTCAGGTGGCTTCTGCGGAAAAGTTTCCGACGTGATTTTGGCATGACTAGAACTAACAGACTTTTTGAAGACAGGATTGTAGATGGAGGTACAAGCATGGGACATGCCATTTCGGAAACCATTAGCAAATTCAATATTCCGAAATTCACAGTTTTTAAGAGTGTACTGAGAATACCAAATTTCAGGCATTATCTCTCACCACGGGCAACGCAGTGCCCGATGGTCTTCACATGACGACCGAGAGCAGCAGCGTTTGTATAGAGCTGTCAGTGCTAACAGACAAGCAACAATGCGTGAAATAACCGCAGAAATCGACGTGAGACTTACGACGGACTTATCCGTCAGGACAGTGAGGCGAAATAAGGCGTTAATGGGTTATGGCAGCAGACGATCGACGAGAGTGCTTTTGGACGAGAGTGCTTTTGCTGACAGCACGAAATTGACTGCAGCACCTCTGTTGGGCTCTTGAGCTATCGGTTGGCCTCTAGGCAACTGGAAGTTTTTTCGTTTGACGCTTATTTCGTGAGATATTTCGCTCGGTCACGATCAATGGACGGCCCTGTATATGGAACGTAATAGAGGCCGGCCGAAGTGGCCGTGCGGTTAAAGGCGCTGCAGTCTGGAACCGCAAGACCGCTACGGTCGTAGGTTCGAATCCTACCTCGGGCATGGATGTTTGTGATGTCCTTAGGTTAGTTAGGTTTAACTAGTTCTAAGTTCTAGGGGACTAATGACCTCAGCAGTTAAGTCCCATAGCGCTCAGAGCCATTTGAACGTAATAGAGGCGTCACCTGGTGCATAAAACCCTTGTACCAGTAACATTTTCGCAGTTATGGACGACTACAGAGACAGCAACGTTCAGTATTTCTGCAGGGGGCTTTCATCGACTTGTTGAGTCAGTGTCATGTAAAGTTACTACACTACGCCAGTCAAAAGGAGGTCCGACACGATATTAGGAGATAACCAATTACTTTTGTCACGTCAGTGTCTCTGTCCACTAGAAGGCACGTTATACCATATTTAGAGTCCCGTGTTGTACTGGAAGCCCTCTCACGCCAATACCCGGCTTGGTGAGATGCTTCACAGACCGGAGGAGGGCATCCAATAAAATCACGTGTTTAGGCGTATTGTGGCGTTCGAGGCCGGCGCTCGCTCTCCGCAGATTCCCTGCTGCGCTTCCGCAGCGATGTCTCACTCGCACAGTGCAAGGTAGCTGGCGGTGCGCCGGCACGGGGGACCGCCTCCCGGAGTGTCCGCTGCAGCAGGAGGCGGCCGGCGTATTAATAACAATTACAGCGGAGGCGGCGGCGGCGGCGGCGGCGGCGGTGGAAGGCGTCACGCTTGGCGCCGCGTGGGCCGCGCGCCGGTCAGGCGCCTGCTGGCCGCGCCACGTGCTCCGCACGTGGGTATTTCTGGCAGCGCCGGCTTCGCGTACACGCGCGCACCTACGGACGAAAGCGAAAGCGAAAGCGCGCGCCGCGGCTTCGCGGACCGCTGCGGTGTCTCCGTCGGCGCTGCTCTAAAATACACCGGCGGACGTGGGAAGCGTTGCACCGTGCGCCACTCACTGGTGCGGCGTTTATAAGAACTTGTGGGGATGTTCAACACATAACGGGTATGAAACGATTAAAAGTTTCACTCCATCCGTGACTAATATTCATCATCAATATCAGCATGCGGTGTGAGCCGCACGGAGACGAATATTATCGTGCGAACCATTGGGTAGGTGCATAAGTTCGTAGCGTTTTTCCGTAAATTTAGCGACCACAACAGATACACGGAACAGAAACTTCAGTCGTCTCGTTCACTATTTATGGCAGTCCGCCAACGTTGGGGTAACTTTTCCACTCCACGACTGTAGAAATCACGTAGTCTTGAGGCGCAGAACACGTCGAGCCAAATTCGGAGCACTTAATCATCCGGACAGGAAGTTCCTTGAAGATTATTCTATAGAGAACGGAATAGATGAGAAGCTGAGGGTGCAGACCACGTTTTTAGCAGACAGAACACAGCATGTTGTTGTCAATGGAGAGACGTCTACAGACGTTAAAGTAACTTCTGGCATGCCACAGGGGAGTGTTATGGGACCATTGCTTTTCACAATATATATAAATGACCTAGTAGACAGTGTCGGAAGTTCTATGCGGCTTTTCGCGGATGATGCTGTAGTATACAGAGAACTTGAATCATTAGAAAATTCCAGCGAAATGCAGGAAGATCTGCAGCGATTAGGCACTTGGTGCAGGGAGTGGCACCTGACCCTTAACATAGACAAATGTAATGTATTGCGAATACATAGAAGGAAGGATCCTTTATTGTATGATTATGTGATAGCGGAACAAATACTGGTAGCAGTTACTTCTGTAAAATATCTGGGAGTATGCGTACGGAACGATTTGAAGTGGAATGATCGTATAAAATTAATTGTTGGTAAGGTGGGTGCCAGGTTGAGAATCATTGGGAGAGTCCTTAGAAAATGTAGTCCATCAACAAAGGAGGTGGCTTACAAAACACTCGTTCGACCTATACTTGAGCATTGCTCATCAGTGTGGGATCCGTACCAGGTCGGGTTGATAGAGGAGATAGAGAAGATCCAAAGAAGAGCGGCGCATTTCGTCAAAGGGTTATTTGGTAAGCGTGATAGCGTTACGGAGATGTTTAGCAAACTCAAGAGACAGACTCTGCAAGAGAGGCGCTCTGCATCGCGATGTAGCTTGTTGTCCAGGTATCGAGAGGGTGCGTTTCTGGATGAGATATCGAATATATTGCTTCCCCCTACTTATACCTCCCGAGGAGATCACGAATGTAAAATTAGAGAGATTCGAGCGCGCACGGAGGCTTTCCAGCAGTCGTTCTTCCCGCGAACCAAACGCGACTGGAACAGGAAAGGGAGGTAATGGCAGTGGCACGTAAAGTGCCCTCCGCCACACACCGTTGGGTGGCTTGCGGGGTATAAATGTAGATGTAGATTTAAAATGAGGTGCATTCGGAATGATTTCCGAAACCAACTGCTGTATAGTGTTTTTTGCCAGCCTAGCAGAACGCCGGCCGGCGTTATCGTGTGGTATCACTGCACGCAGACTTTCTAGTCGTAATGCTTGGATTGCTTTTGTAAGACATCTCAGTTGCTGACAGTGAATGTCAGCAGTGACGGTTGCACTTCGGGGAAGCAAATCGTGGTACACAACATCATCGCTCTTCCACCAGATGCGTAACGTTATCTTTTGTGGATGCCGCAGGTCTTCGTATGGGGAGTTGCTGCTTTGTTCGGGCTCAACCATTCCGTTGTTTTCCTTACGTTAGCATAGACACCATTTCTCATCAATAGTAACGGCACAGGATACGAACGGCCAGTGTTGTTTACGAGCCAATTGGGGACGTGCAAACAGAGATGCACATATGGCCACCCTTTTATTTTGGTGTTTTTGGCTCAGAGCATGCGGTACCCATACACCCTTCGCCTTTGCGTGCAGAGGTCGCAGGATGGTCGAATGATCACAGTTCATCACATTTGCCAGTTCTCGAGTACAGTGACGTATATCATTGTGGATTAATGTGTTTAAACGATCTACATCAAATTCCGAGGGTCTTCCCGAATGTGGAGAATCACTAATTTGAAAACGATTCTCCTTAAAACAAGAAAACCATTTACTTGCCGTGCTGTGTCCAATGGCATTATCCGTATACACTGCGAAAATGATTCTCGCTGCGTCCGGTGCTGTCACACTTCTATCGAACTCAAACAGAAGAATGTGACGGAAACGTTCCGATTTCTTCAGTTGATATTTCATTTTCTAAGGTCAACAGCTCACTCTCTTATCTCCAAGTGGCAAAATGACAACAAGGTAAACTCTAACAGCAGCAGTGACTTACAAATAAAAAATGACAATCGTAAATAAGTCCATACCAGCCGGAATAGTCTGGAACCGCGCAACCGCTACAGCCGCAGGTTCGAATCCTGCCTCGGGCATGGATGTTTGTGATGTCCGTAGGTAAGTTAGCTTTAAGTAGTTCTAAGTTCTAGGGGACCGATGACCTCAGAAGTTAAGTCCCATAGTGCTCAGAGCCATTTGAACCATTTTAGTAAGTGGTTTGTCGGCGTGGCGGCTGATGGGAGCGACCATCAAGGCATTTCCCGTTTACAGTCGTTCCCATCTGTCGTCGCGTCGAGAGTCACCCGAGTCCGCGCTTGTAATACAATAATGTGTTCGTTGTGACAAGGAATCAAACAACGTCCGAATGGCAACTCTAGCAGTTTTTTGGCGTGCCTGTAATGTTCGATATGTCAGTTCATAAACAATGCCAACTGGAGGTTGATATGAACGTACCCGTCTTGTCATAGCATCCAAGACCTCCTCCCTGGGTGACAAATTTGGGGGCCTGTCAGGTGAATCAGCCATCCGTACGGTCTTCAAGGCGTTTGTTGTGAGAACTCCACGGTGAATTCTCAATTCATGCTGCTGAATTACGCCATTTGCTATCATGGGTCCGAAGTACGGATGGGAAAAACCGATCGGTTAAAACAGATTCCGTTATATTAGTTCCGATTAAAGGATGTTTTTCGGTATTTCTTTAATCTGAGTTATAACAGTTATTTTTTCTTTATTTCTCTTTCAAACTCTGAAGGTGGCAGGGGTAAAATACAGGGAGCGAAAGGCTATTTACAATTTGTACAGAAACCAGATGGCAGTTATAAGAGTCGAGGGGCATGAAAGGGAAGCAGTGGTTGGGAAGGGAGTGAGAAAGGGCTGTAGCCTATCCCCGATGTTATTCAATCTGTATATTGAGCAAGCAGTAAAGGAAACAAAATAAAAATTCCAAGTAGGTATTAAAATCCATGGAGAAGAAATAAAACCAAAAAAATGGTTCAAATGGCTCTGAGCACTATGAGACTTAACATCTTAGGTCTTCAGTGCCCTAGAACTTAGAACTACTTAAACCTAACTAATCTAAGGACATCATACGGCACCAAGCCATCACGAGGCAGAGAAAATCCCTGACCCCGCCGGGAATCGAACCCGAGAACCCAGGCGTGGGAAGCGAGAACGCTACCGCACGACCACGAGATGCGGGCAGAAATAAAAACGTTGAGGTTCTCCGATGACATTGTAATTCTGTCAGAGACGGCAAAGGACTTGGAAGAGCAGTTGAACGGAATGGATAGTGTCTTGAAAGGAGGATATAAGATGAACATCAACAAAAGCAAAACGAGGATAATGGAATGTAGTCGAATTAAATCGGGTGATGCTGAGAGTATTAGATTAGGAAATGAGACACTTAAAGTAGTAAAGGAGTTTTGCTATTTGGGAAGCAAAATAAATGATGATGGTCGAAGTAGAGACGATATAAAATGTAGACTGGCAATGGCAAGGAAATCGTTTCTGAAGAAGAGAAATTTGTTAACATCGAGTATAGATTTAAGTGTCAGGAAGTCGTTTCTGAAAGTATTTGTATGGAGTGTAGCCATGTATGGAAGTGAAACATGGACGATAAATAGTTTGGATAACAAGAGAATAGAAGCTTTTGAAATGTGGTGCGACAGAAGAATGCTGAAGATTAGATGGGTAGATCACATAACTAATGAGGAAGTATTGAATAGGAGTGGAGAGAAGAGAAGTTTGTGGCACAACTTGACTAGCAGAAGGGATCGGTTGGTAGGACATGTTCTGAGGCATCAAGTGAGCACCAATTTAGTATTGGAGGGCAGCGTGGAGGGTAAAAATCGTAGAGGGAGACCAAGAGATGAATAAACTAAGCAGATTCAGAGGGATGTAGGTTGCAGTAGGTAGTGGGAAACTTCCACAGGATAGAGTAGCATCGAGAGCTGCATCAAGCCAGTCTCAGGACTGAAGACCACGACGACGACGATAACCGAGTAAAAAAAAAAAACCGAAGTATCAGTTAGCCACAACAGTAGTGCTCTAATTTATGTTTTTAAAAAAACCATTTTTAAAAAAACGTGTAGTTGTTATTCGTAAAATTTTCATTGTTTTGAAATATTGCAATCTTACAGATAATGGGAAATGCGATCAGAGCTGTTTTAATAACAACGCCAACAGAAACGAGCGAGAAATACATGGCGTAAGAATTGGTACATCATTGCTGAGACAATAAAGTAGTTGAAATTACAATGAAATCCAGACCATTAGCTGCTTACAGGCATTGATAAATATCAACGGGGCAGTTGAAAACGTATTCCCCGACCGGAACCAGGGCATGTCCGAAAGAACAGATACGATCTTCATGTAATAATGTAGTTGCTTTGGTAATTTCTCGCTGTTGTCGTCGGACATTAGCTGCATTACAGAATGAGGACCATGCAAAGCCTGTAAGAATTTTACGAAGTGCGATATCACTGCAGTATAACGCCCTACTTGCTTTAATAAAAGATCAAGAGCGGGAGGAACCGCAACAAACTGGCGACGTGATATAAAAAGAAAACTTGAAACTTAATTCATTCATCGTTTGCATTAAAAACAGAAAGTAACCAATCTGTTGCCTGTGTGTACATTTAAGCCTTTATCTGCTTATAGCCTTCGAAAATTAACTCAAAACACAGAATTTTCTACCCTCAGTTTTTACCTTTTAGAGCTGACTATTCGTAATGCCCAAATAGTGGTATGATCCTCGACTATACAATAACTTTTGAGCAGAGCTTCTAAAAATTAGAATCAATAGGAGAATACTGGTGATATTTGCAGTATTCAACCACTTATCACTTTCCGAGAAAATCAGCGAGCTATGGAGTTTTCTTTTATTCGTCTATTGACTTTAATATTTTGATTCTATGTATGTTGAAGCTGAGGGAGTCAATTTTTGAAGTCTTCGTTCAATTTCTAGGTTAATTACAGGAAATAACAAGAATAAAAAACGAAATTCTGTTATTTCAAGCGGTTTTAACACTCAGGTGTCCGCCTGCGTAATATCGACTTTGTTGAAATAAAAACATCTACTACATTAGACTTTTTATCCCTTTTCTGATGCCGCGTGGGGTAGCCACACGGTTCGCACCGCTCCCCCCGTCGGAGGTTCGAGTCCTCCCTCGGGGATGGTTGTGTGTGTTGTCCTTAGCGTAAGTTAGTTTAAGTTAGATTAAGTAGCGTGTAAACCTAGGGACCGATGACCTCAGCAGTTTTGTCCCATAGGAACTTGCCACAAATTTTCAAATTTCCCTTTCCTAATAGCACGGGAGGGTGGGAGCGGCAGCCTCCCCTTGCCCCAGGTCTCAAACGAAGTTTTATCAGTCTTGTACAGTATTTCAGCTGTACAGAAATAACTAAACGTCGCTTCGGTAGTCCTGAGATAAGCTAACGCGCAGGTCTCGAACACGTGATGAATCTGGAGGATCACATTGCGTGTTTATCGTATATCGGACAGTATCTTGAGAATTTTCAATTTGGTCGTGCTGATCGACTTTAGTAGTGATAGCTGCATTCTGCTCATACAAAATATTCTGATCCAGTTCGTTTACGGATGTTTCTGAGCCTGCGTCGAGCTCTACCGCTGACAGATCATTTTGGTCAGGAAGATATGAATCGGCAGAGTCAACTTCAGAGTCAGTCTTCAGAAAACATCTCTTGCGTTAACTAGTTCTGTTAGACACATTTTCAGGTATTTTTCCAGTTATTGCACTCTAAAACAACATCGTGAATTAGGATCAGTACATACTAGGAGTTCCTTGTTGAATATAATTAATGAAAGGAGTTATAAAAACAGTAGCTAGCTATCTTCACAAACTTATAAACAACCAAGAAACAATGGTAAAAAGAGTGAGACACAATATAACAAATCAAGACTCATAGTGAGTAAAATACATAAAAAGAGCGACTACGTATCTTCGCAAAGTAATCAAAAACCAAGAAACAATGGTAAAATGAACGAACCATAATATATCAAAGTTGATACTGTATAAAGTACGAACCTATGCACAGAACATTTTTCGAACAAGTAAAATTATATTTTGAAAAGAAAGAGAACCACAGTAAAACGAACTGAAGCCGTGCTTAAAAACATGTAATTTGGTAGGTGAGATTTTATAAACACAGTTATTGACTCCAAATTTTTATTAGTAAACTGACTAAAACATAAATTAATCTAAAAATGTCATGTAAAAGAACTTAAAGAGGAAACTGTATTAGCCGCCTCTGAGGCACTATAGTGCGAGTCGAGGAATTTCAATCTGCGAAACGGGTGAATAGCTGTCCTGGAATGGGCGCAGATTTTGTTGGGTAAATCGGCATAACGAAGCACGTGGCATTCACTGCATTGGCACTAAATACCAAATAAGGTTCTCGTAGCAGGCTAGAACTGTACGGACATTTTCAGCGCCTCTAGCCGAAGAAACATAAACCATATCCGCCTGTCAGACGGATGTTCCGTTCTAAGTGTTAAGAAGTCTTCGAGCGTCTCACGTATCTGGAAACCTGTTCCGTACGCAAGCACTTTCGGTAACAGGCTGTAGTGGGACACAGTGACAAACGCTTGCAGGAAACATAGGAATACGGAATCTCCTCTTTGCGTTTCATCCACGGTTCACAGCATATCACGTGAGTAAATGCAAAGCTTTGTTTGACTTCGGAGCCGGTACTTCTTACTCAAGTCGCTCAGTTGGCATCGTTATTCTGGGAGCACCCACTCGAATCGTTCTACCTAGGAAAAAATCTCTGGCACTACGGGGAATCGAACACAAGTCCTCAGCATAGCAGCCAGAAACGCTGACCACTGCCATAAGGAAGCGGCCTGCATACACTACTGGCCATTAAAATTGCTACACCAATACGATGACGTGCTTTAGACGCGAAATTTCACCGGCAGGAAGAAGATGCTGCGATATGCAAATGATCAGCTTTTCAGAGCATTCACACAAGGTTGGCGCCGGTGGCGACACCTACAACGTGCTGACATGAGGAAAGTTTCCAACCGTTTTCTCACACACAAACAGCAGTTCACCGGCGTTGCCTGGTGAAACGTTGTTGTGATGCCACGTGTAAGGAGGAGAAAGGCGTACCACCACGTTTACGACTTTGATAAAGGTCGGATTGTAGCCTATCGCGATTGCGGTTTACCGTATCGCGACATTGCTGGAGATCCAATGACTGTTAGCAGAATATGGAATCGGAGGGTTCAGGAGGGTAATACGGAACGCCGTGCTGGATCCCAACGGCCTCGTGTCACCAGCAGTCGAGATGACAGGCATCTTATGGCTGTAACGGTTCGTGCAGCCACGTCTCGATCCCTGAGTCAACAGATGGGGACGTTTGCAAGACAACAATCTTCTGTACGAACAGTTCGACGACGTTTGCAGCAGAATGGACTATCAGCTTGGAGGCCATGGCTGCGGTTACCCTTGACGCTGCATCACAGACAGGAGCGCCTGCGATGGTGTACTCAACGATGAACCTGGCTGCACGAGTGGAAAAACGTCATTTTTTCTGATCAATCCAGGTTCTGTTTACAGTATTATGATGGTCGCATCCGTGTATGGTTCAAATGGCTCTGAGCACTATGCGACTTAACTTCTGAGGTCATCAGTCGCCTAGAACTTACAGCTAATTAAACCTAATTAACCCAAGGACATCACACACATCCATGCCCGAGGCAGGATTCGAACCTGCGACCGTAGCGGTGACGCGGTTTCAGACTGAAGCGCCTAGAACCGCACGGCCACATCGACCGGCCACATCCGTGTTTGGCGACGTCGCGGTGAGCGCACATTGGATGCGTGTATTCGTCATCGCCATACTGGCGTATCACCCGGCGTGATTGTATGGGGTGCCATTGGTTACACGTCTCGGTCACCTCTTGTTGGCACTGACGGCACGTTGAAGAGTGGACGTTACATTTAAGATGTGTTACGACCCGTGGCTCCACACTCCATTCGATCCCTGCGAACCCCTACATTTCAGCAGGATAATGCACGACCGCATGTTGCAGGTCCTGTACGGGCCTTTGTGGATACAGAAAATGTTGGACTGCTGCCCTGGCCAGCACATTCTGCAGATCTCTCACCAACTGAAAACGTCTGGTCAATGGTGGCGGAGCAACTGGCTCGTCACAATACGCCAGTCACTGCTCTTGATGAACTGTGGTATCGTGTTGAAGCTGCATGGGCAGCTGTAGCTGTACACGCCATCCAAGCTCTGTTTGACTGAATGCCCAGTCGTATCGAGGCCGTTATTACGGCCAGAGGTGGTTGTTATGGGTACTGATTTCTCAGGATGTATGCACCCAAATTGCGTGAAAATGTAATCACATGTCAGTTCTAGTATAAAATATTTGTCCAATGAATGCCCGTTTCTCATCTGCATTTCTTCTCGGTGTAGCAGTTTCAATGACCAGTAGTGTATAATTGGCTCCTTCCTGCCTTTAACACGCTAAAGGTGAGGAAGTGAGCGTCAGCGGGCAGGAAGGACGTTTCGGAGACCCAGATGGAGTCGGCGGGCACAGAAAATCGCGGCGCGGGCCTGCGCCTGCGGTTTGCCAGTGAAAGAGCGGCCGGCGGCCGCGGCGCGTAATAACAGGCCGGGACAAAGGGCGGCGGATCGCGCCGCGGCTGTGTGCCCGTGAAAGCGCCGGCCCTCGTGGGCGGCGCGGGGCGGCGCCAGGTGCGTGACGCGCCCCCCACCTGTCTGCCGCCGCCGCCGCCGCCGCCGCCGTCGCACGCGAACCGCGCGCGCCGCCGCGCCGACCCTCCGCTTTTAATCCCCGCCAGCCGTAATGAAGAGTTTTTGTCGCCGGGCGACGCCGGCCTTAACGCGATAATGGTCATTTAATAGCGGGCGTCGTCACCGACTGCGGCGGACGGGAAACTCGATCCGCCGGCGCGCTGCTGCTTAGCGCCGCCTTCTTGCCGGGGGGACCCCGCTGGCCGGCCGGCCGGGCCATTACCTGCTGCGAGCAGACGGACCGCACTCGCGACGGTTCCGCGAAACGCGTCTCTGTGATTGCGGGTAACGATGTGCGCGCCCGGCGCAATTTATACCCTGATGATACCCTGGTGCGGCTCTGGAGGGCACGAGGTTTTGCGCACGCCGACCTACCTGGAGGCAAGTCGCCTCGATGACAAAAGCTGCGTCCGTAGCGTCTCGATCAGTCGTTACAGGGAGAACACAGATCCACACTGCGACTGAACGAAGGTGATCTGCATCTACATCCATACTCCGCAAGCCACCTGACGGTGTGGGGCGCAGGGTACTTTGAGTACCTCTATCGGTTCTCCTATTCCAGTGTCGTATTGTTCGTGGAAAAAAAGACTGTCGGTATGCCTCTCTGCGGGCTCTATCTCTCTCATTTTATCCTCATGGCCTCTTCGCGAGATATACGTAGGAGGGAGCAATATACTGTTTGACTCCTCGGTGAAGGTATCTTCTCGAAACTTCAACAAAAGCCCGTACCGAGCTACTGAGCGTCTCTCCTGCAAAGTCTTCCACTGGAGTTTATCTATCATCTCCGTAACGCATTCGCGATTACTAAATGATCCTCTAACGAAGCGCGCAGCTCTCCGTTGGATCTTCTCTATCTCTTCTATCAACCCTATCTGGTACGGATCCCACACCGGTGAGCAGTATTGAAGTAGTTCGAAAAGAAGTGTACTTAACCTACTTCCTTTGTTTTCGGTGTGCATTTCCATACGATTCTTCCAATGAATCTCAGTCTGGCATCTGCTTTACCGACCATCAACTTTATATGATCATTCCATCTTAAATCACTACTAATGCCTACTCCCAGATAATTTATGGAATTAACTGCTTCCAGTTGCTGACCTGCTATATTGTAGCTAAATGATAAGGGATCATTCTTTCTATGTATTCGCAGCACGTTACACTTGTCTAAATTGAGATTCAATTGCCATTCCCTGCACCATGCGTCATTTCGCTGCAGATCCTCCTGCATTTCAATACAATTTTCTATTGTTACAACCTCTCGATATACCACAGCATCATCCTCAAAAAGCCTCAGTGAACTTCCGATGTTATCCACAAGGTCATTTATGTATATTGCGAATAGCAACGGTCCTACGACACTCCCCTGCGGCACACTTGAAATCCCTCTTACTTCGGAAGACTTCTCTCCATTGAGAATGACATGGTGCGTTCTGTTATCTAGGAACTCTTCAATAAAATCTCACAATTGGTCTGATTGTCCGTATGCTTTTACTTTGTACATTGAACGACTGTGGGGAACTGTATCAAACGCCTTGTGGAAGTCAAGAAACACAGCATCCACCTGGGAACCCGTGTCTATGGCCCTCTGAGTCAGGTGGACGAATAGCGCGAGCTGGGTTTCACGACCGTCTTTTTCGAAACCCGTGCCGATTCCTACGAAGTAGATTTCTAGTCTCCAGAAAAGTCATTATACTCGAACATAATACGTGTTCCAAAATTCTACAAATGATCGACGTTAGAGATATAGGTCCATAGTTCTGCACATCTGTTCGACGTCCGTTCTTGACAACGGGGATGGCCTGTGCCCTCTTCCAATCTTTTGGAACGCTACGCTCTTCTAGAGGCCTACGGCTCGTGAGGCGCTCAACTGCATGGTTATCAGCGCCCGTACAAATTCCCAATCAAACACTGTCCAGTCTGGTCGCTTTCCTAAATGATGATGAAATAATGAGGACAACACCAACATCCAGCCCCCGGGTGGAGAGAATCCACCACCCAGCCGGGTATCGATTCCGGGACGCGGTGATCCGGAGGCAGTATTGAGTGAAGAGGAGTAGTGGATGGCACACCCATCCCACTTAGGCCCTGCCTTAGTTAATATGTGCGTCTTCGCCAACAGCCCTCTTATGTGGTGTAGTAGAAGATGCTTCTGGTTTCTACACTGTACATTCACACTCCCTGTCATAAGCCTGGATAACCACCTTTGGCAGCGCGCACAATTGCGGTGCGTGCAGGTTTCGAGTCAGTGGGGTGCTGGAAGGTACCGCCAGGGATGTGAAGCCATGCCGACTCCAGTTCAAATGGTTCAGATGGCTCTGAGCACTACGGGACCTTACATCTGAGGTCATCAGTCCCCTAGAACTTAGAACTACTTAAAGCTAACTAACCTAAGGACATGACACACATCCATGCCCGAGGCAGGATTCGAACCTGCGACCGTAGCAGTCCCGCGGTTCCGGACTGAAGCGCCTAGAACCGCTCGGCCACACCGGCCGGCTCGACTCCAGTGCCGTGGCCAGCTAGGTTTCTCGTTTGAGCATCCATGGCTCCAAGCAGCGCGATCGAGGTGATCCCACAGATTCCAGATTGGGTTTAAATCCGTGGAATTTTGTAGCCAGAGGAGTACGGTAAACTGTTGCTCGCCCGGCTAGCCGCGCGGTCTAACACGCTGCTTCCCGAGCAGGAAGGCGTGCTGGTCCGCGGTAGTGCTGATGTCTGGTGTGTCGGCCTGTGGATGGTTTTTAAGGCGGTTTTCCATCCGCCTCGGTGAATGCGGGCTGGGCCCCTTATTCCGCCTCAGTTACACTATGTCGGCGATTGCTGCGCAAATACTGTTTCCACGTACACGTACACCATAATTCCTCTACCACGCAAACATTTGGGCTTACACTCGTCTGGACGAGACGTTCCCGGAGGGGTCCACTGGGTACCGAACCGCACAATAACCCTGTGTCCGGTGTGAGGCGGCGGTGGGGTGGGTGGACTGCTGCGGCCTGTTGTGGGGTTGTGAACCACTGAAGGCTACGGCGGAGACGAAGCCTGTCCGTCGCTTCTACGTCCCCAGTTTAATACACAATACACACGCGGTAAACTCTTGATTTTCGAACTACGCGCATACACTGCGTGCTGTGTGGCAGGTTGAGCTCTCCTGCTGGTAGATGCCATCATCCGAGGAAAAACCAACTGCAGGTAGGGATCGGTATGGGCCCCAAGGATTTGAGTGCATACTTGTATTGATCCACTGTGCCTTCCAGAATGGCGAGTTCGGAGTGCTACGAAAACATTTCCCAGATCATAAGAGTCGCTCCACCGGCCGACGATTGTTGCACGGTGTTTGCTTTCAGGCGTTTCACGCTATCTGTCAGCGGGAAAGGCCACCTGTCGTCATTCAGTGCGCGCCCAGTTACGGTACTGGCGTGCAAATCCCAGCCTACTTTGCCGATGATCAGCAGTCAGCACGAGCGCACGAACCAGGTGCCTGCTGAGGAGGCTCGTACGCGACGTTCGCTGTAAGGTCACTGAAGAGACGCTGTCGGTAGCCCCCTGATTTATCTGTGTGGTCAGTTCTGCAACATTTCCACGTCTATTCGCCCGTACACGTCTCTGAAGTCGTCGTTCACCCCTCCCACCTAAGGTCTGTGGTGGTCCACAGTTGCTTGGTGTCATTTTTGGATAGCACCATTTCGACATGCACGGTACACTTTAAGAACGGCGACAGGCGAACAGTTTACAAACTTAGCCGTTTCGGAAATGCTTCCACCCTTGGCCCCACATCCAATGATTAAGCCGTTTTGGACGACACGTAAATCGCTCGGTTTCCACAGGAGCAGTTACTCCTCATTGACGCTTTAATAGGCAGTGGTCACGTTAATATGACTGGATCGTGTAAGTCTTTCCACCTTTCCTCTTCCATTCGCGAATAGTGCGGGCATAAACTACCATCGGTAAATCGCCTTATGAATACTAATTTCTCACTGCAGTCACTTTTCGAGACTCCTCAAGTCACATTGTGGTATATGGTGGAGGGTACTTTGTCTACTTCTGTCCTTTCCCTTCCTTCCTCTTTCTTGATGAGCGCCCGCATCTCGTGGTCGTGCGGTAGCGTTCTCGCTTCCCACGCCCGAGTTCCCGGGTTCGATTCCCGGCGGGGTCAGGGATTTTCTCTGCCTCGTGATGGCTGGGTGTTGTGTGCTGTCCTTAGGTTAGTTAGGTTTAAGTAGTTCTAAGTTCTAGGGGACTTATGACCACAGCAGTTGAGTCCCATAGTGCTCAGAGCCATTTGAACCATTTTTTTCTTGATGAGCCGAGGATACTTCGCAGGAAAAGTGATTGTTAGTATGCCTCCGAGTGAGATCGAATCTATGTAATTTTATTTTCGTGGCTTATCGTGAAATGTACGGAGGGTAAAGCAATAGACTGGATGACTCTTCTAGGAAAGTAGATTGTCGGGATTTTAACAGTAATCCACATCTTGATGTAAAACGTCTCTCTCATAGCGTCTGCGGTAATTTAAATAATTCATCGATCGAAGGAGAAATTACAGACTAAAATATCTTTTGAAATTTCGTTTCTTACGTCGTTGTTGTTGTGTGTTGAATACTGCATCAGCCTTGAGAACAAGAATTTAGCGAGCGCACTTGGACGAGTGAAAGCCGTAAACAAACGAGGACTGTCCGAGGGACGGGGAGCGATGCAGGGAATAAGCCCCACCTTCGTTGCATTGTGTGTGCATTTGGAAGAAAAGCGGCAGAAAAAAAGGAAACATCCTTGGGTGAAGCCATGGGTATTACGTCGAGGTAATAAAAGCATTCAGCGAAATTTGTTACGACAGCTGGAAGTGGAGGACGGTCAAGTCTTACATAAATTACTTACGAATGGATGAGAGTGTATTTCAGTATTTGCTCAGTAAAGTTGCTTCTCACATTACAAAACAGAATACTCGCTTGAGAAACGCTATATGTACAGAAGATAGAGTCACCGTGACACTGCGATTTTTTGATACAGGAGAGAACTCCTCTGGTTTACAATACAGGACTCGAGTAACACAATGCACATTAACCAAAATAATTCCAGAAACGTGTGAAGCGATTCATAAAGCAGTAAGAACTATTTTTATTTTTGAATAATTTATTTAATATAGTTAGTATTCCAGCAACTAGGAAATATATGAAGCACAAGAACTACTAAATTAATAAAAAAAGTGCGATACAGCTGAAGCACTTGTTGACTTGTGGCATCCAGAGTTCAAAAATAGACAAAGTAGAATGGAAAGTTGAGAAATTTTCTTTATTTTAGAGTGTGACCACTTCCTCTATTCCGGCTTGCTGAAAAGCTGCCTGGATGTTTGCAGATGTAGAGATGGTTGGCTGTAGCTGTGAGTGCAGATACGAAATCGCCTGCAGCATATTCCATCTGCCCATCAGCACACAATTAACAGCATGCATTGTGTCCCTCGACCACCCCCTCCCCCCCCCCCCCCCCACCGTCCAGTGGAAGCAAGGTTAATAGAAAGATTAGGAAGAACACATAACACATCAACTTTGAACCCATGTTTAAAAACTCACAACAGAGACGACAAGTTGCTGTAGTGATACCAGCGCTCCATGCGGTTACATTTCACATTACAGTGAACATAAGACGAACGACTATTATGCAAGGCGAGGCTCTAGATTTGATCATATTTCTACGACAAGAGGCAAGATTTCCCTATTACATTGTCATTATAATAGCAATTAACAAACCATTATAAAATTAAACAAACAGAGCTGCAAATGAAGTGATTGTATTTTGACTGCACCTTAAACAGTGTCCGTCAGCTAGTGACCTCTACCAGACAGCATAGGAACTACATACTTTCGAGCAGCTGACGCCACCTGTCCTGCGGGTGACTCATACTGTACGTCTATTCACTTCTACAGTGAACATAAGACGAACGACTATTATGCAAGGTGAGGCTCTAGATTTGATCATATTTCTATGACAAGAGGCAAGATTTCCCTATTACATTGTCATTATAATAGCAATTAACAAACCATTATAAAATTAAACAAACAGAGCTGCAAATGAAGTGATTGTATTTTGACTGCACCTTAAACAGTGTCCGTCAGCTAGTGACCTCTACCAGACAGCATAGGAACTACATACTTTCGAGCAGCTGACGCCACCTGTCCTGCGGGTGACTCATACTGTACGTCTATTCACTTCTTTTATGTGCTATCTCAATATGCGTCAATATGTAGATGATCCTTTGATACTAGCTGTTTCTGACAGCGCCCGAGCGACATGCCACAGTGGCAAAACACTGACTCGTATTTCAGAGGGCGGATATTCAAATCCCCGTCGCGTCATCCAGATTGTCGTTTTCCATGCCCAGTTGCCCCCAAATAGCTCAACGTGGGTGGTTCCTTTCAAAAGGATACGACCGATCCTCTTTACGTAACTTTACCCATACGCGAGTTTGCGCTTCTTCTCCAATGACGGAACTTTAAACCCTAATCTTCCATCTTTATTTCTTAAGAAGTCATATTTAGTTGTCACGTCCTACTCTCAGACTGCAAACCGTAGGTGCTTTAGTAATTCTTTCTGGCGGTTTATATTGAATCTGAAAGGGGTAACATTATTGTGTCTTTAATATCTATTGATAAACTTCGTTCGTTACGTGTCTTACGAATTACGCCTGTCAGAACTTTAAGATCGTCAATTAACTTCTCTTATCTGCCAGCCTATTGCATTCGTCTTTAGCGGTACCTAGTAAGTATTCACGGGGTAAGTTTTTAAATCTTATTACCGTAACACACTGTGACCAAAAAATTATTAAATGTTCGAACACCGTTTCGAAATGCAGGGCTGTTTCTTGTTTAGCCTTTCAGCCTCTAGATCGCATTTTAGGACTAAATTTAAATCGTGACTTGTTTCGTCTTTGCACACCATTGTATACACCACACACGACGGGTGCTTTGTCATAGCCGTGGCAGAAATAATTGCAGTCCTTTGGTCCTTTTCGTGCATATGTTCAGCTAACTGATATTCCTAACCTAATGCAGAATGATGTTTGGCCTGTGTAAAGTAGGTAAATGGTTCGTGAATCTTTGCGCAGAATGATTACCAAAACAATCTTATATTATTTTAAGTTAAAGAAAGGCTTCTCTTGACTGATCTATTTTACTAATTTTTCCACTTTTCTCCCAGATTTTAATTTTTCCTCACGAATTCTCATTTTTGGCTTTCCAAAAGCACCTTACCCTTTGGGGTATTGACTCGGTCGTCCCAGGTCCCAGCAGAATTATGCTCCCGCTATTATCTGTGTATAGTTACTTTAATTCTGCGGTGAACATATCCTCTACGAGAAAAAAACATATAGCGACGTGACGCAGTTCTCAACAGTATAGGGTCTCCGCAGCGGCCACAGCTGTTGCTTAGCATTAGTTTGAGACGAGGTAACTGGCCAACAACATGAATACGTATATCCGCTCCCTACTCATGTTGCGAAAACAGCGAAATGCAGTCAGTGCGCGGACCACCGGTAGCAATCGGAAGGTAAACTATCTACAAACATCCGAGTTCGGCCGAATTGTGTCGCCCAAAACAAATGCCTCAAAGAGACTGCGCCTTTCTGGGGACGCATAAACAAATCACTCTTTGATTTGTTTATATTCTGTTAAGTTGTGGGAGTCGCCATCGGTGGAGAAGTGCCTGTTTCACTTGATGTTTAACGATACTGGTAAGCACACATTATGTTTTCCAGAGCAGTGCCTGCCACACGAATAAAAACAATGCACGACCCCAACAATACTCCAAACTAAATTGTATCATCTCATGATGAGTCGCCAGGCGAAACCGGTCATGAATAAATAAAAATTGAAGAAAAAACAGCGATTGATTGTAGTAATTCCTGAAACCGCATAAATAAATTCTCGCAGGCCTGCAAGTTTGATGCTTATGGAGATCTTCGATAATGCAGTCATATTTCGGGTAATCTGACTTTGCACACCAGCCATCCAGACTGTTTATCAAGGTTCTAGGGCAGCTTGTGTTGGAGAAGCATGAATTTTATAAATTTTGTAATAGAAGTATCAGAATACTAGAAATGAGGACATTCCACGCAAAAAATAAAAAACAGTTGAGTTAGCAGATGATCTGAAAGGTTTGGTGTCACTGCTATCTCTTTTTTCACTTAAAATGAGTCAAAAAATTTTATGTCCCATTTAAACTAAGGACCGAAATACGCAGACTCAAAGCAAAGAGAAACACGCCCCCGCTTAGTTCTAAGCAGACACAAATGTTTCCTCTCGTCCAGTGGGAAGGCCCGTCTGGTTACGTGATCTCCAGTATTACGATTTGGTTTATCAATCACTCTGTTTGTGTTTGGAGGCAAGGTTGTAAGAGCTGCAGTGTTTAGATTGTGCAGTATGTCTTCTATCAGTTTTTTACAAAGTCTTGTGACAGTTTTAGTTCAGTAAGTTTTAGAAAATATGCATGACGACGGTTTCTTTACAGCTGGTGTTGTAAATCAAGGATTAACAGAGAAACAAAAGAACGGCAGGTGTATAACATTAGCTAAGGTAAAAGGACACGTTGTCCCTCTTGGTTGTCGTGTTTTCCATCCTTCTCCACACTTGACCAAAGGTATTAAATGTGCTCAAGTGAGACCCAGAGATGCTCTGTATGCAAGAAAAGTTCTTTATAAAGAAGCAGATAAGAACGAACAAAATGAGAATCATTGCTAGCTGGGCAAGTCTAAATAATATTAAGAGACATAGACCTATGCCTGTCTCAGCAGGCTCAAAGAAACCCAACTTCACAGTGAAGTATAAGATGATTTCTACAAGTTACAAGATGATCCCTGTGGCCCAAATGTTATTTATGCGCATCGCCCTTTTAAAAGCAACCTGCTGGCATAACATTGCTCCAAAGATAAGAAACGGAGAAAGTATAATAGACAAGAGGTGCGATGTTAGATGTCGCCAAGAAAGTGAGCCGAAAAACAGGCTTTGAGGTTATTTTTGAGTAATCTGAAAGGCAGAGAGAGCCATTATAATGGAGAAAAATCGAAGAGGGTTCACCTACAGGCAGTTTTACAGAATGTGAAATTGCGTGCTATTTACAATGCCACAGTTTGACAAGATCTAACAGTTTCCAAAAGCATGTTTAGTAGGGTACTTAATGACAAGAATATAGGTTTAGAAGCCCTGTTACTGATACATGCTAGTCTTGCTATGAACTATACCTTAACATTAAATAAAAAAAGGCTAAACCTAATAAGAAACAATCGGTCAAAAACAAACATATGCTAAAAAAACGAGTCCACAAAATAAGAACTAAGTGCTTTTACGAACACTTGAGGGAGAATAAAGATGACGAGGCAACCTCCTACTTCGAGCTACAGCAGGTACAACTCCTCTCCAGAACCTCTGTCCAGGAGAGTCAGTTTAGAAAAGACAGCTCACCTCTTATTGCTTTAGTGTTGTTGCGTCAGATGGAAGAGATCTGGTATCTTATACTCGGAATGAGGAGCAAGCTGGACGAGGGGCCACTAAAATACCCTCAGGCCTTTTGAATTTTCTGATCTCAAAGACAAATGGTCTGCCTGAAAATGTCCATACAGTTAGGCTGTTTTGTGATGGGTGCCCAGGGCAAAATAAAAATAACTCCCTCGTCAACACTTTGATGTACTTTGCGGGCACTGTTAGTCACGACTTCAAAGAGACTGTCGTTACTTTTCCTGTCCAAGGGCACAGTTTCATGCCCGCCGACAGAGTGGCAGGATTGAGATGTTATTGAGAAAGCAGCCTACCTTGAGCACCAAGGAGCAATACTACAATATCTACCAAGCTGTAGGAAAAGTGAGAAAACTGGGAGATGACTGGTCCCTGGTAGACACAAAAAATTTATCAACAAGATTCAGGGACATCGACTTAATTTATGACAAGAAGAGAATTTTCTTGAGGAAGGGAAAGGAAAATGGGAAGAGGAAGGAACAATCGGTGGTAGAAAGAAATACACCTGTTTGTCGTGAAGTGCCCACAGTTAAACTGAAATCAACCAGTAACTTCATATTTCAAAGTGAAAATGAAAAGTTCACTTTTCTGCAGAAGAGACTTTGGTCATCTGCCAAATGATTTTCAACCCCTTTAGAACGTGTTCCCCTTGGCCGTGCTGTAAAAGTAGCTAACAAGAAGGATGATGAATCTCTGCTAGACTTGATGTATGGTGACAACTGGAAAAGCAGTATTAACTTTTCTTCGAATAAAACAATTTTTGAGCAGTCACCTGAATTTCGTCCAAATAATTAAAGTGATGAAGAAGAGTGTGAAAGTGACTGTCTAGAAACAGACATTCGACTGCACATCTGAAAGTTCACTAAGCCTACTTCCTACATTTATGATTTCATACAGTTATCATGGAATTAATATTTTTGTAATTTTGCATAATAAACCAGTTATCATTTTAATGTTTACTGCATTTTTTCCTAAGTCGAGCAAAAGGAAACATGTCCTATATAGGTTTGTGCAGAAGCAAATATGTCAGTTGTGAGCACTCAAAACAGAACATGTCCGTATTTTAATAGCTAATAAAAGCCATAGTACTTATAAAATATTGGAAATTTACACGTGTTTTGCGTATGGAAATTCATAGAAAACATGATATATTTATATCATAATTATAGTATTACAACAATATTGTAATATTAGTTTTTCAGAAAATTCTCGAAATTTTCATTTGGTGACGTATTTGTTTTTGCTCGGAACCTCCTCCTACGAAGTGTCCGTGTCAAGAGATCTCTGTATCCGTTCTCAGACACTGATCGACAAGTTGAGTGTGTCACTACGGAGTCCTCAAACACACGTTTTCCCTGCTCATATAATAAGAAATATATATTTTATAAGAATTTCTAACGATTATAGATGAGTTTCAAACATTATGCTGTATTTTTGTTTGAGAACTAACGTGCCTTTTAAATCACTGGGCTTATAAAAGAAATGAAATGCTATTTGAAATGATTGCTTAAGTGAAATTAAATCATGGGGATCAGAGACCAGCTCTCGTGTTTGAGCCAGTGCAGTTCGTAGTCTCAATCTCAGTTCAGAACACGCACATATTTCAGATTTGTCGACTCCCTAGTAGAGAATCGGCCAGGTCTTTGCAATTAGAGGTGACAATATGTCGATTCTTCTGGGTACCGACTTTGGCGATCAAATAATACTGTGTGCAACAGACCCGCTGCGTTTCGTTTAAGTGGCGGGTAATTTGTAGCAGCGAGTATCATTTGCACATGAACCTCTTAACCCCCCCCCCCCCCCCAAACCCTCCTGATGTGACACAGCAATTATTAATCGTTCACTCAAAGATGTCTTTCGTCGCAGTAGTTGACGGCAGTAGCTGCTTTGATACAAGTCCAAAGACTGATAAGTATCTTCGTTGAACGTATCAATAAGTTTAAATCATTTCAAGTTGAATTACTTATAACATTTCCGTGACCTTTATTTCCGTGCGTTACGTCTACTATCATTTTCGAGAACGTAGATGCACTGAACACAGCATAGTCCCAGCGCTCAAGTTGAGTTAATGATGTGCTTTTCATTACTTCAGAATGAGTTACCAAACGGACTCCAGTTATCTTATTATTATTTTTTCCCTGAGACATTTAAGACTCGTCTTTATCTCCGATAAGGATGAAAGCTGAAGAAATGAATCAAAATTTGTCTGCTAGCCGGGACTCGTACCCAAGTCTCCAAGCAGAAATGCTGACCATTACACCACCGCAGCACCGTGTTAAGCATCACCGCTCGGACTACTCAAGTCGAGTGCCCTCTCCAACACAAACTTCAATTCCTATCGTCAGCTTATTTCCCCCCTAAACTGTCACTAATGCCGGGGCTCTCCGGCATTGTAGTAAGCATAGTAATCAAGAAGACCCGGGTTCGAGTCCCAGCCGGGGCACAAATTTTGATTCATTTCTTCAGCTTTCATCCTTGTCGTGGACTTTAGTTATATTAACAAGGGAAAAGCGTCACATAACTGATCCATTGTACTAACATTTCTATTTGAATTTTTCGTTTTTTTCATTTCTTTGTTTCTAGCGCTAGTACCCCAGTCCCTCTTCCCCACCATCGGATTGGCGGACTGGGAGCTCCGGGCGCTGTTCTGGTTGCCAAAGCCCAGATAGATAAAACACTGACAGAAATGTATATTTCAGCAGAATATTCATAAAATATCACAAGAAGAGGGATTTTGTTGCTAGAGACATAACGCACAGTCACATCACTCACAGGTGTGGAGCAAATCGTGCACGCCCCCCCCCCCCCCCCCCCCCATTCATCGCTTCTGGACGCAGACAACAAAATACTAGGGTTTATAAGTTACAGAGCACAGCCATCAGTCATCCATTTTTTGCTGGTTTTATTTGGAAAATTCAGATTTCGGCTAGTGCCTAGCCATTAGCAATGCACTATTTCATAGTCTCAATACATATCAGTTCCCTGCTGTTCGAACGACAGTCACAGTTCTTTGAATAGTACTTCGAGTATTCAAGGAACAGTGACTGACGCTCGCACAACAGGAAACTGACATGCATTGAGACTATGAAATAGTGCATCGATAATGGTTAGACACTAGCTGAAATACGGATTTGCCAAATAAAACCTGCGAAAAAGGACGACTGATTGCTGTGCTCTAAAATTTATAAATCAGATCACAGTCGCCGTGTGCATCCACGTTCGTAACGGATAGTAACCTGATAAAAATATTTGAGATTCATTAACTACTTTGGAACATGAATGTAAAATATCAATATACCGTGCGTACCTGTAAATTTACTGTAAGGTTATCGTCATAAAACTCAAAGATACAATATTATAAGCTCACAAGTGTATATTTGTTACGAAGAGTCATTGTTATTTCACCTGCCTTGAAATCAATTTCATATCTGCGTTTTATGTACTATGTGATTCTCGCATGCTGCTTTCGTAATGTCTGGTTTGTGATGCTACCTTTTAATCGAGTAAATAAGGAAACAAAAGTATTTACTTCAAGCAGTTTGTAACTTGTAAAATAATTGGAGTGTGAAGCACGATATTAATTAACTGTCAGACAGTAGATTGTATCTGAACAGCATTCATTTCCTCAAAGGCATGGAGCCTAGACGTAAGTTCCTTGCATAGTGCAATTCTGTTGCTATTGAATGACTTCTGCTTCTGCTTAAATGCATTGAGATCACCATTTGTCGCTTGTTTCGTCTGTTCGTATGGCTGCATCCTTTTGAACAAAACTGTCTGAGGAATCACTAGCTTCGCGCTTTAAGCTAATCCAAATCTCTTATATTTATTTGTGGAAGTGTGAGCACGGTGTGCTGCAAGTAATTAAATGCTGTACTGTCGTTACTGTCCGTCATTCGGCACCGAGCGCGTTGTTTCTTTGAAAAAAAAAAAGAAAGAAAGAAAAGAAAAAACTGCCCTGTACTTCATGGACCGTGCCTTTCTTGGAACCAATTGAACATTGCTTCTGCTACGCTTGTTGCGCTTTTTGGAATATTCTTATGAGGATGGTCGTCCTGTCAGAGTTCTCCCAGAACAATTAAGGAGTACTAACTTTTCATATTTTGCTACTGTTTATTAGTATGGTCATAAGTGTCGGGGTTGTCGCACTTGGGCTATAGCGGACTTTTACTGGAACACAAAGGATAAAATGGTAAGTCAGCATCGGCTGCTGCTCAACACCCAACAGCAGCTCCCTGGAGGAGACACAAACACGAAAAGAAAGTGCAGCAGGTAACAGAGGTGCGCTGCGACAGAGGGCTGGCGGGGAATTCCCCGCGGCTGTGCCGGGTCACGCTTTCTCGCTGCACAGGCTTGGCTAGTCAACAGTGTCGCCTGGACCAGGAACTGCATCGGCACTAATGGCTCCTCCCACCTTGTCCGTCTGTAGGTACCATTCCCTCATTGTGTGCTGAAATACCCTTTTACTCCTGCATGTATCAGCACAAAAGTCTGCACAAAAATTGGGTTCGTAGCCCTATACTGACAACATTTTACTTTCAGTATTCCAATTAGTTCCTAGACTTATTTGTGCTCTAAGCAAAGATTCATGTTACATCCTGCATTTCTCATTTCCCTTTAGAAGCATCTCTTTGTAGTCCTTGAAGCAAAATTCTGTTATTACCATTAGCTCTGCACGTGTGGATTTTGGCATCTGTACAGTTACAAATACACGAACATTCTTTGGCTGAAGTGTGTACGTAATGGTACTAACAGCAGTTGTGGGTAAGGCCGAACATATCGAAAATTTGTTCTCGTGTGTCCAGGAGAATGCTCCCGTATGTTCAGCCAGATCGATTATTATTATTTCTTCACAACGTTTCGACGACTCTCGAAGACTAATAAATGAATCCTCGAGATACTCTGCACAAAAAATTGAAATAACAATCTGGCTAGCCACTAGAAAGTATTGCATCTATGAAATCCGACTGGAGAACTTGAGAAATTGCAGTGTAAAGTTTCTTTATGCACATGTTTGAGGCTGCACCGCAGGGGACGTGGACTAATTGGAAGTCAGCGTCGCTGACACAGAAGAGACCAACGTAGAACTTCCTATACAAGAATCACCTGATCTCACTCCCAGGTCAACAATCACAGCTCGAGTTTCTGTTCCTGAGAACAGGAAAAGGAGAATTTTCATATATAAAGAGTAGTCACATATAAAGAGTAGTATTAAGCGTTTTTTCTTCGGAATTCTACGTAAATACATTCGCCATGTGCAGTGAAAGTGGTTTAGGACTTCATGTGTTTTTCTTATACGTTCATTCTATTTATTTCAGCTGATCCGTGTAGAATCATTGTGAGAATATTGTTAACTTGCCGTCCATTCACACCTTTTTCTTACGCCCTCAGTTACATGCTGAATGTGTTCGAATCTCTGTCTTCCTCTATAGCTTTTACACTCTGCAACTCTCTCTAATACAATGACAATTATTTCATGAAGTGTTTACAGATGTCCTGTCATCCTGTCTCTCCTTCTCGTCAGTGTTTTCCATATATTCTTTTTCTCACCGATTCTGCAGAGAACCTTCTCATTACTTACCTTATCAGTCCACCTAATTTCCAACAGTCGTCTGTAGCACCACATCTCAAATGCTTCGATTCTCTTCTGTTCCCGTTTTGCCACAGTCCATGCTTCACTATCATTCAATGTTGTCCTCCAGACGTACATTCTAAGAAATTTCTTCCTCAAGTTAAGGCCTGTGTGTGATACTAGTAGACTTCTTTTGGCCAGCAATGTCCTTTTCGCCAGAGCTAGTCTGTTTCTTCTGTCCTCCTGGCTCCTTTCGTTATAGATTATTTTGGTTCCAGAATTTTTTAACTTCGTCTACTACACGATCCCCAGTTCCTCGCTGTTCTCAAATTTCTGCTACTTCTCTTTACCTTTCTCTAATAGACTGTTAGTCCGTATTCTGTGCTCAATGGACTGTTCGCTCCATTCAACACGTCCAGTAACTCATCTTCCCTTTCACTGACGATAACAATGTCATCAGCGAATCTCATCATATATATCTTTTCACCGTGCACTTTAATGGCACTCTTGAACCTTTCATTTATTTCCATCTTTGCTTCTTCGTTGTATAGATTGAACAGTAGGGGCAAAAGAGTACATCCCATTCTTACACCATTTTTAATCTGAGCACTTCATTCTTGGTCTTCCAGTCCTCGTCCAGTCCGTCTTGGCTCTTGTACGTACTATATATTACCCATCTTTCCCCATACCTTACCCTTACTTTTCTCACAATTTCGAACATCTTGCACCATTTAACATAGTCGTTTATTTTTCCCAGGTCGACACATCCTGTGAATGAGTCTTGATTTTTCTTCAGTCTTTCTTCCGTTATCAGCCGCAACGTCAGAAATGGGTCTCTGGTGCCTTTACCTTTCCTAAAGTGAAACTGATAGTAATTTAACACACCCACGATTTAATTTCCCATTCTTCTGTATATTATTCTTGACATCAACTGGACACATGAACTGTTGAGCTGATTGTGCGATAATTCTCACACTTGTTGTTTCTTGCTATCTTCGGTGTTGTGTGGATAATGTTTTTTCCGAAAGTGTGAAGGTATACCGCCAGTCTTATACATTGTACACACCAGCGTGAGTAGTCGTTTCGTTACCATTTCCCCAACGATTTTAAAAGAATTATGGGATTTTATGTATCCTTTCTACCTTATTTGATCTTAAGCCCTCCAAAGCTCTTTTAAATTCTGATTCTAATACTGGATCCCCTATCCCTTCCCTGTCGACTCCTGTTTCTTCTTTCATTACGTCATTAGGCATTCCTCCCTTTCATAGACGCCTTCAAAGTACTCTTTCCACATATACGTTCTCTCCCCTGCATTTAACAGTGAAATTCCCATTGTACTCTTAATGTAACCGCCCCTGCTTTTGATTTCATCAAAGGTTGTTTTGACTTTTGTGTATGCTGAGCAGCCCTTCCGACAATCATTTCTTTTTCGATTTCTTCACATTTTTCATGCAAACATTTCACCTTTGCTTCCTTGCACTTCCTGTTTACTTCATTCCTAAGTGACTTGTATTTCCGTATTCCTGATTTTTCCTGAACATTCTTGTGCTTCCTTCTTTCGTCGATCAATTGTAGTATTTCTTCTGTTACCTATGGTTTGTTCGCTGTTACCTTCCTTGCACCTATGTTTATCTGTCCAACTTCTGTGATTTCCCTTGTGAGAGATGTCTTTCCCTCTTCAGCTGAACTGCGTACTGTGCTGTTCGTTATGGCAGTATCTACAACATCAGAAAAGTTCAAGCGTATCTCTTCATTCCTTCGTCCTTCCGTGTGCCACTTCTTTGCCCGTCGATTCTTGCTGAATAGACTCTTAAGCTTCAGCCTACTCGTCATAATTACGAAATTGTGATCTGCGTCTTCATCTGATCCTGGCTACGTCTTACAATACAGTATCTGATTTCGGAACCTCTGCCTGATAATAACGTAATCTAACTGGAATCTTCCCGTATCTCCCGGGCTTTTCCCAGTATGCCTTCTACTCCTGTGAACCTTGACCAGATTATTCGCTGTTACTAGCTAAAATTTGTTGCAAAACTCAATTAGTCTTTCTCCTCTCTCAGTAGTATTACCAAGCCCATATTCTTCGGTAACTCTTTCTTCGACTCCTTCCTCTGCGACTGCGTTCCAATTAGATTTTCATTTCCCTTTACATGTTGAATCACTCGCTCAATATCCTCATATATTTTCTCTGTCTCTTCATCTTCGCCTTGCGACGTCAGCACACCCTAACAATCTTAAATACTGTTCTTTCGTTGTGTTTGAGTTGTTGCTGGCTTCAGGTAGTAGGCACTACTTTAGGAAGCCAGCACCAACTCAAATACAACGAAAGAATAGTACTGAAGATTCTAAAGGAATGTGTGGACGGTATGTAAACAATATTCCCCTAACTCTTCTACACAGATCAGCTGAAAATTGGAAATTTGTAGTAAGGACTATGGGACCAAACTGCTGAGGTCATTAGCCCCTAGGCTTACGCACCACTTAATCTAACTTAAAATAACTAATGCTAAGGACAACTCACACACCCATGCCCGAGGATGGACTCGAACCTCCGACGGGGGGAGCCGCGCGAACCGTGACAAGACACCTAAGACCGCACGACTACTCCGAGCGGCACAGATCAGCTGAAAGAAATAGCGGATAAATACAAGAAAAAACACCGGGAATCCTAACCCACTTTCATTCCTGATGGCGAACGTATTTATGTAGGATTCCGAATAGAAAGCACTTAATGCTACTGTTTAGATGCGAAGGTATGGCGATACGTTGACGCATTCATACTGTACCCACATGGTGAAAACAAATTGGTGGAGTTATTGGAGCATCTAAAGTCCATTCCTGGAATTAATAAGTTTTTTATGGAAGAGGAAATAGTATCTGCAGTTTGTGGAGATTCCGTCCAAAAACAAAAAAAAATACCCTTAAGGAGGCGTCTATCTGAATGTAATTAGCTTATTTAGAATTCCAAGCGCTACACTTCAGAATAAACCTAAGTTTGTTGCCATATTTGGCTCGGATGACCTGTGTAATTTAGGAGCTTTATTAAGAATCCTCTGGGGAAACTACGTTAACCAGTACAAAAATCATGACCGCAACCCCAGATTGGCATCTGAGTCTATCAAAAATTTTCTAAGAGACACCTCCGGCGGAGCTAACAAAACAGCTGAGTCGAAATAGCAATTCAAAAATCAACGTCGTAGCTTCATGCGAGGATTTAAAAATTACTTCGCGAAATGGCAGAAAACAAAATGAACTAGCTTTCACACCAGCTCAATCTTTGAAATTAACCATTGATCACCGAATTACAAACATAATACCGGATATTATAGCCAGTAATATTAATGGTACTGCGACCCGTAGAACCAACTTTTATAGCAGCTTCAAAAATTAATGATAAAAGCAACGATAAATACGCCGGTCAAAATGGATGTAACACAAAGACTGACGATATTACATTGCGATATTTGTCATAAATCTTGAGGAAACAACAGTCGGGTGTACTGCCTCTTGTTCTTACAAGAAAAACTCACTAACTCATTGTAAGGAGAAAAAAACAATGCTTGCAAGGTATCAGCCTCATAAAACGATTCCAAGCGAAAATTTGCCCCTCGATTTTCTGAAAGCACAACTTGTAAAAATTCGCACGCACTCCATATTTTTCACTCGCTCCGGACCACTGCAGCACTCTAATTCCCGAACTCGAAGCACAGGACAGCTGCGTAAGAGGTGAACCAGCAAGAGGTAGTGCTTTGTTCATTGTCTCAGTGTGCACTATTTGTAACATGTAGCTGGTGCCAGAGATCTGAACCCTTTTATGTAGCGTCACACAAATTATTATTGAAATGAATGAGTATGAAAGAAGCACCGCAGTGCTATTTAATTAATCATCGTTGTTGCGCGTTATGTTCTTTGTTTTGTAAAATTTGACACTGAACAAATAAAGTGCACTTCCAGGAGTTGCGTTGTTCTTCAACGTGTTTGGCGTAATGAAATTCTAAATCGAAAATCATTGACTTAATTTCATGATAACTTTTGGTTAGGTTTATTAATTTTTATTTTGAGGTTTTAAGTATAATACATACATATAAACCTCAAAATAAAAATTAATAAACTTAACCAAAAGTTGTTATGAAATGAAGTCATTGATTTTCTGTTTACAATAGGTATATATGTACATATTAGTCTGGCAATGACAAGGAAAGCATTTCTGACGAAGAGAAATTTGTTAACATCGAGTATAGATTTAAGTGCCAGGAAGTTTTTTCTGAAAGTATTAGCATGGGGCATAGCCATGTATGGAAGTGAAACATGGACGATAAATAGAAGAATAGATAAATAGAATAGACAAGGAGAGAATAGAAGCTTTCGAAATGTGGTGCTATGGAAGAATTCTGAAGATTAGATTGGAAGATCGCGTAACTAATGAGGAGGTAATGAATACAGCTGGGGAGAAGAGAAATTTGTGGCACAACTTGACTGGACGAATGGATCGGTTGGTAGGACACGTTCTGAGCCATCAAGGAATCACCAATTTAGTACTGGAGGGTAGCGTGGAGGGTAAAAATCGCAGAGGGAGACCAAGAGATGAATACACCAAGCAGATTCAGAAGGATGTAGGTTGCAGAAGTTACTCGGAGATGAAGAAGCTTGCACAGGACAGAGTAGCATGGAGAGCTGCATGAAACCAATCTCTGGATGTTCATATAGAGTGGTGCGCAAAACGTATACACGAAAGTAACTTTCGCATAATGTGTCGATGCCAAGTAACATAGTCCGATGAAACTTGGACCATACAAAGACAGAACTGATGCAGTTTTGTACTCTACATAACAGAAAGAAATATGCAATGAGAGGAACAAAAATGACACTCTTATTAAAAGGTAACAATTACACTGAAGTCAAAGCGATTTATGATGGTCCCCTGGGCATTACAAGAAGTGGGGTACGGTTCTGAACAGGATAAGTGATCGCCATGGATGCAATGCCTGCTCTGCACCGTGCTCCTATGCATGTGACGATACGCCCAGAATCATGTCTAACATGATCGTTTTGGAGGTTCAAGATTTTATGGTGTGGGGAGGCATAATGTTGCCGGTACACTCACCGGTTAGCGTCATTGTGGCACTGTTCTCCTTCCTCATTTGCGTCTTTTGAGGGGTGCTTTAGGCCCCAAGTTCATTTTTATGGATAAAAATGCGCAACCACATCGATCAACGCAGGTCGATGAGGGTACATGGCAGGTGGAGTAGCCTGCACGACTTAAATCCCATCCAGCAGATGTTAGATGTGTTGGGGAGAGGTATTGGAGCACATGTAACATATCATGTTAAGAACTATTTTCCACTTTTTGTAATGTCCGGGGGACCATCATGAATGGCCTTGACTTCAGTGTAATTGTTACCTTAGAAAAAAAATATCATTTCTGTTCGTTTCATTGCGTATTTCTTTCAGTTTTGTTACGTACAATCCTGTAGGAGCGCTGCCCATGTTGCATCGTGCTATGATGCTTGTCCCTGACACAACATGCGAAAGTTACTTTCGTCCTTAAGTTTTGTACACCAGTCTATACATATACATAAACTGCTGGACATTATCAGTATGAGAATGCTGTTAAAATAATATTGAACGTATATGTGCGTGATGTCAGTTACGAAGTAAACATATTACTTACCTATTTTTCGGGTACAATAACATGTGTTCTCGAACGAGATTTCAAAAGACGGTTGGCAGACGTGACAACCTGCTCCCCCCTCTTTCGTCGCCACTAGCATTCCGTGAATAGAAGGGTTCTGGGTGCCACCCCATTGTACAGTGCATCGCACTTGGGTATTAGGCGGTTGCGATGGAGCGGAGCGAATGGTAAACAACCGGTACGCGCAAATGTTTAAAAACTATGCTTTTGGAAGGTTACAATGCAGAATAATTTCTTCTAAGCGAAAGCGTGCTTTTTTCTCCTTTAAATATGAGGCCGAGTTGGTGATGTTTTCTTGTAAGAGTATCATTCTCCGCCTCCGCGTCAGTCTTCCGGGATCTCCATTCCCGGAAATATGATGTACTTTGCCAGTTGCAACATGCAACATATTTTTAAAGACAGATTAATAAAATAAGTTTTTCCAACCGCCGCCCTTCTCCCATCACTCAGAAGCCGTTTAATACGCGATAGTTTCTTTCGTACATAAAATTAATACTTCAGGTAGGATCATAAAACGTATGTAACTGCACTGGAATACTTTTTTGGACGTACTAGTTCGACGGAAGCAGCATGAGATCCTAACAAATTCTGTGTGTCGTAAAGTAACCGCACAGATTTACTCCAGTTGCCCCCGCGGCTCAGCCGCCACGTCCGATTCGATAAGAATCGAACTCCCAGGTGTAAAACAAGTTCAGACGTTTGATTGCTTTACAGACGGGTTAATATGTTAAATACTTGACGCTGAGCAAACGAAACGTTTATGATTGGAGAAGCAAAGTCCACATTTTTACCGCATGACCAACTAACGTTTAGTAAAGCCCTCCCGGCTAGCCGCGCGGTCTAGCGCACTGCTTCCCGGACGGAAGACGTGCCGGACCCCGACACGAATCAGCCCGGCGAATTAGCGTCGAGGTCCGGTGTGCCGGCCAGCCTGTGGATGGTTTTTAAGTCGGTTTTCCATCTACCTAGGCAAATGCGGGCTGGTTCCCTTTATTCCGCCCCAGATACACTATGTCGGCGATTGCTGCGCAAACACTGTCTTCACGTACGCGTACAGCATAATTACTCTACGATACAAACATTTGGGGTTACACCTGGCAGGTATATGACGTTCCCGACGGGGTAGGGGGTCCACTGGGGGCCGAACCGCACAATAACCCTGGTTTTAGCGTGGGGTGGCGGTGGCGTGGGTGGACTGCTGTGGCCTGTTGTAGGGTTGTGAACCACAGAGGGCTACAGCGAGACGAAGCCACTCCATCGTCCCCGTTTTAATACACAATACATAACGTTTAGCAAACGATAAACTGTTTTCTTTCGGTTATTTTATGGGGCTGTAAGCGTGAAAAAGTTTAGGAAAGGTCTGAAATTATGTTTGAAGTTTGTTAGACATCGCTAGATGCTCCCAGTCTCAAACCGTGGTCTGCGTAAATTGTTCGCTTTGAGCTACACTGTCTCAATACGCAAACACAATTCCTACCTTCAGTACTTGACTTATTGCGTTACACCTTTAACGCAAGATTATATCTCAATTTCCCTTTTTGAAGCATTTGTTTTCTTGCTCGAAAAGGCGTCTTCATTCATCATTATTGCGCTATTTTTCAAGTTGTTTTTATGACATCGAGAAGAACGACACTTCCTAACCTTCTTATGAAATTTACTAGAACGAGGCATGCCTCAGATTGATGTAATAGATCTACACACAACTTCCATAAAAGTTAGTTCTCCGCAACCTCTTGTAAACGAATGCCATAAAACAAAGCATACACCAGTGGCAGTGATGCTATTCCAGAGCCTTTCTGATTTACTGTACAAATATTTGTCGTATTGTGATCGCATAGAACTGTAAGGAAACGCCGCAGGAATGAGTAATACGAGGAAATACGGAACAAGAATAGGGCGTGGCCCTGTGCAAGCTTTTCCCAACTATCATTTTCATCACAACTTGGGAGTGGACTTTGAACGGACTAATCAGGAACTGATATTTCAATACCATGTAGCAAATGAAGATCCAGTAATTTCTTTTTCTTTTGCAATTTTGGTCCCTTTTACGCAATCTCCCTTTAATTAGTAGACCTCATCTACATCTACATGATTACTCTTAATTACAATTAAGTGCCTGGCAGAGGGCTATGACAGAATTTTAAATTTTTAAGTTAACTCAGTAATTATATGAAACACTGAATATCAAACTTTTGTTAGCCCTGGAAGCTGTTGGATACACTAGAATTCGGTAGTCAGGTGACCGTAGTTTAGTAGCACAGACTTGGAGGCAACCTTTATCACAGACTCTGGCCGCCTCCTGGAACTTTTTCACTGGTTTCACGCAGGACCTGAAATTTACACCCTTCAGGACGAACTGGCACAACTAAAAGTCTACACTCAGGAAGAAAGGATTCTGAAAAAAAGGCTCTGCAAGGCGGAACGCCAGAGCAGTCACAAGAG
Source organism: Schistocerca serialis cubense (assembly GCF_023864345.2). Taxonomy (NCBI): domain Eukaryota; kingdom Metazoa; phylum Arthropoda; class Insecta; order Orthoptera; family Acrididae; genus Schistocerca; species Schistocerca serialis. The sequence continues at coordinate 759,935,602 of NC_064643.1, forward strand.
GAGGAAAGAGTTGTTGCAAGGTCTACGGCTTTTCTTCCGTCAGCCGGCCAAGACGGCATTTCTCCTAGGTACTGTCAAAGACGCTCCGCTTTTGCAAAAGATGAGTACCTAAAACATTACGTTCCATTGTGGCATCTGTGTACAGAAACGTCAGTGAGCTGACTGAATGACTGACGAGGCATCATCGCCCAGCCCAAGCCGCTAAGGACAGAAATTGGTAATTTGAAGAGGGCGTTGATCTTATGCTGTTGGCATCGCTTAACAAAAGATTTTTCGAAATGCGGTCCCTAAGGGGTTTTAAGTAGAGGACGACAGTTTTTGTAATACGTCAGTGTTAATGCAATTTTGAAGCTGGAACTACGACAATTGGTATTCGGTTTCTCGGTCAGAACTAAAGAAATACACCTTTCATCATTTTTGGGAATTTGACGGCTATGGGTGCGAAATAGTTCGCGAAATGTTTTTTAAAGAAATAATTATTAAGGAACTACTAAAGCCGTTTGAAAGCTACATCTATGAAAACTGATACCTGACTTCCCTGTTAGGAATAAAGACGTACTTGTTTCAGTGTTTTTGGAAATTTAGCCCCAAAGAGCGTGTGTAGGGGATGGCAGTTTTATGGAAATATTTCATTACGAAAGCATTTTAGAAACCAAATCTGTATACGTTTGTATGTGAATTCTTGGTTACAAATAAAAAATGACGTATTCATTGTTTTTGGAAACTCAGCCGTTAATTGGGTCAAATAGTGGGTGAACGTTTTTTTTGAAAATAAGCCATTATTCAAGTACTAATAAAGCCTTTTTGAAGTTACGTCTATGAAAATCAGTATTTGACTTCACGGTTGGTTCTAGAAGAATACGTGTGTCAGTGTCTTTGGAAATTCAACCCCTAACGTGGTGAAATAATGTATGAAAATATTGATGTAAACATTTCATTGTGAAAGCAGTTTTAAGCTAAACAAAATTTGTGTTGTGGTTCTCGATTAGAAACAAAGAGATATATGTTTCAGTGTTTCTGGAAATTCAACTCCTACGGCGGTAAAGCAGTAGACGGAAGATATTATGGAAATATTTCAATACGAAAGTATTTTTTAAACTAAATCACCGAAAATTTGTATACATTTTGGGAATTCAATTCCTAAGGAGGTGAAATTCGAGATGAAATTTTCTATGAAAATATTTCGTTACATTAAAACATTTTTAAAACTAAATCTACGAACGTTTGTATTTAACTTCTGAAGAAATATGTGTTATGGGGTGAAATTTTCTATAAAAAAAAAAGTAAATGTGTGACTGGGTCTTTCTATTTGACGCCACTTCGGTGACTTGCGCGTCGAAATTTTCTGCAGAAATACCGCCAAAAGAACTCAAAAGGCAGGATTAACAAAGACCCCCGAATGTAGCTGCCAGAATTGATTTTCCGTCAGAAATAAATTCGAAAAAGACCTCGCGTCTATGGCCGTAAATAGGATGCAAAGTCTAGAAGATGTTACAGTTGTGAACAACCTAAAAATTCAATTAAAGGGAAACGAAAAAAAAAAACAAAAAAAATCTTTGCATACCATACAGTCAACGTGAAGATGTGAGCGCTAAGCTAGTCAAGTTATATGGGATTAACTCTTAAACACAGCACAAGGGCGGTTTGTCAAATACCAACGGCACACAGCTGAAGAGATTCCTGTACTATGTCTTCACTGCTTGGCGTTCTGACACCAGGAGCATAATAATTACGGACCTGCGGCTTCTCGAACAACTCTGTGACGTTTATACTCGACGCTTGCAACATTTATCTTCGACGCAAAAGTTTCTCCTCGATGACTAGCGTTTTTTTCTATGTTATACATCGTCCGTCCAAAATGTTTCGAGCATGATTTTATTGGAATTTTTTTTTTTTTTTTAATTTGTGTAAAGTTCCTACGGGACCAAACTGCTGAGGTCATCGGTCCCTAGGCTTACACACTACTTAATCTAACTTAAACTAACACACACCCATGCGTGAGGGAGGACTCGAACCACAGAGGGGGTGAGCCGCGCGAAACGTGGCAAGGCGCCCTAGACCGCGTGGCTATCCCGCGCGGCACGATTTTATTCTTCACCTATTAGCGACGTCAAGGCACCAACTATTCTGGCAGCTTGAACTAACAACTATTAACAACAGATGTACATTCGACCAGCCAGTTGCAAGCAGGCAGTGTTAAGTAATGGACGTGTGGCCATAGTGAGTCAACGTTGCAGTGTCACGAAGCATCACAAAATCAAGTCTTCTAGAAGTTCTCCAGGATGTTTTGAAGAAGCAGAAGTGTGTGCAAAGTCTGTCCTTCACAGCTTGACACCTGATCAAAACGACGACGCGGGAAATTCTGTCGCAACTTGATTGAAATGCAAAACGCGGGCAATTCCTCTCTGGAAAAAATCATCACCGCTGGGGAGACACTGTGTTATCAGTACGAATCTTCCACAAAACGACAAAGAACTGGAAGTTACACGAAGGGCCATCACTTTCACGACACAACCTATTTCCAGGCAATGTGACAAGCGAGTTGAACAACATCCCACAGACGAATTTTTCTGACAGTTTCACATGGTCGTATGAACGTTCTGTATTTTGTACTCAAGCAAAGGAGACTATGCAGAACAGCTGGAGTATTAAAGCCATCATCTTACCTTTATTTTTTAAGCAGTCCAATCTCGAAACTATTTGGACTGATGGGGTGTGTATCACAGAAGTACTGAACTGCCCAAACACAGGCTGGCCTCCACACACAGAAGTTACTTGCCGGCTCTCCTCGACAATAGTAGAAAGTTTCTCACCCGAATATAGGACGAGAAAATATTAATGGATGCAATAAAGCCGGTGAAATAAACTCATTACTTCAAAGAGCTGCTCATCTGTGAACTAGAGCTGAAGAAAATCGTCTACTAGAATTTATGAAACATCTTCCGGATTGAATATCGTCAGTTTATCGGGAAATAAGAAAGAATGCGAACCCGTTAAAAATACGAATATAAGTCGAGAAGCTTCAGCCATTTCAAAATTATCCGTCGCACAAATTACTGGTACAATGCAGGAAATATTTTCAGTAGCCTTCGCACGCTAAGAAAATATCTAACTAATAAATACTTACAACGATTCATCCGTCTAGGATAGAGATAAAAACAATATCAGCAATTACACAAATTTATCACACCTGCCGCTGTCATGCAAAATATTCCTCAATATGACAAACATCAAGAATAAAAGTATGTGAAGCAAGAACAGTGAAACGCTCGAAGTGCAGAACAGATCTTAATCCACAAGACTTCGACCAAAATCAAGAGTGTTCTGAAACACAGGAAAATGATTTGTAATTTTGGAAAGACTATTAGATTCATTTGGCAAGAATACGTTCCTAAAAATACTGAAGGAATTTAGGGCTAATCGTAAAATAACAGCACTTTTGCAGCAAACATTCACAAACACCAGATCATACACTGAAGTCCTAGAATAATTGGTGTCGCTTTAAATTAGGAGCAAAATGATATTTCCTCACTTCTGTGTAACTGGATTTTGAAAATGGTGACCGTATTAGGTCATAAAAAGTTAGGTTTACGTGTCAGAATCTCAGTTTCAAAAGCTTCAAAGTTTCAAAATATATGAATATCAACGCCACTTATCCACTAGTAATGACGAAGATTAATATCATAAAGCTATTTCATAACATAAATTAGTGGCTGAAGTATTGAAGTGGAATTCTTATCCCAAACGGCAGCGGGACAATTCAGATCGAAGAGACGCAGTTTAAGATATGTCAGAAGACATTCAAACCAAATCAAGCCGAACTTAGGAGTACTCTTATGATTTTCATGTCAGAATGCAGTTTGTGAAGAGGATACTGTTGGTAACAGGAGAGAAAGAAACGAAAAGTGTTCAAGTTCTAGAAAATGACAAGCATATGATCCTCGGTTCAGCTTTACGTGAATTATCAAGAGATAGCTGAGACGTTGCAGAAGATATTGGCCATATCACTGAAAGCAGACTGGAGGAATACAAAATGAGAAGACAAAGCTAATAAAATTTTGCAACCATAATTCACAGAGGCCAAAGAGGAACTAAGAACAACAACGACAATACAAATTGTTTCCACCTGCCGCTATTTTCGTCGCTCTGAGGCTCAAAATCAGAATAAGAATTGATGATTGCTTTATTCATGCTTCGCACCCTCAAAAGTGCTAATCAAAGACTATGTTCATTGGCGGTATTAAAAATAGACGTGTATGGAGAATCTATGCTGTGCCTTCAATGATCGCACTGTTATTAGAGGATACCATATACGTGTTCTATGAATAGCGGTGACATGTCTTATAATTCTGGGTCTTGTAGATACCAAAAATACTGAAGGTGAAACACTACCGACGTTATTTGCAATACTCACCTCAAAGTGACCATAACCTTGCTGAAGAGGGCACGCTCATACTCGACCGACGTCGATTTGGGAAGAAGGCGACAATCTGGAGTGCAATATCCAACTGTAATCCCGTAACTCCGTATGCGAGCGCCGTTTCTTTCCCATAGCGAGACATTAAAACTTTCAGTCAACAAAGATATGCAACGATGCTGTTTTTCTAGACTATTGATACTCGGTTCTTAAGCTGGATCGGAATAGCTATCTATCTTTCGTTTGATATACGTTTCTGAGACATTTTCAGATTTTTGATGCTAGGATATTTCCTATACTGCTCTGATTAGTCTTACGACTTAGTAAATCCATTACTCATTGCACTGGCATTATGAAAATTAACAGCTACCGTACTGAAGAACGTCACATAGAAATATCGAAATAAATTTTGTATTTTTGGACATTATCGAGTTCCTTTACAAAAATTCAGTAAATGTGTATAACGCGGCAATAAATTTCATACCAGTAAGATGGCTGTCAAACACCTGCTGCGCGGCATGGGCAATAAAACTTATATGTGATGGGAGGACCACAACCTCTGCCATTCAGCTTCTAAAAGGCAACTGCGGAGATTTGTGATCGAGAAGTAGCGGCTCTGGTTTCAAGATGACATTATTGATCACAGGAGCGGCGTGTTGGACACGCATACCTCGTATCCCTCCCAGTACTGCTGACTCTTGACGAAGAAGGCAGAGGAGGAAGCAGCTACCGTCCCCGAAATTACTTTCTCTAATAATTACGAGTAACAACAAACAAGATGAGGATTGTGTTTACTTAAGTGTAAAGCTTTAGTTGCTTTTAATTACACGTTCATTGGTAAACGGTTAATGGAAAGTACAGTTAAGTTCCGACACTGGGCTTCACATTAAAATGATTCAGTGATTTTCAGTTATCAACACAAACTTATTAAATCTCTCTAAACAATGGAACAGCATTGGTTGTTTTCATATTTCAGATCGAAATACTCGTATGGAATATTGAGTTAGTTTACGTTCTTTACATACCTAAGACTAGCGTGCCAATTGCAGCGAATGCAGTTTATGAAGACGTTATTTATAATGTGATTCATACCGTTTAAACGAAGGAGGGAAGTGTGGGCCAAGAAGAAACAAATTTAAGTGTTCGTAATTATGCCTTAGGGATTAATTCCTCGAAAAAATGCAGGAACCTGTACATTATGTTTATGGTTAAACGCCTGAAACCTCTCAAAATATACCTGTGAGTAGATATCAACTACTCACACAAAAGGACAACATTATGCGTAAATTTTCTTACGTTAAGGAATTCGAAAAAATGTTTTGTGTTCTCTCACGGCTGTACTCCAGACTACGATGTAAACACGTATCTCTGGCTTCTGTAATTACTGCCATTATACTTCACTAGGTTGCGATTCTCGGGATTACCAATCGTTTTCCCTCGTGACGTTAGTATCTAAGTTCCCCTGTTACGTATTCTGCCTGTCTGCACAAGTTGTGTCTGCTAAGAAAGCCAGCAAACACGTGATACCGCGAAAAGAATACAAGGAATGACACACAATAAAGTCGCAGAATTCTGCTTTATCCATCTGTGAGGAACCTACACAACACAAGAGTGTAAAACAGCGGAAAAAAAGAAAATGTCCCACACATGAAGTTGACAGCTGTCTTACACTATTGTTCAACAAGTACGACAGAACACATCAAAAATGAATTTATATTAACTCAATCCTGTGCACGTCGGAATGTTTCGACCTTGCCTCGCGTATTGGAAGTCCCAGGTCATGTTGAAGATTAGACAGGAACGGTGGATAAACCGTAATAAGGAATACCAAGAACATATGGCTACATATTATGAATAAAATAGACGTATAGCAGAAGGAGACTTGAAGTTTTGGCCGTAAAAATTCTGCCATATATATGTGCAAACTGGTTGAAACTTCGTACCTTTCATGAGTTGGTATTTACAGAATCGAAAAAGGATTGGAGACAAAGCTTATAGAAAAGAAGTTACTGGAAAGCCCGGGCAGATAATTTATTACGTTCGATGCGGAAGATAGGCAAAAAGAAGCTTAAAATAGAAGATAGCATTGATGGCAGACTGAGTAGTGTTGGAGAATTCAGTTCAGTAACTTGGCACGGTTTGTTTGGGAAACGGACACTGCAATGGCCAGAAGTAATTTGGCGAACCTAAATCATCGTACCCAGAGCGGGATAATAACCCCAATCCCCTAAAAACGCATCCCGGCCTTTAACCACTGCGCCGCCTAACACGATATTAGGAAAGCAGACGTGAAGAACTTGAGACAGATAACATCGCACAGGAAGATAGATAGCGCCAGATCACCTGCACCAGAAGCTAAATAACGCTGAAGAAACTGGAAACATTCGGCGGACGACAGCCTGTATTAATGGTGAGGAAAATGATCCTCTGGGATCCTTTTGTTTACAACGAGATAAGGACTCCCACGGAAGATGTTAGCGGCGGCGGGGGGCGGAGGGGGGAGGGGGGGGAAGAGGGAGGGGGACGGTTAGCAGAAGAGCGATCGAAGTTGCGCGGAAGTTAGTTGCGCGAGAACAAATAGTGCGGCAGCCGAGTTGCAGAGTTGCTCTCTGATTTGAGTCGGCAGCCAGCGCCCCCGAGTCGGGCAACTCTTGACAGAAACGAAGTTACCGTCTCGCGCTCGCCTCGGAATCGATCGGCCGAACGGAAACTCGCAACACAGCGAGGAGGCGGCCCAAAACCTCTTCCTGCGCCACGCTTCGCGAGAGCACGAACGCAGCACGCACGCTTTGGGCTTCCATTAGACGCAGGTCCTCAGAGGCAGTCTCTCTGAATTCACGCACCAATACTGCACTGTTTCTTGTCATTACCGGATGCGCTACAGATCTGTGTGGCCTTCAGACTCAACCCCCCGCCCCTTTCACTCAGACCCCATCGGTCAGGATTTATAATATGCTCCCTCCTACCACTACACACAAATTTTCAACTACACGAACTATCCCCGATATTCGACCTTTACTGGTGGTGTTCACTGACTAGCCTTGTTACGCCACCCTCTTAGTCGAGCACCTACAATTTGTAAAATTGACCTTTGTGTAAATTTTTCCTAACAATTATGTGAATTTTAACAGCATAAAACAAACTATTACATTGTTGTATTCGTCAGGCCTTGCGACTACGAAACTACTGGGCTTGTATGGATTAGCTTTGGATGGAATTGTCAACGTCATTAGTTTTAGCGTAACGTTTACAGGAGTCGTTTTTTTTCCTTATCCTCACAGGCACATTTAAATTAATAATGTTAACGATATAGCCGATTATGCTGGCGGCGCAATAACCCCATCAATGAGACCGTAAAAGGTTGAACATTGGGAATAGTTCGCGTAGTCGGAAACTTGTATACAATGGAACGAGAGAGTGCCACGAATAACATATTAGAAACCTTGGCTTGTGAGGGATGAATGTGGGGGTGGAGACGCGTATGAAGGTCGGTTTTGTAATGTTCTTGAACAACTCGAAAACCGTGGCCTCTGTCGAAAACGCATCCTTGTACAAAATCTAGCTACATTAAATTTCCTACAGAAAAAGAATCTCCTCATTTTTACTGTAGGTCTAATAGTTTGCGCGGAGCGAGCGAGGAATATAAAACTCTCACACGTGCTTGTTGAAGGCCAGAAATGACATTGCGGGTTGCATAAAATGACATCGATAGGGGCAGCTGAATCATCCTGTGTAGGCCGTCAGCCTGGCTTTCACCCGGTGACAGGGTTGAAGTGGTAACTACAACAAAGTCAGCAATAAAAGCCCTGTAGCAATCTAACTACTTTCAGAAATATTCTTAGATCCTACCACTGGACTGTAATACGTACACCGCTAACAGTTCATAAAACACCTCCGGGTGGCTCCTAGTAACTTCCGCCAAAATCTCCTCGACAACAAAACGGGAATACATGTCAACGTCAGTTGGTCAAAATACGCGCAAAAACACCACATTTCAAGCTACCACAAAAGGAATGGAATTTATTGGCTTCAATTAAACATCACATAGCCTTTCACTTTTATCTAACACCTTCTCCAGCTACCTATAGCTCTTCCTTTCGTGTTGAAGAGCCGTTTCCGGGACGGGTTGGTGCATTGGCCCTGGATCGAGTATGTCCGGCGGATTAACCACTGGAGTCGGCATTCCGGCCAGCCTGGAATTGATTTTTAGACTATTTCCCACATCCCACTAGGCGAATGCCGGACTGGCCCCCAAAATCCTCCACAGTTACACAGTTCGGAAACATTTAGAAAACTTTCGCTCACCTTCACATGAATAACACTACATGCAGACAATTTGGATATACATAATCTGTCACCGGGGGAAAGGGGGGGGGGTGGTAACGTGATGGCGACAGGAAGGGCAACGTCCATCTCTTAATCTAACCATGAGAAATCCGCGACCCTGCGCCAGTGCCGGGCTAAGGCAGAAGAAAAGAAACACACGGGGACTTACTCTAGAGCCTTTTTTTGGATTTCCGTACTGGCACAGTAACTTCTTTGATAACGAAGTATCAACAGTTCCTGACTTTCGAAATGATAACCACTTTAATCCACAACCTCCATCCCATGGTGTAACCACGCGGTTCGTCCTCTCCCCCCCCTCCCCCTCCCCAGACACACACACACATACGCGCAAACACCTCACGGTAACTGTCAGCTGACTCTCTATGGCTTTAGAGAGTTCCAAGCAGTTCCACGAAATCACTTTTCATGTTCGACCCTTCAGCCAATCAACGTCAGCAACAGCAGTCAGGAATTTCCATCGACAATTTCCTGCTGCCGCTGACAGCATTCATTGGCCAAGGGCTGTTGCCCGACAGGGGCTTCATAGAAGTTTATTTCTAGCAGGTGTTGGAAGACGGTACCCACTCCAGGAAAATTACTCGCCTTTGAAATCAACGTAGTAGGCCCAGACTACAAAAAACTTAAGAGGGATTACAGAAAGACTCGCCGAACACACCCAGGCTGGACAGAAACCTGCTCTCCCCAGATATCGAAAACGGCCTCTTGGAGTACACAGTAGCCAAGGACACAGCCAGGAAGTGATACGTTAGAAGCCTGCAGCTGCATCTCTACACCGGAAGTCTCCGTAAGGTGTATGGTAAAGGGTACGTATTGTTTCATATCCATTTTCCAACCTACCCCTTTCAATTTGCAAAAAGTACACGGGAAGCAATGCAGCCTACAATGCTGTATATAAACCAGGATTTCTCTAATTTTAATGTTGTCGATGATACGCGACCGTTTTTATCAAAAGTGGTACGCATCATAATCACACTCCATTCAACTGATAAACGCAAATGATATAAATTAATTTATATCGAGAAATGAAAATACGGGTGTTAATATCGGTGATGGCCATATACTGGATGTTCGGAAATTCCTGTTAAAAATTTCTAGGACTTGAAGAGGGCACTGAGTGCATAATATTCTGAAAACAAACCCAAGTCCGGAACCGTTTCCGTTCCGCGTTGGTTTCAATTCATATGTGTAACGCGTCCACATCTTCCGAGGGACAGAGAAAAGTCTCAGAGTTGTTTTTCGTGTTACGCAGCAGGATAGACAGGACGACGTGTACTGCGTCAGATGGTCACCTGATGTCGTAACGCATCAGTACTGTTCTGTGCGAACAGTATGTTGGGTTCTTTTTTTTTATTTTGGAGTAATGTAAACACGTAACGTTTAAATGTCAGTACAAACGAATGTGCTTAAGTGATAAACGGATGGTTCCCTATGTTACCATTCGAACTGATACCTAATAATTGTACTACGTCACGCCTAATTCTGTTCCTCAAGCAGAAGTGGATGAGTTAAAATTCTGAACTTAAACATAGAACGGAAACGGTACGTTTCCGGACATGGGTTCCTATTCAAAATATTATATACTCACTTACTTCTATAAGTATTAGAATTTTGTAATGGGAATTTCCGAACATCCTGTATAACTATCACAATTCTACGCTAATTTCTTCTTCTGAAGAACCACTTAAATGCGTAGTTGAGAGTCCTACTGAATGCATGTTGAGCAAAGCGTCACAGAACAGAGGAGGTAGGGCCAGTGCAGAGCCACTGCTCCCGAGGGCCCAGGGGTCCGTCCTTTTCAAAGTGTCCGCCAGGCCACCGCCGAGGGCGGCGAGACATCGGCTGCTAGTCCCGGTCCACTCTATGGTATTAAGCAGAATTTGGCTAACAGCTGGTAAAATTGTTGTTTTATTCAAAATCAACAGGTTTCGAGGTCTAAAACCGCATCGTCGGTTGCAGCAATGTCAAAAGGTCATAGGTGTAACCATCGCTCCCACTCAAGATACATAATTCAGTGAATACACTACTGGCCATTAAAATTGCTACACCAAGAAGAAATGCAGATGATAAACGGGTATTCATTGGACAAATATATTATACTAGAACTGACATGTGATTACATTTTCACGCAATTTGGGTGCATCGATCCTGAGATATCAGTACCCACAACAACCACCTCTGGCCGTAATAACGGCCTTAATACGCCTGGGCATTGAGTCAAACAGAGCTTGGTTGGTGGCGTGTACAGGTACAGCTGCCCATGCAGCTTCAACACGATACCACAGTTCATCAAGAGTAGTGACTGGCGTATTGTGACGAGCCAGTCGCTCGGCCACCATTGACCAGACGTTTTCAATTGGTGAGAGATCTGGAGAATGTGCTGGCCAGGGCAGCAGTCGAGCATTTTCTGTATCCAGAAAGGCCCGTACAGGACCTGCAACATGTGGTCGTGCATTATCCTGCTGAAATGTACGGTTTCGCAGGGATCGAATGAAGGGTAGAGCCACGGGTCGTAACACATCTGAAATGTAACGTCAACTGTTCAGAGTGCCGTCAGTGTGAACAAGAGGTGACCGAGACGTGTAACCAATGGCACCCCATACCATCACGTCGGGTGATACGCCAGTATGGCGATGACGAATACACGCTTCCAATGTGCGTTCACCGCGATGTCGACAAACACGGATGCGACCCTCATGATGCTGTAAACAGAACCTGGATTCATCCGAAAAAATGACGTTTTGCCATTCGTGCACCCAAGTTCGTCGTTGAGTACACCATCGCAGGCGCTCCTGTCTGTGATGAAGCGTCAAGGGTAACCGCAGCTGATTGTCCATGTTGCTGCAAACGTCGTTGGACTGTTCGTGCAGGTGGTTGTCGTCTTGCAAACGTCCCCATCTGTTGACTCAGGGATCGAGACGTGGCTGCACGATCCCTTACAGATGCCTGTCATCTCGACTGCTAGTGATACGAGGCCGTTGGGATCCAGCACTGCGTCCCGTATTACCCTCCTGAACCCACCGATTCCATATTCTGCTAATAGTAATTGGATCTCGACCAACGCGAGCAGCAATGTCGCGATACGGTAAACCGCAATCGCGATAGGCTACAATCCGACCTTTATCAAAGTCAGAAACGTGATGGTACGCATTTCTCCTCCTTACACGAGGCATCACAACGACGTTTCACCAGGCAACGCCGGTCAACTGCTGTTTGTGTATGAGAAATCGGTTGGAAACTTTCCTCATGTCAGCACGATGTAGGTGTCGCCGCCGGTGCCAACCTGTTGTCAATGCTCTGAAAAGCTAATCATTTGCATATCACAGCATCTTCTTCCTGTCGGTTAAATTTCGCGTCTGTAGCACGTCATCTTCGTGGTGTAGCTATTTTAATGGCCAATAGTGTATTTTGTACATTGCTTTGGCGAATGACAGCTGACGACGACGTGATTAATTAGTTTCGTAAAAATTTGTGGTGGGTCGGTCATGTACATTGTTCGTGAGCAGAGGTCCACTGACTGCGCTTTCTCGGTAAGGTCATCCGATCCAGGTCACTCTGTCATCCGCAGGAGTATATCGATAGCTCATCCGTTACCTCACATCGTCATGCGGCGAAATGTACGTCGGAGATGGTAACATGCTTTATGACTTGTTTTTAAACCCGGACGCTCCGAGTTTCGAAGCGTTTTCCACTGAAGTTTGTTGTGCGTTTCTATGACGCTGTTCCGCTGACTAAGGTAACCCGTATCAAAGACGAATCTTTTCTACTTTTTGAATAATCCAACATGGGAAGGCCTCGTAACGACAAACCAAACTCAGCAAATATTTGAGTGTCATTTAGCAGACCAGTTTTGTTGCACGAATTACGTTTCTCTAGAATTCTTCTCATAATATTGATCTGGCCTCTTCTGTGGTCGTTCCTTCTTAATCGCTCCAGACAGACACTTGTAGATACTTGACGGCTGCAGCCAATTCTAGAGACTGGGAGGCGATTGCGAAATCAAAGGGTATTGAATCTTTTCGTCTATTTGCTTGTGGCTAAGGGACAGCTGCCGGCGATCTCATTCGGCCCATCTCATTTACAAATCTCTCAGTATTTCGTAACAATTATGCTAGCGATGTCACCTTCCGGCACACAGCTGAATTTGTGCACTGCATCATCAATGGCACCTTCCTAAGCACGGAGAAGGCTACTTTGGCTAAAGAGAAGTTTGATAAACATTACGGTGAGTCTGCACCTTCGATTAGAACAGTTTATAAGTGGTTTGAAAATTTTCGGAGTGGCCATATGGGCACAAGTGATGCTGAACATTCTGGACGCCCTGTGGAGGTTACGACTCCAGAAATCATTGATAAAATCCATGATATGGTGGTGGATGACAAAAGAGTCAAGGTGTATGAGATTGCTAGTACTATGAGCATCTCGAATGAACGGGTACATAATATTCTGCACAAACATTTGGACATGAGAAAGCTATCCGCAAGATGGGTTCCGCGATTGCTCACGCTTGACCAAAAACGGAATCGTGTGAAGTGTTGCAAGGATGGTTTCCAGCTGTTCAGGAAGAATCTTCAGGACTTTAAGCGTAGTTTCGTCACTGTGGATGAAACATGGATACATTACTATACTCCTGAGACAAACAACAATCCAAACAATGGGTTACCAAGGTAGAAACTGCACCAAAAAAGGCGAAGACCAGTCCTTCAGCCGGAAAGGTTATGGCGACTGTCGTTTGGGATTCGCAAGAGATAATCCTCATCGACTTTCTGCAAAACGGTAAAACTATTTCGGGTGAATATTATTCATCTTTACTGGACCGCTTTAAAACCAAGCTGCAAGAAAAACGCCGGCGCTTGGACAGCAAAAAAGTCCTTTCCCATCACGACAATGCACCAGCACACACCTCAGCAGTTGTGGTCGCAAAATTAATGGATGTAGGATTCCAACTCGTTATGCATCCCCCCTATTCTCCAGACGTGGCTCCCTTGGACTACTATTTGTTCCCCAATTTGAAGAAATGGCTGGCGGGACAGAGATTTTATTCAGACAAGGAGGTGATTGCAGCAACTAATAGCTATTTTGCAGACTTGGACCATTCCTATTATTTGGAAGAGATTAACAAATTAGAACAGCGTTGGACGAAGTGTATAAGTCTAAAGGGAGATTTTGTCGAAAAATAAAAAAGGTTTACCCCAAACACGTAAGTACTTTTTATTTTTTCACAGACTTTGCAAACGCCCCTCGTATATCTATCTACTGTCTCCTGGATCTCACGAACAGAGATAGCGAGTTTGATTTCACACTGTCAGTGTCTGCGGGAACCACTACTTGACTACAACAGGGAAGTTATACGGGAGCACATTTTGAACTGTGTTATCCTTCCTCCATAGTGTGTAAACGACGAAGAGCATAGCGTATATGTCTTTAAGCTTGTAAATAACGTCAGTGTAATCGAAAAGTAGCACATTAAGTGTACTGATTTTCCTGTTTCGCTTTAAGCAGACACTGAAACAGACCAAAATAAGAAAAACTGAAAGAACGTTTTAAGCAAAAAAGGGCGTGTACAACGTGGTTAGAGACAGGTTACCAGATGAATGAGTGGTTATCGTACAGTAGACTCCAAATCACTTCAGCAGTGGAAGCCAAGGCTGAGACCAGGGCTTGACAATCTCGACCGGCAGCAGCGCCTCGTTGGGAGACGGCTTTGTGCAGCCGGATAAGCGAGGCGCAGAGCAGTGCGCCGGCGATCGCTGATGCCCTTGGTGTGTTTGATACAGGACCGACGGAAAGGCCAGCAAGTCGAAATCAGGGGATAACCTTCCAGGCGTCATTAGCGCTCGATACTCATTAAATAGTGTAATAGCAAAATGATTCATTAAAGAGATAAAGCAGTTGCAGTTAATTGGTTCTTCAATTATATCTCCAGTTCATCGTTGACAATCACGAGTTCTATTAAACATCGTGACAAAGGAAAGAGCAGTAGTAAAAGATGGCGTCCTGTGGACCGTCGCCTGAGAGTTTGCTGAACTTCCACTGGAATGCACTTGCTTACTTCGCACCTAACGAAGTACACTCCATCAGATAATTTCAAGAGCCACCATTAATGACATGCCATATTCAGTCTTCTCGAGGAAAATTATCCCCACTACCTAATACGGACGGGAGGCTCAACGTACTTTTAATTTCTCTCTGCGTAACAGGGAATACGTGAAACAGTCTTTGTCTTTTAGCAGAGATTTGTATCTCCAGTCAGCGCGGCTCACAGTTTTGATTAAGATTTTTTAATGTTAAGTTTAAGGAAGACTTCTCGTTATTAATGTGTGATTTACCGGAAAATTATGTTATTAATTCTGAATAGCAGCATCAGGAGAGACGCGTAATCAAGTATATAGAGACACAGGTATGCATGAGGGCAACCTTATTTCTAGTTTGCCACTAGCCGACTCCATTCCCAAGCACTTAGTTGATACCGCTGCTATATTTTCACAATCATTGTCATCCTCACATGGCACAGCTGCTATAACCATAAAACACTAAAAGCCCTAAATCGAAACAAGATACTTGGAATAAACGACATTCGTTCAGAATCTTCGAGATCCTCGGGACGGACAGCCATTACAAAACTATTCTACTTGATATGCGAGAAATGCGAAACAACGTCTGACTTGAAGACGACTGTAATAATTCCAATTCGATATAGAGGAGTTGCTGGCAGGTATGAATATTACCGAGAAATCACTTTCGTAAGTCATGGTTGATAAGGATTGATATGTTTTCTTTTCGGATAACGTAAAACCAAGTAGAAGGCCACCTCAGAGAGAGATGTAGGAATATAAGAATCAATACTGACCCAACGGCTTGTGTTGTAAGACAGATTAAAGAAGGCGAACCTACATTTACAACATTTGTAAATCCGAGAATGACGTTGGCGATGTCGACTCTGTGAAATTCTGTGGGTGGCAGGGACAAATAAAGAGAGCGATAGGTTACATACAACTTGTGCGGAAGCCAGACTTCAGTTACAAGGGTGAACGACCTGGGAAAAAATTGAGAGGTTGAGAAGGGAGCGAGAGAGGGATGTACCCTGTTCCCGATGTTACTTAATCTGTACATTGAGCAAGATGCAAAGGAAACCAATGATAAATTTTCAAAGAGAATTAAAATTCAGAGAATAAAAATTAAAACTCTGAGGTTTCCGAGGACGCTGCAATTTTGTCCGAGACAGCAAAGGACTTCGAAGAGCAGTTGAAAATAATGAATAGAGGTCATAAGATGAACGTCAACAAAAGTAAAGCAAAGATTTTGGAATGTAGTCAAATAAAATCAGGCGTTCCTGAGGGAATTAGATTAGCAAATGAGATTCTGAAAACAGTAGAGGAGTTTTGTTATTTAGGCGGTAAAATAGCTGGCGTCTGCCGAAGTCGAGAGGATATAAAATTCAGACTGCCAATAACGAGAAAAGCGTTTCTGAAAAAGAGAAATCTGTCAACGGCGAGTATAAATTTGGTTTTAAGAAGTCTTTTCTGAAAGTACTTGTCTGGAATATAGACTAATATGCCCGTCCAAAATGTTCACTGGTTTCATTCCTGCCGTATAAGCGACGTCAGTAGAAAAACTACGGCGGCAGTTTGAACTAAAACCTGCAAACTTCTGATGTGCATTAGATCAGTCAAAGTAGGCAGTGTTATGTAATGGATGTTGTTGTATCACAAATCGCAATGGAGCAACAGCTCTAAATCGAGTTTGAAGACATTCTCCAGAATATCCTGAAGACGACAAAAATGTGTACAGAGTTTGTCGCGCACAGCGTGATTCCCGAAGAGAGACGTCGACGCGTGGTCACCTGCTGCGACTTGGACAATTTTTTCCTTGAAAAAATCATGACGGGTGATGAGACTTGGTGTTACCACTACGAACCTACCAAACAACGACAAAGTGCAGAAATTCACATGAAGTGTCAACGCTTTGATGACATAACAGACATTCAAGCCAATGTGACTCACGATTTGAACAACATCCTAGAGACGAACTTTTCTAACAGATCCACGTGGTTGTATGCACGTTATATGCGTGGTTACGCAAGTGGAGGGAGACTGTGTAGAACACCAGAAGCATTAACACCATCATCTTAACATTCCCCCATGTTTTATTAATGCTGTCTCGAAACTTTTAAGACTCATGGGGTACGCGGAATCGAAACGTGGACGATAAACAGCAGTTACGACAGCAATGCAAAACAAGTTTTTGAAATGATTTACTAGAATTCTGAAGATTAGACGAAAGGGTCGGATAAACCAATGAGGAGGTACTGATTGAGCTTAAGGAGAAAATAAATTTATGGCAACAACAAATGGGATCGGACATGAAGGATTCGTCAATTTGATAACCGTGGGTAAAAAATGAAGAGTATGATCAAGACTTGATTACAGATGTGGGTTGCAGTAGATATGCAGAGATAATGAAAAGGCTTGAAGATGATGGATTAGCGTGGAGAGCTGCATCTAACCGTTATTCTACCTGGAGACAACAACACATCATTTGTCACAGTTATCACAGCCACAAAAATTTTCTCAACACTTTCATTGTCTCCTTAACATTACTAAGATGATCTGGGGAGTCCACCTTCAATTTATTGGAATCTCGTTCGTCGTCTTATCTGTGAGAGTCTGAGAGTGCCCAGCCTGTGGGGATATGAGGACGTGCCGCGACTGAAAACATTCACGAATGTTGTATAATGGCACGATCAGGAGTCAGATTCGCGAATGAATAGCCGTGCGAAACCAATATAATCCCACAGCCTGCTTGTAATCTAACGAGAAGTGAGAGAGGAAGAGATGTTCGCCTAGGGCTATGGTATATCACCTGACAGTCTTAAAAAACAGCCATAAAGATATTGTGTAATTTACGATACCCAGATACATGTCTAATATCAGCCGTACAAGGAAAGCATAAAAAGACATGATGACAGTAACAGCTCAAGTAATAAACTGATCTACTTAAAAAAAGACCAAGAGTGATAACTTGTGCAGGGTGAAAATATCAGCAACTTCTTCCACAGGCACGTGATGTTAACAAAACATTCCAAGAATCTGAAAGGGATCTTCCACCAAGTGTGTCTCTAAAATATCGTCCAGCACTTGCTAGAAGATTTTTGCTGACAATTCAGGAGGTTATGCTGTTTCAACATTTTAGATTTTTGGACATTTAGCAGCGATTTTAGCAACTTCCTTGGTTAGCAGTGAATCTGTTCCGCGTCAGTCGGTGACGCCAAGGATCTTGCTCTTTTTGATGTGTATGAAGGGCTCCAATCCAATTTGTTTGGACGTAGATACTGTAGGGTTTTCTTCCTTATGGAATAATGTTTCGTTTCCGTTTAATGTATGAGCCAAGTTTAACTGATGAACGAATGGGCGACACATTACAGTAGAGAGTATTCAGTATCACAACCACATGAAATATTCTCAGTTATACTGTGGCTTCCACAGAGAGGAAAGGCAAGAATTCGCCAGTCGAGTGCGCCATCTAGGCGGTGTATGAGAAATTCCAGGAGACAGGGAATACGACGATGCTGCAGAGAGTGGTCGGCTGTAAGCTCTGACACTAAAAGCGTTGATCGACGTGCAAGCTGCGTATTCCTCGGGTCCTCATATCCAGTCTGCTCTCTCCACTATTAGTGCCTGCATGACGTTGAGTGTTTAAAAGACGTATTCGAACAGAATTCTTGGTGTTCATGAGGTGTGAAATGGAGGCAACGGGAAAGAGTATCTTCCTTTCAGTCGTTCATTTTATTTCCAGAAGAATCCGATGATTGATCTTGATTGACCAAGTTTGGTTCAAGGGGCTGTAACACCCTAGATCTTCTGACTCATTCCCTCTTGTTTTTTTCTTGTAAGGATACCTTAAGGATGATACTAAAAAGAAAACTCATCCGCACGCTATTTAAAATTTGCAGAAAGAAACTGAACAACGCGCTGCTGTAATTCAACGAAATTTTACAATACGGGTTTAAGAACGAGCAGCGTGGCATTGAAAAATGCGGATCGCATAACGGAGGTCACTTTCAACAGCTTTTGTAACTTCCTCATTTTGCCGTAAAGTTGTGTGACTTTTTGAACATCATATAGAACTGTCGCGACAGCTGAAACTATACGCCCATTTTCTGGTGAGCTAGGGATCATAAAGACACGTATGTTCTGCCGCTGTTCAGCGTGTCGTTGTCACGTCGGTCCGGCGCACAGTTTTAATCGGATTGGAAAGTTTCGTATTGAACAGTTCAGTACCAAAAGTGCACGCATTTCTCCCATGGATCGTTTCATTACTCATGTAATTTGTTTGGTGAGTTCTGACACTTTTTTATGTATACATAATATCGCATGGATCAGAATATAATAAGGGATCGAAATCATCTACATTAAATCATTCGTTAATAAATAACTGGATTTGATTGATCCCTTACATCGCCGAATATCCATGAATAACCAATGAAATTTTGTTGGTTCAGTTTATGTTCATGTAGTATAAACGGCTATTTCTCAGAGAAGCAGCTAGGCAGTATACGCTTTTTTAGCTACTGTCACTCCTGGCATTATCAAAGACATTTATAATCACACTGATAGTCGGACGAATTCCGTATTCCATACAACAGACGTTAGCTGTACCCCTGTTCCAGGTTTCTCACTCGCTCTTATCACAGAAACCTGCCTCTTGTGCGGCCCTGACCTCTCACGTCAACCGATGTGCGTACATTTTCTTATTGTTTCGTTGCTACTTCTTACTACCTTTCTCTTCAATTTGCTCATGCTTAAGGAGAGTTTTGTGCTGAGTGACGTGTCCATTTCACATAACACTTCTTCTGAGTATTTCTTATTGCCTATCTTATATATAGGGTGTTTCCGTAAGACGGTGCAAAAATTTAACAGAACATAGAGGATGCTCCACTGAAAAATTTGAGGTAGGGAACATGGAGTCGGAGAAGCCAGCTTAAGGATATAACAAGAATAAAATCACATTACTGTGTACTTTTTTATTTACATTTAGTTACAGGTAAGTGAAATACCATCATTGACGCAATGACCTCACCATTTGTACTGTATGTTACAAAACGTGGTGAAACTGGCGGCCATCAACCTTAATGCAAGTATGACATCGGCGAGCAAGGTTCTGACGCTCCCTGACAAATATCCGTGGTGTGTTTCGAATCACATGACAGGCAGCTACAATTGTGGCAGCTACTTCTGTCTCCGTATCCACTAGGCTCTCGTACACAAGTGAGTATAGTTATCCTCATAGGAAATAATCAGGCGGATTCAGGTCAGGTGACCTCGAAGACCATGGAATAGTACATCGCCTTCTAATCCAAGACCAGGAAATACAGCATTGACGTGGATGCCGACATCCACACTGATGCGTTAGATGAGTATGTGCCAAGCAAGATAGTAAGAGATGGAAAAGAGCCACAACAACCGAGTTAGAAAACTGCTGCGGAAGCAAAGGGAACTTCACAGCAAACATAAATATAGCCAAAGCCTTACGGACAAACAAAAATTACACGAAGCGAAATATAGTGTGAGGAGGGCTATGCGAGAGGCGTTCAACGAATTCGAAAGTAAAGATATATGTACTGACTTGTCAGAAAATCCTACGAAATTTTGGTGTTATGTCAAAGCGGTAGGTGGATCAAAACAAAATGTCCAGACACTCTGCGACCAAAATGGTACTGAAACAGAGGATGACAGACTAAAGGCTGAAATACTTAATGTCCTTTTCTAAAGCTGTTTCACAGAGGAAGACTGCATTGTAGTTTCTTCTCTATATTGTCGCACATATGGCAAAATGGTAGATATCGAAATAGATGACAGAGGGATAGAAAAATAATTGAAATCTCTCGAAACAGAAAGGCCGCAGGACCTGATGGGATACCAGTTCGATTTTACACTGAGTACGCGAAGTAACTTGCCCCCCTTCTTGCAGTGATGTACCGTAGGTCTCTAGAAGAGCGTAGAGTTCCAAAAGACTGGAAAAGGGCACAGGTCATCCACGTTTTCAAGAAGGCACGTCGAACAGATGTGCAGAACTATAGACCTATATCTCTAAGGTCGATCACTTGTAGAATTTTGGAACATGTATTATGTTCGAGTATAATGACTTTTCTGGAGACTAGAAATCTACTCTGGAGGAATCAGCATGGGTTTCGAAAAAGACGATCGTGTAAAACCCAGCTCGCGCTATTCGTCCACGAGACTCAGAGGGCCATAGACACGGGTTCACAGGTAGATGCCGTGTTTCTTGATTTTCGCAAGGCGTTTGATACAGTTCCCCACAGTCGTTTAATGAACAAAGTAAGAGCATATGGACTATCAGACCAATTTTACGATTGGATTGAAGAGCTCCTGGATAACAGAACGCAGCATGTCATTCTCAATGGAGAGAAGTCTTCCGAAGTAAGAGTTATTTCAGGTGTGCTGCAGAGGAGTGTGGTAGGACCGTTGCTATTCACAACATATATAAATGACCTTGTGGATAACATCGGAAGTTCATTGAGGCTTTTTGCGGATGATGATGTGGTATATCGAGAGGTTGTAACAATGGAAAATTCTACTGAAGTGCAGGAGGATCTGCAACGCATTGACGCATGGTGCAGGAAATGGCAGTTGAAATTCAATGTAGACAAGTGTAATGTGCTGCGAATACATAGAGAGAAAGATCCTTTATCATTTAGCTGCAATATAGCAAGTCAGAAACTCGAAGCAGATAATTCCATAAATTATGTGGGAGTAGGCATTAGGAGTCATTTAAAATGGAATGACCATATAAAATTAATCGTCGGTAAAGCAGATACCAGACTGAGATTCATTGGAAGAATCATAAGCAAGTGCAGTCCGAAAACAAAGGAAGTAGGTTACAGTAGACTTGTTCGCCCACTGCTTGAATACTGCTCACCGGTGTGGGATCCGTACCAGATAGGGTTGACCGAAGAGATAGAGAATATCCAACGGAGTGCAGCGCGCTTCGTTACAGGATCATTTAGTAATCGCGAAAGCGTAACGGAGATGATAGATATACTCCAGTGGAAGAGTCTGCAAGAGTGACGCTCAGTAGCTCGATACGGGCTCTTGTTGAAGTTTCGAGAACATACCTTCACCGAGGAGTCAAGCAGCATATTGCTCCCTCCTATGTATATATAGCGAAGAGACCACGAGGATAAAATCAGAGAGATTAGAGCCGACACAGAGGCAGACCGACAATCTTTCTTTCCACGAACAATACGAGATTGGAATAGAAGGGAGAACCGATAGAGGTACTCAAAGTACCCTGCGCCACACACCGTCAGGTGGCTTGTGGGGTATGGATGTAGATGTAGATGTAGGTGTGTGGCGGTGCGCCGTCTTGTTAACGGTTGAGGTGATGGCTGTTAGGAAATCGTTCCCTGTACCGCTTTTCAACAGAGACAGCATTGCAACGTACTTCCCCATACATAAGGTGCATTTCAGTGAGTTCTTCGAAACTGCACCGTTACTGCTCCATCGTACTATGCTGTACGTCTGTGAACAGCACTGAGTAACGAACTTTCTGTCATGGAACAATGTAAATACGATACAAGAGACCAACCTTATGGTCAAGTAAACAAAAGCTGCATCATGACTTCCTCGTAATCAGTCTCGTCCTCCTTGTTTCCTTGCAGGAAATAAAGAATGTACTTGTAAATAAACAGCGTAGTACGCGTGAACTTGTACGGATGTTAGTTGTAAATAAGCTGGAAAACAGTAATGGTACACAAAGCGATGGACGAGTTTACTTCCATATCTTCTTAAGCTGGCCTCTACGGCCCCAGGCTGCCTGCTACACATCGCTCAGTGGACAATCCTCTGTGTCCTGTCACATTTTTTCACGCTCGTGCGGAAACAACCTGTATAGGGGGCTTTTCTTATCTGTCTCATTTTAATTTGACTGCCCGCTATACAGGGTGGTCCATTGGTCGTGACCGGGCTAAATATCTCACGAAATAAGCGTCAAACGAAGAAACTACAAAGAACGAAACTTTTCTAGCTTGAAGGGGGAAACCAGATGGCGCTATGGTTGGCCCACTAGATTGCGCTGCCATACGTCAAACGGATATCAACTGCGTTTTTTAAAAAAGGAACCCCCATTTTTATTACATATTCGTGTAGTACATAAAGAAATATGAATGTTTTAGTTGGACCACTTTTTTCGCTTTGTCATAGATGGCGCTGTAATAGTCACAAACAGATGGCTCACAATTTTATACGAACAGTTGGTAACAGGTAGGTTTTTTAAAATGGCTCTGAGCACTATGGGACTTAAAATCTATGGTCATCAGTAAGTTTTTATAAAATTAAAACACTGAACGTAGGTACGTTAGAACGTTTTATTTCCGCTGTTCCAATCCGATACATGTACCTTTGTGAACTTATCATTTCTGAGAACGCAAGCTGTTACAGCGTAATTACTTGTAAATACCACATTAATGCAATAAATGCTCAAAACTATGTCCGTCAACCTCAATGCGTTTGGTAATACGTGTAACGACATTCCTCTCAAGAGCGAGTACTTCACCTTCCGTAATGTTCGCACATGCATTGACAATGCGCTGACGCAAGTTGTCAGGCGTTGTCGGTGGATCACGATAGCAAATATCCTTCAACTTTCCCCACAGAAATAAATCCGGGGACGTCAGATCCGGTGAACGTGAGGGCCATGGTATGGTGCTTCGACGACCAGTCCACCTGTCATGAAATATGCTATTCGATACCGCTTCAACCGCACGCGAGCTATGTGCTGGACATCCATCATGTTGGAAGTACATCGCCATTCTGTCATGCAGTGAAACATCTTGCAGTAACATCGGTAGAACATTACGCAGGAAATCAGCATACATTGCACCATTTAGATTGCCATCGATAAAATGGGGGCCAATTATCCTTCCTCCCACAGTGCTGCACCATACGTTAGCCCGCCAAGGTCGCTGATGTTTCACATGTCGCAGCCGTCGTAGATTTTCCGTTGCCCAATAGTGCATATTATGCCGGTTTACGTTACCGCTGTTGGTGAATGACGCTTCTTCGCTAAATAGAACGCGTGCAAAAAATCTCTCATCGCCCTGTAATTTATCTTGTGCCCAGTGGCAGATCTGTATACGACGTTCAAAGTCCTCGCCATGTAATTCCTAGTTCATAGAAATATGGTGCGGGAGCAATCGATGTTCATGTAGCATTCTCAACACCGACTTTTTTGAGATTCCCGATTCTCGCGCAATTTGGCTGCTACTGATGTGCGGATTAGCCGCGACAGCAGCTAAAACACCTACTTGGGCATCATCATTTCTTGCAGGTCGTGGTTGACGTTTCACATGTGGCTGAACACTTTCTGTTTCATTAAATAACGTAACTATCCGGCAAACGGTCCGGACACTTGGATGATGTCGTCCAGGATTCCGAGCAGCATACATAGCACACGCCCGTTGGGCACTTTGATCACAATAGTCATACATCAACACGATATCGACCTTTTACGCAATTGGTAAACGGTCCATTTTAACACGAGTAATGTATCACGAAGCACATATCGCCCGCACTGGCGGAATGTTACGTGATACCACGTACTTATACGTTTTTGACTATTGCAGTGCCATCTATCACAAAGCGAAAAAAGTGGTCCAACTAAAACATTCATATTTCTTTACGTACTACACAAATATGTAATAAAAAATGGGGTTTCCTATTTAAAAAACGCAGTTGATATCCGTTTGACCTATGGCAGCGCTATCTATCGGGGCAACCATAGCGCCATCTGGTTTCCTCGTTCAAGCTAGACGAGTTTTGTTCTTTGTAGTTGATGCTTATTTCGTGAGATATTTGGCCCGGTCACTATCAATGAACCACCCCGAATAAGTCGTATCAACGTGCTTGGCTCCGTCGCACCCTTTATTAATGACAAAAATTGTTTTTTACTTCCTTTATTGCCTCTTCGACGTAACAGTAAAACTATAGAAGTAATAAACCACGAAGGGACTTCAGAAAGTAAGTCACACATGTTGTCCTACGCTAAGACCACTGTGCAACAAAATGGGGCATTGCCAAAAGAGAGCCATGTTACGGGTTTTCTGGAGACACAGCTATGTTGCGGCAGGGATAACAGGAGCGTCACAGCGTGTGAGTAAAATGGCACGTCGATTGACACGTACTCTAAAATTGGAATACGTGGGACAGTACGTTTCTAGAGAGCAAGATGTCTAAATTACACAAACATTCACTCTCATATTCTGGCTGTATGTTGACCAAATGCAGTGTCGAGTCAAACCGCAGCGATAACTGTGCCACCAATTTGACGACGGCCGCACAGACGTGGGTTATGCTGGGACCACCTGATTTCGACATTTTCGACAAGGTGAAAGACAGCTCGGGGAAAAGAGATTTTCCAACGATGAGGGCGTTGAACACAGCGGTTCTCGTTTGTCTCCGTGACCAAGGGGTGAATTTCTGCGATCAAGGATTTGAACGTCTGGTGGAGCGTTTTCCGACCACTGCACACAGAGGCTTTTTGACTACGTTGAAACATAGTATCACGTATTTTTGTCATTTTGAAGTTTACCCTAGCATTCAATTCAAGTTACTTTCCCTGCCACAATAACGTGTGACGTACTTTTTGAACTCCCCTCGTACAGTGATATTTTCCTCCTTTGTGTTATTCAAGTCTTTCTTGGGTTTCCCATATTATTCTTTCCACTTGGTTTTTGTGGATACTGTAAACTTAGCTGGCCTATAATTCGTCCCCATTCATTTCTGAATTCTGATCACTGTATTACGCTTTACATTTTGGGAGACTTTCTCCTGGTCCGCAAATGAGATAATTCATTTCTTTTTAAATTCTTTCTTTCCATACTAAGAGTTAACCCAGTAATACTGAGGATTTCTTCACGTTTCCCAGAGACGAAGTTGTCATCTTCACGTAACTCTCCATCGGTATCCTTTGAATACTTTACCAATAAAATACTCAGACGCGTGACGTTTGGCGTTCCGTGCTGACTGTATAACCTCACTCGCGCTGCTTCTTTCTACAGCGTTACGACGCCTTTTTTATGTAAATATGGCAGCACGTCTTCTGTTTCTGGTACATGAATATGGTCCAGCACTATTAAAGCCAACTATTCTGAACCCACATTCGGAAGGGGACCGACTATACGAATTTTGTCAGATTTTCAGTGATTTCCCGAAATCACTTAAGTCGAATGCCCGATCGATCGTATTTAAAAGCTCTTTGAAGAATTCTTGCGTCAGCCTGTCCAGTTAGAGTCTGTGTTCCCCCTGTAGTTGTGTCGTTTATAAACAAAGTAAACTCCTATATTTCTTCCTTCCCGTAGGAAGTCCAAGAAAGTTTCATCAATCATTTCGTTAGGTTTTCCACTTGCTGCTTATCATAAATGATACAGGACAAGATATTTCCCTGCATTTGGTCAACGTTGAACGTAGTTTCAACCGTGCTCAACATGAAATGATTTTTCGACAAGAAGAAACACAAAGGACTAAAATATGTTTAACTGCCTCACGAATGCAAACTTAAGTTGCAACTTCATCTGCCTACAGTGCGACAGAAAGCCGAAAACCTAATAAAATTAAATGAACATTAGCATTAAAACTTTTCATCATATTTCTCAGCTATAAAATCCTCGAAAGGTAAGCCTGACATATCTTTACTTTCACTGTTGTCCCCAGGAATACCCCTCTTCGAAATTACATCATTCTCCGAAATCCTTAAATTCAGAAACTTCACTTCGTCTTCTCTATTCTGTTACCATCTCAAACCGACATCCTTCATATGGTACTGAAATTCATACCTCTCATCACATTTTCCAAAATTCATTGTAAATAGTTCGTCCCCCAGGAAACCAAAAGCCCATTGTATCTCTGACGTTTCCCATCTGTGTTCGTTGCTGTACATACATCATCTATATTAATTCAGAAATTAAAACTGCCCATGTCCTCTAGCTGGGTTAAGCTACCAGTATTTATGGTCCAGCTTTCACATCATCCACAGCAGATCGCAACTCATACGAATGGAATTCCCAACACTTCCGACATCGGCACCTACATTTGGCAAATTCTCATCGCCGTCACCGGTATTATTTGAAGCTATTTCGCCTGTCATAACCATCTTTTATTAAAACGTAACGTAATTGTTTTAGCACTTTTGAAAGCAAATATAAAAACAAAATATTTTAAATATATTTTGCTTTCACATTCAATACAAGAGGAAATGAACTAATAAATAAAGAAATACGTGAAGCACTATCAAAATGGAGGTTAGTAGACTGTTCTTAGGTGCCTTTTAAGGTTTTAAGCGGTTTTCTCCCTCTCTCGGATTAAAAAACGGAAAGATATGTGTTCAATATTTTTAAAAGTGCCATCCGCTGGTACCAGTTCTTACCACATCGCTCCACTCCCAGGGCTAGAGCGAGGGGAAACTTTGCAATCTTAAACTGGTAGATACCATGTTTATCAACGATTCGCATTCTACATAAATATGCTTGACTTTTGTATGTAACATTTCTGTCGTACCGCGATAGACGGCGCTGTAACCGACAAATAAGGCTACTGAGTCCCAGGCTGGTATTATTTTGAGAAAACACGCACAGAACTGAAAAAAGTAAATCAGACGTGTTCAGTATTTATAAAGAAAGCTGGTTTGAAGTGTATCCTCTCACCCACGGCGTGCTTGTTTGTAAGAATTATTTCACAGTAAGTGCTGAAAAATGTCGCCACCCTCTTCGACACACTTACTTATTCGCAAATGGAATGATTCGACACAACTGAGAAATGTTTCCGACGTAATCCTCTGACATTTATTGGAGATACGCTGAATCATGTTACCGCGCGTTGTTGGCAGTTAATTATAAACTTCACATTTAAAGTCACCCTACAAACAAAAGTCAGGTGAAGTAAGATTTTGCGATCTTGCAGGGCAAGACACTAAACCGCCTCTTCCGATCCACCGACGATTGTACATGCGATCTAATACTTCCCGTGCTGCTACAGAACAGCGTGCTGTACAGTCATGATGCAGGAACTTCACTGCTTGTCTCAAGTCCAAGACAAGGCCTTCAAGCAATATTGGAAGACGTCTTCCAAGAATGTTCCATTTTATCACCATTTGAGGTTCCATCGGTAAAGAATGGACCAAAGAGTTTGTTGCCAATTATGCGACACTTGGCCAACGGCCTTGCCGCAGTGGTAACACCGGTTCCCGTCGGATCACCGAAGTTAAGCGCTGTCGGGCTGGGTTAGGACATGGATGGGTGACCACCCGGTCTGCCTAGCGCTGTTGGCAAGCGGGCAGCACTCAGCCCTTGTGAGGCAAACTGGGGAGCTACTTGATTGCGAAGTGGCGGCTCCGGTCTCGGAAACTGACATACGGCCGGGAGAGCGGTGTGCTGACCACATGCCCCTCCATATCCGAATCCAGTGACTCCAGTAGGCTGAGGATGACACGGCGGCCGGTCAGTACCGTTGGGCCTTCATGGCCTGGTCGGTCGGAGTTTAGTTTTTAGTTTTATTCCACACTTGACGATCTCATTCCTCGAACGCTGATGTGCAACTTGGTGCATCCAGTGTGTGTTTTCCACATTCGAATAATGCATATTGTGTCGATCAATGGTACCGTGGTTCGTGAAGATCGACTCGTCAGAGAATAATACTCGAGCAAAAGAATTGGGGTTTCTCTGTATTTGCTGGAGCGACCGCTGGCAAACTGTTACTCAGTTCTGAAAATCATTGGTATGAAGTTCCTGATGGACGGAAATGTAGAACTGATGTTATTTTCTACGTTTTAGAATTCGGTAAACAGTAAGTTGACTAACCCCCGATTCACGACTTAATTACCGAGCGCTAATGCAGGGGTTATGATGCACTGCAGCTAATATCACAGTTTCATTATTCTTTCCAGCAACTGTTCTTCCATGGTTCCTTCTTCGCTGTTGTACGGTTCCTTCAGCGGAAAACTGCCGAATAACACGACAAAAAGAAGCGCTTGATCGCACGCTGTTTGGAAAACGTCGAACATAAATGGTTACAGCGTTATCGACTCCTATCAAGTCAAATAATGACTGAATGAATGTTACAAAACAGCTGCATGGAGAACACTGCAAAACTCTGATTCGTTTGCCACACGCGTCTGTTTTTACGTTTTTGATTCAGTGAACTTTCCCGAGATAATACCATTTTGGAACTCAGTTTTGTTATTTGTCGATTTCAGCGCCCTTCATCGCACAACGATGAAAGTGTTACGTATAAATGTTGCAAATTTTTCGCGTAGAATCTGATTCTACGATAAAAATCGGATGTTCCTATTTAAGATTTTAAACTTTCCCCCGCCCCACCCCATGGGGGTGCGGCGTGGAGATCAACACTGGTATAACTGGAAAGCATTTTTAAAGATACTGAACATGTAGTTTTCCATTTTTTAAGCCTTTCGTAGTTTTTCAATTATTCTATTGTCTCAAGATAAAAAGCTCATACTGTATATTGTTTTGTAATAACTGGCTGGGGGAGCCGTTTCAGACAGTAGATAGAAGAAAAAGGCCCATCCGTTTGAGTAATGATATGTCTAGTAAAGCACGGTGACGTTCACCTGCTAGATGAGTTTAGTTTGCGTTCTGTATGCAGAACTTATGTCAGTTTGCCCGAACAGTTACGAGGTTCTCTGAGTTAGTACGTCGTGTGAGTAAGCTATTCCGCTACGCATGAGAGTAGACTCGACATCTTTGGAACCAATGACCAGTAACTTCAGGAATCGTTTATTTCACTTCTATTCCTGTCGAAGAGATCTGTTTCGAAAAACCCGACTGGCTCGTTTCTCTTCATTTATGTTCTCATGCCTTCTGAAATTCCTCCCTGAATATAAGAAGACATTTCATATTCTTATATTATAATAATATGAAAATTGTTTTAACCATAATGAGATAATTTTGTTTACAATAGCAAACTTTCGCATCCTATTTTTTCCTGTAGGTGTAAAAAGGTAGAAATCCTCAACTTGTTGTCAGCAA
Source organism: Schistocerca serialis cubense (assembly GCF_023864345.2). NCBI lineage: Eukaryota > Metazoa > Arthropoda > Insecta > Orthoptera > Acrididae > Schistocerca > Schistocerca serialis. Next base: position 759,965,421 of record NC_064643.1, read on the forward strand.
CATTACATTCCACTTAAAATGACTACGTGTTTTAGACTTATTAGTCTTTAATGACCTGGGAACAGAATTCGTGAAACACTTATCTTCATATGGCCCATCTGCATAGAAGAATTCTTGTCAGTTCAGGCGACAGTGATAATGTTCCGTGCGTGAATATCTGTTAACAGGTGTAGAAATACGTGTCTGGACTCGAAGTGTTCTTTGCCTTATCCAGAGTAGAATGTAGAGTCTCCCCTTTCACTGCTTGTAACTGCGCCTCTCATATCCACTTCTCCAATGAAATGCCACTCATAGTGATTGAGTGTCTATTATGTTAACTTCAATGGAAGGTGACTGTTCCACAGAAAGCTTCTTGTTTTTCAGATACACAGAAATTAATGTTGTTCTTGTAGTAAACCTCTTTGTTGTTCAAATATTTCAGTTGGAAAACTCTTAACTATTTTTACTATTGTTACATTCGCTCATGCAGGACTATTAGCTGGGAATGTCTTCGGTTTTTCATGCACAGTATTCTGTCGCACCTGAAGATCGTAGTCAGATTTAATTTTCGTAAAAAATTATTTTGTATCGTCTTCTGCCCTCATTCCACCAGATTTAACGTCATTCACCGATGATGACGCGAGTTTTCAGAAACAATCCTCACATAAATTTCGCTGCTATGTATTAACTGCGGAGAACCACAATTTCTTCCCATGATAGAACTCCACTATAGATAGGTAGTAATTACACAACAGTTATGGATACCGTGACCAAAGAAATGTAGTATTCAACAATTATTCCTAGGTATTTTGCCAGAATTAGCTGCGCGTACGGAGACAGTCTCACAGACAATCGTGAATACTCCTCGTAACTTTGCATAAAATAGTTCAGATGAGTGGGTAAGATATTTCTGTAAATAGTTGCAGACCTGTTTCTTGTCCTGATCACCCTAAGCTAATTACGTGTATCGCGTGACTGAGTGCTGGTCTTTCCTTCTCTATTAGAGAAACAGGCTTGTATTATATGATTTTTCCTTTCGTGGGGTCCATCTCATCACTGACTCACTTTTCGGGAACCACCATGTAATATCTTTCGTTAAAAATAAGACGATATTGTTTATGATATTGTTTATTTTCACATTAGTCCCACTGGAGAAAAACCATACGAGAAGTGCAACAATACTGTTTCCATGACTTTGCATAGACTACGATTACCTAAATGTATTTTACACGGTGATTTAAAAATGGGGAAAAAGGCAAAAATATGAAAAAAACTTAGGAAACAGTACTACAACACTCTCTCATATATCTACTTTGTTTAGTATTTATTTGACACACACAAAGTCAATGTACAGGGTGATTCAAAAAGAATAACACAACTTTAGGAATTTAAAACTCTGCAACGACAAAAGGCAGAGCTAAGCACTATCTGTCGGCGAATTAAGGGAGCTAAAAAGTTTCATTTAGTTGTACATTTGTTCGCTTGAGGCGCTGTTGACTGGGCGTCAGCGTCAGTTGATGCTAAGATGGCGACCGCTCAACAGAAAGCTTTTTGTGTTATTGAGTACGGAAGAAGTGAATCGACGACAGTTGTTCAGCGTGCATTTCGAACGAAGTATGGTGTTAAACCTCCTGATAGGTGGTGTATTAAACGTTGGTATAAACAGTTTACAGAGAATGGGTGTTTGTGCAAAGGGAAAAGTTCTGGATGGCCGAGAACGAGTGATGAAAATGTAGCACGCATCCAGCAAGCATTTGTTCGCAGCCCAGGAAAATCGACTCACAGAGCTAGCAGAGAGCTGCAAATTCCACAATCAACCGTATGGAGAGTCCTACGAAAAAGGTTGGCACTTATCTGTCCATAACTATCTGAACGTCAACTACCCGAGGCGATAGATCGGCCGCCAGGCAGCCCGTGACAGAGCACTTCATCACTGGCCTCCAAGAAGCCCTGATCTTACCACCTGCGATTTTTTCTTATGGGGGTATGTTAAGGATATGGTGTTTTGGCCACCTCTCCCAGCCACCATTGATGATTTGAAACGAGAAATAACAGCAGCTATCCAAACTGTTATGCCTGATATGCTACAGAGAGTGTGGAACGAGTTGGAGTATCGGGTTGATATCGCTCGAGTGTCTGGAGGGGGCCATATTGAACATCTCTGAACTTGTTTTTGAGTGAAAAAAAACCTTTTTACATACTCTTTGTAATGATGTATAACAGAAGGTTATATTATGTTTCTTTCATTAAATACACATTTTTAAAGTTGTGGTATTCTTTTTGAATAACCCTGTATTTTGTCGGGAACAAGATTATAACTCCCGGTTGTCATTAAATTTTTATTGGTTTTTTGCAATTTTATACTCGTAGTAACACAGATTTCAAATTTCATCTGAAAAGTTATGCACGGTCTCAGACAGCTGTCGATCATTAGACATGCTGATGAAGCAAGTGGTTATAAGAATAATAGCATTTATTAATGTTGTATTCCCGACGGTCTGACTGTCTCTGACATCACCAAAGAAGTCTTAACGTCATCTTTTCTTGATGTGTGCCTCCTACGTCCTTTATTGAATGAATCATCTGTTTTCGAATATAAGAGCAATTAAAGTAAACAGATTCTCAGAGCAAAGTAATGTGGAATCTTCGGAATTGATTCATATTTCAGCTGTAAAAAGGCCTCTGCCTGATTGGTTTCACTGTATAATGGCGAGTGTTATCGACTTGTTCCATTATTGGTTCAGTGTGTTTTTTTACTGGACGTATCTTATTAGACATTTTAATACTTGGAGTTATTTTCCGTTTGCTCTTATTGCTTCTCGTAAATAGTAGAAACGGGTTAACTTACCGAAATTAATTCGTCTTACTAACTTCTCATTATAAAATTAATAGGGCAACTCTTCAAAAAAATCCTGAATGATTGTATCAACCAAATCGCGCCTGAACGACCTTCAGCGTCTCAGAATTTCTACGTGTTATCGAATATTAGCACATAATTAGTAAATGAAATTTAAAACTTACTGATATTCTACATGGAGCAGAAGCTACTAGTGACTACTAGATGAGATCACGATCCAAACTCTTCGAGAGTTGCTCTCACTTTACATGTGGCCGTGTATGACTTTTCAGACACGTATTGCACAAGAACAAGAGACAAGCGTCGGACACGGAAATCGCTACATCCACAGGGACTCATCTGACGTCAACCAAAATCAGGATCGCACATCGAACCAACAGTGTGAATGAACAAAGCTATTGATTCGAGAGTGTGCAGTAAGTTCTTCTCTCGAAGCTCTGTAGATAGCGATATCATTCCAGTGTTCGTCCTGCAACTGCTGGCGCTGATCGCTCAGTACATGGGGACGGCGGAGCAGGTGTAATCCGAGGAAAGCCCAAACACGTATAGTTGCTGAGAAGTGCCTCGATGGTTCAAATCGAAGAGCAATGTTGACATTCCGTAGAGAGTATTGTATAAAGATTTCACGTACAGCATATAATGACAACAGCAGGTGGGGTTGCAGAACCCACTTATGTATTAGCTGTCTCTGCACTCGTAAAGAACATGACAGCTACTGTGTCAACCCTGGCAATAATTTTGTCTCCTCTCCTGCCACACTCTATGCTATGTATCCTTGACCACACAACACTGCATGCAACAATGCGGCATTAGCACCGAAACTCATAACGGGCACCAGAAAATGTGACTGTGTCCTCTGACGGATTTCACTTCCGTCCTGGTGCAGATGATAAACACTGGTTGATGCCGTAGCGGACATAGTTGCCGTCCAAAACTGATGCGTGAATGTCTTGTATCGCGTTATCGAGCACTATAGTTTGCAGTCCACCAGTTACCCCTCTGAGTGAAGTCAAGTGATGCCTGAGGACAAGGAGACAAAAGAAAGGTATTTTGAAGAGGGTCCACAGGACCATTCAGAGCAATTTGTTCATGGCGTTCTCAACCCCGCTTTTATTATTCCTTGTTTTTGTTTTAGTCGTCACTCTCCTGACTGATTCGATGTCCTCCTCCATGTCTACCTTTTCGTTTGGTACTCTTTACATCACTGCAAATCTCTTGCACTTTGCGTCTTTAATGGTCTCTTGAAAAATTATCGACTTTGGACGTCTCCAATGTCAAAGTACACCCACCCACGCCACAAAGACACTCAGCCCATTCTACTGCACCTTCTGGTACACAGTTAATAATTACTTAATTCCGCGGTGCACATACTGATTAACATATCCTTTTCTCTCATAAATCTTTTCCATATTATACTTCTCCTCGCCATTTCTTTGTATTACTTCCTTTTTTCCAGTGTTAAATATTTTATTCGTCCGTGTTTCTTCTCTTCTGCTGGCTTGGAGCTTCCGTGGCGCCTGGAGATGACCCATCGAGCATCTACATACTCAACAGTGCATTGAGCCGCACGAGCTTTTCTCGGAAACGTTTCTTGGCGGGCCCAGATTACTTCTGTACACCGCTGCACATATTACGCTAAGAAAATGGTCGCCAAACTCGCTTTGACTCGCGAGACGTGGTTAAAAAGTCACTTCTTGTGTACTACGAATCAGTACTTTTCAGCGATTCAACTACTCTCAAAAAACTCTCAGACCCGATCAATGGATTGGAAAACGATCGCCACAGTCACTACACCGTCTCCAATAGGTTTCAACTCGGTCCGTTCACATTAAGTGACCACCACCTACCGTGCGATCTGGCGCGGTGGTCAGCGCACTGGACTCGCATTCGGGAGGACGACGGTTCAAACCCGCGTCCAGACAGCCTGATTTAGGTTTACCGTGATTTCCCTAAATCTCTTCGGGCAAATGCCGGGAATGGTTCCTTTGAAAGGGCACGGCCGACTTCCTTCCCCATCCCTCTCTGATCCACTGGGACCAATGACCTCGCTGTCTGGTACTTTCCCCCCCGAACGAACCAACCAACCTACCACCACCTATGTTCGACGCCAACGTGCAATAACCACTCACAGACGGCAGGTGGCAGCAATAGCAGTGGGTGTATAAAGCACGTCGTGAGGATGCGGAAAACAGTGCAGTCGTTGTCGTAATGCGGAAACGGTGCGCTTTATCTGACGTCTAAAAGGGCATGACCATTAGCTTTCGGGCCAAGGGTGGAGTGTTTCCGAAACGGCTAAGTTTGTGAACTGTTCGCGTGCCTCGTGGTTAAAGTACACCGTGCGTGGTAAAATTGGAGCTATCCGAAACCGGGGCCGAGGCAATGGTGGTTGCCACAGATGGCAGGGATGAAAGACGGTTGCAGAGATATCTATGGACGAATAGATGTGTAACTGTCGAGCAACTGACGGCCCAGATGAACAAAGGGGCAAGCAATAGTGTCTCACCAACGACCGTTCACCGAACGTCGCTGCAGCAAGCACCTGGTCCATGTACCTGTGATGACTGCTGTTCGTCGGCGACGAAGGCTGAAATTTTCACTCCGAAACCGCAATTTGACGTCCAGTGAGGGGCGACAGGTGGCCTTCTGAGGTGGCATACGGCCGTGAACGGCGTGAAACGTTTTAAAGCAAACACCCTGCAACTGTAGCCAGAAGGGTATAACCCGAAGACGGGAGCGCTGTGATCTAGGAAATGTTTTCGTGCCATTCCCTGGTTGATCTCGTAATTCTGAAAGGCACAGTGGATCAACATACAAATCCATGTATACTGGGGAACCGAGTCCGCCCCTGCATGCTGTTTGTTTTTCCTCGGCATGATGGCATCTACCAGCACGACAATGCAACGTGTCACACAGCTCTCAGTGTGGTTCGAAGAGCACCACGGTGAGTGCACCGCACTCCCCTGGCCACCAAACTCCCCGGTCTTAAACCCAGTCTAGAACCTGTGGGACCACCCCGACCAGGGTGTTCGCGTCACGGATCCTCAAACGAGAAAACTAGCGGAGTCGCCGTGGTTCCACATCCCTGTCGGTACAGTCCGGAACAACCCCATTGATTCTGGAAATGGCGCAAAATGTGGTTATTCAGGCTTTTGACAGGTGGTCACATTAATGTGGCTGGACAGAGCAGTATCTACTCCAAAAAACCAAAACTGGTTAGCAGTTTAAAGTAAAAAGTGAAAAGGGCACACACAAAAACACCACAAATTCAAACTGGAAATAATTAAAGTCTTTATACTCTAAGTAAAAAAAAAAAAAAAAAAGGACGGACCACATAGGAATCATCCGAATGGGACTGAAAGCGGTAAGTATGATGTACATGTGTAGACGAACAAATGATAACAATTTCAGAAAAATTGGATGATTTATTCAAGGGAACGAGCCTGACAAATTGAGCAAGTCACCAAAGGGTTCGTCCACCTCTGGCCCTTATGCAAGCACTTATTCGGCTTGGCATTCATTGACGTAGATCGTAATGTCCTTCTGAGGGATACAGTGCAAGATTGTGTCTAATTGGCACGTTACATTGTCAAAATCCGTAGCTGATTGGAGGGCTCTGCTCATATTGCTCCAAACGCTCTCAGTTCGGGAGAGATCCGGCGACTTTGGGGCCCAAGGTAGGATGTCACAAGCACGAAGACAGGCAGTAGGAAATCTTGTTTTAATCCTAGGACTCCTTGTCATGCCGGACAATAAAACGAACCATAGATGGCCACGACAGTAGTACGTCAACAGCCCACCAGCTACGTTGTTTCCCAGGCACCGGACCATAACAATCGTCCCATTGTTTGAGTCTCTGCTCTGTTTATCCAGGTTCCTTACAGCGTCACGTGGCCATAACGTCACCAGGGGGCGTTTGGTCCAGCGGTGAGCAGTGATCGTAATGTTTTGGCTCATCACTGTATGTTGTCACAACTGGTCGTGGAGCATTGCCTACAATGTAGACTGGAATAGACGCTGGCCCCCTGTCTTCAGCACTATTTTCTGCATGGACATTGTCCTGAGCGCATCACACTGGCGTTGTAGGAATGGCAACGGAACTCTCTTAGTGCTGATGTGATACATCGTGCCTTATTCAATGACTCGTCAACAGTTGTGAGAGCTGTAGTTACTGTAGACTTCGGTCCTTCGCACCATGATACCCTGAGTTGCTGCCTAATATTCTGCACCAGTTACCGTGCTCGATACTGAATTCGTAGACGATCATCATTAATGCCAAGACAGAATCTACTGCCATCGCTAAACCCAACTTTGCCTCTTTCATCGCTTGATTTCAGTCACTTTGTTACAGGATTGTCACGGCCTTGAACTGTGAGTGGTTGTCCAGGCGTAAATCGAGATGCTACTGTCGTTCACAAAAATGATGACCAGATGGGCTTTTTCTTTCGATCAAAGGCAACAACAATATCATACCGTTGAGACCTATGATTCAGTATTTTGGGAACTTCTGAACGAATATTCAGCCTTCTATTGGCCTAAAACACAACCCCGATGACGTACTATCAGTTGTACGAATTGTGCTCGTCGACTCCGTTCTGTCCACGTTAACTATCGCAGTACGATTTTCAAAGGCAAAGCAAACGGGCGATGTGGTGCAACAGCTTACAGACTAGATTCGCATTTAGTAGTTGCTCGATTCAATTCTGTACGTGTGCAAATTCAAGAGAAAATTCTGCAAAGTCAGTATTGCGTTAGTCCATCTCTGGCCCTTACGTCAGCAGTTGTGCGGCTTGGCATTGATTGAAAGAGTTGTTGAATGTCCTCCTGAAGGACATCGTGCCAGTTTCTGTCCAACTGGTGCGTTAGACAGTCATTATCCGTAGCTGGTTGGAGGGCTCTGCCCATAATGCTCCAAACGTTCTCAATTGGGGAGAGATTCTGCAACCTTTTTTGGGCAAGGTAGGATTTGACGAGGATGAAGAGAAGCAACAGAAACACCGGCCATGTGCGGGCGCGCATTATTTTGCTGAAATCTAAGCCCAAGATGGCTTGCCATGAAGGTCAACAAAATGGGCTATAGAATATCGCAGTCCTGTAAGGGTGCAGTGGATGACAAAGGGGTGTTGCTAGGAAATGAAAGACCACCCCAGACTATCATTTCTGGTTATCAGGCCGTATGGCGGGCGACAGTCAGATTGACATTCCAGCAGGACGTCTCCAGACATTGGGGCTCATTGGGAAGAGGGGCTCATCACTGAATACTCCAGTCATTAAGATTCAAGGCCGAATGTGCCCGGCACTACTGCAACCAGGATTTTTTAATGCATAGATGTCAATGGTAGTGGGCGCAAGTGGCGCTGTGGGTTCAGCCTCCTTTCTGTGAACCACCTGTTAATGGTCACTCTAGACAATGAAATACCATTTGCACGTCGGATCGAAGATGATGATCAATCCGGGGCTCTGAGTGTGTGTCTGACGATCGCTCGGCCTTCATGTTCTGTTGTCTCTCGAGGTCTACCGCTTCCTTCTCGACGTTGTGTTCCGTCATGATTCACGAATTCCTGCCAACATAGTCGAACAGTGGCATTGGCCCTTTTCAAATGTCGAGCTATTCGCCAAATATTTCAACCGGCTTCTCTGAGGCCAATTACACGTCCTGCCTCTAATGCTGACATCTGCTTCTGCGAAGCATAGTTAGCGTCAAATTGAGCACACAGAACGAAATTCACAAAGACTTTATGCCCTCTTATTGACATGTCCCCTGGTTACCATCCTTGCCAGCTGCGCGATGAAATTGCGCCGCCAAAGTTTACAGTTTTGCATTTTCTCGTCGATGGAGGTTGTTGTTGTTGTTGTGGTCTTCAGTCCTGAGACTGGTTTGATGCAGCTCTCCATGCTACTCTATCCTGTGCAAGCTTTTTCATCTCCCAGTACCTACTGCAACCTACATCCTTCTGAATCTGCTTAGTGTATTCATCTCTTGGTCTCCCTCTTCGATTTTTACCCTCCACGCTGCCCTCCAATACTAAATTGGTGATCCCTTGATGCCTCAGAACATGTACTACCAACCGATCCCTTCTTCTGGTCAGGTTGTGCCACAAATTTCTCCTCTCCCCAATCCTATTCAATACTTCCTCATTAGTTATGTGATCTACCCATCTAATCTTCAGCATTCTTCTGTAGCACCACATTTCGAAAGCTTCTATTCTCTTCTTGTCCAAACTATTTATCGTCCATGTTTCACTTCCATACATGGCTACACTCCATACGAATACTTTCAGAAATGACTTCCTGACACTTAAATCAATACTGGATGTTAACAAATTTCTCTTCTTCAGAAACGCTTTCCTTGCCATTGCCAGTCTACATTTTATATCCTCTCTACTTCGACCATCATCAGTTATTTTGCTCCCCAAATAGCAAAACTCCTTTACTACTTTAAGTGCCTCATTTCCTAATCTAATTCCCTCAGCATCACCCGACTTAATTAGACTACATTCCATTATCCTTGTTTTGCTTTTGTTGATGTTCATCTTATATCCTCCTTTCAAGACACTGTCCATTCCATTCAACTGCTCTTCCAAGTCCTTTGCTGTCTCTGACAGAATTACAATGTCATCGGCGAACCTCAAAGTTTTTATTTCTTCTCCATGAATTTTAATACCTACTCCGAATTTTTCTTTTGTTTCCTTTACTGCTTGCTCAATATACAGATTGAACAACATCGGGGAGAGGCTACAACCCTGTCTTACTCCCTTCCCAACCACTGCTTCCCTTTCATGTCCCTCGACTCTTATAACTGCCATCTGGTTTCTGTACAAATTGTAAATAGCCTTTCGCTCCCTGTATTTTACCCCTGCCACCTTTAGAATTTGAAAGAGAGTATTCCAATCAACATTGTCAAAAGCTTTCTCTAAGTCTACAAATGCTAGAAACGTAGGTTTGCCGTTCCTTAATCTTTCTTCTAAGATAAGTCGTAAGGTCAGTATTGCTTCACGTGTTCCAGTGTTTCTACGGAATCCAAACTGATCTTCCCCGAGGTTGGCTTCTACTAGTTTTTCCATTCGTCTGTAAAGAATTCGTGTTAGTATTTTGCAGCTGTGACTTATTAAGCTGATAGTTCGGTAATTTTCACATCTGTCAACACCTGCTTTCTTTGGGATTGGAATTATTATATTCTTCTTGAAGTCTGAGGGTATTTCGCCTGTTTCATACATCTTGCTCACCAGATGGTAGAGTTTTGTCAGGACTGGCTCTCCCACGGCCGTCAGTAGTTCCAATGGAATATTGTCTACTCCAGGGGCCTTGTTTCGACTCAGGTCTTTCAGTGCTCTGTCAAACTCTTCACGCAGTATCATATCTCCCATTTCATCTTCATCTACATCCTCTTCCATTTCCATAATATTGTCCTCAAGTACATCGCCCTTGTATAGACCCTCTATATACTCCTTCCACCTTTCTGCTTTCCCTTCTTTGCTTAGAACTGGGTTTCCATCTGAGCTCTTGATATTCATACAAGTCGTTCTCTTATCTCCAAAGGTCTCTTTAATTTTCCTGTAGGCGGTATGTATCTTACCCCTAGTGAGATAGGCCTCTACATCCTTACATTTGTCCTCTAGCCATCCCTGCTTAGCCATTTTGCACTTCCTGTCGATCTCATTTTTGAGACGTTTGTATTCCTTTTTGCCTGTTTCACTTACTGCATTTTTATATTTTCTCCTTTCATCAATTAAATTCAATATTTCTTCTGTTACCCAAGGATTTCTACTAGCCCTCGTCTTTTTACCTACTTGATCCTCTGCTGCCTTCACTACTTCATCCCTCAAAGCTACCCATTCTTCTTCTACTGTATTTATTTCCCCCATTCCTGTCAATTGCTCCCTTACGCTCTCCCTGAATCTCTGTACAACTTCTGGTTCTTTCAGTTTATCCAGGTCCCATCTCCTTAAATTCCCACCTTTTTGCAGTTTCTTCAGTTTTAATCTACAGGTCATAACCAATAGATTGTGGTCAGAGTCCACATCTGCCCCTGGAAATGTCTTACAATTTAAAACCTGGTTCCTAAATCTCTGTCTTACCATTATATAATCTATCTGATACCTTTTAGTATCTCCAGGGTTCTTCCATGTATACAACCTTCTTTCATGATTCTTAAACCAAGTGTTAGTTATGATTATGTTGTGCTCTGTGCAAAATTCGACCAGGCGGCTTCCTCTTTCATTTCTGTCTCCCAATCCATATTCACCTACTATGTTTCCTTCTCTCCCTTTTCCTACACTCGAATTCCAGTCACCCATGACTATTAAATTTTCGTCTCCCTTCACAATCTGAATAATTTCTTTTATTTCATCATACATTTCTTCAATTTCTTCGTCATCTGCAGAGCTAGTTGGCATATAAACTTGTACTACTGTAGTAGGCGTGGGCTTCGTATCTATCTTGGCCACAATAATGCGTTCACTATGCTGTTTGTAGTAGCTTACCCGCATTCCTATTTTCCTATTCATTATTAAACCTACTCCTGCATTACCCCTATTTGATTTTGTGTTTATAACCCTGTAGTCCCCTGGCCAGAAGTCTTGTTCCTCCTGCCACCGAACTTCACTAATTCCCACTATATCTAACTTCAACCTATCCATTTCCCTTTTTAAGTTTTCTAACCTACCTGCCCGATTAAGGGATCTGACATTCCACGCTCCGATCCGTAGAACGCCAGTTTTCTTTCTCCTGATAACGACATCCTCTTGAGTAGTCCCCGCCCGGAGATCCGAATGGGGGACTATTTTACCTCCGGAATATTTTACCCAAGAGGACGCCATCATCATGTAATCATACAGTAAAGCTGCATGCCCTCGGGAAAAATTACGGCTGTAGTTTCCCCTTGCTTTCAGCCGTTCGCAGTACCAGCACAGCAAGGCCGTTTTGGTTATTGTTACAAGGCCAGATCAGTCAATCATCCAGACTGTTGCCCTTGCAACTACTGAAAAGGCTGCTGCCCCTCTTCAGGAACCACACGTTTGTCTGGCCTCTCAACAGATACCCCTCCGTTGTGGTTGCACCTACGGTACGGCTATCTGTATCGCTGAGGCACGCAAGCCTCCCCACCAACGGCAAGGTCCATGGTTCATGGGGGGGGGGGGGGGGGGGGGATGGAGGTATAAGGTGTATTTAATCTGAGTCGTGCTGTTTGTAGCCAGTGCACATCCGTTCCTGTGAGGTCACTTGTGTCTTTTACATTTTCCTATTGCTCTGGTCAGTGGTCCTCATCTGGATGAGAGTCAATGCTTCCTATATGAGGGGTACATAAAGTTTTAATTATCAGCTCGAAGAAGAAAAAAAATTAACAAAAAGGAAATCAGACAACGATCACGAAACTTGGTGAAGGTGTCTGTCCTCAATGCACTCGTATTTATTCATCCTTCAATGCAAGACATTTTTCACAAAGATGAATGCCTTGGAGCAGACTGAGTTAGGCTGGTGCTAATATTTCGAGTCTCGGATTGTCCTGTCATACAGCCAGAGGCAGTATTCCAAGTCAGCCAGTACGAGAATGCACCATCTTTGAATTCCCGCCAATTTTTCCTCATGACGACAAACCTCCTTACATAGGAGATACACTAGCGCAACTGGACTAATGTTTATAATTTCCCGCAAAAATTTTGAATTTCCCGCCAAAATATGAATTTCTTATTCTTTTTATACGTAGGGAAATTGGCCTTGCAAAGGGGCAAGAGGAGGAGAAATCCCATGACTCATTTGTGACGTCAGGAAATGAGCATGCCGGGAAATGACGCCAGAACTCTCCCTACTCTACCATTACTGATCGTATAAAAGTCTACATTTTTAGCTGTTCAAAAAATGACCTACCTCGAATATCAACCTTTCGCTATTCTGGAAATGCATGCCACGCAATCCGATGAAAGACGAAGGAGTCGCTGGGTGCCACGACGGGAGAATACTCGGAGGAGAGACAGAAACTGATAGCCCAAGGAGGCAGCATGTGCGGCCGTGCACACAATGAGTCGTGGTGTTGTGGAGCGAAACAGTTCTTTGGACAGGTTCCCGCGACGCCCCGTCTTGGAAGCTTCCCGTAGCCTCCTCAGGATATTTCGGCAGTATGCTCCTGCGACACTTCGCCCCATACGAACATAATCTGTTGGCACCACCCCACGGCAGCCTAAAAAATATTCAGAATCATCTGGCTGATGGTTAGGTCCTCGCCTTTTTCGGAACTGGTGAATCGCGAAATTACCAATTTTTTCCTCAGTTCCTTTGTCTCGTCGTCAAAGTCACACTCCCAGTACCCGTCCGTGAAGATTAGACTGCTAAAGAAGTAGTAGGGATTGGCCTGACTCAGCTGGAATATTTCCGCTGCTGGCCTTTTGAACGGGTGCGAGCAGTCGCCGTATCCATCCATGGGTTTTTGCAGCGTTGTTTCCTTTCAAATGCAGGAAACGAAATACATACATTTTTATTCCAAAGGCTGCCTTTCCGGTGCAGCCACTTTCTTCTCTCGTTGGCTGTTCGTTTTAGACCCATGTACAGGGTGTTTCAAAAATGACCGGTATATTTGAAACGGCAATAAAAACTAAACGAGCAGCGATAGAAATACACCGTTTGTTGCAATATGCTTGGGACAACAGTACATTTTCGGGCAGACAAACTTTCGAAATTACAGTAGTTACAATTTTCAACAACAGATGGCGCTGCGGTCTGGGAAACTCTATAGTACGATATTTTCCACATATCCACCATGCGTAGCAATAATATGGCGTAGTCTCTGAATGAAATTACCCGAAACCTTTGACAACGTGTCTGGCGGAATGGCTTCACATGCAGATGAGATGTACTGCTTCAGCTGTTCAATTGTTTCTGGATTCTGGCGGTACACCTGGTCTTTCAAGTGTCCCCACAGAAAGAAGTCACAGGGGTTCGTGTCTGGCGAATAGGGAGGCCAATCCACGCCGCCTCCTGTATGTTTCGGATAGCCCAAAGCAATCACACGATCATCGAAATATTCATTCAGGAAATTAAAGACGTCGGCCGTGCGATGTGGCCGGGCACCATCTTGCATAAACCACGAGGTGTTCGCAGTGTCGTTTAAGGCAGTTTGTACCGCCACAAATTCACGAAGAATGTCCAGATAGCGTGATGCAGTAATCGTTTCGGATCTGAAAAATGGGCCAATGATTCCTTTGGAAGAAATGGCGGCCCAGACCAGTACTTTTTGAGGATGCAGGGACGATGGGACTGCAACATGGGGCTTTTCGATTCCCCATATGTGCCAGTTCTGTTTATTGACGAAGCCGTCCAGGTAAAAATAAGCTTCGTCAGTAAACCAAATGCTGCCCACATGCATATCGCCGTCATCAATCCTGTGCACTATACCGTTAGCGAATGTCTCTCGTGCAGCAATGGTAGCGGCGCTGAGGGGTTGCCGCATTTGAATTTTGTATGGATAGAGGTGTAAACTCTGGCGCATGAGACGATACGTGGACGTTGGCGTCATTTGGACCGCAGCTGCAACACGGCGAACGGAAACCCGAGGCCGCTGTTGGATCACCTGCTGCACTAGCTGCGCGTTGCCCACTGTGGTTGCCGTACGCGGTCGCCCTACCTTTCCAGCACGTTCATCCGTCACGTTCCCAGTCCGTAGAAATTTTTCAAACAGATCCTTTATTGTATCGCTTTTCGGTCCTTTGGTTACATTAAACCTCCGTTGAAAACTTCGTCTTGTTGCAACAACACTGTGTTCTAGGCGGTGGAATTCCAACACCAGAAAAATCCTCTGTTCTAAGCAATAAACCATGTTGTCTACAGCACACTTGCACGTTGTGAACAGCACACGATTACAGCAGAAAGACAACGTACAGAATGGCGCACCCACAGACTGCGTTGTCTTCTATATCTTTCACATCACTTGCAGCGCCATCTGTTGTTGAAAATTGTAACTACTGTAATTTCGAAAGTTTGTCCGCCTGAAAATGTACTGTTGTCCCAAGCATATTGCAACAAACGGTGTATTTCTATCGCTGCTCGTTTAGTTTTTATTGCCGTTTCAAATATACCGGTCATTTTTGAAACACCCTGTAATTGTCGCCCTATTCTCTTATCGATGTCCTCCAAGCACTTTATCCTAAGGCGTTGCCTACGTTTCTTTCGCAGCACTTTCCCTGCAAGAATATGAACGACGAAGTTGTTGTGTCTGACTTCATGTCTAATAAATTTTATTTTTCTGATTCCATTTCCTTCAATAATCTTTTCTCTTTGTTCACTTCCCTTACGACTAACAGGTTGTTTTCCTTTACGTCCAGCTCGTTCCTGTCATTTTCCGCCAGATCAACATTTCAGTAGCTTCAAGTCGATTGCTTTCCAGTTTACCCAGAGTCAAACGTTCATTTCAGTAGAGCAATGTACTCCATACAAATGATTTTCCAAAAGGTTTTTCTGACATCTATACTCATCTGTTTGCTGGTTAAAGTGTTTTCCTTAGTGATAAATACCTGTTTTCCCCAATGCAATCCTTTTCTTCACTTCATTAAGCATTTATTGTCCTCTGGGATTTTATTATCGAGATAACAAAATTGTTTGACTGATCTTTTCTGCCGACATCAGTTATTATACTTGTTTTAATTTCTCCCATATTTTTCCGTACTACCATTACTTTTGTATTCCGTTTGCTCACTTCTAATTTCCATAGTCTTAGAGTGACTGATCCCACTTTCAGCATTTTATTCATTTCTTTCTGAGTCTGCAACCACCATGATGTCATCAGCAAATACAATGTTTCCTTTCACCATTAGTTTTTATTACCTTTGCATGATATGAATAGCGTCCTCAATGAACACTTAAAGTAAATATGTAGGCAGTGGCCATCACTGTTTAACTCCTTTTGTAATACAGGCCTCTTCCTCTGCCTTGCTGATGTTTATTCTTGTAACTTATTTCTGATAAAGTTGATTAATCATTCTTCTTTCCTTCCAGTCAAATCCTAATTTTTTTCCGTAGTTCTAGGGAGTAGCTTCCACTTCAAATTATAAAAAGCTGTTTCTAAGTCAATGAAAATAAGATAAGTTCTTCTATTCATATCCATCCTTCTATCCAATAGCGTACATAACGCCAAAATCCCTTCTCTTGTTCCTCTACCTTCTCTAAACGCCTGTTGGTATTCTCCAGTATACTTACTTTTCTTTTTGCCCTGTTCTTAACTATAGTGGTCAAAATAAATATTGCATATTGCTTGATTGTCGGTACTGAACGTAATGGGAAAGAAAGCTGATTTTCATCTGTCAGATAAAATCATAAAAACCAGAGCAAAGCCAATTAATGCACTTCCATTTGATACAGAAACAAAACCTTACGAAAGATTTTGCTGCAGTTATACACTTTCTTCTCACTAAAATTTTGCATAGCACTGTTTATGAACCAATTGGCCCTAGTCGTAACTGGAGACACTTTCGAAAGCGGTTACACGTTTTGCTCGTCAAATTTTGCTCATCAAGCTGTCCAGATAAGCTTGTGGTATGTCCCGTCCCTTCACAGCGACCTGTGCTGCCCTGTAGGGTCTCTGATGGGACAGGAGGATTGCAAACCGCTCGCTTTAGCATGGTCCGTGCATTGTCAGTGCAGTGGGATCTGGAGAATGTGGACGCCATTCCGTCCGACTGATTCAATTCATCGCTAGGAAAGAGTTCGCAAGATTGTGACAATCGGGGAGTGCATTGTCGCCCATCAGCATGATTCCCTGGCCGAACGGTTCTAGGAGATTCAGTCTGGAACCGCGCGACCGCTACGGTCGCCGGTTCGAATCCTGCCTCGGGCATGGATGTGCCTTGATACAGGTGGCGGTCTGTAACACACTTCGTTGTCCTTGTTGCCTCCGTACACGAATATCAGCACTGCGTGGCTGGAGACTAATACGAGTCTCATCAGAAAAGCATATTGTTTCCCCTCTACTGTCTAATACACAAAGATTGGTTTCGTGCCCATGTGACAAAAGCCCCTCTTGGAACCGGGTTTCGAGGACAGGCCTTGAGAGGTCTTTGGGCACGTAATCTCTGCCCATGGGGCCTGTTTCGTATCGTTTTTGTTGATACCTGCACTCCTGTGGCTGTTTGGAACTACCGCCGAAGATGTGTAGAATTGTGTTGAGGATTTCTGCTTGCTGTTACAAGCAAATATCAGTTCTGTGCACCAGTTGTTTTTCTCCTGCGGCCACCTCTTGGATGGTCCTCAACTCATCTTGTCGCTAGAAACTTGTTCGAGATTATAGGGAGGTCACTTTGACTTGCAGCGACATTGGCTGGCACGTTCACCTGTCTCATTCCCTCTGATTGTGCATTATGGTTGTTCGAACCATACTGAAGCAACACGACTCTCTTAATGACATACAGCAAAAGTACTGTAACGTTTACAACTGACACGGTTGCCATGGACTGCACATATTGCCCCACACGGTAGAAACGTCGACTGCTTCCGCTAGAATTACATTACAAGCAAACCAAGCTATTGATATCATAACGTATTTATGGATCATAACGTTCAGTATTAAAATTTCGGCTATATATGCAACATTTATTTTGACCACTGTATATTTATGAGTATTTTGGGGGCCTATGATAACATTAATAGTGTTCTATAATTGGTGCAGTAAATTGCCTTTCCTGTTTTAGGTATGGTTCTGCGTTGTGTGGAATCTTCTGACATGATTTCTCTTTCGTAGCAGCTATTTATTATTCTGAATAACTTTTCTTTTGTGCTGTTATCTAAGCTTTTCAGCAATACTGAAGAAAAGTCGACACCGGTTGCTTTTTCTTCTTTGAGACACCGAAAGGGACGTTCAAAAAACTAATCATTGCACGATATTGCGCTTTGTCAGAAGGCTGCATCGTTCTGTTTTTCCTCCTCTGGCTGCGAGCTGTAGTAGTGTGGTGGGGAGATTTCAACGTCTGCCAGGATCACAGACATGTACCAGCAAACGAACAAAAAATAATTGACGTAATTAAAAATTTATGACTGCCTTCGTGGATGTGCCGATATCCATGTCCACCAGTGTCCCTCAAGTTAAAGTGGATAAGCGAATTCTGGCGCTTTGATCTCTTTGACAACAACTTTGCCTGTCCTTGGACACTGACAGAGGTGGATAAGGACGAGAAATTCGGGGCAATCGGGAGTTATAAGTGGTAGGGGTAGCCGCCAAGTTCACTTTAGGTTACTAGTTCTTTTTTTTGTCCTACATACGCCCTGCTGTGTTCCCTTGTAAGAGTGTGACTGATTTTTGCTTTTGTTACGGCTCACTGGAGGCGCCAAAGTACCTCTACAGCCGCTTGCGGGGGCGGCGGAGGCGGCGGAAGCGGCGGCGGCGAAGAAGACCGCGGCCCAGACCCGTATGTACCGCATGACTCTCCATGTGCCATGTGCTATGTGCCATGTGCTGCTCCTGCTGTGCTAAGCTATGTGTGCTCGCTGCTTTACTAGACGCTTTCTCCTGTCTCCTTCCTCTTCTTCTTCTTCTTCGTAAACAGTACAGTATGTGTGTCTGTAGTGGGGGCGGCGCTTGATGTTGCTCGGTGTTCGTACGACGCTTCAGTAACCTAATTATCGTGCAGAGTATCTTTGTTTCTTTCTCTATGTTTCTTTTTATGTGTGTTTTACATATAGTTTTCCTTTCGAGAAGACATGCTAATACTTTCATATAAATGTAAATACGAATTGCGATTTGCATCGCATAAAAGTGGGTTTTCTATTTTTAATTCGCCCGCAGTGACAAATAAAATCCACTGGGTCCATCTTCGGGCACTGCGGCGCCTAGAACACGACTAAGAGTTCATATAACCCAATCATTCCGTTTACAAAACAGCTTTGATGTATCGGGTGGGTATAATTCAAGTGCAGCTACTTACAGAGCTCCAGTGTGGGCTGTAATTATCGTATGGCAGCAAAACGTGCTTGATATTCCAATGCGGTAGTGTGGAACCGATTTCCGCTGAAAAAAAAATAGTTCCAATTTTGGCCACAAGGGGCAAATCTGGCACTGTGAATCCAAGAGAGACGTATAGAAATGTTCCCATATGCTATGGATTAGAAATGGGACGTGGGCAGGAAAGGTCAAACAAGCGAGAAAGGCATAATGTTGATTTTATTATTAACCATCGCTTACACATTTTGTTCAATATGCGCATCGGGAGACGTCGACGGGACGCTGTACAGCGCCAGAATTGCACCTGGTGGCTAGAATTGGAGTTTTTCAGTGTAAATCGGTTCCGCATTAACGAATTAGCATATATACCAAGTTCTAATACCATACGGTAGTTACAGCCCACTCTGGACCTGCGTGAGTAGCTGAACTTCAAATTGTAACCACCCGGTACGTGGTGAAGCAGATCAACGCTAATTTAAGGACGACCACAACAGTGTGGTTATTTTACGTGCGGTGGCAAGCATCATACAAGGCACAATGCAATTATTGAAAAAAAAAAAAAACAAAAAAAAACAGCCAAAGGTCGACAGATGGCTAGAAACTAATACCAGGTTTTCAAAATGACTTTATTTGTAATTGAAGGTGATATCCACAAGCACATTACCTTTAGATTTAGTGCAGTTGTGGTAACTTACCTTAGATACTGTATAATACACCAACTACGGAACAGGATATTTTAATGATCTTGATAAATATTTGATTAATCCAAAGCTTCATTTTATTTCTGTTCACACCTCATTACACTGTCGATGGAACATAAAATAATCGTGTAATCTACTCCTTGAACTTAAACGTAACATAAGTATACAGGCAGGAACCATTATTTTCTAATCAAAAAGAATTTCCTCAAATAGTTAACCAGTAGAAGGGGACGAAGTTAGTAAGATTAATTTGCTTTATTTAAAAAATGGCGAAAATCTCGTTCACTCAATTTAACTATAATTCTCGTAAGAAACAAATCATTTAAGAGTAAAGACAATTCTCGACAACTATCACGAAGCTTCTGTTTTAATTTGGTGATGAGCTTTACTGTTAAATCATTTAAATCGCGCGTAAACATCCGCATAGTCTACTCTGCTCTTTTTTGAGAACTTTCAACTCCATTGCGAGACAATTCCATTTTCTGTGAGCTTATAGAGAGGATAAACAGAGACAGTGACAACCTCTCTACGCGAAGCAGCAGTCTTAAGTTTCCAAACGTTCTGAAACGGACTAATAGCAAAATATCTGTATCTGAATACTCTTAGCTGAAGAAAGACAGAAAAACAAAACTGCCTCACACAGTAAATTCCTTTTTCCTTGTTATGATGTCTGCTACAACTATATTTTTTGACTGACACAGAAATGGTCACAGGATCACACATTCTTACGACGTGTTGTGACGGTCGCTGGGAGACGTCAGTTAACAAAGAGATTCTTTCATAAGAGACTCTTGCGACACGAAAACAAGACGAAGTATCCTTCTTCACATTCCACCGCGGAGAATGGTGCAATGAAGACTGGACGATTCCACTTATCGTCCTATGTTGCTTGTTATTAATTTGCGGTCTGAGAAATGACTATAGCTAAACACTCCAATTATTTCACACCATTATCGAAACTAAAAAAATAAAAAAAATGACGTTGGCGATTGCGTTGCCTAAGCACAGTGATTTCACCGTTAATCAGCAAACTCTTCAGGCAAAGACATCACTAAAACAAAATTATGGAAACAATTTCGTCGTCTTTTCTCTTTTCCGAGGATTTGGCTGCATTTCTCAACGTGTGTAAGCACTCATGGAATTGCTTTCTTTCAGCATGATGAAACGAAGATAAGTGTTTTCAAACTCCTGTTTCAGACGCTTCTCTTATCCCCGACTGATTTTGCATTAAAACAAAAAAGTGTTAGCAGAAGCATAAACAAAAAAAATTAAAGTTAAAAAACTAGGGGAATTCGGCGCTGTTGGGTAAACAGTAGTCCCTTACCATAGCGTTATAGCAATAGTGACAAAACATTGGACTCTGTACATAATGTTTCTGGAGATAACGCAACCAAGTGATGCACAATCGTACGCGAGAGTAAAACCGGTTGTTGGATCCACAAGAAATGCAATACTCCATGCGACGAGATCTTGGGTACTGATCCAGTGCTTGAAACCATTATTGGGTTATGTGAAGAAATACGTATAGTTCAAGCACAGAGACATTCTATTTGATTTGTAAGTGGTTGTTTTTGCCTCTGAGACATCGCTATGGAGTTGCTTAAAGATCGTCAATAGGAAATGTCACAAGGAAACATGTTTATCTTTAGAAACGCTATTCATTATTTTGGGAACCAGTTCTTCAGAGAGACTGAAAAACAGTTCTACTACCTTCATTGGAATTTTTGTATAAAGACCATGAAAGTAAAACATGTGCGAGGCACCATAGGAAAGAGCGCATCAGTAGTGATAAGAGGATTCTCCACAACACGCCTTATTGTGGCTTACTAATTTACGTGATTTTCCAAACAATATGAACTACCATAATGTTTTAAGAGTACTCGAAGATATTGTAATAAGTCTTTTGACAAACGAAAGAACGCAAAAGGGCGAGTATTTTGCTGTATGGTTGATGTCCTTTAATCCTCTTAGATACTACAGCAACAGCATTCTTTCTTAAATGAAATATTCTAATTATTTTTATCGCCGTTAGATACGATCGGAATAGGAGGTGAGTGGCCATAAAAAACATGAAAATTTCGCAGTGAAATTTTCAGGAAATTAGCCGATAAATTGCTTATCGAGCCTAAAACTGCACATATCTACGAGCCTTGTGTTTATCACTTTTCTCGGTTGATGTTAAGAGTTATTTACGTCCAAGCATTAGCGACAATTAAAAACACCATATTTCTTATTTCAACAGCTACTGTATGGCGTTGAAAATTATATAGATCAATTTGATAAAAAACAGTTACTTTAACGTAAAAATAATACTGAAACATTTGCGCGTTCTGCGGCAAGTGTCACTAAAGCTATATCGTGTTTCTTCTATTGCGCCATAATGACAAAGAAGGGTATGGGCACATCTTTTAAAACTGGAAATGAATCTGACCTTTTTTTATCTCAGTTTTATATATTGTGCTCTTGGCGACGACGACTGTCTCATTGTTGAGCACGGTCAACGCGGCTGACGTGCGTGTGCGAGACTTGGAGGATCTGCTTTCTTTCGTTGCTAAACGTTACAGAGGAAAGCGGAGGGCTGCAAAACAAAGAGCTATATAACTCTAAAAATAATGCAGCCGCGCGACGCCGCGCAGAGGACCTTAGAAAATAAAAGCCTGCCGAGCCAGCCGCTTCGTCCTGCTGTTCCTTCGCGTAATGGCTGCCCATAAAACACTGGCGAAACTACGGGGTCCCGACATGCCGAAATACGGACGTCGGAAGAAAAAGAAAAGAAAAACCCGTACTCAGTCTTCTCTTGTTTCCCGCGCGTATTAGGTTTAGCGTCGTATTCTCTTCCACGGCCTTCAGCGTTAGTCTGTACACTAAAATTTAGTTATCGAATACGAAAAAAAAAATTTGTTTGCTTATACACGAAAGATATACGTTGCGTCGTCCAATACAAGTTGTTTTCATACAAGAATACATTTGTTCTTGAAGTCACTCGATGTCGTAATACTGTGCGTGACGCAGAGCTACCTGCTTCAGAAAAGACAGCAACTCCCCGCTGCACATGCGCAGCGGGCCTTACGAAGTATTTTTACCAGCCTTCGTGTAACAACAGCAGTGATTAACCCCCACACTGTTGGCTCAGCATCCGGCAGACCGGCGCACATGGCAGAAGGCATCACGTTTTAGCTCCCTCCCCTGCTTTGTGTGTCGCAATGTGTGTGACAGCTTCCCCACCCCTTCCCCTCACGCGAGGTGTTGCAGCACGTGGCTGGTGGCCCCGCCCACCTTTTCGCTGCGTGGCAGGCTGCTGCCACCTAGTAGTCGGCGGCAGAAACTTTGTACTGCAGGGCACTCTGGTGGTGAAGTCTGAACAGTCGACGATCGGTCGAAGCAGCACGGCTGCTACCTAGCGTGCTCCTGGCGAAACTGGCCAACTGTTTCTCCTCCCGTACTGCGCCTCTGCCATCTACCAGTCAAACAGCGTATCACGTCGCTGCGAGCGGATTGCCGACTGGAGCAAAATACGCAGTTAATTACAGCTATTACAGTGTACAAATGAAACTAACGGGAACGAAAACGTTAAGCTTGCTGTGCACACGGTGTGTAATTGTCATGAACATAAAAAACTGTAAAAGTGATTGAGTTCGGCGGCGAAAACATGTGATTAAATACGGAGACTAGTTAGCCAACAACTCCCAATTATTTTAAAATGTGTGATTATAATTAATGCTAAATAGAGATACTAAACATCTGCTTGATTACCCAATGTTTCTACATTGTACTGAAAGAAGAAACACGCCGGTAACACTTTCGTAAATTCTGTCATTAATTTACAACCGTTAATCGCAAGGATTTCAACAAATCATTCGAATGATTTAACGAAACTACAGACACTACGGAAAACCTAAATCTCAATGGCTGGAGAACGATTTTGAACTTAATTCGTCTTGAATACTACACGAGGACACGCAGGAAATGGCATTTCATTATTTTCGGCTCCTAACTACATAGCAGTCTTAGGTCAGTACATATGTTAAGTTAAAACTGACACATTTTAGTTGCGAAGCAATATGGAATAGTAGTTTTCTTTTTTTTAAAAAAATCTTAGGGATATTACTACCTATCGCAGATTAAAAAGACGACTGACTAAGCATTTAACCGATCGATTCAGTCTTCCGGGAATGTCTATGAGTTAATGCCAATCTCACGGTAATATTACTGTGTCACAGATTATACACTAGCACTATACTCATATTCGCCAATTTGCCACGTTGGGCCTCGTAAGGACTATTAAAGGGTAAAAGCAGATGTAGTTTTAAAATTTAATAAATGCAACATTTTAATGGTAAGCTGCTATGGTAAAGGGGTACTAATGCAAATCAAATTGACTGTATTCGACTTTCCTTAATTTCCGGATGTATTTAACAGAGTCAGTAACTGATGGCGAGACCTGAACAAAAATTATCCAAATAAAACGTTAATTAAATATTTAACATTGTTACAACTGCTATTGATATTAACTTACACAAAAGGAAGAAGTAACCCAGGTTATTTGCGCAAAGAATGTATGAGTAAAATTGGATCACTAACGTTCATGTACGATAAATAATTCATAAAAAGCGCATATTTGACATAAAAAGAAAGGAAATACCGAAGGAGCATTCAGCATGCCACAGGAAGTGATGTCGTGTATCGTGTGACGTTCCAAAATTTGTGTGACAGCTACGTCAAGGTACAAGTGGAAAACTACTAATAAACAGCGGGAGATGGAACTAAGGGACAGTAATGTGGTTTCAAAGATTCCTTCCCGTAGAGACAATGACAGAAGTATTGCAGATATGCTACTGTTAGTATGATCTCTGGATCTTCTACGACAATGAAATGAAATGATCGTATGGCAGTTATTGCCGGGATACTCACAGCAGAGGGGTGTATTTTAGCTATTGTCCTTTATTTTCTGTAATAATGTATTGGCTATGTACGCAGACAAATGTAATTTACGACAGGTGGGAATGTGTCATTTGTAGAGTCTTACGGAAACTTAGTATCATTTCGTTTGAAATCTGTGACAAATTACTCTTACTTATTAGTCACAAGCATTCATTGTTGTCGTCGATACTTCTCCTGTTACGAAGACCATTACATCTTACAATAACTATTTCGGTAGTTGGATCTGTGACTAATTTTCGTTGTTCATTTATGTGCTCAATGCGTGACCGCAATCGCGAAGACGTGTGTGCTTATGCCTTCAGTTGCATGACTGCTATTGGTGTTAGTTTAGATCGTAGCTTTCATTGTCTACATGTTTCCAGTGTCGTTGTCGTTTTCATTCTGGTACTCTGACCGAAGAGTGCATGTTATTTTGAACGTCTGTTCTATATTGATGTTTCTTTTCCATGTTTTACATGAGAGTACTAGCATGTTATAATAAATGTGATAGCTGTCTCATCTGCAATGGCAATAGATTTTTTTCTGAACAGAAACGTGAGAGAATATTTTCCTGAGGACGCTTAGTTGATGAAAACCAGAAAGCTACAAGGTCTCTACGCCGTAGCGAGCTTACATCGCTGTGAAATGCCAACGTCCAATGATGTTACTCTATGTACAGTAGGAAGGTGGAGGCGAAATACTGTTGTTTCGAACCATGCCATATCGGCCACAAATGCCAAAGATTCATTAAAGTGGTTTTCTTTTCGCATCTTAGGGCTCCTAAACATACAGGCTGCCCAAACCGACACCGACAAACTTCAGGGAGAGGTCCCCTACATAGAAATAAGTAATAAATATCTTGTAAAAATGGACACTAAAATGCATATCTTGGCATGTATGATCACTGGCTCATTTTCGACACTATGAAACAGTTCTCATCTACTGCAAGGTATTTGCTTTCCATATTCTGAAAGATGATAGTATGGACCAAAACAAGAATAAAAAGGTCTAATAAATATGTGGTCTAAAATGCATACTTAAAAGAGTTATGAGCTTTTGTCCGTCTTCGGTAGTGTGAAACACATCTCTTCTACAGAAAAAATACCCATAGTTGTTAAGAAATGCATTTCAGAGCCCCTGTTTACTTGACTTCTTTTTCTCGTTTTGGTCCACACTACCTCCTCCCAAAACATGAAAAGCTCTTGCTTGCAGTAGAAGAGATGTGTTTCATGATGTCGAAGATGAATAAGTGCTCATGTCCCTTGAGATATGCGCTTTAGAGCCCTTATTCATGAGACATCTTTTTCTTGTTTTGCTGTATAGGAAGCTGTCCCTAAGATTCGACGTTTTTTTACTTTATTTTTTATTTTTTTATTGGGACACCCCGTATGTTAAGACTCGTAGCAGTTGTGTAGGTGGTATCATGACCACAGGGAAATAACAGGTCTCTCTGCCCTATTTAGTATGAATTGAAACTATGCATCTAGCAGTCTGGATCAAGATTACAGGTTAGTGAATGATTCGAGATATTCTTATGTGATTTTGTAACCATACAAAAGCAATTATTTGAAATTACCAAACCCGACAAATATATATGAAATGAATGTATCACTTCTCGCAACATTCGTGAGAAATACTATACCGAATTAAATTTTAATTATGTACACTCACAAGCCTTGCTTAAACCAAATCAGTACGTACTAACATAAGAAATATTTTGATTTAATAATGTATTTACTTCATTTTTCAGAAGGTTTGTTGGCTTAATTGCCATTTTGTCTTTACAACAATCCGTTCCAGATCGTTCTCACACAAAAACCAAAGGAATGGGTTGTTCATTTACATGATTCAAATATTTGTAACAGTTCGCTTGTCGATACTCTGGTGAACTTGTTCTCTTGTAGTCTAGTTAAATACAGGTACTCCTGAATGAAAGAGGCGAATTAGTCACATTACCTCTCAGGGTTCGACAAATGTGTTGTAAATGTGAATGATTATAGTACTCTCTTCAGCTTTCAACATTAAATTTTCGAATATCCACATCGCTTGTCGTAACAATAATCAGCTGCCATTGGAGACGGAGTAATTTTCCCATAACATTATTCTCTTACTGGAGATTTTCATGATTTATATCGGTTATTTGACTTCACTGAAAGGAACATGAAAAGTTGGATCTAATTTCTGACAGTAAGGATTGCTCTGATGAATAAATTGCGATACGTTTTTAACAGCTTTTCTAGCAGATCCTTAACGTCGTTTCATATTTGATTTAATTATGTGAAAGACATTCGCTCAGAATTATTCAGATCCGTGGGAGAATCAGACATGACAAAACTATTTCACCTGGTGTGCGTGATAATGGCCCCACACTCCACGAATTTAATAATTCCAGTTCCAAAACATAGATGCTGATAGATGCGAATAATACAAAACTATCAGTTCAATAGATCATGGCCTAATTTTAGAAGAATGGAAAAACTGGTAGGGGCCCACCGTGGGAAAGCTCCGTTTGCGTTCCGGAGAAATGCAGGAGCACATGAGGCAATACTTACCCTACGATTAGTTTTGGAAGATAGTTTGAGGAACGCGAAACTTACGTCTATAGCATCTGCAGATTTAGAGACAACTTTTGACAGACTGGACTACATTGTTTGAAATTCGGAAGATAGCAGAAGCAAATTCAAGCTCCGAAATGTTATTCAAAACTTAAACAGAAACACATGAAAGGGAAGCAGAGATTGAGAAGATAGTTAGACATGGTTACAGGTTATCCCCTGTGTTATTCAATCAGTACACTGAGCAAGCAGTATAGTAAACCAAAGAGAAATTTGGGAAGGGGATTAAAGTTCATGCAGAAGAAATTAAAACTGGAACTTTGGCGTCGGCATTATAATTCTGTCAGAGACGACAAAGGACATGGAAGAGGAGTTGAACAGAATGTATAGTGTCTTGAAAAGAGGTTATAAGATGAACATCAACCAGAGTAAAACAAGGGTCGTGGAATTTGGTCGAACTAAAACAGGCGATGCAGAGACAATTAGATTAGGAAGTAAGATGCTAAAAGAACTAAATGAATTTTGCTATTTGGATAGCAAAATAGCCCATGGTGAAGTAGAGGGGTATACAATGCATTCTGGCAGTAGCAAAAAAAGAGTATCTGATAAGGAGAAATTTGTTAACTTAGAATATGAAATTAAGTAATTACCTGGGATTGTCAGATGGAAAGCGATCTCTATACCAGTGTGAAAAAGCTTTCAAAATAAAAGTTTTATTGCACAGATCGCAGTTGATACATATCACGATTGTTCGTTTCAGCGAAGCTATATTTCCATCTTCAGACCCTCGGATGCGTGAATTATAAAGCCACAACGTGTGGCACATTGCCATCTGTGAGTTTATACCCAGGTTCTCAATGGCCAGATGGCAGTGTGCCACACATAGTGGCTTTATAATTCAAGTATCCGATGATCTGGAGCTGGAAACATAGCTTCACCGAAACTAGTAATCGTGATACGTATCAACTGCGAGCTGGGCAATACAACGTATATTTTGGAAGCCTTTTTACATGAAATTAAGTGTTTGGGAGTCTCCTGAAAGTAGTGTATAGTTAAACGGAAGTGAAATGTGGACGGCGAACAGTTTAGACAAGAACAGAAAAGAAGCTCTGAAATGTGGGGGCACAAAAGTTCACTGAATGACTAGATGGTAAGATCGAGTAATTAATTAAGAGGCAGAAAAGTGAATTTAAAAACATAAATTCATGGCGCGACCTCAATAAGAGGAGGGAGTAGGGGGATTTAAATATTGCAGAGGGAATTAAAGGCCCCAGTACACTAATCATGTTGAAATTCATGTAGCTTGCAGTAGTAATGTAAGGATGGAAAACTTGCACAGGACACACTAGCGGAAAGAACGCATCATAACAGTCTTCCGACTGAAGACAGGAATAAAACAACATACCAGAAGCTTGAAAATGTGCATACTTATCCCGGAAGGGGCAATAATAATTTCGATAGTAACGGAATAGAACCGAAATTGTATGCCTCAGGGAAGGGATCCAATTAGGTTTTGTGGTTTTATTTTCTGTGCATACGTATCAGCAACGACGAACTTCCGCTTGATTGGAGGATACGGAGCAGAGTTTACACGAATTCGATACAAAAACACCTCCACGCGCATCAATACGTCGGTTATTGTTCCTGGCACAAGGGTAACGTCTGAATATTCCTACGCACACACAAAGTGGCATTTTATCAGCTTTGTTACATCAAAGGTAGATACAGGCACAAACATAAGCAAAAGATGTAAGCTTATACCGGAGTTAGCTTCTGTCAGTATTCGTAAGACCCTAAACTGTTGGTAACGTCCGCACTGAAAGTGATTTTTCAACATCCACAGCTGTTACCATGTGCAATTAATTGTGGCCCTGACCTTGTGCTCAGAACACAGAGCATGGTGGCGCAGTGGTAACCTGTTCGAGAGGACGGACATCGAGATTTAGGTGAAGGCGAGTGCTCTTGGCTCCTTCGAAACGGCACCGCCGATTCCCTTCCCATTCCCCAATTAGAACTTGGGCTTTGCCTTTAGTGACATCTGCATCGACGGAGCCTTAAATCCTAGTTTCTCTTCCTTCCGTGCAGAATAGACGACTGTGGTGAGTACTTTGTTAATTTACACTACTGGCCATTAAAATTGCTACACCACGAAGATAACGTACTACAGACGCGAAATTTAACCGACAGGAAGAAGATGCTGTGATACGCAAATGAGAAGCTTTTCAGGGCATTCACACAAGGTTGATGCCGGTGGCGACACCTACAACGTGCTGACATGAGGAAAGTTTCCAACCGATTTCTCATACACAAACAGCAGTTGACGGGCGTTGCCTGGTGAAACGTTATTGTGATGCCTCGTGTAAGGAGGAGAAATGCGTACCTTCACGTTTCCGACTTTGATAAAGGTCGGATTGTAGCCTATCGCGATTGCGGTTTATCGTATCACGACATTGCTGCTCGCGTTGGTCGAGATCCAATGGCTGTTAGCAGGATATGGAATCGGTGGGTTCAGGAGGGTAATACAGAACGCCGTGCTGGATCCCAACGGCCCCGTATCGCTAGCACTCAAGATGACAGGCATCTTATCCGCAAGGCTGTAACGGACCGTGCAGCCACGTCTCGATCCCAGAGTCAACACATGGGAACGTTGGAAAGACAACAACTATCTGCACGAACAGTTCGACGACATTTGCAGCAGCATGGACTATCAGCGCGGAGACCGTGGCTGCGGTTACCCTTGACGCTGCATCACAGACAGGAGCGCCTGCGATGGTGTACTCAACGACGAACCTGGGTGCACGAATGGCAAAACGTCATTTTTTCGGATGAATACAGGTTCTGTTTACAGCATCATGATGGTCGCATCCGTGTTTGGCAACATCGCGGTGAACGCATATTGGAGGCGTGTATTCGTCATCGCCATACTGGCGTATCACCCAGCTTGATTGTATGGCGTGCCATTGGTTACAAGTCATACCTCTTGTTCGCATTGACCACACTTTGAACAGTGGACGTGACATTTCAGATGTGTTACGACCCGTGGCTCTAACCTTGATTCGATCCCTGCGAAACCCTACATTTCAGCAGGATAGTGCACGACCGCATGTTGCAGGTCTTGTACGGGCCTTTCTGGATACAGAAAATGTTCGACTGCTGCCCTGGCCAGCACATTCTCCAGATTTCTCACCAATTGAAAACGTCTGGTCAATGGTGGCCGAGCAACTGGCCCATCACAGTACACCAGTCACTACTCTTGATGAACTGTGGTATCGTGTTGAAGGTGCATGGGCAGATGTACCCGTACACGCCATCAAAGCTCTGCTTGACTCAATGCGCAGGCGTATCGAAGCCGTAATTACGGCCAGAGGTGGTTGTTCTGGGTACTGATTTCTCCGGATCTATGCACCCAAATTGCGTGAAAATATAATCACATGTCAGTTCAAGTACAATATATTTGTCCAATGAATACCCGTTTATCATCTGCATTTCTTCTTGGTGTAGCAATTTTAATGGCCAGTAATGTAGTCTAGTGACGAATCCACGAAAAAGATGATGTACCAGGACACAGGTTCTTCCTCTTGAACAACACGGGACCTCCCAGTTTCACTTCAAAAGCTGTTCGCTTCATTTCTTCGGGAAATGTTTTCACGAAGTCTGCTTTTTGGCCTCGTAAACTGCGTTATGGTGATCAACGACTGTAGACCGCCACCTTCGCCCCGCATTCCGGAAAACCTCCGCGATCCTCAAATTTTCTCTTATCGCCGCCATTGTCTCGGAATGGATAATAAATGCAGGTCCTTGAGTGTTTTCAAGCAGATTTTATACGGTTCTTCTTGCAAAATAGTGGCAAGTTCTGGTGACGAATATGCAGGATTGCGATGACGCACCGTTCTCCAAAGTAGACCTCAAAGGCTGAATAATATCGAGATATGGCGACTGTGGTGACCAGGACAGATGCGACGATTCATCCCCCGTGATCACACAACCAGACGGCGCGATCAGCCAAAATGATCACATAGTCCTTGGCAGTAATGCGTCCTTGCAGAGTAACCATGGGGCCCACAGAATGCCATAATACGGCTACCTAAATCGTCACCGAAGACCCCCGCCACATTTTTCACTCTTGGGACGTAAACTGGGCCAGAAGTTGGAAACACTGTTAAACGACACTCAGCCGACCAAATGACTTTCTTCCACTGCTCCATAGTCCAGGTTTCATGGCTTCGGCACCACGTTTTCCTGTTATGGGCATTTGCATCACTAATGAGTGGTTTCGGGATTCCATCTCGCCCTGCAAGTTCTTGCTTGTGGAACTCCCCTCGAGCGGTTTCGCTGGCGACTGAAAGGCTCCACTAGTGCGGGATTAAGTTCTGCAGTGATTTTTGCATGTATCGTCCTTTTATTTTTATCGTAATCCCCGTCAGTCGCCGTCCGTCACCATCTCTCAGCACACACAACCGCCCGCGTTGTGACTTTGCAGATGTTTTCCTCCTTTCCCTGTATCTATATATCTATAGAGACAAGTTGCACTTTTAACGCTATGGCCGAGCGGTTCTAGGCGCTTCAGTCCGGAACCGCGCTGCTGCTACGGTCGCAGGTTCGAATCCTACCTCGGGCATGGATGTGTGTGATGTCCTTAGTTTAGCTAGGTTTAAGTAGTTCTAAGTCTAGGGGACTGATGACCTCAGATATTAAGTCCCATAGTGCTTAGAGCGACTTTTTGCACTTTTAACGTCGTTACCAGAAATCTCGAAAAAATATTGACGAAATTAGTTTTTGGAAATTTGTGGTAAGATCTTATGGGACCAAACTTCTGAGGCCATCGGTCCCTAAGCTTACACACTGCTTAATCTAACTTAAACTAAATTACACTAAGGACGATACACACATCAATGCCCGAGAGAGACTCGAACCTCCGACAGGGGAAGCCGCGCGGACATAAATATATATTCTGACCGTTTTATTTTAAATTTTTACACAATACCCGAAGAAACGTTCGTACAGACATAAGATACACGTTATATATATTACCAAAAGTTTCGAAAAGTTCGTGAACGATTTACTTCAGATTTTTATATATAATGCTCTAATAAACTTTCGGATGAAAACAGGCTATATATTTTTCATATGTATATAATACAAAAAATATATATAATACATTAGGCGGTACGTTACAAAAGATCTGGAAAATTTCTTGAGCGTGCTGTTTTGTTTTCTTCGTCGCAGTCAGTTTTAAGAGGAAACAGATGTTTATCGATTTATAATTAGATACCATGGAACCTGAATCATCCGAAAGTTTGTAGTCCTACCAGTTCACAGATTAAATGTATGAGAAATACTGCCATAGAATCTAGTATCCTCACAGATGCAGCAGCTATAGACGTCTCTAAAATGGCTCTGAGCACTATGGGACTTAGCTTCTTAGGTCATCAGTCCCCTAGAACTTAAAACTACTTAAACCTAACTAACCTAAGGACATCACACACATCCATGCCCGAGGTAGGATTCGAACCTGCGACCGTAGCAGCAGCGCGGTTCCAGACTGAAGCGCCTAGAACCGCTCTGTCACACCGGCCGGCTATTGACGTCTCTCCTGTTACTCTTATATTAATAATTCCCACCGATTTACCCATTCATTTCATATGGTTTCATTATCAATCCAGGTTTCTTTTGCATTTCCGTCCGCAGCTCGTGGTCTTGTGGCTAGCGTTGGTGCTTCTGGATCACGGGGTTCTGGGTTCGATCCCCGGCCGCGTTGGGGATTTTCTCTGCCCGGGGACTGGGTGTTTGTATTGTCCTCATCATTTCATCATCATCATCATCATCATCATCATCATCACTCATGACAGTGGCTAGATTGAACTGTGTAAAAAAAGTTGGACTGCGAAGGAACTGGGACTTTGTACGGGCGCTGATGACCGCACCGTTGAACGCCCCATAAACCAAACATCATCGTTTGCAGTATCAATAACCATGGCTTGAGGTCAGAGAGAGAGGGGAGATGAGACATGTGAGCAGGAGATAGAGAGAGGTTGGGAGGGGGGGATATGGAAAGTGAAAGGGAGAAGGGGACGAGACGAACAAAGAGAGGGGGGAAGAGGAGGGGATGCACAGTGAGATTGACAGAGAAAGAGGGGAGAAGGAGTTATGAGGTATATACAATTCCCATACATGCTTAGAAATTGCGAAGAATTGCGTGGTTCGTTATTATGGTCTAAATCTTTAATATGGGCTCTCTTGGAAGACCAGACCCTTACGAAAGCATCGACCATAAGAGGATCAACCACTTTCCCACATTCCAGTTCACTTAGCTCCGATATAATGCACTTGCAACTACACAGAACACTGTCCTGACGATGACTGGCACTTGCAACGTACTGAGGACACTGAACAGATGTCGGTCGCGGTCAAGTACAACAGAGCAACCTGCAGTCTTAGCTAGCGTCTGTGTTTAGGTTCAAGCATGCATTTCTCGAGGTCCAACTGTGTCCAAGCCCTGCAGGTCTCCGACACTATGAGATGCGCGAACACTGACTTGAAACTAATCTGCTTGAGCATTATCGTTAGTCGTAAGACCTTCAGAGTCAGGATCACACGGTTCAGGGAAGCATATTTATATATGCAGGATGTCGATATTAAGAGCCTACAGGTACTGTTTCTCTGATGAAACTTCCTGGCAGATTAAAACTGTGTGCCCGACTGAGACTCGAACTCAGGACCTTTGCCTTTCGCGGGCAAGTCCTCTACCATTTGAGCTACCGAAGCACGACTCACGGCCGGTACTCACAGCTTTACTTCTGCCAGTATCTCGTCTCCTACCTTCCAAACTTTACAGAAGCTCTCCTGCGAACCTTGAAGAACTAGCACTCCTGAAAGAAAGGATATAGCGGAGACATGGCTTAGCCACAGCCTGGTGGATGTTTCCAGAATGAGATTTTCACTCTGCAGCGGAGTGTGCGCTGATATGAAACTTCCTGGTAGATTAAAACTGTGTGCCCGACCGAGACTCGAACTCGGGACCTTCTGTAAAGTTTGGAAGGTAGGAGACGAGATACTGGCAGAAGTAAAGCTGTGAGTACCGACCGTGAGTCGTGCTTCGGTAGTTCAGATGGTAGAGCACTTGCCCGCGAAAGGCAAAGGTCCCGAGCTCGAGTCTCGGTCGGGCACACAGTTTTAATCTGCCAGGAAGTTTCATATCACCGCACAC
Organism: Schistocerca serialis cubense; assembly: GCF_023864345.2. NCBI lineage: Eukaryota > Metazoa > Arthropoda > Insecta > Orthoptera > Acrididae > Schistocerca > Schistocerca serialis. The sequence goes on from NC_064643.1 coordinate 759,999,556, forward strand.
TCCGCTGCAGAGTTAAAATCTCATTCTGTTTCTCTGATGTTCATAAAAATACTATCTGTTCCATAGGTGCGGTATACAGGGTGATTCACGAAGATATGCATATATTTTAATATGTTATTCTACAAGTAAAACTTAAGAAAATAGTTCGTATAAACATACGTCCGCGAATATTCAGTTATGGAATTACGGCTAATAAAAGATTTTTCCTGAAATTTAGCAACTTCGTTAATTTGAAGCCATAGGAAAACTGTATGAGGTTAAAGTAAAGCACGATTTCCATTTATTTTGTTGTTATTGATCGGGCGAATCTAATTGAGACGTATCCCAGACGTGCATATGCAGTAGTTTTCCAGAACATCCAGGCGAGCAATGACGTATTTTCGTAAAATTTTTAATTTATTAACTACTTGGCCCAATTTGTTTTTTAAATTCCAGACAATTGCACAAAGTTTTTAACAGAAGTTGTAGAGAATTTAATTTTGGAAAAATGATGGTGTTAACGTTAACTGAAATTGTATGAATGTGTCAGATATTCTGCTTTTGTTAATACCATAGCACACGTGAATTCATGTTAAACCGGAAAAAAACAAAGCTCATTGTTAAGGAAGCTGTACAGTGTACATACAATTTGACAGTTCACTAATGGTTCGTGCATTCGGAATCCTCCGAGTTGGATAACGTACGCGATATTCGTTAACTGCAGCCGTAGCATTACCATCACATTTGCCATAAATAAGCACCATATCGGCGTATTCTTCTGTAGTAAATTTGAAAGGCATCCCTATTTCATAAGTAATCGACAGACTACAACAGTTACTATACGGTTTCACTTAAATACACTGTTGTTATGTTCTTTCACTGAACAATCCAGAAAACTAACACGTTTAAGGTTATAAAACAACTGAAATAACTCACTAGTGATTGCCAACAATGGCATAAACGTTTCTGCATTGTTAACGCTAAGTAAACAAATTTACTTTTATAATAGTCTTTGCTTCTCTGGATGTTCTGGAAAACTACTGCAGATACACGTCTGGGACATGTTTTATTAGATTCACCAGTCCAATAACAGGAAAATAAACCTCGTACAGTTTTACGATGGCTTCATATTAGCGAAGTTGCTAAATTTCAGTCAAAATCTTTTACTACCCGCAACTCCGTAACCAAACATTTGCAGACCTATGTTTATATGAAATTTTTTCTTTAGTTTCACTTGGAGAATAACATATTAAAATATAATCATATCTTCGTGAATCACCCTGTTTAAGTGTAGTCGGTCCAAACAAACGCAGTTCGTGGACTGTTTCATGCGAAACAATGTCAGAAGAAAAACTATGTTTATGGTTCTCATTATGAACACAATGTCGATAAAGCTTTCATTTGATATTCGGAATCGACAGAGAAACCTCTGATTAACCTGGGGCGATGTTCATTTCAGCGTCATTTAATCTGCCGTGATGACAGTCACTTCCTCATACGCTCATTATTCCTCGTATTACTCAGTCACATTCTTGAACGTAACCTGGTATCAGAGTAATTTTAGGTCGCTCCAAGAGGGAGCGTCGTAAAGTTTTAATTGCCTCAGCCAAATAAAGTTACGTAATTAATGTTTTGTTGGTTTCCTGGTACATGTCCGTAGCCCTGATACACATTGAAATCCTCACACTACAGCACGCCGCTCGGGGAGACAGAACGAAATGTCGTCGCCCATTAATAACGTGGAATAGCGTGCGGGAATCTGTGTTACACAGGAACAGAAATGTGGCAACTGCGTCATATCAATCCATATGGCTTCTGTAGCCGTATTTCCACTCTTACAGAAAAGGAATTGCAGCACTATATTCTTCTTTACCAATGAGCTACGACGTTTTCATTTCGATCCTCTAGTATCATGTCACAGTTCTCTAGCGCTGGGGTTTAAATCTTTACGAGGACTTCAAACGCAGTCCTGCAACCCAATTATGTAAATTTATTTTTAGAGGTGAGAGTTAAAACTTTTTGACAACCTGTCTTACCAAATGGGCACATAAAAGTACACTGCGGTAGGGTGGTACTTTCTCAATCGTGGGACTATATGGATAGATATAAGAAAAAATTCTATTACTCAGCCCAGGTGTTCAGTTAGGGCGTCATTGTGTTACAGGACTGTTACAAGATAAGTCGTGCACAAAGGGCAAGGAGCTTTTCCGAATTTATTTAATCTAGACAATAATCATCCAGAAGAGAAGGAAGAGGTACAACAGTATTGCTTGCAGCAATCCGCCATCCAATGTTAAGTCGCTTTAAAATAAGGTATATTGTTGAAATACGTGAATGTTGGTTATAAATCTTTCCGCTACCAGTTGTATAATATACATAAAGTCCGTCAATAAGGAACTAGCGACAACTTTTGTATTTTTCAGCAACTGCTTACATTTAAAAAATTACAAGGGATAGGCGTTACGTGAATCAGTCTCCGTGGGGCTTTCTGAATAGAAAATTACATGCATTATTGCTTCTTTATTAAAGTATTTACGTAGCCTAATTATACAGAATAATCAGTCAGCCACCACTACAAAATTTGTTTTTGGTAAATTTTCGATGCTGCCTGGAGACGTGGAGCAAATGTAGGAACCTTCTAGTCCTTCAAAAAATTCTGGAAGTCACAGGTCAGCATCATCATCATCATCACTGTGATTTTCTTCTGTTTTGCCAATCCCGTTAGACATGTGCAAGGAGAGAGAAAAATCGGCTGGTTATATGACTTCACCGGCTCTTCTCAGTCTCACAAGAGGGTAGGGAAAACTGCATTTTGAAAATTCTCAAAGAACAATGGTCAGTGATTGCAGAATTGGGCTGGATGTTCAAGAGAAACCTCCTAATCCAGAACAGGATTCATCTTCATCATAACCTGAAGCTGAGTTGAGAGAATAAAACATACCTTATGGTCTCTGCAGCTTCAAATATTACGACCCTAGACCTGTGAAGAAAGATGAATGGATCAGGTGCCATTAGTGCAAGGTACGCTTTCACGAAATTTGTATGTGGGCTGCTGGTCGTAGCAAATTTCGCTGTGGGAAATGCACGTAACAACCACTGGAACACTCAAAAAGTGTAATTTTCCATATTGTGTATAATCGTATGGCAGTTTACAATTATGCACATTGCCCCACAAATTTTTCATTGTTCCATCGTTGCACCGTTGCAACGTTTCAAATTTTGTTATTCACAATGAAGAAGAATAACTCTTTAAGGTATGTACCTTTACGAACAATACTTACAACTGTGATCTATTCACCCTTAAAATTTAACATGCGTAATAAAATATTTACTACTACTTTGGGGCCCAAAAAGTTGAAATGATTACTTTAGCTCCACCTTACCCTATGTACAACGTGTAGTTTATTATGATAGTGGAATCGAAGTGTTCCGTTAACACTGGCTGCAATATAGAACTCCTCGTAGTTGCAGAACTCGACTCACAGAAACTGTTAACCATCACTGTTCATCAGGTCCATAGAAAGTTTGCCAAAAAGTCTTCTTTCAGGGTAGTCTCTATAATCACGCAGGTCGTCCCTTTTGGTGGCCTATTTGTGTTGATGCAGCTGGAGAGCCTGTATCCAGTGCTGTACCGGTTCAACCGGATTTCCAGTCACTGTGGCAGGTGATTGCAATGTGCTTGAATTCCTTAACTGTGTAAAATTTAGTGGCTATATCTCTGTACTATAATAATCTTGATGCTTATTCTGTTGCCCGTCTCTTCGTCTTCAGCCACTCCTGTGATAAGAGCTCAACGGCTGCCAAAATGATGATACCTTTGTTATTTGTAATTTTTACGTACCCGTTCAGGAGTAGACTTTTCCTGCGGAACCACGTTCAGCGAATATTTCGCATCACTTGTTTGTAGTTTATCGGAAATAATTTCTACGCTTTACTCTTAACAAAGCGTATAATGAGAATTTGGTCAAGGTTACGCAGTTTGAAAAAGAAATGATAGTTATTAGTGCCAATAGAACTATGCACAACTGTGAAGTGTGTGGCAAAGGGTACTTTTTCTTGTTTCTAGAATTCGTATTTATCTCATATTTATGAGTATTCTTAGCTGATTCTAAAAGATTACGTGAATCACAAGACGAGGAGGAACGAAGAGGACACATCACATGCTGGAAGTTTAAGTTCTCGATTCAGCAGCGTACGCCTAACATGAAATGTGTTACTACTTATGGTTCATACTTATCCTCGTTTCAGTTTGTGTATACTGATTACGTGGAGAAAGTGCAGGTGGCCTGTGTTCTGCGTGTACGATAGTGCATGAAGTAAATGCTTCCACTGTCTAATGTTCAAAATAACACTCTTTCTTTTGTTTCAGAAAGCACCAAATACAAGTACCAAGGGCGGAATTCTGATGGTAGTTCCAAATTGATCCCTGAGTTTTTCAGCAAGATTTTACCTGGCGAAATGAGACAAATTGGGTCCAAAGCATCAAAGAGACTGGAATTTTTTATCCGTAAAGCATCTCAGTCGAATTTTAACATTTCAGACCATTAAATGAAACAACAAGTTCACTGTTACCAGTCACCGTTTTATTTATTTCCACGACGCGTTTCGAATGTTTAAACCTCCATCATCGGGTGGATTTACATTAGTAAGTATTACATTTGTGTGTGTGTTGTGTTACGATTTTTGGAGGAACTTGTGGCACTGCATAGTGGAGAAACAAGACACTATTTCAGAATATGGTTTAGGATTACTTTTGTAAGTAATCCTAAACCATATTCTGAAATAGTGTCTTGTTTCTCCACTATGCAGTGCCACAAGTTCCTCCAAAAATCGTAACACAACACACACACAAATGTAATACTTACTAATGTAAATCCACCCGATGATGGAGGTTTAAACATTCGAAACGCGTCGTGGAAATAAATAAAACGGTGACTGGTAACAGTGAACTTGTTGTTTCATTTAATGTCAGCAACAGTCACGGTAAAGCCTAACCTAAAAATGTTCGCATTTAAATATCAGACCATGACAATTCTTCTTCTAAAAGTTGCATTATGTTAGGTGCAACCGACTCAGACTTATCGTATTACACTTAAGGGTGCTTCCACTGTTTTTGGATTATCATCTGCCAGTACCATTTCCCAGTACTTCCTTGTTGTCCATGAACAGCATTTCAAGTGGCTGTTAATCCTTTGTAGCGCAAGTTAGCAACAGAACTCAGAGAGAAACCGTGATAATCTTGTCGTAGTTAATACGCCGATAGCAAGCCTTATTAATCGAACCTCACATATTCCTTCAAGCAAAGAATAAATATGTTCTTCTAATGAGCATATTTGTAACGGCAGAATATGAAGCCAATAGCTCCTAGTTACTATTAGATCTATTTTAATAGCTGTAATGTCCTTGGAACCTGAAAGCTATTTTTGAGACACAGGCGTCGGTCCATGACAACTTTCCAATTTTTGACACGAGTGTTTCGTGACTTGAAAATGTGTGCTACGGATAAATGGGGGTACTAGGATAGGAAGGGAGAGTTACAGAGTGAATTCATATGTCAAATTCTTTGTGAATAGTTAAATATAAAACTACTGAAAACGTTACAAGAGATACGATAGCTGTTGTTTCATAGTTATAGCAAATATTTGGTTTCTGAATGCTATTACTGCTGCCCTCTAAATAATTTAAGTTATTTTTTTCTTATATTTATTATGTCACAGAGATGTGATACATATCCCGTACAGATAAACAGAACATCAGCTATGCATCAACATACAATTTCCTGCATTGTTGCATAATTTCGTATCGTGTCTAGTAACACGCATGATGGCTTTATGCCTAGGAAGAAGAGTAAATAATGAAAAAAGAATCGTTATTGACACACAGCTGTGCTATATAGTAAACATGTAGACTCCAGTTTCCACGACAAGCAGTGATGTTTAGTACAAAAGGGAGCAAAAGTAGTAGAAACTTTTTACTTTCTGACAAACAGCATATTTATGGAGTTGTGGCACCTACTCTTGGTGCGCTGTTATTACACCGAAGACAGCTCACCTTCGCTACGCTAGAAATGTGTTACACACGAGATCGTCCTGCTCGCCAGACGTAGTCAAGAAGAAATGGGAGGCCTCTTGCGACGTCCTCACCGTGAACCTGGTTTACTCTGCACTAGAACTCGTGTCGTGTCGAGGCAGGCTGTATCCATTGCGACTCAAGGGGATGTACTCGTGGGGTCTATCAGTTGCTCAGTCACGTTATGTTTCCGGGACTCACCTATTTACCTCTACGGGTCAACCGGTCGACTACATACATAAATGATATTTCTTTAAAAAATTGTCCTATGTTATTACAGGAGACAGTACGTGTGAAATTTGAAAAACAGAATGAAAAGGAAGTTACTGTAGTATGTTCGGGGATAAATACTTGTCGAGATGTGGCCCACTGTATTCGTGTCGGTAAGGGTCAGCATTCTGTCGAGTTGACGATGTTGCTGTTGTCTTTCATTGCGGCTCTGTTTATGGCTGGAATTGTCTTTGCAATCACTCCGCTGACTGGGATGCTCCTCTGACAAATAGCACTTACAACTAACTGTCTGTTCGTTTCCCGTGAAGTCATTCAAAAGCATGCTAAAAACCATGTATGGCGAAAACGAATGTAAAGGAAAACATTAGTACAAATCAAAGAAAAATGATTAAAGTAATCATAGCTTCTAAATGAAGCGCACAGAAGAAATTAATCGACAAGGAAAGGGAAAATGTAAGTAATAAGACATAAGGTTCAAATGGTTCAAATGGCTCTGAGCACTATGCGACTCAACTTCTGAGGTCATCAGTCGCCTAGAACTTAGAACTAATTAAACCTAACTAACCTAAGGACATCACACACATCCATGCCCGAGGCAGGTTTCGAACCTGCGACCGTAGCGGTCACGCGGTTCCAGACCGAAGCGCCTTTAACCGCACGGCCACACCGGCCGGCAATAAGATTGGTTGTTGGTTGTTGGTTGTTTTTGGGGAAGGAGACCAGACAGCGTGGTCATCGGTCTCATCGGATTAGGGAAGGATGGGGAAGGATGTCGGCCGTGCCCTTTCAGAGGAACCATCCCGGCATTTGCCTGAGTGATTTAGGGAAATCACGGAAAACCTAAATCAGGATGGCTGGACGCGGGATTGAACCGTCGTCCTCCCGAATGCGAGTCCAGTGTCTAACCACTGCGCCACCTCGCTCGGTCGCCAATAAGACATAAGGCAAAGGCAGATAACTGAATGAAAACATACACTTCACATGTAATACCTGTGACTCCTAGCATTACTGAAGGGGAAGTAAATCTAACTAAAGACAAAATTTTCAACTCGTTGCACTCCGCCACTTCCCTGACTGCATTTTCGCTGCTGAGATATCTTTTGCTGCTTTCCTTGACCACACAGCTGTGACCACCGCTGCTTACCTGAGTTGGTGTTTGGTGCCTGACGGCGATAAAATACGGTAAGTAAGTAGTTTCCACACATTAGTCTCATTAGTTTACTGTGATAGGTACGGTTGCGGGCAGATTAGGTATCATCCATCCTAACATGTTACAGAAATCAATGAACTTATGTACGTACAGGGTGATCATCAATGACCTATATGAAATAAAATCCTCATAACTTCTGAACGATTTGCGTTAGGAAGTTGAAACTGCACGTTTGGCCGCGGGGCATGATGGCAATTAGTATCCGCTGTATGATTTGGTTTAGCGACGAAGCCCGCTTTCGTTTGGATGGGTTCGCCAATAAGTAAAATTGCCGCATTTGGTGGACTGAGAATCCGCATTTCGCGATCGAGAAATCTCTTCATCCTCAACGGACGACTGTGTGGCGTGCAGTGTCCAGTCACGGAATAATAGGTGCGACATTTGTTGATGGCACGGTGACTAGCGAAATGTACTTGAAGGTTCTGAAACATGATTTCATCCCCATTATCCAAAGTGACCCCGATTTCGACAAGATGTGGTTCGTGCAAGACGCAGCTCGACTCCATCGAAGCAGGAGAATGTTTGATATCTTGCCGGAGCACTTTGGGGACTGGTTTCTGGCTCTGGGCTACACAGAGGCCACTGGCTTGGGCCTCGATTGGTTGCCATATTCTCCTGATTTGAACACATGGGACTCCTTTTCGTGGGGCTATATTAAAGACAAGGTGTACAGCAATAACCCCAAAACCGTCGCTGACCTGAAAACAGCCATAGATAGTATCTATGTCCCGACTCTTGAGCGGGTCAGGCAGAATTTCGCTATTCGTCTGCGCCACATCATCACCAATGATGGCAGGCATATCGAACATGTCACAACCTAAATCCAAATATTTGTAGTGACGTTTACTTATTGAATAAATTGTGTGCACGCCGTATTTTTTAACTAATTTATGTTTTTTTCACATTGTTGTTGTTGTGGTCTTTAGTCCTGAGACTGGTTTGATGCAGCTCTCCATGCTACTCTATCCTGTGCAAGATGCTTCATCTCTCAGTACCTAATGCAACGCCGGCCGAAGTGGCCGCGCGGTTCTGGCGCTGCAGTCTGGAACCGCAGGACCGCTACGGTCGCAGGTTCGAATCCTGCCTCGGGCATGGATGTGTGTGATGTCCTTAGGTTAGTTAGGTTTAACTAGTTCTAAGTTCTAGGGGACTAATGACCTCAGCAGTTGAGTCCCATAGTGCTCAGAGCCATTTGAACCATTTTGAACCTAATGCAACCTACATCCCTCTGAATCTGCTTAATGTATTCATCTCTTGGTCTCCCTCTACGATTTTTACCCTCCACGCTGCCCTCCAAAACTAAATTGGTGATCCCTTGATGCCTCCATGCCGTACCAACCGATCCCTTCTTATAGTCAAGTTGTGCCACAAACTCCTCTTCACCCCAATTCTATTCAATACCTCCTCATTAGTTATGTGATCTACGCATCTAATCTTCAGCATTCTTCTGTAGCACCACATTTCGAAAACTTCTATTCTCTTCTTGTTCAAACTATTTTTTTTTCATATAGTCAGTAATTTTCACCTGTATGTATGTATGTATGTTCCACATCTGCTCCTAAACTACTGGACCGATTTCAACCAAGCTTGGTACGTATATTACTTACCGTCTGGAATGAATCTCTGTCGGGCTAAAAGCCAGCTATGTATCATAAACGTGAGGGTCGTTTTAAAAAGGAATGTAGCGAACGACACTTGAGTACCCATAAATCATTCTCTCATTATTTGAGATTGAGACAGAAAGGTTCAAGAGAGGGATTAAAAATCAAGGTGGAAAGACATCAATGATAAGATTTGAAGATGACTTTGCTGTTTCGGTGTAACTGTAGAAGAATTACAGGATCTGTTGAATGGAATAAACTAATGAGCACAAAGTATGAATTAGGAGTAATTCGAAGAAAGACAAAAGAAATGAGATATAGCAGAACTGATAACAGCCAGAGACTTAACATCAGAGCTGGTGATCACGAAGAAGATGAAGTTAAGGAATTCTGCTACCTACGCAGCAAACTAATTCATGATGCATAGAGCAAGGAGGACATAAAAAGCAGACTAGCACTTGCAAAACGGGCATTCCTAGTCAAGAGAAATGTATTCGCATACAAGCAGAGTAGTACCAATACTTAACTCATTCAGTATTTGAGAAATGACAGCACTTAGTGAGTTTTAACGAACGTTACACATAATTTCAAACCTTTACGAAACTTTTCCTCGCTGACAACCTCTGCAAAATGATGAAAGGAAAAAAATTCATAGCTTACTACGTTTTCGCTGTTCATGCAGGAAAACTGCAATATAAGCATGACATTTTAATATATTACTTGTTTATTACTACATGTATTCGCGACGCATTTTGCAGACAGAAGACACATATACCACGGAATGTACTAGCAAAATTATATCATTGTGCGACACATAGTTCAGAAGATTGCACGTCATGGAGATGCGTGAAAAGTTTGCATGAATTTTAAGTATATTACTTTTTTGCTGCTAATTCTATTCGCAACACATTCCGCCTGCAATATCCACACCTGCCGCTGAATTTACTTACACAAATATATCATTGTACGGCACATACTTCACGAAATATTACGTCAAATACTGAGGTGCGAAAAAACTGCCGCATCATGGATGGCGTTTTAATTTGTTACTTCTTTACCACTAATGCTAGTTACGACATATTTTGCAGACAGTAGCGGCATATACCACTGGATGTGCCTCCAAAATTACATAATAAAAGATACGTAGTTCGAAAGATACGACGTAAAAAAACATCGATCTGCGTGAAAATGAAACTGCAATGTGAAATTCTCTAGAGATAGAGGTGAAATATGCGTACAAATATGTGTGAAACATGTTAAATATATGTGAAACATATTTGAATGAGTGTGTACAGGTGAAGCCACAGGTAAAAATTTCTTCCTAAATTCCAGGAACGATTTCAACCAAATCTGAAATACGTATTATTTACGATCTGGAAAGAAATGCTGCGAGGGGTAAGAACCACCAGTCTCCTATTGGGACAGAGCTAATAATGTGGAAAGAGAAGGGCGGACGATCGACAGAGAAAGGAGAGAGGAGAAGATGGATAGAGGCAAGGGTGAGGAAGAGATGAGCAGAGAGATGGAGAAGATGAGATGGTCAGAAAGAGGGGAGGTGGAAATGGAAATACAATGGGAAGAGAAGGATTTGGACAGAGATAGAGGAGAAGAGGAGATGGACAGAGAGAGGAAAGAAGAGGAGGTGGACAGAGAGAGGAGGGAGGAGGTGACAAACTGAGAGGGGATCGAGTTGATGAGCAGCAAGGGAAGAGAGATGGAGATGGACAGGGGGAGGGAGGAAGAGCAGAAGGACAAAAAGAGGTGGGAGGAGAAGATGTACAGAGAGAGGGGGAAGGAGGAGATGGAAACTTAGAGGGGGAGGATGAGTTAGAGAGAGGGGGGGACAGGAGGAGATAAATGGAGAGAGATGTAGAAGGTGATGGACAGAGAGGTAGAAGAGGAGATGGAAGAAAGAGAGAGAGGTAAGAGGGGATGGATATAGAGAAGAGCAGGAGGAGGTGAACAGTGAGTTGTGGGTGAAGGAGGTAGTCAGTGAGAAGGGATGGAGGAGATGGCTAGAGAGGGAGGAAGGAAAAGATGGACAGCAAGGGAGGAAGGAGGAGATGGAGTAATAGAAGACTGGCATGTATACACATCTGTTAGTTCATCTCCTTCTTCCCCCTAATTCTGCCCATCTTCTACCCTCCACCCCCTCTGTCTGTCCACCTCCTCTATGAGCATTCTCTCTCCATCGCCCCCTGCGTCTCTCTTGTCCATCTGATCTTGCCCCCTCTCTCTGTCCATCTCCTCATCTTTTTCTTCTCTCTCCATCGCCTCCTCCTCCTCACTCTTTGCATTTCCCTCATTTCCTTTCTGCATCTGCTCCTCCCCCCCCCCCCCCCATCATGTCCATCTCCTAATCTTCTCATTCACAGTCCATTTCCCCCTCCTCTCTCTCTCTCTCTGTTCATTCCCTCTTCACCCCTATTTGTGTCCATCACATACTTTCCCCTTTCTGTTGGTCCATTTCGTCCTTCTCCATTCTCTCCCCAGGTAATCACCCCCACCATGATACAAGGTTGCAGGATCATACACCCACAGTACTTTTTTCCAGATAGTAAGTAATATGTCTATGTACGAAGACAGTGGGCAAATGTCTATAAGGTACAATACATATGTAGAATTGTGGACAGTTGGGAATATGAGTCTCACGGGAAGCGTGCAAGGGATAAGTCCCTGCAGTCGCGCTATGCATCTGTGTCCTCGGTGGCTCAGGTGGATAGAGCGTCTGCCATGTAAGCAGGAGATCCCGGGTTCGAGTCCCGGTCGGGGCACACCTTTTCAGCTGTCGACATCGAGGTATATCAACAACACCTGTCGGCAGCTGAGGTTTTCAGTTAGTCATAGTAATATGTGTAACAAATCTGGTTTCAATCGATCAGTGTGTTTAGGAGGAGCTTTTTACCACAGATTTGCTCATGTCATATATATTTCACATATATTTAAAACACCTCACACATATTTTTAAACGTAGACCACATGTATTAGTAGCGAATTTTGCCATGCAGTTTCGTTTTCAGGCAGATCAGTGTTTATGACATAGCATCTCCAAAACTACGTATCATACAATGATATAATTTTTCAGGTACATCCTGCGCTCTATATGAACACTTCTGCAAATCGTTTTGCTACTAGACTTCGTAATAACGAAGTAATAAGGCCGTGCCTGATGCGGCCATTTTACTGCATGAACAGCGAAAATGTAATAGGCGATGAACTCTCTTCCTTTAATCACTTCGAGCATGGTGTCAGCAAGACAAAGTGTCGTAAAGGTTTATCGCAAGTCGCTAAGTGCACTCATTCTCAAATACTGGATGAATATAATCTGGCCACATGCTCGTCATGAGCTACTGTTTTTGCCTCTCTCTGTCCATCTCCTCCATCCTCGATTCTTCTGTCTGTCTCCTTAGGCTCCTCTCTCTGTCCATCACCTCCTGGTCCTTATCTCTGTCAATCTGCACCTTCCTTCTCTTTCCATTTGCTCTTGCCCCCTCTGTCTATCTCCTCCTCCCCCTTCTAATTTCACCTCTTCCTCCTCTCTCTTTGCCAATTTCCTCCTCCTCCTCTCTCTGTCCATCTTTCCCTCCCCCACTCTCTCCATGTCCCTCTTGCTCGCCCCTCTCCCTGGTTGTCTGCTCCCCTTTCCTTTCTTTGTCCATCTGTTCCTCTCCCCTGTATCTCTCCATCTTCTTCTCTTCCCTTTTTCTGTGTATTTACTCCTCCCCCTCTGTCTGTTCACCACTTCCTCCCTGCTCTCTCTGCCTATTTCATCCTCCCCTGTCTCTGTCTGTCTCCCCTGCTTTCCTTCCTCTGTCCATCTCTTCGCCTCCCCTCTCTGTGTCCGTTTCCCCTATCTCTGTTCATCTCATCCTCCTCCTGTCTGTACCTACCTCTTCGTTCCTCCTCGCTATCTGTCTATCTACTCCTGCTCCTTTTCTCTCCACGTTATCACGCTCACCCCAATTGGAGGCAAGTGGTTTTTAACACCACAGTATTTCTTTCCAGGCTTTAACTGATACGTGTAGCCGCGCGGCCTAAGGGGTCTTGTCACCGTCCGCGCGGCTCCCTCCGTCGCAGGTTCGAGTCCTCCCTCGGGCATGGGTGTGTGTTGTGTTGTCCTTAGCGTAAGTCAGTTTAAGTTAGATTAAGTAGTGCGTAGGGCAGGTAGGTTAGAAAATTTAAAAAGGGAAATGGTTAGGTTGAAGTTAGATATAGTGGGAATTAGTGAAGTTCGGTGGCAGGAGGAACAAGACTTCTGGTCAGGTGACTACAGGGTTATAAACACAAAATCAAATAGGGGTAATGCAGGAGTAGGTTTAATGATGAATAGGAAAATAGGAATGCGGATAAGCTACTACAAACAGCATAGTGAACGCATTATTGTGGCCAAGACAGATACGAAGCCCACACCTACTACAGTAGTACAAGTTTATATGCCAACTAGCTCTGCAGATGACGAAGAAATTGAAGAAATGTATGACGAAATAAAAGAAATTATTCAGATTGTGAAGGGAGACGAAAATTTAATAGTCACGGGTGACTGGAGTTCGTCAGTAGGAAAAGGAAGAGAAGGAAACATAGTAGGTGAATATGGATTGGGGCTAAGAAATGAAAGAGGAAGCCGCCTGGTAGAATTTTGCACAGAGCACAACATAATCATAGCTAGCACTTGGTTTAAGAATCATGAAAGAAGGTTGTATACATGGAAGAACCCTGGAGATACTAAAAGGTATCAGATAGATCATATAATGGTAAGACAGAGATTTAGGAACCAGGTTTTAAATTGTAAGACATTTCCAGGGGCAGATGTGGACTCTGACCACAATCTGTTGGTTATGACCTGTAGATTAAAACTAAAGAAACTGCAAAAAGGTGGGAATTTAAGGAGATGGGACCTGGATAAACTGAAAGAACCAGAGGTTGTAGAGAATTTCAGGGAGAGCATAAGGGAACAATTGACAGGAATGGGGGAAAGAAATACAGTAGAAGAAGAATGGGTAGCTTTGAGGGATGAAGTAGCGAAGGCAGCAGAGGATCAAGTAGGTAAAAAGACGAGGGCTAGTAGAAATCCTTGGGTAACAGAAGAAATATTGAATTTATTTGATGAAAGGAGAAAATATAAAAATGCAGTAAATGAAGCAGGCAAAAATGAACCGAGCGAGGTGGCGCAGTGGTTCGACACTGGACTCGCATTCGGAAGGACGACGGTTCAATCCCGCGTCCGGCCATCCTGATTTAGGTTTTCCGTGATTTCCCTAAATCGCTCCAGGCAAATGCCGGGATGGTTCCTTTCAAAGGGCACGGCCGACTTCCTTCCCCGTCCTTCCCTAATCCGATGAGACCGATGACCTCGCTGTCTGGTCTCCTTCCCCAAACCAACCAACCAACCAACCAGCAAAAAGGAATACAAACGTCTCCAAAATGAGATCGACAGGAAGTGCAAAATGGCTAAGCAGGGATGGCTAGAGGACAAATGTAAGGATGTAGAGGCCTATCTCACTAGGGGTAAGATACGAGTAGATACTGCCTACAGGAAAATTAAAGAGACCTTTGGAGAAAGGAGAACCACTTGCATGAATATCAAGAGCTTTGATGGAAACCCAGTTCTAAGCAAAAAAGGGAAAGCAGAAAGGTGGAAGGAGTATGTAGAGGGTCTATACAAGGGCGATGTACTTGAGGACAATATTATGGAAATGGAAGACGATGTAGATGAAGATGAAATGGGAGATATGATACTGCGTGAAGAGTTTGACAGAGCACTGAAAGACCTGAGTCAAAACAAGGCCCCCGGAGTAGACAACATTCCATTGGAACCACTGACGGCCTTGGGAGAGCCAGACCTGACAAAACTCTACCATCTGGTGAGCAAGATGTATGAAACAGGCGAAATGCCCTTAGACTTCAAGAAGAATATAATAATTACAATCCCAAAGAATGAAGGTGTTGACAGATGTGAAAATTACCGAACTATCAGTTTAATAAGTCACAGCTGCAAAATACTAACACGAATTCTTTACAGACGAATGGAAAAACTAGTAGAAGCCAACCTCGGGGAAGATCAGTTTGGATTCCGTAGAAACACTGGAACACGTGAGGCAATACTGACCTTACGACTTATCTTAGAAGAAAGATTAAGGAAAGGCAAACCTACCTTTCTAGCATTTGTAGACTTAGAGAAAGCTTTTGACAATGTTGACTGGAATACTCTCTTTCAAATTCTAAAGATGGCAGGGGTAAAATACAGGGAGCGAAAGGCTATTTACAATTTGTACAGAAACCAGATGGCAGTTATAAGAGTCGTGGGACATGAAAGGGAAGCAGTGGTTGGGAAGGGAGTAAGACAGGGTTGTAGCCTCTCCCCGATGTTGTTCAATCTGTATATTGAGCAAGCAGTAAAGGACACAAAAGAAAAATTCGGAGTAGGTATTAAAATTCATGGAGAAGAAATAAAAACTTTGAGGTTCGCCGATGCCATTGTAATTCTGTCAGAGACAGCAAAGGACTTGGAAGAGCAGTTGAATGGAATGGACAGTGTCTTGAAAGGAGGATATAAGATGAACATCAACAAAAGCAAAACAATGATAATGGAATGTAGTCTAATTAAGTCGGGTGATGCTGAGGGAATTGGATTAGGAAATGAGACACTTGAAGTAGTAAAGGAGTTTTGCTATTTGGGGAGCAAAACAACTGATGATGGTCGAAGTAGAGAGGATATAAAATGTAGACTGGCAATGGCAAGGAAAGCGTTTCTGAAGAAGAGAAATTTGTTAACATCGAGTATAGATTTAAGTGTCAGGAAGTCATTTCTGAAAGTATTTGTATGGAGTGTAGCCATGTATGGAAGTGAAACATGGACAGTAAATAATTTGGACAAGAAGAGAATAGAAGCTTTCGAAATGTGGTGCTACAGAAGAATGCTGAAGATAAGGTGGGTAGATCACATAACTAATGAGGAAGTATTGAATAGGATTGGGGAGAAGAGAAGTTTGTGGCACATCTTGACCAGAAGAAGGGATCGGTTGGTAGGACATGTTCTGTGGCATCAAGGGATCACCAATTTAGTATTGGAGGGCAGCGTGGAGTGTAAAAATCGTAGAGGGAGACCAAGAGATGAATACACTAAGCAGATTCAGAAGGATGTAGGTTACAGTAGGTACTGGGAGATGAAAAAGCTTGCACAGGATAGAGTAGCATGGAGAGCTGCATCAAACCAGTGTCAGGACTGAAGGCCACAACAACAACAACAACAAGTAGTGCGTAAGCTTAGGGACCGATGACCTCAGCAGTTTGGTCCCATAAGACCGTACCACGAACTTCCAAACTTTAATACGTGTGCCCAATTTGATTTAAATCGTTCCAGGGGTTGATGATTAGCTTTTTACCCGTAGCTTTGCCCGCGTAAGCACATGCTAAATATATTTAACTTATATGTAACACATTTAACGCGTATTTGTACCATATTTCACCTGTATGTCTAGTGAATTTCGCCCTGCAGTTTCATTTTCACGCAGCTCATTGTCTATGACGTTTTATCTCCTGAACTATGTGCTGTCCTATGACATAACCTGGCAGGTACCTCCAGTGTTATGTGTGGGTACTGACTACGAAATTTGGTTGTGAATATAGAGTTAGTCCCCCCATGAACCATAGACCTTGCCGTTGGTGGGGAGGCTTGCGTGCCTCAGCGATACAGATAGGTGTACCGTAGGTGCAACCACAACGGAGGGGTATCTGTTGAGAGGCCAGACAAACGTATGGTTCCTGAAGAGGGGCAGCAGCCTTTTCAGTAGTTGCAGGGGCAACAATCTGGATGACTGACTGATCTGGCCTTGCGACACTAACCAAATCGGCCTTGCTGTGCTGGTACCGCGAACGGCTGAAAGCAAGGGGAAACTACAGCCGTAATTTTTCCCAAGGGTATGCAGCTTTAGTATATGCTTGGAGAGCTGCGTCAAACCAGTCTCAGGACTGAAGACCACAACAACAACAACATAGAGTTAGTAGTAAATAAGTAATAAATTAAAACGTCATTCTTAATATGGCAGTTTTACTGCATGAACAGTGAAAATGTGGGGAGTAATAAACCTTTTTCCTTTCATTTTTTATTGGGGGAGGGGGGGGGGGGGTGCTATCGTCAGGGAGAAAAAGTTTTTAAAGGTTTGAAATTATGTTTAAAGTTTGTTACAAGTCTTTAAGTGCTCCCATTCTCAAATATTGCATGACTAAAGTACAGGTTTATGGTTTTAGCGCGTCATGAGTTATACTACTTTTTGGCCCTTTGATAGGGCTGTGGTTCTTGTCCCCACAGTGATTCTTTCCAGACAGTAAGTGATAGATGTACCGATCTTGGATGACACAGGTCCAGTGATCTAGGAGGAGATGTGGAACATACACGCAGGCATATGACACAGGTCCACTGATGTAGGAGGAGAAGTGGAACATACACACAGGCATATATACACACACATATGTTTTTATAATTTTTAAGGATTCGAAAAACCCTTTTGAAGTGATCGATAAATCGACTTTGGCTTTGCTTCATTGTGTTTCCTTTTCGTTGCTCCCAGATGCCCCTCATCCCTCGAGTGTGTCGCTCGTTTTCTTCCTGGGTCCTCTTCTTTCGTTCCTGATCCTGCCTTTTGTGTTGCTACTCTAAAGTGTTTTGTTATCTACTATGACTATTCTGATTCCAGTGTTTTTCATATCTTTATCAGTTTAAGTGAACTGTGTGATTTTGGATTTGCTGCTGTTTAGTAACTTCAAGATCTGCTTAGTTAATGTGTTATTACTCATTCGGTATACATGTCCATAAAACTGTTGTCTTCTTTTCCTCATTACATCAGTTAGCTTTCCCATTATTAAATAGAAGGCTCTGTTTGATCTTAATTTTTATTCAGTATTTCTCTCACTTTTAGGTCCCAGAATTTTCCTTAGAACTCTTCTGTCAACTTTTTCCAGGTTTTCAAGATCCCAAAATATTGTTAAAGTCTTTCTGCTGCATAAAGCGTTTGAGACCTTACCCACTGCTTGGTAATTCTTAGTTATGTGTTGCAGGACAAATAATTTTTTTTGGTATACGTGTTTTTTCTCATATGGAGAAAAAAATTGCTACTGTTTCTTTTGTATTGCTCGTTATCCATTCTCGTAGGTACTTAGAACTGTTTTAGGTATTATATTGTTACAAATTTTAAGATTTTGAGGGACATCATTTGTCACGAAATGTGTTTTCCAAATGATATTTTTAGTCCTATCTTTGTCTGCTTGTTTCTGTTGTTCTTTGGTTGTTTTTTGGCACCATCCACTGAGTTAGTCGTTAACGCCATATCGTCGGCGATTTTATTTGGATTTTTTCCAAGTTGCACAGCAGTAGAATTGATGAATTTCCTCCCTACCTTCTTGAACGAGAAGTTGAAAAGCAGGTGTGACAAACCATCACCTTTCCTTACTCTTCATTTTACTTCAAAATATTTCTACATCTACATCTACATCTATACTCCGCGAGCCACCTTACGGTGTGTGGCGGAGGGTACTTGTTGTACCACTATCTGATCCCCCCTTCCCTGTTCCATTCACGAATTGTGCGTGGGAAGAACGACTGCTTGTAAGTCTCCGTATTTGCTCTAATTTCTCGGATCTTTTCGTTGTGATCATTACGCGAGATATATGTGGGCGGTAGTAATATGTTGCCCATCTCTTCCCGGAATGTGCTCTCTCGTAATTTCGATAATAAACCTCTCCGTATTGCGTAACGCCTTTCTTGAAGTGTCCGCCACTGGAGCTTGTTCAGCATCTCCGTAACGCTCTCGCGCTGACTAAATGTCCCCATGACGAATCGCGCTGCTTTTCGCTGGATCATGTCTATCTCTTCTATTAATCCAACCTGGTAAGGGTCCCATACTGATGAGCAATACTCAAGAATCGGACGAACAAGCGTTTTGTAAGCTACTTCTTTCGTCGATGAGTCACATTTTCTTAGAATTCTTCCTATGAATCTCAACCTGGCGCCTGCTTTTCCCACTATTTGTTTTATGTGATCATTCCACTTCAGATCGCTCCGGATAGTAACTCCTAAGTATTTTACGGTCGTTACCGCTTCCAATGATTTACCACCTATGGCATAATCGTACTGGAATGGATTTCTGCCCCTATGTATGCGCATTATATTACATTTATCTACGTTTAGGGAAAGCTGCCAGCTGTCGCACCATGCATTAATCCTCTGCAGGTCCTCCTGGAGTGCGTACGAGTCTTCTGATGTTGCTACTTTCTTGTAGACAACCGTGTCATCTGCAAATAGCCTCACGGAGCTACCGATGTTGTCAACTAAGTCATTTATGTATATTGTAAACAATAAAGGTCCTATCACGCTTCCCTGCGGTACTCCCGAAATTACCTCTACATCTGCAGATTTTGAACCGTTAAGAATGACATGTTGTGTTCTTTCTTCTAGGAAATCCTGAATCCAATCACAAACCTGGTCCGATATTCCGTAAGCTCGTATTTTTTTCACTAAACGTAAGTGCGGAACCGTATCAAATGCCTTCCTGAAGTCCAGGAATACGGCATCAATCTGCTCGCCAGTGTCTACGGCACTGTGAATTTCTTGGGCAAATAGGGCGAGCTGAGTTTCACATGATCTCTGTTTGCGGAATCCATGTTGGTTATGATGAAGGAGATTTGTATTATCTAAGAACGTCATAATACGAGAACACAAAACATGTTCCATTATTCTACAACAGATTGACGTAAGCGAAATAGGCCTATAATTATTCGCATCTGATTTATGACCCTTCTTGAAAATGGGAACGACCTGCGCTTTCTTCCAGTCGCTAGGTACTTTACGTTCTTCCAGCGATCTACGATAAATTGCTGATAGAAAGGGGGCAAGTTCTTTAGCATAATCACTGTAGAATCTTAAGGGTATCTCGTCTGGTCCGGATGCTTTTCCGCTACTAAGTGATAGCAGTTGTTTTTCAATTCCGATATCGTTTATTTCAATATTTTCCATTTTGGCGTCCGTGCGACGGCTGAAGTCAGGGACCGTGTTACGATTTTCCGCAGTGAAACAGTTTCGGAACACTGAATTCAGTATTTCTGCCTTTCTTCGGTCGTCCTCTGTTTCGGTGCCATCGTGGTCAACGAGTGACTGAATAGGGGATTTAGATCCGCTTACCGATTTTACATATGACCAAAACTTTTTGGGGTTCTTGTTTAGATTGTTTGCCAATGTTTTATGTTCGAATTCGTTGAATGGTTCTCTCATTGCTCTCTTTACGCTCTTTTTCGCTTCGTTCAGCTTTTCCTTATCAGCTATGATTCGACTACTCTTAAACCTATGATGAAGCTTTCTTTGTTTCCGTAGTACCTTTCGTACATGATTGTTATACCACGGTGGATCTTTCCCCTCGCTTTGGACCTTAGTCGGTACGAACTTATCTAAGGCGTACTGGACGATGTTTCTGAATTTTTTCCATTTTTGTTCCACATCCTCTTCCTCAGAAATGAACGTTTGATGGTGGTCACTCAGATATTCTGCGATTTGTGCCCTATCACTCTTGTTAAGCAAATATATTTTCCTTCCTTTCTTGACATTTCTTATTACACTTGTAGTCATTGATGCAACCACTGACTTATGATCACTGATACCCTCTTCTACATTCACGGAGTCGAAAAGTTCCGGTCTATTTGTTGCTATGAGGTCTAAAACGTTAGCTTCACGAGTTGGTTCTCTAACTGTCTGCTCGAAGTAATTCTCGGACAAGGCAGTCAGGATAATGTCACAAGAGTCTCTGTCCCTGGCTCCAGTTCTGATTGTGTGACTATCCCATTCGATACCTGGTAGATTGAAGTCTCCCCCTATTACAATAGTATGATCACGAAACTTCTTCACGACGTTCTGCAGGTTCTCTCTGATGCGCTCAACTACTACGGTTGCTGATGCAGGTGGTCTATAGAAGCATCCGACTATCATATCTGACCCACCTTTGATACTTAACTTAACCCAGATTATTTCACATTCGCATTCGCTAATGACTTCACTGGATATTATTGAATTCTTTACTGCTATAAATACTCCTCCACCATTGGCGTTTATCCTATCCTTGCGGTATATATTCCATTCTGTGTCTAGGATTTCGTTACTGTTCACTTCCGGTTTTAACCAACTTTCCGTTCCTAATACTATATGCGCACTATTTCCTTCAATAAGAGATACTAATTCAGGAACCTTGCCCTGGATACTCCTGCAGTTTACCAATATTACGTTAACTTTTCCTGTTTTTGGTCTCTGAGGACGGACGTTCTTTATCAACGATGATAATGTCCTCTCTGGTAAGCCGTCAGGTATTTTATCGTTTCGCCCAAGGGGGGGTCCCTCTAACCTAAAAGACCCCCGTGTGCACGCCACACGTACTCTGCTACCCTAGTAGCTGCTTCCGGTGTGTAGTGCACGCCTGACCTGTCTAGGGGGGCCCTACAATTCTCCACCCAATAACGGAGGTCGATGAATTTGCAACCATTATAGTCGCAGTGTCGTCTGAGCCTCTGGTTTAGACCCTCCACACGGCTCCAAACCAGAGGACCGCGATCGACTCTGGGCACTATGCTGCAGATATTAAGCTCAGCTTGCACTCCGCGTGCGATGCTGGTTGTCTTCACCAAATCAGCCAGCCGCCGGAAGGAACCAAGGATGGCCTCAGAACCCAAGCGGCAGGCGTCATTCGTTCCGACATTTGCTACTATCTGCAGCCGGTCACACCCAGTGCGTTCAATAGCTGCCGGAAGGGCCTCCTCCACATTACGGACGAGACCCCCCGGCAAGCACACCGAGTGCACACTGGCATTCTTCCCCGACCTACCCGCTATTTTCCAGAGGGGCTCCATAACCCGCCTAACGTTGGAGCTCCCTATAACTAATAGGCCCGCCCTCTGTGACTGTCGGGACCTTGCCGGAGAATCGGCCACTGGCCCAACAGGCGAGGCATCCTGTGGTGGCTCGGAAACGATGTCATCACCACTAGGAAGCACCCCGTACCTGTTGGAAAGGGGTAAGGCAGCTGCCACGCGGCCAGATCCCACCTTTGCCTTTTGACAGTTCCCCAATAAATTTTACTTTTGATGTTGTTTTTGTTAAGGCCGATAGTAGAGGGAATCCCCGAAACTTGGGACCGATACTCTGACACACTGCCTCCGTTTGCTGTCGCAAATGTTAAACGAAAGTTACTAGTAAGGTAGCGGCGACCAAAAGGCGCCATTTCGTGGCCCACGTTATGCTAATCGTGCTTGGCAGGAATTGACGAACGTCTTGAGTGAACAGGATTGGGTGATAAAGCTGCACAGGTGATGTCCTCTTGGAAGAGGACATCTCCCTAAGTTCTACGAACGGCAACAAAATCAACTAGTGGATGTCCTGCGCGTGTGCTAAACAGACACCAGAGAATTCCGGCAATTGTAGCTCATGATCTCTTACATACTGTATCCCTTATACAGGGTGGCCCATTGATAGTGGCCAAACATCTCACGAAATAAGTATCAAACGAAAAAACTACAAAGAACGAAACTCGTCTAGCTTGAAGAGGGAAGACAGATGGCGCTATGGTTGGCCCGCTAGATGGCGCTGCCATAGGTCAAACGGGTATCAACTGCGTTTTTTAAATAGGAACCCCCATTTTTATGACATATTCGTGCAGTACGTAAAGAAATATGATTGCTTTACTTGCGTTATTTAAGGAGACAGGAAGTGTTCAGCCACATATGAAACTTCAACCACGACTTGCAACAAATGATGATGCCTAAGTAGATGTTTTAGCTGCTGTCGCGGCTAATCCGCACATCAGTAGCAGATAAATTGCGCGAGAATCGGGAATCTCAAAAAACGTCGCTGTTGAGAATGCTACATCAACATCGATTGCACCCGTACCATATTTCTATGCACCAGGAATTGCATGGCGACGACTTTGAACGTCATGAACCGTTCTGCCACTGGGCACAAGAGAAATTACGGGACGATGACAGATTTTTAGCACGCGGTCTATTTAGCGACGAAGCGTCATTCACCAAGAGCGGTAACGTAAACCGGCATAATATGCACTATTGGGCAACGGAAAATCCACGATGGCTGCGACAAGTGGAACATCAGCTACCCTGGCGGGTTAATGTTTGGTGCGGCATTATGGGAGGAAAGATAATTGGCCCCCATTTTATCAATGGCAATCTAAATGGTGCAATGTATGCTGATTTCCTACGTAATGTTCTATCGATGTTACTACAAAATGTTTCACTGCATGACAGAATGGCGATGTACTTCCAACATGATGGATGTCCGGCACATAGCTCGCGTGCGGTTGAAGCGGTAATACGAGGTCAGTTCAATAAGTAATGCAACACATTTTCTTTCTGAAACAGGGGTTGTTTTATTCAGCATTGAAATACACCAGGTTATTCCCCAATCTTTTAGCTACACAACACTATTTTTCAACGTAATCTCCATTCAATGCTACGGCCTTACGCCACCTTGAAATGAGGACCTGTATGCCTGCACGGTACCATTCCACTGGTCGATGTCGGAGCCAACGTCGTACTGCATCAATAACTACTTCATCATCCGCGTAGTGCCTCCCACGGATTGCGTCCTTCATTGGGCCAAACATATGGAAATCCGACGGTGCGAGATCGGGGCTGTAGGGTGCATGAGGAAGAACAGTCCACTGAAGTTTTGTGAGCTCCTCTCGGGTGCGAAGACTTGTGTGAGGTCTTGCGTTGTCATGAAGAAGGAGAAGTTCGTTCAGATTTTTGTGCCTACGAACACGCTGAAGTCGTTTCTTCAATTTCTGAAGAGTAGCACAATACACTTCAGAGTTGATCTTTTGACCATGGGGAAGGACATCGAACAGAATAACCCCTTCAGCGTCCCAGAAGACTGTAACCATGACTTTACCGGCTGAGGGTATGGCTTTAAACTTTTTCTTGGTAGGGGAGTGGATGTGGCGCCACTCCATTGATTGCCGTTTTGTTTCAGGTTCGAAGTGATGAACCCATGTTTCATCGCCTGTAACAATCTTTGACAAGAAATTGTCACCCTCAGCCACATGACGAGCAAGCAATTCCGCACAGATGGTTCTCCTTTGCTCTTTATGGTGTTCGGTTAGACAACGAGGGACCCAGCGGGAACAAACCTTTGAATATCCCAACTGGTGAACAATTGTGACAGCACTACCAACAGAGATGTCAAGTTGAGCACTGAGTTGTTTGATGGTGATCCGTCGATCATCTCGAACGAGTGTGTTCGCACGCTCCGCCATTGCAGGAGTCAGAGCTGTGCACGGCCGGCCCGCACGCGGGAGATCAGACAGTCTTGCTTGACCTTGCGGCGATGATGACACACGCTTTGCCCAACGACTCACCGTGCTTTTGTCCACTGCCAGATCACCGTAGACATTCTGCAAGCGCCTATGAATATCTGAGATGCCCTGGTTTTCCGCCAAAAGAAACTCGATCACTGCCCATTGTTTGCAACGCACATCCGTTACAGACGCCATTTTAACAGCTCCGTACAGCGCTGCCACCTATCGGAAGTCAATGAAACTATACGAGACGAAGCGGGAATGTTTGAAAATATTCCACAAGAAATTTCCGGTTTTTTCAACCAAAATTGGCCGAGAAAAAAAATGTGTTGCATTACTTATTGAACTGCCCTCGTAGCATATTTCATGACAGGTGGATTGGTCGTCGAAGCACATCGTGGCCCGCACGTTCACCGGATCTGACGTCCCCGGATTTCTTTGTGTGGGGAAAGTTGAAAGATATTTGCCATCGTGATCCACCGATAACGCCTCACAACATGCGTCAGCGCATTCTCAATGCATGCGCGAACATTACGGAAGGCGAACTGCTCGCTGTTGAGAGGAATGTCGTTCCACGTATTGCCAGATGCATTGAGGTTGACGGACATCATTTTGAGCATTTATTTCATTAATGTGTTATTTACAGGTAATCGCGCTGTAACAGCATGCGTTCTCAGAAATGATAAATTCACAAAAGTACATGTATCACATTGGAACAACTGATATAAAATGTTCAAACGTACCTAAGTTCTGTATTTTAATTTAAGAAACCTACCTGTTACGAACTGCTTGTCTCTAATAGCGAGCAATATGTTTGTGACTATTACAGCGCCATCTATCACAAAGCGAAAAGAGTGGTCAACTAAAACATTCATATTTCTTTACGTACTACACGAATATGTAATAAAAATGGGGGTTCCTATTTTAAAAAACGCAGTTGATATCCGTTTGACCTATGGCAGCGACATCTAGCGGGTCAACCATAGCACCATCTGGTTTCCCCCTTCAAGCTAGACAAGTTTCGTTCTTTGTAGTTTTTTCGTTTGTCGTCTATTTCGTGAGATATTTGGCCCGGTCGAGATTAATGGACCACCCTGTATACATAAATGATTTGGCGGACAGGGTGGACAGCAATTTTCGATAATTTGCCTTTGATGCCGTCCTTTATGGTAAGGCTTCGAAGCTGAGTTACTGTATTAAGATACAAGATGACTTAGACAAAATTTCTAGATGGTGTGATGAATGGCAGCTAATGTAGAAAAATGAATGTTAATGCGGATGAATAGGAAAAACAAACCCGAATTTTTCGAATACAGCATTAGTAGTGTGTTGCTGGACACAGTGATTCCATTTAAACCTCTGGGCCTAACGTTGCAAGGCGATATGGAATGGAACGACCGCGTGAGGACTGTGGTAGGAAAGGTGAATGGTCGACTTTGGTGTGTTGGTGGAATTCTAGGACAGTCTGGTTCATCTGTAAAGGAGACGGCGTATAGGACGCTAGTGTGACCTATTCTTGAGTACTGCTCGAGTTTTGGGATTCGTACGAGATCGAATTAAAAGAAGGCATCGAAGCAATTCAGCGGCGGGCTGCTAGATTTGCTACGGTAGGTTCGAACAACACTCAAATATTACGCAGGTGCTCCGGGAACTCAAAAAGGATTCCCTGAAGAGAGAGTGACGTTCTTTTCGAGGAACACTAGTGAGAAAATTTGGATAATCGGTATTTGAAGCTGACTGCAGAAAAATTCTGTTGCTTCCAACATACACTCCTAGAAATGGAAAAAAGAACACATTGACACCGGTGTGTCAGACCCACCATACTTGCTCCGGACACTGCGAGAGGGCTGTACAAGCAATGATCACACGCACGGCACAGCGGACACACCAGGAACCGCGGTGTTGGCCGTCGAATGGCGCTAGCTGCGCAGCATTTGTGCACCGCCGCCGTCAGTGTCAGCCAGTTTGCCGTGGCATACGGAGCTCCATCGCAGTCTTTAACACTGGTAGCATGCCGCGACAGCGTGGACGTGAACCGTATGTGCAGTTGACGGACTTTGAGCGAGGGCGTATAGTGGGCATGCGGGAGGCCGGGTGGACATACCGCCGAATTGCTCAACACGTGGGGCGTGAGGTCTCCACAGTACATCGATGTTGTCGCCAGTGGTCGGCGGAAGGTGCACGTGCCCGTCAACCTGGGACCGGACCGCAGCGACGCACGGATGCACGCCAAGACCGTAGGATCCTACGCAGTGCCGTAGGGGACCGCACCGCCACTTCCCAGCAAATTAGGGACACTGTTGCTCCTGGGGTATCGGCGAGGACCATTCGCAACCGTCTCCATGAAGCTGGACTACGGTCCCGCACACCGTTAGGCCGTCTTCCGCTCACGCCCCAACATCGTGCAGCCCGCCTCCAGTGGTGTCGTGACAGGCGTGAATGGAGGGACGAATGGAGACGTGTCGTCTTCAGCGATGAGAGTCGCTTCTGCCTTGGTGCCAATGATGGTCGTATGCGTGTTTGGCGCCGTGCAGGTGAGCGCCACATTCAGGACTGCATACGACCGAGGCACACAGGGCCAACACCCGGCATCATGGTGTGGGGAGCGATCTCCTACACTGGCCGTACACCACTGGTGATCGTCGAGGGGACACTGAATAGTGCACGGTACATCCAAACCGTCATCGAACCCATCGTTCTACCATTCCTAGACCGGCAAAGGAACTTGCTGTTCCAACAGGACAATGCACGTCCGCATGTATCCCGTGCCACCCAACGTGCTCTAGAAGGTGTAAGTCAACTACCCTGGCCAGCAAGATCTCCGGATCTGTCCCCCATTGAGCATGTTTGGGACTGGATGAAGTGTCGTCTCACGCGGTCTGCACGTCCAGCACGAACGCTGGTCCAACTGAGGCGCCAGGTGGAAATGGCATGACAAGCCGTTCCACAGGACTACATCCAGCATCTCTACGATCGTCTCCATGGGAGAATAGCAGCCTGCATTGCTGCGAAAGGTGGATATACACTGTATTAGTGCCGACATTGTGCATGCTCTGTTGCCTGTGTCTATGTGCCTGTGGTTCTGTCAGTGTGATCATGTGATGTATCTGACCCCAGGAATGTGTCAATAAAGTTTCCTCTTCCTGGGACAATGAATTCACGGTGTTCTTATTTCAATTTCCAGGAGTGTACATTGGGCGTAAGGACCATCAAGATAAGATACGACAAATTGGGGCTCATATGGAGCCATAAAGATAGTCCCTTTTTCCCTCGTTGTATTTGCGGGTGGAAGAGGAAAGAAAATGAGTTGTAGTGGTACGGGGTGCACTCCGCAAGGCGGCGTAATGTTGACTGCGGCGTATCAATGTAGATGTAGATGTAGATCTGAAATTCATATGTTAAATAATAATAAGTGCATGCTTTCACGGCCGGTATTTGCGTCCTTACCGATATTTGTTTTATGGGCATTACGCTGTATTATGAGGCTTATTTCTGTGCCGACGTTTGGTCTTCTGACGCCGGAGGCATCATCAGAGTCTTCAAACTTAAACAAGCTCAGCAAGGCGTGAGATGGGCGGGGCGGGGCGTGGCCTCACCACACCACACCGCTGCAGAGATCGCACGGCCGCTCCGTCGTGTGGTACGGAGCTTCTAGTGGGGAAGATTTGTCGCTGTCTGCTTTATTTATCATTAACGTCCCCAAGTTGCCTCCTGTGAGTCCTTCATTTCCGTTAAAGTTATTCTGTACTTCTGAAGGATTCTTTTCAGCTCAAATTTTTTTTACGCATGTGAAGGACTGACGTTAGATACCTTGTGTGCCTTAGTAGTATATAGGGAGATTTAGCTGCTCCTACCGCTGCAGTTCTATCCAAACTGCAGTGTTACACTTGGTCTTCATAAACCACGCACGATACATTCCTATTCTATCCCTCGCCTCCCACAAACTATTTGCCTACAGAAAAAATTAACAGGACCTTTTTGTAGGAAATTTAATGTAGTTCAATTTTGTGCAGCGATTCGTTTTCACCAGAGGCAACGGTTTTCGAGTTATTCAAGAAAAACTTACAATGTCACCTTGAAACAAACCTCCACTCCCATAATCAACCTTAATTGGTCAGGATTTCTAATACGTTGCTCGTGACACTCCCTCCTAACATTGTATACAAATTTCCTACTACACGGAACTATTACCGATATGTGATCTTTCTTGGTCTATAGTTTGGGTAGTAACGCTACCAGCATAGTCCGCTATTATTTTAACATTACTAATTTAAACGCTCCCATGTGGATAAAAAAGGCAAAATGGCTTTTGTAAACGTTATGCTAAAATCAATTACTTTCACAATTCGATCCAAACTTAACCCTTACAAACGCAGTAGTTTCGTTGTGACAAGGCTTGGCGAATTCAGCGATGTAATTGTTTATTTTAGACTGTGAATATTGTCAAATTTGTTAGGTAGAATTTGTAAGTGCTGGCTGGACTTAGCCATGGCGTAGTAAGCACGTCAGTGAGGACCAAAATACCTCGAATGGGGAAATAATTCGTGCAGTTGCGAATTTTTGTGCAGTGATAGGAGGGAGTGCTATGAACACTTTACTAGAAATTCTCACCTGTGGGGGCTCAGTGTGGGAGCGGGGTTCGTGTAAAGGTCACTTTTGTACTTTTTTTTTTTTTTTCTAACTCGATAACTATGGCACCTATGGAGAATGTCCCAGTACAAAATTTAACTACATTGATTTTGCTACAAATGTGTCCTGTTAATTTTGTGTAAGACTAGTAGCCTGCACGTAGCGAGAGAGAGAGAATATTAAAATCTCGAGCGTGGTTTATGAAGGCGATTGCGGGTTGCATCACACAGCATCGGTAGGAGCGACTGAGTCATTCTGTGTAGAGCAAACAGCGCCAGCTCTTCCCAGCAGAAGCTCCATTAACACATGACAGCGCGACTCAGAGAGCTTTAGCAGTCTGGCCTGCTAATCTTGTGGAAGTCTAAAACTGTTATCCTAAATATCTATAGAGTGACGATATCTCCATCATTAGAAAAAGAAGCGTTACGCACTGAAATATGCACTGGACCATGAGCTAATGACCATAAAACAGAAATTACTTAAACGAGTTTCTCCTTGTTCTCGTACATGTAATATAGTCAGTTACTTAGGAGAAATCAATATTTCGTGTTCTTTCATTTTCTACATAAATTTATACACCTACATCTACACCTTTACTCTGCAAATCACTATAAACTGCGTGCCAGAGAGCAGTTTAATGTATGGTTCAATAAAAGACCGGGGCCTGTTCCATTTGCGATCAGAGAGTGTGAAGAATGACCGCCGCTACGCATCTGTGCGAGGCCTCATCTCACCTGCGCTGTCTCTACAGGACAGTTACGTATAGGATGAAGAACATCACTGGTTTTGCACTGAAAGATGGGTCTTGGCGGTTTTAGAAATAAGTTTGCCACTCAAACTGGATAAACATACCTGATTCGTTGTATAAAGCAAGTACACTCTAAGACAAAAAAAATTAAAAAAAAACGAATTACTGCAAAGGAATTACCCGAGTGTGATGGTGATCGATTGATGCGTTGTACATGTACAGTCAAATCGATACAATTTCAGAAAAAAATTATTTATTCAAGAGAAAGCGTTGGTCCACCTCTGGCCCTTCTGCAAGTAGATATTCGGCTTGGAACTCGTTACTAGAGTATTCTGAGGGATATCGTATCAGATACTGGTCCAAACGTTCTCAGCTGGGGAGAGCTCCGGCAGAGCTGGTCATCAGGGCTCACTCCGAACCAGGACTCATAACCGACTACAATTCTACTCCAGTCAATGGGATTCCAGAGCGAAGACGTGTCTGGAGACATCCCGATTAGCGAGGGAATACCTACCTGACTGTCGCCTGCCATAGAGTCCGAGAGCCATGAGTGGTGGTCTGGGGTGCCATGTTATTTGATAGTAGGACTCCTTTGGTTGTCATCCACGGCACCATTACAGCACATTTGTGCATCGACGATATTCTACGCCTCGTTTTGTTGCCGTTCATTGCAAGTAATCCTGGGCTTACATTTCAGTAAGATAATGCCCGTTCGCAAACGGAGAGAGTTTCTACTTCTTGTCTTCAAGCTTGCCAACCCATATCTTGGCCAACAAGGTCGCCGCCCGTGGCCTTTGTGAGGTACATCGGGACTGCTGTGCATACGTCAGGCTAACACAGCAGCTCTGCTAGTTTCTTGACAACAGCCTTTTTTCATATTTGTAGTTTAATTAAAGTTCTTATGCTGTGCTGTAAACAGGAGAAATGTCACTGAAAAACGTAAGCGATCCATTTCTAAGATCCTCGTCACAGGCGGTAAATATGAAAAAATGTTGCATTGGTACGTATGCGTCCATGACATTTATTTACAATGAAATATATAGTTTTAAGGAATGATGTATCTATGTATGTTTACGTAAAAGAAGTGTTACTTTAATCCCCCTTACGTACTCTGTCAGGCTGTCGTCCTCACAGAACTTGCCGATGTGGTTCTCTACAGCTTTAATTCGTTTTTCAGACTGTTTAAACTTAGTGACGCATCTTTCACAGATTTTGAAAGTTTCGTAGAGCAGTTTGTCGTATGATCCTTTGATGCCAGATGGTTCTGAGAGCAATCGAGCGATATGCCGTAGTAGGAAGGGACTGAACTCGCTTTCTGGAGGTTGTAAATACAAATACTAGTCCCCTCATACAGTTTGAAATTTTCCGTCATTCCCGCGAAGTCGCTAGAGGTAAATGTCTGGGTGGTCCCACGGAAATGATGCGGCCAGTTTCCTCACCCGTTCTTCCCGTACCCGAGATTGTGCTCCGTCTGTAAAGAGCTCATCGTCGACGAGACGTTAAGACCTAATCTTTCATATTTATTTCAGACAGCGCCGTTGCTAAGAAGTCACGTGCAGCGTGTAACGTCCATACTCTCAGACTGCAAATTCTTAGGTGCTGCGCTAATCCTTTCTACTGGTTCAGTCTGAATACGAAAAGGGTAACAAGAGGGTCGTTGAGCAAGTAATGCAACACTTCTTTTTCTCGGACAGTTTCGGTTGAAAAAACGCTGAATTTGCAGTAGAACGTCGTGGAATATTCCCGCTTCTGCCCCTATAGCTTCATGAAGTACCAATAGCGCGCAGTGCTATACGTGGTCTTCAAAATGGTGTCTGTAACGCAGGTGCGTTCCAAGCGGAAAGCTGTCATCGGGTTTCTTTTGGTGAAAAACCAGAGCATCGCAGGTATTCATAGGCCCCTGCAGAATGTCTACGGAGACCTGGCAGTAAACAAAAGCGCGGTGAGTGGTTGGGCGAGGCGTCTGTCATCATCGCAACAAGGTCGCGCAAACCCGCCTCATCTCCCACGTGCCGGCTGGCTGCACACAGGTGTGACTCCTACAACGTTGGAACGTGCAGAGACTCTCGTTCGAGATGATCGACGGATCACAATGAAACACCTCGTTGTTTACCTGTACGTCTTTGTTGGTAGAGCTGGCACTCTCTTCCACCCGTTAGGGTACTCAAAGGTGCGTTCCTGCTGGGTTCCTCTGAGCCTAACAGAAGACCATAAAGAGCAACGAACGACCATCTGTGCCGAATTGCTTGCGCGTTACAAGGCTTATCGTGGCAGTTTTTTTTTTTTTTTTGTCGAACACATCGTCAAGGCGATGAAACATGGGTTCATCACTTGGAATCGGATACAAGACGTCAATCCGTGGAGTGGTAGCTCAACACCTCTCCTCCGAATACAAATTCAAAGCCACACCCTCAGGCGGCAGATTCGTGGCGACGTCTTTTGGGACTCTAAAGGGGTATTCTGTTTCATGTTCTCCCTCATGGTGCGATGATCAACTGTGATGTGTACTGTGCCGCCCTGAGGCGTGCTCATCGCCACAAAAATGCTAACGAACTTCTCCTTCTCCATGACAGCTCAAGGCCTCACACAGATGTGGGCACGCGAGGAGTTCACAGAACCCCACTGGAGTGTCCTTCCTCACCCACTCTACAGCCCGGATCTCGCACATTCCGACTTCCATCTGTTTGGACCAATGAACGATGCACTCCGCGGCTAGCAGTACGTGGATGATGGGAGCTTACTAATGCAGCAAGACGGTTGCTGCGACGTCGACCAGTACAGCAGATACCACGCGGGCACACCGGGTCCTCGCAGTAAGGCAGCGCAAGGCCGTCGCAAGGAACGGAGATTTTGTTAAAAATATGGTTTTTTAGGTGAAAGACAGTGGAATAATATGGTGTGGTGGAATTTCGAAAAAAAGCAACCTGCTTTCAGAAAAAAATGTGTTGCTTTACTTACTGAGCGCCACTCGTATTATTATATTTTTAAGACGTGTTGCTGCACGTCGTTCGTTACAAAATGGTTCAAATAGCTCTGAGCACTATGAGACTTAACATCGGAGGTCATCAGTCCCCTAGAGCTTAGAACTACTTAAACCTAACTAACTTAAGATATCACACACATACATGCCCCAGGTAGGATTTGAACCTGCGACCGTAGCAGTCGTGCGGTTCCGGACTGAAGCGCCTAGAACCGCTCGACCACCGTGGCCGGTCGTTCGTTACAATTCTTATCCTAACAAACTGACTGTCGGATGCTTAAGAACATCAATGAATCGCTTTTAAAGTCTATAGATTGTTTCTTATTTTCCAGTCCAAGGCTTTGGATTTGGTGTCTTTAGCGTCACCTCGGACGTGATAACAGAAAAAGAATTTAAATCCTATCACCGTATCATGCAGTGTTCAAAACAAATTGTTGATGCTCTCAGCTGTTTCGAAACACAGGGTTCTTTCCTGACCAGCCTCTACAGCGCCTTTAAGGAGAAAATTGTGCTTTGATCCTCTTTTGTACACAACTCTATACGTCGCCAACGAGGGATGCTCCGTCACTGCCCTGGCACCAACACTTTTTCATATCTATGTATTCATTTAAGCGATGTTCGTATTGATCTTCGAACTGGTAAATATTGTAAATGACTCGTGTAGTTCTATGTCAGAATCTGAAACAATCTTTCCTTATTCTAACTTCGCGAAAGATGCCTCTTGATTGATCGATTAAACTAACTTTTCTACTTTTCCTTGTCGCGTAACCTCTAGGAGTAAACAACAAAGCTCAACGTCTCGCAGTTCTTACAACAGATGGATCTCTTGAGCGGCCCGTGCCGTTGCTTGGCATCAGTTTGAAGAGAGGCAACCGGCGAGCGACGTCATTTTTCCGCCCGCATTCAACAACAGCTTAAGAACCCCGTGTCAAACTTAGTAGAAAGCACCTAGCAACGATAACATTCAGAAGGTAGGCCATCGAGTTTAACGTCACTCTGCCTTCAAACACTTGTTTTCCATTCATATATCATAAGAAATAATGCATTTTATAAGAATTTCTAACCTATTTTAGATGCATTTCAAGCGTTAACTTGTATTATTGTCAAAATATTGATTTTCCTTTTAAATCATTGGCATATTATAAACGGAATGAATTGAAATTTGATACTGTTGGTTCTACTTACGTTCAATTAAAGAATGTGGGTCGGCTTGCGTCTTTGTGGCAGTGCAGTTAGTATTTTCAGTCCCAGTACAACGCGCCTGCATTCTCTTGTACTCGTGTCTGTCTACCACTAAACTGGCATTCGAGCCGCTGATAAGTTGATTCTTCTCACTGTTAACTTTGGCGATCAAATGATAACACGAGCAATGGGACTTACAGTGTAGTTGTCACTGTTCAATGGTGTGTATCATTTCAGGTGATTTATAACAACGAGTAATGATTTGCACACGACCTGTAGCTTTTTAGATAAAAGTCGGATGACTGTGTATGACTTCGTACTGATATTCACTTATTTCCGGTCGCTACCAATCTTAGCTTTCAAGCTGTGCACAAAGAGTATCTTCAGTGAACTTCCCAACAAATTCAAATCGTTTCAAACTCAATTACACATGACTTTTTGTGATCTTTAACTCCGTGTATTACATTTGATTTCGATTATGGGTACACAGACGCACTGTACACAGCGTCACGTGCTTGCTGAAGTTGACTAAACCACACTATGTATTTATGTCAGAATTATTTCCGTAGCAAAACTTGATTATTTCAGTATGGGGGAAGCCTTGAACTGACTGATTAATTTTGCTATTTTATTTTATTTTTTCTGTGTTGTTCTTCGTTTCTTTCTTTCGGACGCCAGGAGCTCAAATGGCTCTGAGCACTATGGGACTTAACATCTATGGTCATCAGTCCCCTAGAACTTAGAACTACTTAAACCTAACTAACCTAAGGACATCACACAACACCCAGCCATCACGAGGCAGAGAAAGGACGCCAGGAGCCCTTATTCTGGAGGGCCAAGGGGGAATTCACTGATTTCCACAGCCTAGTTCCGACTCCGGTCTTTGGGCTGAAGACCACAATAACAACAACTGCGTACAGGACGGTGAGCAGGATTTGGGGGATTACAAGAAATGTAGTTTATCACGAAAAATAGGGCTCCAGCCGTCAGTGGTCAGTGGTGAAGGTTGAAAATTTTTGCCGAACGACGACTCGAATCCAGATGATCCGCTTCTCTGGAACAGTTGCATTAACGGTCTTGACCGTCCGGACACGCTTAGAGGTCGCTCCAAATTCTCAACCTGTCACGCGCAAGTAGCGTCCCTGTCCATTAGCCCTACTGCTCGTAGCACTCGGGAAGCCCTACAGGGGGTTCGGAAAATATGGTGCATCCGCACTTAAAATACCTAGAGCTGTCCATATATATATATATATATATATACAGGGTGTTACAAAAATGTACGGCCAAACTTTCAGGAAACATTACTCACACACAAATAAAGAAAAGATTTTATGTGAACATGTGTCCGGAAACGCTTAATTTCCGTGTTAGAGCTCATTCTAGTTTCGTCAGTATGTACTGTACTTCCTCGATTCACCGCCATGATTTCATACAGGATACTCTACCTGTGGTGCTAGAACATGTGCCTTTACAAGTGCGACACAACATGTGGTTCATGCACGATGGAGCTCCTGCACATTTCAGTCGAAGTGTTCGTACGCTTCTCAACAACAGATTTAGTGACCGATGGATTGGTAGAGGCGGACCAATTCCATGGCCTCCACGCTCTCCTGACCTCAATCCTCTTGACTTTCATTTATGGGGGCATTTGAAAGCTGTTGTCTACGGAACCCTGGTACCAAATGTAGAGACTCTTCGTGCTCGTATTGTGGACGGCTGTGATACAATACGCCATTCTCCAGGGCTGCATCAGCGCATCAGGGAGGGTGGATGCATGCATCCTCGCTAACGGAGGACATTTTGAATATTTCCTGTAACACAGTGTTTGAAGTCACGCCGGTACGTTCTGTTGCTGTGTGTTTCCATTCCATGATTAATGTGATTTGAAGAGAAGTAATAAAATGAGCTCTAACATGGAAATTAAGCGTTTACGGACACATGTCCACATAACATATTTTCTTTATTTGTGGGTGAGGAATGTTTCCTGAAAGTTTGGCCGTACCTTTTTGTAACACCCTGTATATTTATATAATTAAGAAAAGGACCATTGAAGAAGGATGTGGTTTACCATATGCCGTTCGTGGCCAGACTTAAAAGATTTGGGATTATACTAAGAGACTGACACGTACGCAGGTTATAAGAGAAATGATAAATACAAGAGAGCGAGAATGTGGAGTTTATCTCTGCAGGCAAAGGGGAGAGGCAATCATACCAGCCTTTATCCTACGCCTCCTGATGATTTATTGAAAGAATACTGGGCTGTGTTGCTTCTTACCACGGGCATTGTAGCGCCCTTTGACCTTGATCCGCCAAGTCGGCACACAAACAGTGCTACATGTAGCTAACTAGAACGACTGGGTACTTAATGTAGAATCTTGCCGACATAGAAAGACAATAAAAACTCTTAATTTGTAATGGTCGTCGTCGAGACTGACACCTGGGTTTGTGCAATTGTGCCTCAAAACTTTTCTTCCAAATACAAAATTGTATTCGCCAGCGTGAACCTAGCGTTAGACTGGTTTGTGACGTAAGATCGTTTCGGTGCTGAACCCGGAGCTGGGGAGCGGCAGGCAAGCTCCGCCACGCACCCCAGAGGGGTGTTGACGCTGGTGTCAGAGTCCCCGCGGGTCGGCCAGTTCCGGAGGCGTCTGAAGGGCGCCCGGCGCGCCCACCACGGCCACTTGCCGTGCGTTCGGCATTCCTCGCGCGTATTTATAGCGCTTCATCTGGGCTAAGGTTTGGCCAGCCGCGGCGGCGGCGACTTCAGTCGAGTGAGTCCCGGCGCGCCGACGGCCGCCACGGAGCGCGCGCGGGTGTCCGGCGTCGTGTGATGAGGCGCAGCTGACATGGCGCACCAGTTCCGCAGGAGGGACCCCTACAAGCCCTTCGGCAGGCCCAGGAAGGTAAATACGCACGTGCCCTTGCCGGCGCGCCCTACCCACGTGTCACGTCGCTACCTCTCCTCACACGCCGAAGTAAAAATACTAGGCGGCGGTTTGTGCGTGTGAAACCGTAACAGATGCTCAGTCCCTCGAGATCCTAAGGCACCTGCGATGGCGTCTGTAGGAAGCACACTCATTATTCGGGTTCAGTTGTAACTGCAGTGTTCTTGACACGATTTTGTCCAAATGTCTGAAGAGTATTCTCATCTTACTCAATTACTCAGAAGTGTTACAGTTGTGTGGAGAGTATTGACAGTGTTTCAGGCCATTTACCAGGTCCAGTGCAACGTGTTGCATAGTCTTCATTTTATAATAATTTTATGAACTTTAGTGTATTCAGATTCTACGGAACTTAACGAATTCAGCATGTGACTGAACCACTCTGTTACTTACTTGCTTTGTTCAACCAACTGGATACTCATTTCGCAATTGTCATACAGGCTAAAGACAAAAATGAGACAGCCTGTGTCACAGTATAGCAGATATTTGACCACAGTCCTCCCGATGACACGATAAATACAGCGTTTCTGACATGCCTGAACGCAGATTAGTAATTAATACTTTGTGTTGTTGCTATGTATTCAGATGAGCTACAGTTACGTAGAAAATCAGCAGAATTTTTAGCGGAATTACTTGATCTAACGTTGTGTGTTCTATGGTGCATGCTTAGAAATTTCAGAAGTACACGAGATTCCAAATAGTTAAAAATTCAGTATTGCTAAGAAGTTTTCATGTCGTCATGCAAGCATTAGTTAATTGTAACGAATATTGACATGAAGCTAGATCTGTTTTGTGAATAGTCAGTCAAGGGTGCAGCATTGTTCAGTTTGTCGTGTGCTTGCTTCAGTTTATGAGAACCGGTCAATGCGACAGAAAAAAAGACAGATCACGACTTATATTTCGAAGTTATGCAACAATGTCAGCGGCGAATAGAAAACGAAGATGCATAGTCTGACCCAAGTTAATGATAGTTGCACTGGTCACGTGAAACACTAACAATGACAATGACATAAAATAGCTGTGCATGCCTTCATAAGAAATATGCATTGTTAGCAACATGTATTAGTGAAATTGCACATCTGTCAAAGATTTTATATTTGCTACACCTTCTATGACAATTATAACAATTTTAGATGGGTAACAACATGAAGCAGACTAATAATAACAATAATAATAATAATAATAATAATAATAATAATAATATCGCAACATTTTTAAGGCTGAATGTTCTCTGAAACCATATAATATATTACTATAGAGTCAGCTTAATTAAGTCCGTAGTCATGCAGTCACTCAATGCTTGCATTTTTTAAATATGTACAATTTAATTATAAATAATAGCGTGGAAGTCTTGTATGTTAGTGTACAATGAATATTTTGCTATAAAATATGAATCTTTAATATGATGCATACTGTCGTAGAAGCTCCCTTTCCCTTTTTCTAGCATGTAAGGCAGCTCAAATAAAATGACAATGAACAAGGCAGAACGTGATTTCTCCAGAAACATCATTTGACCTATGCGTTGTGTATCACAGTTGTCATTCACTGCACGCGACATACATGAAGAAATACTGTGTGGTTATTCAGTGTTTCAGCCTTATTTGTGTCGACAAGAGCTATTTTATTGTTGTGCTGTTATTTATATCTATCTCTGGCTCACAAGTTTCTCATCACTTTGCACCTCAAAACAACAAATCTTAAAAAAAAATATCATTCAGTTGTGTTATCGTTGTCTTACTTATGGAATGGTCGGCGCCAGAATCACATGTAAGCGTAGCTGCAGCCGCCAAGTTGGACGCTAATGGAGCTCGTCACACGACGCGATTACGCTACTAACAGGCTTCCACACTCGGCGCGTTCTGCAAGGATGCCTATGCAGCAGGGGTAATCCGTGTACTGAATTGTAAGAACGTAGGCACACATTTATTTTATACTTTACTATATTACCGGTCTTCCATTCCACCACTCCCTACGTCAGTGCCAGGATATGAAGCCTTATGATTTCAGTCGCAGTTTTTTTCATTTCGTATTTCTTTCAGCTCGTCCTGTACTCTACTGCAGCTGTATGGTCCAAATTTCATCGAGCAATGTTGCTCGGGAGTGACGCATCATGCGAAAGCGTGCGGGGTATTTACATTTCTGATTACCAGCCACATGAAACTGATTCTTTTCCCAAAGACATGCGACTATGGTATTAGTGTGTGAATATCCTATTTGATTACTTGTATGAATGCGTGATCCTCTTCCTTTCCTTTCCTTTCTCCCCCACTTTCAATTTACGCAATAGTTGATTACCTCTGGGAACGATTATTACTCCTGTTATCGACAGTAACAATGAGTTGATCAAACTTAATATAATTTGTAATTGGTCAGAAGCTATTCATTTCGTTATACAGTACGTCATAAGCACTCTTATTTCTTTGTCTCCGTAATCATTTGTAAAGACACAATGTGTACATAGTAACGACGACTTCAAATCGACACCGATTCGCTAGGCGGAACTTGTAACCTGTGTTGACAGTTATGAGTATAGTTTGAGAAAGATGGTGATACTGTGATTCT
The DNA here is from genome assembly GCF_023864345.2 of Schistocerca serialis cubense. Taxonomy (NCBI): domain Eukaryota; kingdom Metazoa; phylum Arthropoda; class Insecta; order Orthoptera; family Acrididae; genus Schistocerca; species Schistocerca serialis. The sequence goes on from NC_064643.1 coordinate 760,039,030, forward strand.
TTTCGCAGCTTTTGCACTTGAGGCTCCATACGAGAACTAGTAAAACTACCTGTACATCATTTTCGTTACATTGAAATAATCTGGCAAAGTGAAATTCATGTTATTTCACCCCGGGGAAGAGCATGTGGGAACTGCCTTAAATAAACACTTGGGTTCATAGTTTCGTCTTTTCCTAGTGGGAATCGAGCACCGTCACGACACGTGTAAGGCCAAGAAAGAAACTGTGTTCTATTATTAAATATCAGTTTGACTCCTCACATAATTCGTGTTTAAGAGTTTGAGCAGAAGTTATTTCTTCGATAAGGTGTTAACTGCATTAGCATTGCTGTTTAGTACGGATTATGCCCTTATTCTCGTTTTCTCGTTTCGTTGTAGTTACACCATGTTGACGTTGAAGTCAACTGTTTTTTAATAGTGTAATAGAGGAAACGGGACAAAATGTTAGTCACCGTCTAGAAGACACCAAGCTAATATGGTGTAGCACCGCCTTCAGCCTTGAAAACGGCAACAATTCGGCGGGGAATAGTGTTCAGAAATTTTGTAGGGATGCCATTTTCAGGTACCATGAGATGAGAAAAGTTATGGAATAATGATATGGAAGTATGCTGGTGACAGTATTTCCGCGCATACGAGGTAAAAAATGTCAGTGCACTGGCGGAGCTGTCGTTTGTACTCAGGTGATTCGTGTGAAAAGGTTTCCTACGTGACTGACCGCACGGTGGGACTTAAGAGACTTTAAACGCCGGAATGGCAGAGGTAGACGCAAGGGATATTCCATTTCGAAAATTGAAGAGTGTGCCGAGAATATCAAATTTCAGGCATTACTTCTCTCCTCGGACAACGCAGTGGCCGCCGGCCTTCACTTAATGACCGAGAGCAGCAGCGTCTGCGTAGAATTGTCGGTCCTACCAGACAGGCAAAACTGCCTTGAAACAACCGCAGAAATCAATGCGGGACGTACGACTGACGTACCTATTAGGACAGTGCGATGAAATTTGGCGTTAATGGGCTGCGAGAGCAGACGACCGACGCGAGTGGCTTTGGACAGCACAACATCGCCTGCATCACCTCTACTTTTTTTTTTTTTTTTTTTTACTGGGCTCGTGAGCATACCGACTGGATCCTAGACGACTGGAAAGCCGTGGTATGGTCAGATGGACCTAGATTTCATTTGGTAAGAGCTGACGGTAGGCAATGGACTCAAGTAGTGAACAAGGCACTGTGCAACCCGGTGGTGGCTCCATAATAGTGCGGGCTGTGGTTACACGAAATTGAATGGGACCTTCGGTCCAACTGAAACAATCATTGACTGGATATGGCTATGTTCGGCAACTTGGAGAGCATTTGCAGCCATTCAAGTACTTCAGGCTCTCAGAGAACGATATCACGTAACCAAGTCACAATTGTTTGCAACTGGCTTGAAGAACATTCTGGACAATTCGAGTGAATGATTTGGTCACCCAGATCAGTCGACATGAATCCTGTCGAACATTTATAGAACATAATCCAGGGGCCAGTTCGTGTACAAAATCCTGAAACTGCAACACTTTCGCGATGATGAATAGCTACAGAGGCAACATGGCTGAAAATTTCTGCAGGGGACTTCCGACGACTTGATGAGTCCATGCTACGTCGAGCTGCTGCGCTCCGCCAGGCAAAAGGAGGCCCTACTCGATATTAGGAAGTAGCCCATGATTTTTGTCACTTTAATGTTGTGTGGTCCAGTGCAGTGCAGTGCAGTACAGAAGGTAACAAAGATATACGTGAAGAGACGAACGGAAATGACACTCTTATTCAAAGACCATAATCACATTGAAGTTACCACGATTCATACTGATCCCGTGCACATTACAAACGGCGGAACACGCTACTTAATAGGATAATGGAAATGAGCGTTTGGCGTCATTGGCCGAGAAGCCCCTTACGGGGCAGGTCCGGCCACCTTGGTGCAGGTCTTATTACATTCGACGCCACACTGGGCGACCTGAGCGCCGGATGGGGATGAAATGATGATGAACACAACACAACACCCAGTCCTTGACCGGAGAAAATCTTCGACCCACCCGGGAATCGAATCCGGGACTGTAGGACGGCAATCCGTCACGCTGATCACTCAGCTATCGTGGCGGACACTTAGTAGGGTGTATGCTTACCAACCACAGACGGCAATGCATGCTTTGCAATGCGCTCCAGTGCTGACCACGAGGTTGCTAAGGAGTAGCTGTGATAAGGCGTTCCATTCGTCTATCAGCGCAGCCGGCTGCTCTGGACGGTCGTTGGTACATGTAGACGTGAGGCGGTACGTGGTCCCAACGCATGCCGCATGTGCTCGGTGAGACGGAATGGGCAGGCCATTCCATTTGCCGAACATCCTCTCGTTCCAAGAGCTCCTCTATCTGCGCAGTTCGATGCGGTGGCGCATTGTCGTCCATAAAATAGAAGTCAGAGCCAAATACACCCCTGAAAAGAAGCGCATAGGGAAGTAGTGCAGCGTTGACCGCTGAGTGGACCGTGTTGAAAGATTTGGAGGTGAGTACGGCCATGAAACATTATGCCTGCCATATACCAACACCTGGACCACCAAAACTATCATCTTCCACAATGCTTCTTGGCGCATTACGTATTTCCAGCTCTCGTCACATGTGGGCACGTCCAGCATTGTCGAACATGTTCGTCCTGGCTGTCCATGTTTTACAGTGTGGGGAGGCGTAATGCTGCAACTCCGTATAGTCCTCTGTATTGTTGCACAAGGTACACTCACCGGACCACGTTATTATGACACCGCTCTCCTTCCCCATGTGCGTCTGCTCAGGGTGCATTTGGTCCTGACTTCATCATTGTGGATGACAATGGGTGACCGCGTAGAACAGCGCAGGTTGAGAACTCGTGGTAACGAGAGGATAACTAATAGGAGTGCCGAACGAATAGTTTTCCTCGTCGCTAGGCTGACTGGTGCCTGCTCCGGTGACCTTCCATAGCTAGCCGTTGCGGTGAAGATAGCAATGGAAAACAGTATTAGTGTCGAGTCAAATTTTACTGGGGTTGTTGAACTGACTGAGGAGAGTACCAATGCAATTAACGCTAAAGTATAGTCAGGAAGAGCAATCACAGACCTGTGTGTGAGAAATTATTTTCCATTATCTTCATATTCCAGACATTGGGTTAGATAAGTAAATGAGCAACGTTTCATAATCAAGTGGTACTGAATAATGAAATGATACGAGATTTGAAATAACGACTCTAACGAAGACGAAATCTGTAACATGTTCGTAACCCTAGCTATTATCAAAAGTCATCAATAAAACCACATATCAATTTTCGTTATAGATGTTATTCGCTGAGTCCATCTATACAACCCTCTACATTTATACAAGTCGTCACGCTGTGCACATCGAATGAAGTATCACTCATTGCTCTGACACGCTCCCCCTCCCTTCATTTTAGAACTTTTGACGTATCTGCGTCTCTTAAAACTGTCTGTCTCGAGCCCAATAAAAAGCACTCCGTCTTCAGGCCACAAGTGGCCCATTGGGACCATCCGACCGCCGTGTCATCCTCAGTGAGGATGCGGATAGGAGGGGCGTGTGGTCAGCACACCGTTCTCCCGGTCGTTATGATGGTTTTCTTTGACCGGAGCCGCTACTATTCGGTCGAGTAGCTCCTCAATTGGCATCACGAGGCTGAGTGCACCCCGAAAAATGGCAACAGCACATGGCGGCTGGATGGTCACCCATCCAAGTGCCGGCCACGCCCGACAGCGCTTAACTCCGATGATCTCACGGGAATCGGTGTATCCACTGCGGCAAGGTCGTTGCTAAGTTCAACAAAGGAACAATGTTTAAGGATCAGTTTCTCTACTACGCAGGAATTTTACGACTCCCAGGCCTACAAATTTGTGCAACCATGTTTACGTAACGTAGTAGTACCCTTTCTATGTTTGATCCTATCAATAAAGAAGATAGACGGGAATCCTTAAATTACGAAGCAAGACCACAATTAAACCAAACATGTTTTTATTTTTGTTTTTGTTTCAGGTTGCCTTAACTCATTGCCTGACGCAGCTTTTTCAACTACATATCAAATATCGGTGGCAAACGTATAGCTGAAACGTGTCGTGATTGTGATGTGTGCGTGTGATGTGTAGTATCTTGTTGTGTTGTTGGTGGTTATGAGTGAGAAGAGAAAAGGTGAATACAGAGCAGAACAATATATTACTCCTCTCAAATAATACCAAGAGACTCGGCGAGTTTAACATCTCCATATGATGAACAAATTGCCATCAAAAATGTCACCTGCCCTCACTTGGTTATAGCGGTCGTGCCACATTTGCCATAATTATCAAAACTATTGTCAGAGCATACTTTAGTGTTGTATACACGAGATTTCCAGCCCTTTCTCCACTTACCACAACGCCGACCACTTATATGTAAAGCGTCAAGTAGAAATTGACCGACAAAATTTCGGATGCTGTTCATGGACACTGTGTGGGACCTGTGGTCTTCTGTGCAGAGTAATAATGTAATTGTGGCTTATAATGTTTGTTACTCCCGTTACCTTTCTGTGAAAATACCTTCACAACATTGCAATACGCAGTCACCAACACGTACAACACAAAATTAGAGTACTGCCACAAGCCTCACAATCAGATGCATAGCTGGTGCCACGTGGTTGCCGCCCTGTGGCTATTTTTCATTACGTTCAGTGAATCCACATACGAGGGGTATGTTGGCCAATTATTCATAAATATACCTATCCGTACTGCTGTGTACTACGCTTACCATACAATTAACACTGCCTGGAAAACAAACCCTAGACAGAACGGAGCAAAACTGAATGCAAGCTTCATGATGAAAAATAAATTGGGCGTTACTATCGTCAACAGCAAGTTCGATGAGTGAATGGGGCAAGTTTGTTTCTTAAAAAAACACTAAGCGCATACCAATAACATTTGCGCTGTTGTTCAGGTATTGTCAGTGCAATACAATACAAAGATAAATTTGGGTAAGAAATCGAACTAAATGGAATTACTCTGCACCGAGCTACCGAAGAGCGCGTGTCCCCTACACCAAAACACTCAGATTATTAGATGATGATTATTAATCAAAACACTCAGAAAATGTCGCTGAACAACTTCCGAAATTTTGTCAGTTGACTTCACTTTCACCTTTTGTGTATTCTACTCTTTCAAACCTATTATTCCAGCTGTCTTTCCATTCAAATCGCTATGAGACAACTGACTCTCGATGCTCCCTCTTTGCTGGGCCTAGTGTACCGTAAAGTGCAAACCACTAAACCTGCTTGTGACTACATTAACTTTGGTGAAGATGCTGCCGTATATCTCACGGGCACTGTGTTCTACGTCGATATATTCGCATAATTTTGTTTTTGTGGAAGCAACGCAACACCAAAGCAGCATTCGACAACAGATGTCAGGGAGTTTCTGGTGGGAACTTTGCAGTGCGAGTTTGTCTCAAGTGTCTGCCTTATACATGGTGATTTTTTCCACCGTGTAAAAGCTCGAGGGACTGATCGATGAGAGGATACAGAACAAACAAGGTCTAATGAAGTTATGTCCGGAAGTGCATCGTTTCCATGCTAGAGACCATTTATTCAATCGTACATTGTTACAGAGACTGCGGTCTAATGCGCGCTGTACATGCAACCACGGTTAAAGTATGCGTTGAAAATGGTTTCCTTGTGCTTCAACGCATGCGTGTAAGCGCTGTAGCAGGTTCTGTCTCACACATTCACATCGGCCAGGCTGCATCCGAACAGTGTCAAAGACAGCATGAATAGGCTGCTCCAGTGGCTGCACATCTGGAATGGGCTCTGCATACACGATAGATTTGATACGGCCCCGTCACCAGAAATCGCACGGGTTGAGATCTGGTGAACGAGCAGGCCATACAACTGGACCCCTTCGTTCGATCCACCGACCAGCGAAGACACGACTGACAGGCATCCGTACGTTAACGGCGAAGTGGAGCACCATCACCTAACAGCCACATAACCCTTCGAATCATCAGTTGCACTTTATCCAGCAGGGGAGACAAAGTCATCCGCAAGAAACTCCGATAGTTCCGGCCTGTTAGACGACGTGGAAGGAAGATTGGTCCCAAAATACGATCGCCGATTATCCCGGCTCAAACATTCCGACTGCACCGGTGCTGATCGTTCGCTGTTACCATACCGAGGGGGTTCTGCATGCTGTCCTACAGATGAGTGTTATCAAAGTTGAAGATACCACTCCGCGTAAAGGTGGCCACATCTGTCAAGAGGGTGGATGACACAATTCCCGGAATCGTGGTTGCCTGGTGAGGAAACCCGTGACAAAACTGCTCCCGATGTGAAAAGTCTGCCACTAGTAAGCCCTTCACACGCTGTAAGTGATAAGAGAAGTAACAATTGTCATGGAGGCTGTTCCACACGGTCGTCTGGCTTACCCTGTCCTGGCGGGTCAACTGCCTGGTACTGACACAGAGGTCGCCTCTCACACTGTCAATCAGATTTTCCTCCAAGTTTGGTGTCCGAACATTACGCATACGTCCTTCATGATTTCCTGCTTCCTGAAACAGCCCTGTTTCAGACAAATACCGAAACACTGTTGCAAACATTGAATGCCGTGGTTGTTGTCGGCGGCGATAGGCCTCCTGATACAACCTTGCTGCCCGCCGCCCGTTGCCATTTGTCTTTCCGTAAGTAAACACCATGTCGGCAAGCTCTCGATTCCAGTGCGGAACCGTTGTGTACAACCTTCGACCATAAATATAATAGATTGGCCCTGACGTCATTTTCGTGGCTCCAACATCTCTGGGCTAAAGTCACGTGGATGTTGGCAAAACATGGTTGTTTGGTGTTGCGCTTATGGCTGTACTCAGCGTTTTGTCGGTGGAAATGGCATTATATTTCACGTGTGTTTCTATGATAGTGCAGATGCGTTTTTTGAAATCTGCTGAAGTGACTTTTGTATGTTTTTTACACTTGAAATAGAGTATCACGTAAATTAAAGTGTTGAAAGTGGTGCCTGTAAAGTCAGACTGATATTACATTTTGGAAAGTATCTGTGATAATTCGGTTACAGAAGTAAGTGTAACTGTTTCTCGTTCCTACTCTTAGGTTTCCTAAGGATGAAAACCGAAGGCAGCTTTGGCAACAGGCCCTGAAACGGAAAAACTTTAAGCCACCTGCACATACGCGCCTTTTTGTATATACAAGTGAGATTATATTAAGGTAAGAGCACGTATAGTCGACACATGAAGAGACCTTTCTCAACCTTCTAATACTATTAAATAAATGTAGGCTCCAAAGTTATTTTCTGAAACTTCAAAGTCTCACCTTTCATCTAAAATATCATTTTTTTAAACTGATAGTTCAAACTTTTGTAAAAATAGTAGCAACTGAACCTTTGAAGCGCACGTAAAATTGATGTTATAAAATGGACCTCCTCCTAAAATCGACAATTTTGGCACCTATAGTTGACATAATTCCCATATCCCATTTTCTTTTATAAGTGACTAGAGCTCAAAACGCGGCGAATCCAATATTTAAAGTTTTGACTCGAGCCCACTCTTACTGTTTAAAAGAATATTAAGACATTTTACTTTAATTGATAGTTTACAGTAATTTCGTCCCGCTGCCCACCACAGGGGCGTTCCATGTATTTGTTAGATTTTATAAATGGTACTGTGAACAAATCCAGGTCAAATGTGGTCCTGACATAATTTTTCGCAAATAAAAAAGTAATTTTTGTTGGAAGCGTTTGGCAGTCAATTGAGAAATGTGGAGAAAATGCGATACAAACATAGGATGGCAGACCGCTGATTTGAAATCCCGCAACGCTTTGCCAACAGTCACGTGGTTTATGTTGGAGCCACACCAGCCCTATAGCTTCTGCACAGCAAGGCCAGTCTACTAGTATCTATGGTCGAAATGTACAGCGCTGTATCACATCCTCTACAGTGTGAGTCAGCAAGAGAAGTGAATCGGCCACAACATTACCAATGACTGTGGCAGGATATGAGGTATGAGGAACAGTACCACTCTCTATGAGGGAACCATGCACACTGTAACCTTAGCTGCAGTCTCTGTGACAGTGCGTCATTGAATAAACCGTCTACAGTAAGGAAACCGTGCGTTTCCGGACATAAGTTCATTAGATTTTCTTTTCTTTTGTGTCCTCTCATCCATCAGTCCCTAGAGAGTTTGTACATTCTGTATACGCCACTTTGGAGCATCCGATACAGCCTACAGTAACTGTGAACTCGTATTAGCTTGGTAATTTGTGTGAGGAAGCGATGACGCTGAAGCAACGTCAGCCGCTTTGCCCGCAGACCGGGTGTGACGCGGGCGCACCTGTCCCGCGAGGCTTACGCACCGTGTCGATACGCGCCGCACGCAACGCTCGCTTCAGCACGCAGGCCCGCGGCCACTGTTGCGTGCGCTGCCGCCGGTCTCCACTCAGCTGTGACATCTTTCTTTCTTTTTGTCCCTCCTCGCCGTGTTCGCTTCTCGCGTGTCCTGGCGTTACAACGTTTGAAGTACAGTGGAAGATGAGGTACTGTCTAACAGCAACGTGTTTCACATAACGCCATCACGTGATTCATCCAATAATAATAATTTCGCGTAGCTCAATATTGGCCCGTTAAAGATATTGGTGATGTGTTTTCGGCTTTACAAAGAGTCAAACTAGGCTCGTAAAACAGTGATCAACATGTTTTCTTTACCTTATTAACTACTGGGATAAAAAAGTAATTTAATTGTAGCCACTCACGACAAGATTAACTGTGTAAATTAATTGTTTTATAGACTCATCAAGGAACAACCAAAAAAAATTACGTTTAAAACAGCGATTCTGCTGTTACTTAGGTGGCTAGTTGGAGTAATAGAAACGTGGCAGTTTATACTACTCGTAACTGTGCAGTGCTTCTCTCAGATTTATCAGCAGTTATTTTCATTATGTTGGTTTCCAAAGTCGGCAAGAATTTTCTAAAAAGTTAACACTGTGGTTGCACCAACGACGCAGACAATTTTTCTAAACAAAAAACATAAACTAGGGCCTGTTTCAGCTTGTAAGTCACATAGTAATCTCATGTCTGCGCATTAACGTCATTTCAGCAAACGGGAGCTGATACATGACTTCCTCATTTATTTTATTTTCCTATTCATTTATAACACACCAGCTGAGTACCCGGCGCTGACCAGATATGTATTTATTCCAGTGTTCTGTTACTCCATCTCCTCCTTTTCCCCTCCCCCCCCCTCCTCCTTTTCCACTCTCTGTCCACATCCTCCAGCCTTTCTTACTGTCCATCTTTTCCTCCCCCTCCCTCTATACTTCTGCTCCTCCCCCTCTCTTTGTTCATCTTCTCCTACACCCTCTATCTATCCACCTCAACCTCTTCCTTTTCTCTATCGATTTCCTTCTCCCCTCTCTCTATCCACCTTCTCCTCATCGCTGTCTGTGTGCATCTCGTACTTCGCCCTCTTTGTCCATCTCCTACTCCCCGCCGTCAATCACCAATTTATCACCTCCACTACAATATCATTCTGGTGCTTCTTACCCACACAGTATTTCTTTCCAGACAGTTAGTAATATGTACACCAAGTTTTCTTGTAGTCGGTCACGGTGTTTAAGGGGAGCCTTTTTCCCCTCAGCTTTGCCACAGTACGCACATGTCACATATATTTAACATATGTCACACGTATGTGTGCATATATTTCACGTATATCTGTAGCGAATTTCGCCCAGCAGTTTCGTTTTCACGCAGCTCAGTATTTGTGATGTCATATCTCCTGAACAATGCAGGTACATTCAGTGGTATTTTTGAATACTGTCTGCAAATTCGTTTGCTCATAGGGTTGGTAGTAAAAACTTAATAAATTAAAACTTCATGTACGATGTGGCAGTTTTTCATGCCTCCCATTGTTATTACGTTATATCTGAAGTGTGTGTTGTACACTGATTAATATTGTAGGTACATTTAGCGGCGTATGTGGATACTGTCTACGAAATGTGTTACGAACAGAATTAGTAACAGAGAATAAATAAATTTAACGCCATGCATGATGTGGCAGTTTTTCAAACATCTCATTGTTTATGACGTCACAACTCATGAACTATGTGTCGTACAAAGACATAATTTTGCAGGTACATTCAGTGGTATATGTGAATAGTGTATGAAAAATGTGTCGTGAACATTTAGTAGTAAATTAATAATGAACTAAACCTTCATGACTGATGTTGCAATTTTGCTGTATAAACAGCGAAAATGCAGTAAGTGATAAAGTTTTTTCCTTTCATCATTTTGTGGTGGTTGTCAGCGAGAATGAGTTTCGCAAAGGCTTGAAATTATGTGTAAAGTTTACTGAAAGTCATTAAGTGCTCTCATTCTTAAATAGTGGATGAACAAAGTCTAGGAATTCTCGCATGGTTAGCTACACTTGTTTTTCACCGCCATCACTGCTCCTGTAATAGGTATGTGGTTCCTACCGCCACAGCGATTCTTTCCAGAGGCTAAGTGATATATGTACCAAGTTTGGTTGAAACTGGTCCAGTGGTTTAGGACGAGATGTGGAACATACATACATTTGTACATCCATTTTTATAATATATGTGGATACAGCTGGAAATGTAATAAACTGTCAATGTGGACATTAGTTCATGATGAACACCTCCGCTTATATGCTGAAGTGACTGTTGATGCATACTGTGTCAAAAAGTTGCCAATGCGCATCTATATGCAAGTAACAGTTGACAATGGCTTAAAGGCTGAAAATGTCCTGCAGAGGATGTTAATAAAATTTTTAATTCCTAGTAAAATGTGTACCTCTCCCCTCTTAAATGTTGAAATGTGTGTGAAATCTTATGGGACTTAACCCCTAAGGTCATCAGTCTCTAAGCTTACACACTACTTAACCTAAATTATCCTAAGGACGAACACACACACCCATGCCCGAGGGAGGACTCGAACCTCCGCCGGGATCAGCCGCACAGCCCATGACTGCAGCGCCCAGACCGCTCGGCTAATCCCGCGCGGCTCTCCCCTCTTAACAGCCGCTACTGGTTACATATGGTGAGTCACGAAGATACGCAAATATTTTAATATGTTATTCTACAACTAAAACTAAAGTAAAAATATTCATATAAAAATAGGTCCGCAAATGTTTAGTTACGGAGTTATGGCTAATAAAAGATTTTACCTGAAATTTAGCAATTTCGCTAATATGATTTCCATTTATTTCGTTGTTATTGATCTGGTGAATCTAGTAAAACGTGTCCCAGACGTGTAACTGCAGTAGTTTTCCAGAACGTCGAGAGAAGCAAAGAAGTAACTTCGTAACATTTTTAATTTATTAACTATTTTGCCCAATTTGTCTTTTAAATCACTGACAAGTGCACAAAGTTTTCAACAGAAGTTGTAGAGAATTTAATTTTGGAAAAATGATGGTACTAACGCTAAATGAAACTGCATGAATGTGTCAGATAACCTGCTTTTATTAATATCACAGCACACGTGAATTCATGTTAAACCGGAAAAAAACAAAGCTCAGTGATAAGGAAGATGCACAGTGTACAAACAGTTTCACAATACATTCACAATAAATGTTCAAAAATGTCTCCAACGAGTTCAAAGTATTTATCTGCACGTGTATGAACAAATTTTGTTGCTCGTTTCAATTTCACAGGGTTGTTCATAATTTCGTCTACTCCATTCATGATGCGAGCAAGTAATGCCTCGTAAACTATGTCTTTCATCCATCCCCATACAAAAAAAATCCATTGGTGTTAAATCGGGCGATCTGGGTGGCCACAGACGTGTAGCACCACGATCAATCCATTTCTGGGGAAAATGTTCATTTAAATGTGTAGTAACGGCGTTGGTGAACAATACAAAAAACGAACTCGTTTCAAGGTTAGGAAACGACTGAAACAACTCACTAACGGCTGCCAACAATGACACATACGTTTCTACATTCTTAATGGAAAGCAAACAAATTTACTTATATAATAATCTTTGTTTCAGTATTTTAAACATAGCTGCGCAACAGCAACGGTTCCACGTAATAGGATTAAAAACAGCCGACCAGTTGCAAAGATTTGTTTCTCTATATGTTCTGGAAAACTACTGAAGATACCCGTCAGGGACATGTTTTACTAGATTCACCAGACCAACAACAACAAATTAAATGGAAATCATGCTTTACTTTAACCCCGTACACTTTTGCGATTGTTTCATATTAGCGAAGTTGATAAATTTCAGGCAAAATCTTTTATTAGCTGTAACTCTGTAACAAAACATTTGCGGACCTATTTTTATATAAATTCTTTTCTTTAGTTTTACTTGTGGAACTACATATTAAAATATTTGCATTTCTTCGTGAATCACCCTGTATATATGGTGTAGTGGACAACGTCGGAAACTCCGTGAGGCCGTTCACAGATGATACAGTTGTCTATAAGGAGGCAGCAACGGCATCAAACAGAAGGGAACAGTTGGAAGACTTGCAGAGGATTGGCGTCTGGTGCAGGGAGTGACAACTGGCCCTGAACATGAATAAATGTTAAGGCATTGCGCGTAAATGAAGAATAAACTCACTAATTTATGATCACACTACTGGATACAAATAATTGGCAATAGTAATTACTATAAAATGACTAGAAGAAATCATTCGGGGTCTCCTAAAGTGGAATGACCACATAAAACAAACAGTGGGAAAAGCAGATGTCTCACTGGAAGAATCACAAGGAAATCACCGACGAAAGAAGTGACTTACAAAACACTTGTTCGAGAGACTCTTGAATGTTGCTCATCAATCTGGGACCCTTAAGAGGTCGAATTAATAGAAGAAATGGAGAACATCTAGCGAAGAGCCGAGCGTATCGTTGAGAGAGCGTTTAGTAGTCGCGAGAGCGTTACGGAGATGCTCAATAGATTCCAGTGGCAAACGCTATAAGAGGCGTCGTGCGTCACGGGAGAGGTTTACACTCGGAATTCCTAGAGAGTAGGTTCCGGGAAGAGTCGGACGACGTATACTTCCTCCGACACATGTATCGCGAAAGGCCACAGCGAAGAAAACAAAGAAATTAGGTTTGCCTATAGCCATTCCCCCATGCAGCTTCGTAAATTGGGCAGGGAAAAATGGAAGAGTTATTGGTGTCAGCGGCTTGCGGAGTATAGATGCAGAACAATCACGCAGAAGGTTCAGCTTCGTTTGTCGGTCAAATGTTGTAACCGACTCTTCATATGTGAAAATAGGCTTAGCGGAACAGACACAAACAAAAATTCATTTGCTTTAAAGAACAATTTTTATAGCCAAGATTATGTTCAAAATTGATTTTTATTTACCGATCTCGGCCGGTAAGACTGTCATCTTCATATCTTTAAATACTTTTTGGTTGTACGTCATGTCTATTGTGCGTCCATCACGCACACCATGTTAACATTTTAGACGAGAATATATTGTAAATTTCACACAGGTTTGCCGAGAATAAAATAACAAACTGGTTTGTCACAAGTAAAATTATACACATCCCAAATGCGCCTTGTGGAACTTGGCAAATCTACGTTATGCCAATGTTTACATTTACATGACGAGTGAAGCACAACTTGGAAACTTCTCACTCGAAATACAGGGTGGTCCAAATGTCCAGAAACACTCTCATAAAATTCAAATGGAGTAGCAAACAAGGAAACAGAGTCCCTACATACGCGAAACGGGAAAGGGGAAACTTTATAGGCCATCTTGAAAGCCGCCATCTTGGATTCAACTCCAAAATTTCAAATGGGAGTCTGGTCATGTGACATATCAAACAGATAGAGAATTTCGCCAGAAAAACAGTGCCGATGTTATTTTAAACATAGTTTTATTCATTGTCGGGTTATAGCCAGTTACGTGTGGCTGCGGTGGGACGCTCGGCAGCATGTGTGTTATGTGTCGAAGAGACATTACGCCGATGTTACACAGTTCCGAGAGACCACCAACAGTCATAGGAATGGGTCGATATGTTGTCCATTATGTTGGATTGTTAATGCTATCCTCCGAACCCAGTCCTGATGAACTTTGACCGACACATCTGACTGAATTTGACCACACGCATCAACAATGCGCTGCTTTAGATGATGCAAATCCCGTATTTTCACAAAATAAACCAGTGCTTTGACATGACCCCAAAGATAAAAAAACCAAAGGAGTCAAATCTGGTGAACGTGGTGGCCACTCCACAGCACCCCTATGACCAATCCACTTTTGAGGGAACTGCACATCCAGGTATGCTCGCACATCGTGCCCATGATGTGGTGGGGCTCCATCATGCTGGAAGAATTCCGGAAATGTCCCGTCCTCTGTTAACAACGAGGGAAACACTTCTTCATCCAATAACCTCAGATAACCGTTGGCTGTTAAGGTACCATCAATAAAAAAAGGTTCAACGACTTTGGTACCCCACACACCACACCAGACCATCACTCTTTGTGAGTCGACCGTTTTGGAAGCATTAATCCAGTGAGGATTTGTGTCGGACCATTTTCTGTGATTCTGCTTGTTCACTTCACCATTGATAAAGAAATTGGCTTCATCGCTGAACAGCACCTGATAGGGGAAACGTGGGTTTATCTGCAGCTGTCACCCATTCTGCGAACTGTACCCGACTGTCTGGGTCATCCTCGTTCAGGTGTTGGTGCAGCTGAATTTTGTACGGGTGCCATTTGTGCTGCGACAAAATTCGCAGTATGGAGGCACGGCTAACCCTACATTCTTGCGACAGGCGACGAGTGCTCCGTTGAGGACTCTTGCTAAATGATGCCAACACACGCTCACTGTTGTTGCTTCATCGGTGGCAGATTTAGGTCTTCCACCCTTAGGTTTATCTGCGACAGAACCTGTTGTTCGGATTTTGGCCAAAAGCTTGGCAGCTGCGCTGTGAGTGATGGGCTGTCTGGTTGGGTGACGACTGTTGAAATCCTCAGCAATGACCCGTGTGCTTCTTTCTCCCGATATAAAGATGATTTCAATGCGTTCTTAATGTGTTAAGGACATTTTGTAACCTGTAAAGAAGGAAACAATGATTAAACACATGTAACATATCTGGCATGGGATAGTCACTTTGCACCGTTTCAGACTCCATTTTATGACTTCTCAGTACGTAATACGCTGGCGAGCGTCCCACTGCTGCCACAAGTAATTGGCTATAACCCGAGAACGAATAAAGCTATGTTTAAAATAACAATGGCATTGTTTTTCTGGTGAAATTCTCTATCTGTTTGATATGTCACATGGCCACATTCCCATTTGAAATTTTGGAGTTGAATCCAAGATGACGGCTTTCAAGATAGCCGCCATGTTGGTGGCATAGCCTATAAAGTTTCCCCCTTCCCGTTCCTCTTGTGTAGGGACTCTGTTTCCTTGTTTGCTACTCCATTTGGATTTTATCAGGGTGTTTCTGTACTTTTGGACCACCCTGTACACAGTGCAACAGTGTAGTGCAGATTCTGCACGTACAGATTCAGAAAAACCTGTACAGAGTATGGAATGTATTCGCCACTAAAATGCTGACATCGCATGAGTAATGAACGTACAATAGAACATGGCGTGCAACCACAGAAGTTCTTAAAAATCTCAAGGCGGCAGTCGTACTTGTCGAAAGCGGTCAATAAAAAACAACTTTGGACGCGATCTTGGCTATTAAAAATTTTATTTCAAGCACGTATAGATCACAATTCTACCCTCTCATTATTAGAAACTTTAATTAATTTCTTTGTCTACGTAATTCCGTACACGTTTTTCTGAAGACTTTATCTGTCATGTGCAACGACTTGTCAATGAGAATACAGACATTAATATGTTTTTCCAGAAATTGTTGCAATCTGTCTCAGACTTGATTTACTTGTGTAAACTGTCAAAGAGTTTATAGTTCCCTATTTCACTCCTTATGCTAAATTTAGATTTTGCTTAAGCACTTGCTTATAAAATTTAGTTGTGTGAACCCAAACTCAGAATTTTATTCACTCTCTTTTGTAAAATGAATACGTCCGTGCTCACGTTACACTTGGCAAACCGTTGTGCAGTTAATGGCAGAGGGTTCATTTACACATTACTCCGCAAACCACTGTGCAATACATGGCCGAAGGTATCTCGTAACAGTATTAGTGGCCCTTTGTCCCACTACGTTGGCAAGTGGAGCCCAGCAAAAACAGATGAACTCTGTGGCACGGCACGCTCCCTAGTCCCTGTTACGTTATTCTAAAGATCACTGCAGAGATATATGATGAAGGCAGCAGAATTTTAGCACTGTCTTCCTCGAAGACTTGCTCTATAAATTTACCCAGGATTTTCTACATCTACATTCTACATTGATACTCCGCAAGCCACCCAACGGTGTGTGGCGGAGGGCACTTTACGTGCCACTGTCATTACCTCCCTTTCCTGTTCCAGTCGCGTATGGTTC
Organism: Schistocerca serialis cubense; assembly: GCF_023864345.2. Lineage (NCBI taxonomy): Eukaryota > Metazoa > Arthropoda > Insecta > Orthoptera > Acrididae > Schistocerca > Schistocerca serialis. Next base: position 760,055,474 of record NC_064643.1, read on the forward strand.
GCGGGAAGAACGACTGTCTGAAAGCCTCCGTGCGCGCTCTAATCTCTCTAATTTTACATTCGTGATCTCCTCGGGAGGTATAAGTAGGGGGAAGCAATATATTCGATACCTCATCCAGAAACGCACCCTCTCGAAACCTGGCGAGCAAGCTACACCGCGATGCAGAGCGCCTCTCTTGCAGAGTCTGCCACTTGAGTTTATTAAACATCTCCGTAACGCCATCACGGTTACCAAATAACCCTGTGGCGAAACGCGCCGCTCTTCTTTGGATCTTCTCTATCTCTTTGTCAATGAGAATAGCATTTCCTTCCTTCCAGACACGTCCATTTAAAGTCAAAATGGTTCAAATGGCTCTGAGCACTATGTGACGTAACATCTGAGGTCATCAGTCCCCTAGACTACTTAAACCTAACTAACCTGTGGACACGACACACATCCATGCCCGAGGCAGGATTCGAACCTGCGACCGTAGCAGCAGCGTGGATCCGGACTGAAGCGCCTAGAATCGCTCAGCCACATCGGGCGCCCATTTAAAGTCCCTGAGCATCTTCAACAACACTTCCGTGCGGGCTATACCGACTGGATACGGGACCGAGCTTTTGCTCTGTTTCTTGTGACCTCATCTTTGATGGGACATCAAATCCGCCTCTCCATACCTTTCCTATGATGACTGTAAGAATATGTTACAAGTCTCTACCCATCGCTTCCGTAGGGATCGTGAGGACGAGATCAGATTAATTGCAGCGCATACAGAGCCACAGGCACTGAAACGGTCATTCTTTAGGCGCTGCATACGTGATTGCAAAAGGAAGAAGCCATAATACCAGGTATCGTGAGAAGTACCCTTTGCCATGCACTTCAGCGTTTTGCAGAGTATGTGTGTGAATGTAGACACATCAGTCTTCTGATTGGTTTGATGCAACCCGCTACGACTTCCTTCCTTTGAACATATAGTGCATTAACTAGGCTGTGTCGCGGTAAACGTGCGCTTTCATTTAACCGTACCACTGAACTGTTCTTGTGGGAACGAACTCTAGTACACGGCTCCTAAAAGAAGACCTATGCTCACGAAGAAGACGAAACTAATTGAACTAATGATATCTACAGGAAGACTTCCAGAGAGGGAAATCTGAAAGAAATCATACGAAACTCTGGGTATTCGTTAAATTCGTTGCTGGCTCCAAATCGCCTGTTGTATTTCTTGTTGACTACATTGATAACGAAGCGAATGACTGTAAACTGAGGTCTAAGATTTTATTGATTTGCATATAGCCGGCCGGAGTGGCCGAGCGGTTCTAGGCGTTACAGTCTGGAACAGCACGACCGCTGCGGTCGCAGGTTCGAATCCTGCCTCGGGCATGGATGTGTGTGATATCCTTAGGTCAGTTCGGTCTAAGTAGTTCTAAGTTCTAGGGGACTGATGACCTCAGAAGTCAAGTCCCGTAGTACTCAGAGCCATTTGAACCATTTTGCATATACATGACTAGTCTGCAGCTCACGATTAAGTGTCTGGCAGAGGATTCATCGAACCACTTTCACTCTATTTCTATTCAATTCCACTCCCGAAAAGCGCAGGAAAACAAGAACCTTTAGACCTACCACTGGGGGCTCTGACATCTCTTATTTTATTACGATGATCATATCTGCCTATGATGATGGATGTTAACAAAATATTTTCGCATTCCAAGGTGACAGTTGGAGACTGATGAAAAGATCGCGTTTCATATTCGTCACACTCTCTCCCTACTTCGCGATAATACGAAACGAGCCGTCCTTCTTTGAATTTTTTCGACGTGCTCCCTCAATCCCACTTGATAAGGATCCCATAACGCACGCAATACTCTAGCACAGGACGGAAAAGCGTAGTGTAGGGAGTATCTTTGGTAGACCTATTGCATCTTCTAAGTTTATGCCAATAAAACTCACTCTTTGGTTTGCCTCCCCCAGAACATTATCTATGTGATCGTTCCCGTTTAAGTTTCCTAGGTATTTAGCTGCACAGTCAGCTTCAGATTTGTGCCTTTTATCGTGTAACCAGAATATAGCGGATTACTTTTAGGACTAATGCGCTGGACCTCACACTTTTCGTTATTTATGATCAATTGCCACATTTCGCACGTTACAAGTATCTTGTCTAAATCATTTTGTAATTTGTTTTAATCTTCTCATGAACTTACTAGACGCTAAATGACAGCATCATACGCGAACAATCTGAGATGTCTGCTCAGATTTTATTTTATTTTATTTTAGAAAGTTCGTGGATGACGCTCACCTGTTTGCAATCCCCATCCTGAAGCCTGTGTGTTATGGTCCATGTACAATTCTTTAGTGTAGACGCTTGTGTAGAGAGTAATGGTGTTTAAGGGCTTTAGATGCGTTAAAAATCAGTTTAGATGGCTGCGTATTGTCTGCTCTTCTCGAAAACACCAAGAAATTGCGCCTCAGTTGACGTCCCTATCCACTGGACGGAGGTTCGAATTCAACCCAAGGGACTGGAGCATTGGATTGTTATGATCAGGAAAACCTAATAGACTCCTTTTTCCTATTTCTGACGTAATTTTTACCAACACGATTAAGAGGGTACTGAACTTCGTATTCATGCGATGACACTGAGATACCAAGTTTATCACTTTCCATCGGTGTTCTCATTCAGAAGGCAGCAAAATAGAGTTGTGTCTGCTTTGGTCAACAGTATTCGTAGCAAGTGCATCAGCCACTCATTGGATACTGATCTACGAAATATAAATGGCGACACAGATGGACGAAACCACAGGGGTATAGTTTGGGATGGGCATAGGGTCGGGAAGGGGAGGGGAGGGGAGGGGAGGGGAGGGTCGAGGGCAGACTCCTGGGAGGCGAAGTTGTCGGGACCATCGGCGTGCACGAGGCACGAGGCACGGGCTTACATCGACTAATTGCCGCGGGCGCAGTAACTCAAAACTTGGCCACGCTGCGCGGCCTTTTTCTCTTCGTCCCTTGTCCCCCAACTTTGTTGTTGCAAGCTGGCCTCCATCCGTACCAAGCACTGCCGGCGCCCGGGTAGCATTCGCTTTGCAATGTCATACGAAATATTTACTACAACACATCTTCCTCGACACTCTCTTACAATGATTTCTCCGTAACTCCCACTGCCATTTGATACGTGTGTCATTTGGCTTGACTATTTACTAACTCGTTCAGCATTTAGGAAAATATAGTAGAAAAAATATATACGTTATAGGTAGAGATTTAGACAAGGTTATCCAGCTGCCCCTACTGACACTGTTTTATGCAACCTGCAAATTTATGTCCTTCAAAAACCATGCGCGAATTTTCGTATTCTCTCACCACTCGCTACACACAAACTATTAGTCCTACATAAAAAATGAACATGCCCTTTTTTGTAGGAAATTTAATGTAGTTAAATATTTCACCGTAGTTTTCAAGTTATTCAAGAAAAATGTAAAAAATGAGCTTCACACCGTACACTCACACTCAGCCTCACCGTCAAGATTTCTAATTATGTTGCCGGCTAGTGTGGCCGAGCGGTTCTAGGCGCTTCAGTCTGGAACCGCGCGACCGCCACGGTCGCAGGTTCGAATCCTGCCTCGGGCATGGATGTGTGTGATGTCTTTAGGTTAGTTAGGTTTAAGTAGTTCTAAGTTCTAGGCGACTGATGACCTCCGATGTTAAGTCCCATAGTGCTTAGAGCCATTTGAACCAACACAGACCAAAAACGTTCTAATATCGGGAAAAGTTGGTGAAGTCGGAAATTTTCGTACAGTGAGCGCCACGATTAACATATTAGAAATCTTGACCGTTGGGAGCTGAGTTTGTGAGTGGGGTGTCAAGCTCAGTTTTGTTTATTTTTCTGGAATAACTCGAAAACTACGACCTCCAGTGAAAAAATATCCCAATAAAATATTTAACTATAGTACATTTCCTGTAGAAAAGTCGTGTTCATTTTTTCTATAGAACTTATAGTTTGCGTGAAGCGAACGAGACAATATGAAAATCTCGTGCTTGGTTCTTGAATGCCAAACGTGATATTGCTTGTTGCATAAAACGGCGTCGGTAGGGGCAGCTCAACCAGCCTGCATAACATAGCAAATTATAGAATATTGAGCTAAATGGAACACTACAAAATAACAAAATTTTCTTCTGCCAGTCCATTGCTACATCTGCAAGTGTATGTAAGTCTGTAAATTCCCATCGGAGCTCACACCTAAGGCTCCACCGAGTTCTTAAATATCTGCACCGTCCGGTTCCTGTTCTTAAACCGTTCAGTGCAGTTCACGTTTTTGTTTCTCCTGAAAGCTGTAGTTTCTTCGTCTAAAATATTTACAAAGCCGTTTCTATTGCTTTCCTGCGACAATGTCCTTCAATTATTTAGTAGTTGTAGTCTTTTGTATCCATGAAATAGTTTTAGTCACTCTTCTTCTTCCTCTTGCCGCCGGCCGCTGTGGTCTAGCGGTTCTAGGCGCGCAGTCCGGAACCGCGCGACTGCTACGGTCGCAGGTTCGAATCCTGCCTCGGGCATGGATGTGTGTGATGTCCTTAGGTTAGTTAGGTTTAAGTAGTTCTAAGTTCTAGGGGACTGATGACCACAGTAGTTAAGTCCCATAGTGCTCAGAGCCATTTGAACCATTTTTCCTCTTGGCCTTATCCCGTGTCCCACGGGACCGGCATTTTAATTCTGGTTTGACAATGTTAGTATGCTCTTTCTGACATTACCCTATACACTGGGGCGGAATTTATGTACCCTAGCTTTTTGTGTCGAGTGTCACCGCATGTGTAAGTATAAGAACGTTTACTAAATGTCTGCGAACTGTGTAACTGAAGCGGCGCGTGAGTACTAGGCTACCAGCCCAGCATTCACCCAGTGGGATGTGGGAAACCACCTAAAAACCACATCCAGGCTGATCGACACACCAGTCCTTGTCGTTAATTCGCTGGGCGGATTCGATCTGGGGCTGGTGCGCCTCTGCACTACCCCGCAGCTGGCGCTTTAACATACTCGGCTATCTGGGCGGGCAAACAGTTTCTAGACAGTAAGTATTCATTAATGACAAGACTTACGTTTCCAGTATTCTTCTGTAGTTTGTATCGCCTGCGGATGTTTCTTACAACTGAGAACTAGACAATTAAAATTAGGCTTGATATTTCGATAAATTAGCCTCGTTGATTGTGGTAGTGCAGAGATAATCTTGGACACTTCAGTGCATCGTGATCTCAAAAATGTACAGTTTTCAGTAGCTTGGCAAGTAGGATCCATAAACGAAGTTTCTAAGGTTCCCTTCTTACATCCTCTTGGTGTTCCTGATGATTTTGTTACATCGGCGTTACGATCTTTCAGTTTAACATTCATAACATTCAGTTGGAACACGTGTCACAGGATACCATCAAATCTAAGGTCTCTTGTTCGTGTTTAACGGTTCAACTGCAACTGGAGAAGTATCTCCTTTCGTTCAACTAAGTTTGGCAAACAAACGCCATTTGATTTTCCTGATAGCCGTGTATTGTGATTAGTAAAATGAGAAATGACGGAAAAGTATCGCTGAAACCGAGAATAATAATACTGATATGAAATGGCACGCAGCGAGGCGTGATGTCTCAGTGAATGTGTACTGAAGTTAGAGTACTTACGCTATTTATTTCAGCGATTAGACAGTCACAGTAGACTGCTATTCTATTTTAATTCCCTTTTTTTTTTTTTTTTTTTTTGTAGGTTTTGGATTTGACAAAGGACGTGATTTTCGTATTTTGTGTGTGTGTGTGTGTGTGTGTGTGTGTGTGTGTGTGTGTGTGTGTGTTTGTTTGTTGTAGCGCGTGTACTTTAATGGTGGTTTTATATATTTTATTTACAGTTAGTTTTATTATTCTGCCATTTTTCTGTGGATTTTTATGGCTTTTACATTTTTCATTGAAGTTAGTTTTATTACTCTGTGACTTTTACTACTCATTTTTACGGCGTTTTTATATTTTTTAGTTATATTTAGTTTTAGTATTCTATGACTTTTAGCCACACTCATCTCATAAAATTTTATTACGGGTGCTAGAGATCTTGTTGTCATGCACCAACATACTACCATCATTATATCATCAGCAATATTTAGTCGCTCATTGCCTTTCTCCAGAGGTCTAGACGCGTGTAAATATTTCAGATGAGGCCGTGATTTCGTCCTTCTCTCTCCTTCTTTCTTCTGTGTTACGTATTACAAAGTCACTATCATACATCTGAGTTACTTATCTACCTTCGCCGGTCACTCTAAGCAGCGATATAATGGCGGATCTTTGTGGTTACGGAGTCTGCATCATGTGTAGCTGCAGTCGGAAGGCATCATCTAAAAGTAGCCTGCTACGGGAAATCTGTTATCGTGTTCGGTGACAGAGAGACCATAACTTTTAAATGAAAAATACCGGGAGTTTCAAAATGTATATAGAGGTTTTACAGCTTTGTAGCATTTATTACATTCAATTTAGAACTGTAAATAATGCATGAAATGAAAGAGCACCTCAGACAGTTTTCCTTACAAGTGTTCAATGTGAAACCATTCGTCACACGGCACAAGAGTGACTTATGACTGAAGAAAGTGTTGAACGAGTGAGGAAGCCTTCACACGTAGCCGCAAGAAATCAGTTCGGAAAGCTAGTCACGAATTAGCTCTTCGAACGACGTCTTTGTGAAGATTTTTAAGCAAATGCTTTCAACTACGTCCTTATCGTTTGCAGTTGTTAACAGCTCTAAAGCCTACAGACTATGGTTTAAGCGCCAACTTTGCAAACAATCTGTTGCCGCACGGTCATTAGAATTTCTGGGTCGTGTCGTCTTCAGTGATAAATCGACATTTCACCTAAATGGAAATGCGAACACGCATAATGTACGCATCTGGGGGTTATCAAATCGCCATGGGATGGTACAGCTGCAACGAGACTCCCCTAAACTCCACGTGATTTTCTTTGTCTGTGCCATAGCCTGGCGGAAAGTTTATGAGTCTTTCGTTTCCGTGAAGCAACTGTAACTGGTGTTTCTTACCTTGATGCGCACATTATTGCTCTTGGCGCTATGGATCTTTCCTCGATTGGAAGAAGCTCAAACGTAGACCTTTATTAAGCAGCAAGATTCTGCCTCAACTGCGTGACTCACTACGCGACTTACTAAACAATTGCAACAACTACGGCAGACACACTAATCAGGGTTTCGGAAGAACTCGCCCTTGAACTCAATGTGTGGCGTGTGACGAATGGTGCTCACATTGAACGCTTGTAAGAAAAAATGTTTGAGTTGATCTTTCACTTGATGTGTTATGTATTATTATAAGTTGAAAGCAATAAATGCTACAAAGCTTTAAAAACCAGACATTCATTTTGCAAACCCTGGCATTACTTAATGCCGAGACGAGTAGCAGAACAACATTATGCAACGTGCGTTTTACTAACAGGTAAACGTTGCCGCTAAGTGTTTAGAGTACCATGTCATCGTCTGCGACCATTCAGAATACATATCAGCAGCCTATTATACAAACCTTAAGCCAAGCTCTGTTGCGTTAGCGACGTATCAAATGTTCAAATGTGTGTGAATTCCTAAGGGACCAAACTGCTGAGGTCATCTGTCCCTAGTCTTACACACTACTTAAACTAACTTATGCCAAGAACAACACAGACACACTCATGCCCAAGGGAGGACTCGAATGTATGTGTTATCGCTTCTTGCTGCACGAAGGTTGTAAAGCCCTTAACTCCTCTTTGGTCATGCGCACTCTGAAACTGAAGCTCAAATGTAATTTTGGTTAAAGAACTTCACGAATTAGCTTCACAATGCAGTCTCTTACCACATTCAAGCCAAAAAAACCACAAATTTCCGGGGACACGATAAGCTTTTATTAATATCAACAGGGAATGCACATTTGTTAGTGATTAGACACACGACCAGTCAAACTCGTTAAGCTATACAGGAATGTAAAAAGTCGCTTCCCTAGTGCAGTACGCTAAAAATTAGTCATGTTGTGGGTAACCGTGATTCCCTGCTGATACTGTCAAAATAATTATTTTGGATTACGATACTCATCTAATAGGAGCCTAAGAGCTGTCCACCAAATATGTCCGCGAGAGTATTGACGCATTTACTCCTTAACGATGAATACGGTGAGGGACAGACGTAGAGAAGGATGCGTCATAAACGGATGGTAGGTAGGGATGGCAGTATAGCATTTCATATCAGTATTATCATTCCCGGTTGCAGCGATACTTTTCTGTCATTTCTTATTTTACTGATCACAATACATGGCTATCAGGCAAATCAAATGGCATTTGTTTGTACACTTAGTTGAACGAAAGGAAGCACCTTGCGATGTTTTGTAAGATTAAAGTCATTCTCATATGCTGATCATAAAAAAAAAAAAAAATTGTTTCCCACGGTATAGAGATGCAGCCGCACGGTCCAGCAAACTAAGATCTGAGTATCGTTAAAATCACAGGAAAACGTAAAAAACTGGGCAGTAAACATTTAGAAACTTATGGAGCACCTTAGTATTTCCATTAGACACCATAAGATTCTAGATCAGATGGAGCTAAGGAATGGAACTCAAAAGGACTAACACAAATTTAGGGTGTTCTGATATTCCAGTTACAGATTTCTAGGACTTGTAGTGGGAAGTGAGTACATAACATTTTGAACAAGAACTCATGTCCGAAAACGTACTGTTTCCGTTCTACGACGGTTTGAATTCAGATGTTTAACTCATCCACTTCCACTTGAGGCGTGACGCAGTACAGCTATTAGGTAACAATTCGAAAGGATACATAACGAAACGTCCATTTATCACTAACTTGTATTAACACCTAAACATTACGTGTTTACATTCTTCCAACACAAAACAGAGCCCAGTATACTGTATTTACAGAACAGCACTGGTGCATTAGAACAGCGGTTCGATGTGGCGACCACCAACTTTGTTACAGACATTGTACCTACGAAGAACGTTCTGGTACACACTCTCCGTCCCACATGGTGTCTTTTGAATTTATAGTACACTAGCCGGGATTCGTGCCAAAAGATCTTCCCTTGTCTCTAGAGGAGTCACGTAAATTAAACGTTGCATACGATACCACAAGAAGTGGTACACCTCACCCTGTCTGCCCTGTTGCATACCGGGACAAGCAACTCTGAGACTTTACTCTGTCCCTCAGCAGACGTGGACGCTTTTCACATATGAATTGAAACCGTCGTAGAAGAGAAACGGTGCGTTTCCGGACATGGACTGCTATTCAGAATGTTATGTACTGACTCCCCTCCACAAGTCCTAGAAGTTTGTAACGGGAACTTCCGAACAACCTGTATGGCCAATGGAGATATTAAATTTGGGAGAATGAATGAATAAATGTTTGACGGCAATCGCCATTGCCTAGACTCCTGTAAGTATGAATTAAAAAGTGCTTTTTCTTTGACAACGGAATCGGTTGTCAACATTTCATGTTTACTTTTTTCAAACGAGTTATTAATTCTTGTACGTTACAAGTAGGTTTTTTCAACGTTACAAATTTTCTTATTTTACTTCTTTTAATTTCTTCAAAAATAAGCGTCATAAAACGCTGGGTTTAGAACTTGTACTAAATATTTATGATAGATATATATAGCCCTATTGAATCCCAAATCGAGTAGTCTGTGCATTAGAAAATTCCTTGGTGCACATTATGATAACCTAATCATTTGTCGCAACAAAATATTCAGAGCTATTAAGTTTTTCTTTTTTTGTACACTAAGAGATGACGATCATTTCTCTATGATCAGGACAAAATCCTGCAGTGAAGCTATTCGACAGATAAAAATTATATGTCAGGCCAGGACTTAACCCTGGAGCAACGATTTTTATCCACAGAGCTATCCAGAATCGAATCACTACCCACCATCATAGCATTAATTTTACGAGTCCATCTCTCCTAATTCTTAAACTTCAGTATCATCTATGTGCTTCAACTATGATTGCTGGTAACATAAATTGTCCAGTAATATTTAAACACGCGACACAGGCTGCTGACGTCACTGATGCGCCACATCATCATCATCATCATCATCATCATCTTCATCTTCATCATTGTCAGCATCATCATCATCTGTTTTGATGGAGCGAAGAAAGGTGATGAGATGTCGCTTCAATTGGGACAGCAGACTGTACAGACTAATTAAAAATTGTTAAGCAGTTTCATAAAGCCAACACTCATCATTGAACACTGACGTAAACATTGTATCTGACTGTCATGTAAAGATGATGTTTCAGGTTGTTAAACTCAGTCTTATAAGTCACATTTGAACCTCATATATAGTAATGTAGACATCCAGGCAGGACAACATGATTTTTAATTTCAACAGATAAATGATACGTCATGGCCCTACTCACAATTATTCCTTCCGGCAAGTAGTATTGTTTATGGAAGATTCTTACGGCGAGCGTACTTCATTACAAGATCTTTAGTTTTCCACTTGCAGAACTGAACTTGGAAATCCGATGCCTGGAACTCTTTTATCATGGATGAATCATCTGCTTCGCAGATGTCTGTACCACCCACTGACTGATACTGCGCAAGAAGTACGACGTCTATGCGCTCTGCGACCCGTAAACACACTGTTTTTGTTTCTAACCAAGGACGCAAGAGTAAAAGTTGGGTAGTTACGCTGACGTGTTATCCGATCTCACTGGATGGCGGTACAAACAAATGACAACATAGCAACACAACAGTTTCCTCTTCGGTACGGTAGTGTTATCTTGGACTTGCAGCGTACGAAATTATCCTACCATCTGAAATCTATTTTGTAGTGCAATGTAGTGCAGTTTCCGTCCCTGTACGTTTGCAGTTTCATTAAGTGAAAAATGACCCTCGACCGTCCCGATTTTCATTTGTTATACGCTGCTAGAATGGTGCACAGACATTAAATTCCGTAAGGTCGCATGCAACAAAATTTTAGTGCTACTCGTAGGGAAGCCGAAGTTGAAATCCTTCAATAAAAATCAATTAACAATATTCAAGAATGAAGCAATCAAATATTTGGGGTTTCTGCTAGCTAAGTGATGAATTTGTGTCGCTAAATTTCTCATGCTACCTCCAAAACATCTTTAAGAAAGGACTTCACATAGTGAACAATTCGGAGAATGTTCGAAATGCTGTTACATCGTTCCTGATTACAGTATATCCCATCTAGCTTGAGCACTAAGATAACTATTAGTATAGAAGCAAAATATAAAAAAAATGTATCATGAATATGTTGTTTCGCTACCAAGGGCACATTAACTAGCATTTCTCTTAACCTTGTTCGTTAGAAGATATGAACAGCACAACGATTTCTTTCTTAAACAGTACCCTATATTTTTTTGTTCGGTAATCCACTTCCTCTCCTCAAGACCGGTTCAAAAACGTATCACAGTGTACTATTCACGTAAATGTGACGCGCTATTAAAACCGTGACTCAGCTTTGAATCTGCTTTCCCAGTTCAGAGTGCAGCTGCTCGGCATATCGTAATTCGTCCTCTTGCTGAATTTGACAGTAATCAAACGGAAACACAAGGAAAATGCGCTCCGGTGATTCGGCCAGTCGTCTTCAATTGAAGATTTGTGAGAGTACAATGTATACGAACGAAGAGAAGATAGAAATACTACTCGTCTGAAGCGAATGTAAGTTAGGAGTACAGTAACTGCAATAATGTTTTATTATTTGGGGTGATAAGGGTAGGTGGGACACTCTGTACACACCTAAAAAAAGGACACACTTCGAAGGAATTATCCGAACGTGACGGAAATTGGTAGATGTGAAGAACATGTACAGCAAATGTACATGTACAAGAAAATGATAACAATTTCAGAAAAGAAACTGGATGATTTGTTCAACTGAAAGAGCTTCACAAATTTAGCAAGTCGATAACGCGTTGGTCCAGTTCTGCACCTATACAGGCAGTTATTCGGCTTGCCCAAAATAGTTGGATGTCCTCAGAGGCACACCGTGCCAAATTCTGTCCAACTGGCACGTTAGATCAAAACACTCCCTGAGTCAGGGGGATGGCGGGCTCTGCCCATAATGCTCGAAACGTTCTCTACTGGGGAAGGATCCGGCGACATTGCTGGCCAAGGTAGGGTTTGGCAAACACCAAGACAAGAAGTAAAAACTCTCGCCGTGTGTGGGCGGGCATTGTCTCACTTATATATAAGCTTCCGATGCCTTGACAGAAGGACAATAAAACGGATAGTAGAATATCATCCACGTACCGCTGTGCTGTAAAGGTGCCGCGGATGACAACCAAAAGGTTCAAATGGTTCAAATGGCTCTGAGCACTATGGGACTTAACATCTGAGGTCATCAGTCCCCTAGAACTTAGAACTACATGAAGCTAACTAACCTCAGGACATCACACACATCCATGCCAGAGGCAGGATTCGAACCTGCGACCGTAGCAGTCGCGAGGTTCCAGACTGAAGCGCCTAGAACCGCTCGGCAACTCCAGTCTGCACAACCAAAAGGATCCTGCTATGAAAAGAAATGGCGCCCCAGATAGTCACCTTGGAATCTCACTGACTCGAGTAGAATTGTCTTCAGTGATGACCCCAGCTTCTAACTGAGATCCGATGACCAGTAAAGACGTGTCTGGAGACGCCGTGGACGGCGATCGGAGACCGACCTGTTTGTCCCCGATCATACAGCCAGGTGGTCAGGAGTGATGGTCCGGGGTCACATTTCGTTTCGTAGCAGAGCCCCTTGGTTGTCATCCGTGGCGCCATTACAGCACGGTGGCAGATCGATGACATTCTACGCCCCGTTTTGTTGCCCTTCACGGCAAGCTATCCCAGGCTTGCATTTCAGCAAGATAATGCCTGCTCGCACATGGTGAGAATAAACAAGGGACTGGCGCGGGAATCAGACTTCAGCTGCACGAAGACGGGAGAGCCGCCGGCAGCATGGCGCTTCCGCCCTGTCCCTGTGAGGTTCTCTTATGGAGCACCATGGAGTTGCGGTTACAGACACTCGTTTAGCACAGAAATGTAAGAAATAAGTCACATGAAGGACGTGAAGGACATTAACTCACATGTAGGTGGCTGTTTTTCTCCTGCATTACACTTACTGTGTAGAGCAGACTAACACAACTCACTTTCGAGGTGGAAGTGGCTAGAATAGAAAAATAAACATGGTAGGGGCTCTAAATACCAATAATAGCGACACTGTTCGGAATGAAGCATTCATCTTTTAAATATGTGACGGACAATGATCTTTTGGTGGTTGTAGTATTTTTTAATCATTACTCTTTTTATCATTCTTTCCGCACCTCTGTCACCACTTTTCGCCTTCCTTTAACGCCAAATCTTTTCCAACGATAATATGGAACGTTTTGTGTAACACATAAAATCATCCCTAAAAGCATCCGGTCTGTCAACTGCAACGTACCCCACCTCCCTCATTTGTAATGAAAGCTCCAACCCACCATTTCTCTGCCTAATTCTTATCTTAGAACTCCGACACCCCGTCTCTTGGCCCTTCCCAATATTTACCCCACGTCTCTGTTTCACGTCACTTCCTCCCCAACCTCTTCTACATCCAAATCCATTACCTGCAAAATGTTATCATGATCCCCCAGCACCGTCATCCTCAAATGATTCGAAAGTGCACGCGATATCAACATCTCATCAACCTACACATCATCACTGCTAATCTCATCAATATACTTTTATATATTTTTACTGTAATTGTTTTATTCAAAATCTAAAGAGCGACGACATGGGTGCGGTCAGCCCTTCCCCTCTAGCAGGGAAATCTAAATAACAGATAAATAAGAAATAAATGAATAAATGTGTGCTACTGCATGGAGAGATTAGTTCGCCTCAGTCGAGATTATCAGCTCGTAAATACAGTAAATCTTTGGAACATGTTTCATGAAACTGGACGTCATAATCGGAATCCGAACTTCGATAGTAGAGGCACTCTTAATCACTGCAGAGACCGCATAGGTCATAATGCAGCTCAGTGGAGGATATTTCACCCTTTACCAACGGAGCATAATTGGTAGTACAAGCTATGGAATTACGGTGCTCACAACGCTGAATACATACCGCTCCAGTACTCTCACCAACGGAACGCCGTCCGCAGAACGAACAGGGTCGTTCGCAAGTTTTTCAGCCTGACTGACAGCTCAGCTAGCAACCAGTAGATATACAAACGACTAAATTTTTATGCAAAACTTACCAGCAAAATCCATGTAAAGCCTTCTCAGAGGCCAGTGTGCGATTCGAAGTCACGGTTTCATCATTAGGGCTTCAATTGTACAGGGTTATTACAAATGATTGAAGCGATTTCACGGCTCGACAATAACTTTATTATTTGAGATATTTTCACAATGCTTTGCACACACATACAAAAACTCCAAAAGTTTTTTTTAGGCATTCACAAATGTTCGATATGTGCCCCTTTAGTGATTCGGCAGACATCAAGCCGATAATCAAGTTCCTCCCACACTCGGCGCAGCACGTCCCCATCAATGAGTTCGAAAGCATCGTTGATGGGAGCTCGCAGTTCTGGCACGTTTCTTGGCAGAGGAGGCTTAAACACTGAATCTTTCACATAACCCCACAGATAGAAATCGCATGGGGTTAAGTCGGGAGAGCGTGGAGGCCATGACATGAATTGCTGATCATGATCTCCACCACGACCGATCCATCCTGTTTAAGAAATGCCGAACATCATGTTGGAAGTGCGGTGGATCACCATCCTGTTGAAAGATGAAGTCGGCGCTGTCGGTCTCCAGTTGTGGCATGAGACAATTTTCCAGCATGTCCAGATACACGTGTTCTGTAACGTTTTTTTTCGCAGAAGAAAAAGGGGCCGTAAACTTTAAACCGTGAGATTGCACAAAACACGTTAACTTTTGGTAAATTGCGAATTTGCTTCACGAATGCGTGAGGATTCTCTACCGTCCAGATTCGCACATTGTGTCTGTTCACTTCACCATTAAGAAAAAATGTTGCTTCATCACTGAAAACAAGTTTCGCACTAAACGCATCCTCTTCCATGAGCTGTTACAACCGCGCCGAAAATTCAAAGCGTTTGACTTTGTCACCGGGTGTCAGGGCTTGTAGCAATTGTAAACGGTAAAGCTTCTGCTTTAGCCTTTTCCGTAAGATTTACCAAACCGTCGGCTGTGGTACGTTTAGCTCCCTGCTTGCTTTAATCGTCGACTTCCGCGGGCTACGCGTGAAACTTGCCCGCACGCGTTCAACCGTTTCTTCGGTCACTGCAGGCCGACCCGTTGATTTCCCCTTACAGAGGCATCCAGAAGCTTTAAACTGCGCATACCATCGCCGAATGGAGTTAGCAGTTGGTGGATCTTTGTTGAATTTCGTCCTGAAGTGTCGTTGCACTGTTATGACTGACTGATGTGAGTGCATTTCAAGCACGACATACGCTATCTCGGCTCCTGTCGCCATTTTGTCTCACTGCGCTCTCGAGCGCTCTGGCGGCAGAAACCTGAAGTGCGGCTTCAGCCGAACAAAACTTTATGAGTTTTTCTACGTATCTGTAGTGTGTCGTGACCATATGTCAATGAATGGAGCTACAGTGAACTTATGAAATCGCTTCAATCATTTGTAATAGCCCTGTAGTGTAACGAACGTCATTCCGTTGTCAGCACGCCAGAAACGGTGTTTCACTACTATAGGTACAAGTGAAAGAGACGAGTAGAAGACAGTGAAACAAGAAATAATCTTAACGAACATAGGTCTAGATACCACTCGTACCCCAGCACAGCATATTACAGTGAATACACAAACATATATCAGATTCTCCGAGGATCCAAACTGCAGATGTGCACTTGAGGATGAACACATTACAACCAGTGTTCCACACGGTCACCGTTGATCTGAAGACAGGCTTCAGCACGGCTCCCCGTCGATGCCCGTGCGCGTTCCAAAATGCCAGGTGTGTTCCGAATGCTTAGACAACCATCCATAATGCGTTTCCAGAGTTCATCAGCACTATCAACAGGACTGGAATACACTAAAGATTTTAAATATCACCACAAAAAAAGTCAAACGGGTTCGTGCTGGGAGACCTAAGGGGCCACGGTATTGGCGAACCACGACCGACACAGTTGTCGAGTATTGGTGCTACGTATTTCCGAACAGCCACATGAAAGTGTGCCAGTTCACTATCATGCATCTAACACATACGCGTCCTTTCACCATAAGAAACAGCATCCAAAATATGGCCTTACACGTTAACAGTGTTATAACATTGGCATGGCCGCACTTGTGCATACGTCGTATAGGGGAAACCATTGATTTACAGTCCGGTGTTTATTACGATTATTTGCCGGTTTCACTATCCTCTACTCGCCGTCTTTGGTTGTGTCTGTAATAATCCGTAGTCAAACACTTTGTATATATGATTTTTAAAACTTGTGGTACAGCTACGGTTTTTTTTTTCGCTTCTTTCGTATGCATCATCACATTGAAGTACGAGGGCTATTCGGAAAGTAAGGAACGATAGGTCGCGAAATGGAAACCACAGTGAAAATCAAAACTGTTTTATTTGCAACAGTTAGCTACTTATTTCCGTAGTTGCCGATCCGACCTAGACGTTTGTCGTAGCATTGTACCAACTTTCTAATATACGCGTTATAAAAGGCAACTGCCAGTGCTTTCCGCCAATTCTCTACGCTGGCCTACAGCTCGTTGTCTGTGCCAAAATTTTGTCGTCATAGCCAGCAGTTCATGTGAGCAGAGATGGAACTCAGAGGGAGACAATTACGGGCTGTATTGTGAGTAATCAAACATTTCCAACTGAAAACGAGGCAGGAGCATCTTCATTGCCCCTGCAGAATGCGGCTGAAAATAGTCTTGAAGAAGAAAATGCACGACAGTTATGTAATGTTGACTGCATAGCTTCAGGCGAAATTTCTTACCAGGCCCTCGTACTTGGCAGGAGACACTATTGTTCTAGGTATCTTTATGCGGTCCCTGTGTGCTCAGAACTAAAAAGAACGACGTAATGTGATCGGCGGGCGTACTAAAGACACTGCGCAACACACCAGTGCAAAACTTCATCAGTTTTCACTGTGGTTTCCAATTCGCGACCTATCGTTCCTTACCTTCCGAATAACCCTCGTATAATGCGGTCTCTATAACGTGGCAGTCGACCACAAGTGTAAACAAACGAGAAGTTGGACGCCCGTCCTCCCCTAGGAGGGGAGAGAAGAGCGGTACAGGGGAGCAGAGCTGGCAGCCAACGCACGTGTCTTGTGCTTCTGCGAAAGAAGTAGTAACACACTGTGACATGTTGTCGTAGGAACCGCCTATCTCTTCTGTTGTTGTGGATGTCTTACCCGAACCCAATAATTGACAAAGATTGGTCTCTTCACTCGTTTCAAAATAAGAAAAGAAAACAAAGGGGAACACTCAACTGAAAGAAAGGCGGTTTTGCTAGCGGCTACCGCGCACTGTCGTAAGTGTGGTAGTGGAGGGCAGGCCCCACCACTAGCGGTATCTTACAAAACCATACTTCCACTCAGCCCTTCCCTCCTTCACATAAAACTCTCGTGTTAAAGTCTCCACGTGTTTGACTCCCACCTCTTGTTTACATTGTCAAATCAACATACACATTATTCTAAGATGATACAGCACAACTAAATTTAATTTTTACTTTGTATTTATATACTAATTTGTGTTGTAAAACATATACGTTATTTGTTATCTTTGCGCTGCTGAAGGGCTATTTGTGATGTTCTTTCGAACTAGTTGGGTCACGTGAGTTAACGAGCATTTCGCTCTCATTTAAGTATATTGCAGAAAGAGACAGCCTTTAGGAATTGTGAAACGAACCCTGTCGTCGCGGACCGTGTGCCACAAAGAGCGCAGGTTCACCACGAGATGGGGAAACTCACAGGCGTCTATTGTCTATTGAGGCCTAAGCGCTGTAGTGTGCGAGTGAGAAAGACGAGAACCTACATCAAAGAAAAACCCAGTAAAAACCGTTTGTGGCCACGGAAATGTAGCATTGTTTAATATGGTGGACCTAAGATCGGCCATAAAGGGAAACATTTATGGAAGCTATTTAATTCTGTAGTAATTCAGGGAATTAAGCCACAGTTATTTTAATCTACCATCCTTCATAAATTTTCGTGGTGATCCCAATAAAACTTGAACATTGATCGCACCTATAATAGCTTAGGATTTACTGTTACAGTGAAATTCACAAGTTTTGTGACAAAGACCTGAATACTAAAAGCTGAACGCTTTAGTCGATCTTAAGGATCGACATTTCATATAGGAGCGCATCATTAAAATGACAAATGTGGTAAATAGCAACTCTGTAACTTCATTTGTTTAAAAGATATAGCAAATTTAAATTATCAGTATTTTCAGTTAAGCATCAGGTCATCATTTCCTTCACACAAAGCACATTGAAAGATAACAGCCTGACACCTTATTGAACCATTACGTAATAGAATATTTGTTGTAAAGTTTAGTGCACAATAGTTACGTTTCTTCTTTATTTATTTATAAGAAATCACATTGGTGCTAGGGTGCTGGCCGTGACATTGAAAGTTAAGAAGATAACCGCGTTAGTTATATGTAAGAGAATTTGACAATGGATATTATTGTTAGCTTATTTAGAACGTGAAAGCGGCCAAGCTTTGATTATTTAAATATGTTAAAATATAAAATAATGTAGAATAAGCTGTAGCCAATCAGTTGGACGGCTTCAGGAAAGGGAACTGCCCTAGTCAGTTGAGAGAGGATGTCCGGCGCGCGGGAAACGCGGCCGGGGACGGGCGGAGGACGGTGCTGGTGCAGACGAGAAAGTGGACAGTTCGGCTGGTGACACCAAAGTGGACAGTTCGCATTGAGGCGCGAAAGCGGACAGTCGGTCTTTAGGCAGCTAGGAAGCGAAACGACTTAGAAAATTTCGCATTGTGTGGTATCGCGGGACTTAGTCTCTGAGCGGTGAGCAGCCGCGTGCATGGGGTGAACTCTAACTTTTTGCACAGTTAACGAGGTGGAGTATCGAACTTGTAATTCAGGATGAGATTGTGGGTGATCAAACTCTGTCAAATGGATATGCGCTCAAGTGTAATACTAATTCTAAATACGATCAGTTTCGCTATTAGTTTCCTTTCTGAATAAACATTTTTCTAACCAATTCGCAACTCTGTGGGCTACATCCTTTATGGGTCGTTAATTTAGCTCTCCATATTATTATTACTGTTGTTATATGTTACATTAACATTGTATGGTTCATACACTCTCGCAAACGTGCCATCAGCCAGACAATTTAACCAAAGGGTCGCAAGTGTCTAATATAGGGCGAGTAATGCGACACGTGCGGCTCAATTCCTAGACGAGTTTGAGCCAAGACATTTCGAAGAAGAGGAACCGCATGTGAGCCCGAACGTCTTTGGGATGTTAGCTCGCAGTCAACTTTGGTAACTGCGTTTGTTGATATAAAAATGTAAACAACATAATGGAATTACTTCATTGTAAAGTCATATACAAAATTAACCAACAAAATTCGCAATTCTACTATAATTTTTAACAACAATAACATGCATTCCTCTGTAATTCTGTACATATTTCACGACAAATTACGGTTGAGATTGGACTATAGCTTCCACGGATAAGCTTTTCTGGTGTGTTGACATCGCAGTGAATGTTTTTGAAGACCTGATGACGACAATGATGAGGTGACTTGTAAATATACACTGGTACAGCAAAACTGCCTTTTAAGAACAGTAGACGAATTCCATAACTTAACTTCCCTTTGCTATTTGCGGAGCAAAATAACTGATGATGGTCGAAGTAGAGAGGATGTAAAATGTAGACTGGCAATGGCAAGGAAGGCGTTTCTGAAGAAGAGAAATTTGTTAACATCGAGTGTAGATTTAAGTGTCAGGAAGTCGTTTCTGAAACTATTTGTATGGAGTGTAGCCATGTATGGAAGTGAAACATGGACGATAAATAGTTTGGACAAGAAGAGAATAGAAGCTTTCGAAATGTGATGCTACAGAAGAATGCTGAAGATTAGTTGGGTAGATCACATAACTAATGAGGAGGTATTGAATAGAATTGGGGAGGAGTTTGTGGCACAACTTGACTAGAAGAAGGGATCGTTTGGTAGCACATGTTCTGAGACATCAAGGGATCACCAATTTAATGTTGAAGGGCACCGTGGAGGGTAAAAATCGTAGAGGGAGACCAAGAGATGAATACAGTAGGCAGATTCAGAAGGATGTAGGTTGCAGTAGGTACTTGACTAGAAGAAGGGATCGTTTGGTAGCACATGTTCTGAGACATCAAGGGATCACCAATTTAATGTTGAAGGGCACCGTGGAGGGTAAAAATCGTAGAGGGAGACCAAGAGATGAATACAGTAGGCAGATTCAGAAGGATGTAGGTTGCAGTAGGTACTGGGATATGAAGAAGCTTGCACAGGATAGAGTAGCATGGAGAGCTGCATCAAACCAGTCTCAGGACTGAAGACCACAACAACAACAACAACAAGTTCCCTTTCATTTCATTGTGACGATTTTGCCAGGAATAACCACTATCAAATAATTTTAACTGCTTCAGTCACTTTTTACAAATATTTAGTAGCACGTAGAGTATCGGCAGGACGCTGCCATCAACAGGTGCATTGCAGTTACGTGTACATTACACTAATCTGAATTATGGTGATTTTTACGATGGGCGCTCAATAATTAACGAAACGCTTTTTTTCTGAAAGCAAGTTGGTTTTGTTCAGGATTCCGATATACCATTTTATTCCTCACTCTTCTGACTACAAAACACATTTCTCATCATAATCTCCGTTCAGTGCGACTGCCTTACGGCGCCTTAGTGGGAGGGCCTGTAAGCCCACATGGTGCCACGCACCCGGTTAACGTCGGAGCCTGTGACGATGTAAAAAAAAATTTCACGATCAGTCTCATAACGTGCAAGCAATTCCACACAGACGGTTCTTCGTTGCATTCTATGGTCTTCTGTTTGGCGGCGACGAACCCAGCGGGGACACACCAGCAGGGAAGTCGAGTTGTGCAGCGAGGTGTTTGATTGCGATCCGTGGATCATCTCGAATGAGTGTGTCCGCGCGTTCCAACATTGTAGGATCCACGACTGTTTGCGGCCGGCCAGCACGCAGGACATCGGGTAGCTTTGCACGACGCATCGCCCAACGACTCACCGTGCTTTTGTTCACTAGCAGGTCTCCGTAGACATTCTGCAAGCGCCTATTAATGTCTGCGATTCTCTGGTTTTCCGCCGAAAGAAACTCAATGGCAGATCTCTACTTGGAACGCACCTCCATGACAGACGCCGTTTCAAGGCTACGTAGCATCGCCACACATCGAAAAGTCATGAAACTATAGGGGCTGAGGCGGGATATTCCACAATGTTCCACGACAATTTCCGCACCTTTTTTTTTAACAGAAACTGGCCGAGGAAATAAGTGTTGCATTTTACACAGAGTACGCGAAGGAACTTGCCCCCTTCTTGCAGCGGTGTACCGTCGGTCTCTAGAAGAGCGTAGAGTTCCAAACGATTGGAAAAGGGCACAGGTCATCCCTGTTTTCAAAAAGGGACGTCGAACAGATGCGCAGAACTATAGACCTATATCTCTAACGTCGATCATTTGTAGAATTTTGGAACACGTATTATGTTCGAGTATAATGACATTTCTGGAGACTAGAAGGCTACTCTCTAGGAATCAGCATGGGTTTCGAAAAAGACGATCTTGTGAAACCCAGCTCGCGCTATTCGTCCACGAGACTCAGAGGGCCATAGGCACATGTTCCCAGGTAGATGCCCTGTTTCTTGACTCCCGCAAGGCGTTTGATACAGTTCCCCACAGTCGTTTAATGAACAAAGTAAGAGCATATGGACTATCAGACCAATTGTGTGACTGGATTGAAGAGTTCCTAGATAACAGAACGCAGCATGTCATTCTTAATGGAGAGAAGTCTTCCGAAGTAAGAGTGATTTCAGGTGTGCCGCAGGGGAGTGTCGTAGGACCGTTGCTATTCACCATATATATATGACCTTGTGGATAACATCGGAAGTTCACTGAGGCTTTTTGCGGATGATGCTGTGGTGTATCGAGAGGTTGTAACAATGGAAAATTGTACTGAAATGCAGGAGGATCTGCAGCGAATTGACGCATGGTGCTGGGAATGGCGATTGAATCTCAATGTAGACAACTGTAATGTGCTGCGAATACATAGAAAGGAAGATCCTTTATCACTTAGCTACAATATAGGAGGTCAGCAACTGGAAGCAGTTAATTCCATAAATTATCTGGGAGTACATATTAGGAGTGATTTAAAATGGAATGACAATATAAAATTAACCGTCGGTAAAGGAGATGCCAGACTGAGATTCATTGGAAGAATCCTAAGAAAATGCAGTCCGAAAACAAAGGAAGTAGGTTACAGTACACTTGTACACCCACTGCTTGAATATTGCTCACCAGTGTGAGATTCCTACCAGATAGGGTTGATAGAAGAGATAGAGAATATCCAACGGAGAGCAGTACGCTTCGTTACAGGATCATTTAGTAATCGCGAAAGCGTTACGGAGATGACAGATAAACTCCAGTGGAATACTCTGCAAGAGAGATGCTCAGTAGCTCTGTACGGGCTTTCGTTGAAGTTTCGAGAACATATCTTCACCGAGCAGTCAAGCAGTATATTGCTCCCTCCTACGTATATCTCGCGAAGAGACCATGACGATAAAATCAGAGAGATTTGAGCCGACACAGAGGCATACCGGCAATCTTTATTTCCACGAACAATACAAGACTGGAATAGAAGGGAGAACCGATAGAGGTACTCAAGGTACCCCGCGCCACACACTGTCAGGTGGTTTGGGGAGTATGGATGTAGATGTAGCTGTAGAAGTATTTATTGAACGCACTTCATATTTTCTGGGTGTGCCTGTGTGATTATGTCACGCAGTTTAAACATATTTGCAGCAAATTTATTTGTCTGCCTCACGGGGTAGAGATTCAGATGGTTACATAATTGCAGGCACTCTTAGCTGCCAAAACTTAAAGAGTGCTCGAACGATGTAAGTATCTGAATGCGGAAGTGTGAAGGGAAGATGATGTGTTTATTATAATGCTCCGTGTGCGAGACAAATAAATTTCCAGCAGTAATCGTTAAATAGCGATACATAATCGCTGGTGGAAGAGGTATATAGAGGGTCTATACAAGGGGGATGTACTTGAGGAGAATATTATGGAAATGTAAGAGGATGTAGATGAAGATGAAATGGGAGATACGATACTGCCTGAAGAGTTTGACAGAGCACGGAAAGACCTGAGTCGAAACAAGGCCCCGGGAGTAGACAACATTCCATTAGAACTACTGACAGCCTTGGAAGAGCCAGTCCTGACAAAACTCAATCATCTGGTGAGAAAAATGTATGAGACCGGGGAAATACCCTCAGACTTCAAGAAGAATATAATAATTCCAATCCCAAAGAAAGCAGGCGTTGACAGACGTGAAAATTACCGAACTATCAGTTTAATAAGTCACGGCTGCAAAATACTAACGCGAATTCTTTACAGACGAATGGAAAAACTGGTAGAAGCTGACCTCGGCGAAGACGAGTTTGGATTCCGTAGAAATATGGGAACACGTGAGGCAATACTGACCCTACGACTCATTTAGAAGCTAGATTAAGAAAAGGCAAACCTACGTTTCTAGCATTTGCGGACTTAGAGAAAGCTTTTGACAATGTTGACTGGAATACTCTCTTTCAAATTATGAAGGTGGCAGGGGTAAAATACAGGGAGCGAAAGGCTATTTACAATTTGTACAGAAACCAGATGACAGTTATAAGGGTCGAGGGACATGAAAGGTAAGCGTGGATGGGAAGAGAGTGAGACAGGGTTGCAGCCTCTCCCCGATGTTATTCAATCTGTATATTGAGCAAGCAGTGAAGGAAACAAAAGAAAAATTCGGAGTAGGTATTAAAATCCACGGAGAAGAAATAAAAACGTTGAGGTTCGTCGATGACATTGTAATTCTGTCAGAGACAGCAAAGGACTTGGAAGAGCAGTTGAACGGAATGGACAGTGTCTTGAAAGTAGGATATAAGATGAACATCAACAAAAGCAAAAGGAGAGTAATGGAATGTAGTCGAATTAAGTCAGGTGATGCTGAGGGAATTAGATAAGGATATGAGACAATTAAAGTGGTAAAGGAGTTTTGCTATTTGGGGAGCAAAATAACTGATGATGGTCGAAGTAGAGAAGATATGAAATGTAGACTGGCAATGGCAAGGAAAGCGTTTCTGAAGAAGAGAAATTTGTTAACATCGAGTATAGATTTAAGTGTCAGGAAGTCGTTTCTGAAAGTATTTGTTTGTATGGAGTGTAGCCATGTATGTAAGTGAAACATGGACGATAAATAGTTTAGACAAGAAGAGAATAGAAGCTTTCGAAATGTGGTGCTACAGAAAAATGCTGAAGATTAGATGGGTAGATCACATAACTAATGAGGAGGTATTGAACAGGATTGGGGAGAAGAGAAGTTTGTGGCACAACTTGACAAGAGGAAGGGATCTGTTGGCAGGACATGTTCTGAGGCATCAGGGGATCACAAATTTAGCATTCGAGGGCAGCGTGGAGGGTAAAAATCATAGAGGGAGACGAAGAGATGAATACACTAAACAGATACAGAAGGATGTAGGCTGCAGTACGTACTGGGAGATGAAGAAGCTTGCACAGGATAGAGTAGCATGGAGAGCTGCAATAAACCAGTCTCAGGAGTGAAGACCACAACAACAACAACAACAATCTGACAGGGATCCTCGCCAAATAATACTCATCGTAGTTCAGATTATTGCAACGTAAATGTAACTTAATGCACCTGATGGTGGCAGCATGCTGTTGAAACCGGTGGTGCTCATAAAAATTACTAAAAAGGAACTGAAGCAGTAAAATTATTTCATAAATTTGAAATAGAGTCGCAGACCTTAAACAATTCCATATACCTGGATAAAATTAAGAATATCCATTAAGGCAACGTTTCACGCATCTCGGAACACGTGCAATACGCCATGGGATTACATCAGAGAGCAGTCCCTGTGTAACTGTGGTGGGAGATTCACAGAGGAAGACCCGCAAGAATATGCAGTAGCAATGGGCAGAAGGCGGGAGGGACTGACGGGACCGTCTGTGTGTCGGGCTGGCAGCGGCGGCGGCGGCCTGCGTTGCGGGTAGCCGCGCTCCGGGCGCCGCCGGCCGCCGGCCGCTGGCCCCGTATAAATAATAGAGGAGGCGCGGCAGCCGGTAGCCCGGCCTGGTGGGACGCGCCCGCCGTAGCGCCGCCACTCGCCCGCCGGCTCGGTCAATACATTAGCAGCGGCGCCGCCAGACGCCGGCGTTTCCGTCCGAAAGGCGGCGCGTCAACACGCCGAGCAAGTCGCGCGCTACGCCCTCCCTCCCACCGCGGCGCGTTCTCCAGGAGCCGGCCTGTTTGCGCCGCCGATCACCCGAGCAGAACCTGAGGGCGCCGCATTACGGCGTACATGCGCTGGACGAAGTTAATAGCGAAACATTCGTACAAAAATCTCATTTGCCTAGCTTGTTTCCTGATTTATCTGTACACTCTGACGTCTTTTCAGTCATAATTCTTACCATTCGAACAGTTTAATCGTATTTAATACGAAAAAACGACTCTTTTTGAGAGAAAATGCTCTCATCATCAGATTGTCAACAATCAGTACGTATGGCAAAAATATTGAAAACTCGTAAAAAGCACGTTGGCGGCGTCCACGAAATAAACAATGGGCTGAATGTTGACTGTCTGATAATGAGAGCGTTACTTCTAAAATTCTTTCTAAAATGTTGTTAGGGACGTGTAAAGTGGTGAATGCTAGCAATTACTTATAAAATACAGCAACGTATATCTCGAACAATGGGTAATATTAAAGCGTCTTTTTTTTGTCTCACGTTTATAGTATTTCGCGTTCTGTTATTTGATTGAGTTGGCTAGCAACTTGCGTCGAACTGCTATCTGTGCCACACTACCCTTCCTGATAGCTTCGGTTTTGGCTCAGGTTAAACGTCCATCAAGTAGCGGTCCAACACACAAAATTCATGAAAATGTGCAATGGATAACTGAATAAACTATTTACGGCCCTAGACTGACTGCATGTTAAAAAAAAGCTGTTCAAAACCTAAATATCTGTAGGTATATATGTTACCACCCAAACCCGATTTTAGGTTCAACTAATTTCGCCTAGGTCAAACACGTTCATCCTGTTACCGACAGGATAAAACAGTTTAGCCTAGGTCGAATCGGTTTATCCTAGTTAGAATTTACATGCTTTAGGATAAACTGGACCAACCATCATAATGGAAGAAGTAAAATCTGCCATAGCTGCAATGAAAAATGGCAAAGCGGTAGGTACAGATACGATACCGGGAGAAATATTAAAATGCTTGAACCAAGATGGAATAAGAGAAATATTGAGATTATGTAATAAAATATATGACAGTGGTGAATGGCCTGAGGACTTTCTGACAACAGTAATGATTCCATTACCGAAAAAACAAGGAACCAAGAAATACAGCGAGCACAGGGCAATCAGCCTCATTTCACATGCAGCCAAAGTGATGTTAAGAATAATTAATAAAAGACTTGAAAAAGTAATGGAGGAGAATCTTGGCGAGGAGCAGTTTGGCTTTAGGCGGAATACCGGCACCAGAGATGCAATAGGGCTCCTACGAATCTTGGGAGAAAGGTTTACTGAAAAAGGAAGAGACCTATAGACCCTATATGTGCTTCATCGATCTAGAAAAGGCATTTGATAATGTGGTTTGGGACAACCTGGCGACTATAATGAGGGAAAAGAGTGTGGACTGGAAATCCAGAAGACTTGTAAACTCATTATATCTTAATCAAAAAGTTTCAATTAAAGTGAGAGGAGAAACTACAAACTGGATCGGACTAGGAAAAGGAGTAAGACAAGGATGCTGTCTATCTTCTACTCCTTTCAACCTCTACTTGGAAAATATGATTGACCAATGCTCATTAGATGACAAAGGCGTAGGAGTTGGAGGAGGAAGAAGAGTAGGGTGTTTGAGGTTTGCTGCTGACATGGTCCTTCTAGCCACAGGGGAAAAAGAATTACAGAATTTGGTGGACACCATTGAAACTAACGGAAAAAAATATGGAATCTAAATTAACACAAATAAAACAAAATTATTGGCACTAGGAGAAAATAAGGAAATAAAAATTATGCTGAATGGAGAAATATTAGAACAGGTGCAAAATCTTAAGTATCTTGGAAGCAGAATAGACACCGACTGGAAGTGCACCACAGAAATTAAAACAAGGATAGCAATGGCAAAAGAGGCGTTTTATAAGAAAATGAAAATTTTCTGCAGCGGTCTGGACAGAGAACTCAGGACTTGTTCTTCTATATGGCGCTGAAATATGGGCTGTGAGGAAGAAAGACACAGAAATGCTGGAGGCTTTTGAGATCTGGACATGGCGGAGGATGGAAAGAATAAGTTGGATGGACAGAGTAAAAAATGAAGAAGTATTGAGAAGAGTGGGAGAGAAAAGACAGTTACTAGATCTAATAAAGAGAAAAAAAGAAATTGGATTGGGCATATATTAAGAAAGAATGACGGACTGGTAAAAACATTTTTAGACGGTTATGTAGAAGGGAACAGGAAGCGAGGAAGGAAGAGATTCCAGATACTGGATGACATGATGGACGGTACAACATACGGCAGCCTTAAGAAGGAAGCAAAGGATCGCAGAAAATGGAGAGGCAAAGGACCTGCTAATGTAGCAGATAACTGAGGATGATGAGGATAAACTGGTACATCGTAGTCTGAATTAATTTCACCTAGTTTGTAGCTTCTGTAAGCTTTTCAAAGTAATCTGAATAAAGGAATAGAAATAAAATAGTATGATTCATTAAAGTTTTTTATTAACGAATCAGTAGTTTCACATCTATCACTAGATCAACTTACATATATCCATCCACAGAAATCACCTTATCTGCAATTTGCTTATTTACTTATTTTTGCAAGGTTTACTTTGGTGGCACTTAGAATTGCAGAGTACTTTGTTTCTCTTACAATTGCATTTGTTTGTTGTACAGTTTTTCATGCAAATGCATTTCACGAAGCCTTGCCCTGATCCAACAGAATGTTTTGTGGCTGCAGTCTTTAAAGATATTTCAATATCTTAGTATCTCCCACATCTAAAAACTTCTGCACACTGGACTCGCATTCGGGAGGACGACGGTTCAATCCCGTCTCCAGCCATCCTGATTTAGGTTTTCCGTGATTTCCCTAAATCGTTTCAGGCAAATGCCGGGATGGTTCCTTTGAAAGGGCACGGCCGATATCCTTCCCCATCCTTCCCTAACCCGAGCTTGCGCTCCGTCTCTAATGACCTCGTTGTCGACGGGACGTCAAACAACACTAACCTAACCTAACCTAAAAACTTCTGAATGCAGACGTCGAAATCAGTTCTAAAAAAATAAAAAAGAAGTTAAAACAAATATTTTTTAATATTTTATTACAAAAATTATGGAAAATTTTAATAAAATTATACCTGCAATAATGTTTTTGAAGTACGCCATGTGTGGTGTCAACTTTGTAGAGGCCTTCATCAGTATTTTGAAGTATTACTCCAATTATGTTTCAAAGGTCACCTCTGCCTTTATATACATCTGGAGTAGGGATGGTCACGTTGTCTCCAATGTCAGCTGGTGGATGGGATTCGTCAGAGGAAGCTTTCATTATTTTAGCTTGTTTTTTAAAATTTTCTGTCGCAATTTTTCTAGCATGTTGAATGTCGTTTGTGTCAATTTTCACAATGTTATCATCATCACTGTCATCGTAGTGTTCAGTATTGCTGTCATCTTCGATTGCCTTCTTTATGTGATCTTCATCTTGAATATCATTTATGATTTCTTGAGGCAACGAGGAAGTGGAAAGTCCTACTCTACGTTCGATTCCGAATAATGCTTTGTAAGATGATTGTTTTATGCCAGAGTGGTAAGCTAGATTTTTCATGAATTGGACATACCTTCATCCTTCCTGCCACTTCGTCGGATTGTTGTCCTTTAACCAAGAACTTACATATTTTCAGTGTCTTGGTTGGCACGTTCAACAGAACCCTGACTTTGGCTGTGCCTTGGTTTTCCATGTACAGTTTTCAGTTCTGACCAAAGCTTTGCGAGTTCACTTATAACATTATTGACAAATTCTCTGCCATTATCAGATTAAAGAATGCACGGCGCCCCTAATGTTAAGAATATGTCATGCAGATAATAAGCCACTTCTTCAGCCCTCTTTGTTCTTAACGCGCGAAGGAGAACAAATTTTGTGAGATGGTGTTGGTAAACTAGAATGAATTTTAAATTACCGTCTGGTTGTGTCTGGAAATCAATCAGATCGACTTGGCATCTGCTATTCATTTCCGAATGGAGAACTGGTTTTGAAACTAGCCCTCTTTTTTTGTCTTCTTTTGTTGACAAACATCACACATTGATAAATAGAGGCATATCATTTCCTTTGTGGTATTGGCATATTTTTTTGACGTACCGGCTAACATCCTATCGCGACCATCATGACCCACAGCTACTGAGCTGCGTCAATCACATCATAAAGTTCATCAAAGGGGCTCTGAGCACTATGAGACTTAACTTCCGCGGTCATCAGTCCCCTAGAACTTAGAACTACTTAAACCTAACTAACCTAAGGACATCACACACATCCATGCCCGAGGCAGGATTCGAACCTGCGACCGTAGCGGTCGCGTGGTTCCAGACTGTAGTGCCTAGAACCGCTCGGCCACCCCGTACGGCTAAAGTTCATCAGCTGGAACAAAGTATTTTATATCCCCTACACACCAATTTTCAAAACAGCAAATCGTTTCAGTCTTGTTTTTTGTAATGATGTTCTTTTTTTCAACTTTACCGCGCCTTCTACTTGTTTAACCAAACCGCATATTCGTCTACTGATAACACATTATAATGAGAAGACTTTTTGTTTTCACTCTGCAAAATTTCCTCCAGAAACTTTTCTCTCCACAGCGTTTTTTGGTTTGTCTACTACATGAAGGCTCACCCATGATGAAACGCCTCACAATAATTGTACTAAGATTATAATAAAATCTTTTAAACGCAACTAGCAACTTAACACGCGCACTCGTCTATGCAAAATACAGTTCAAAACAAAGAACAGTGCGAGCGAAGAGCGGTTGAGAGGCGCGAGGGGCGAGGCAGAGAGATGATTCAGGGATTTCCCGTTCGCATAGGCAGCGACGTGCGTTCCGTCTATGAAAAATTAATTCAGACTAGGACGTACCCGTTTATCCTAAAGCATGTAAATTCTAACTAGGATAAGCCGATTCGACCTAGGCTAAACTGTTTTATCCTATCGGTAACAGGATGAACGAGTTTGACTTAGGCGAAACTAGTTCATGCTAAAATCGGGTTTGGCCGGTAACATATACAACAAAAGCTGTACACCATGAAGGAATTATCCGAAAGGGACGCAAATCGGTAGATGTGATATACACACACAGACAAACAATGATCACAATTTCAGAAAAATTGGATGATTTGCTGAAGAGAATCATCTTCACAAACTTAGCAAGTCAATAGCCTGTTGATCCACCTCTGTCCCTTAGGCAAGCAGCTGTTCGGTTGTGCATTGATTGACAGAGTTATTGGATGATCTCTTGACGAATATCTGTCCAGGGTGTCTCCAGACACGTCTTCGGTCTGAAATCTCATTGACTGGAATAGAACTGTCTTCAGTCATGAGTCCCGCTTCGTACTGAGCCCCGATGGCCAACGAAGATGTGTCTGAAGACGGTCCGGACAATGGTGGGCTACAAACCTGAGTTTTGATAGCAGGACCCCTGTGGTTGTCCTCCGCGGCACCCTTACAGCACAGTGGTACGTTTTGTTCCCCTTCGTGGCAAACCATCCTGGGCCTACATTTCAGCAAGATAAAGCCTGCTCGCCCACGGCGAGAGTTTCTAGTGCTTGCCTTCTTGCTTCCAAACCCTACCTTGGTCAGCAAGGTCGCCAGATCTCTCACCAGCTCAGAACTTTCAGAGCATTATGGGCAGAGCCCTCCTACCAAGTCGCGATTTTGACGATCGACCGCGCCAGTTGGACAGAAGCTGTCACGATATCTCTCAGAAGTGCATCCAACAACTCTGTCACTCAATAACAAGCCCAATAACTGCTTTCATAAGGGCCACAGAATTTGTGAAGCTCTTTCTCTTAAATATACCATCCAATTTTGGTGAAAAGTTAATCATTTCATTGTCTGTACAGGTACATACATCTACTGATTTCTGTCCTATTCGGATAATTCCTTCGTGCTGCGTCTCTTTCTTTCTTTCGTTCTTTCTTGTTTAGAGGGTATTTTTGAAGGCGTATTTATATTGCACTAATTTCACGTAACATTATCAAAACAATAAAACCGCTGTACTTCTTCTAACAAAATAATAAGCCAACACAATCATTCGTATTTTGTCAAAATAACAATGAAACAGACAAATTACTGAAATAACAAACTCCTACTCATATTTTTGATAATAAACGTCACAAACACTGCACCTAGGCATCTTTTAAATATTTCGGTCAATATTAACAATACGTCGATTCAGATAAGCTGACCTGGCTTTGTTAATATCATAATGTCGGTCAGGTACTTGCCTATTGTAGAGTTTGACTCATCTCTTCACTGTATGGAGACAGCCTCCTCTATCCTACCCTACACCCATTGTCCTACTGCCATCGCTCACACGCTGCTGCAGCTGGGCAATTCTTTCACCAGTGAATCGAATTACTGAGTGGGGGCGCGTTACTTTACTAAAGCATTTTCACACACCACCCCAGCCTTATTACTTACAGGCAATGAAGAAGGCGTGAAGTCTGCCGACATAAGTGGACCGACACATCGTGATAGCAAAAGTAGAACAAGGTGTTTCAAAACCATTAATCACTCTTCACAGGACTCTACCTCCGCCTGAATGTACAACGTGCCCTTTCTAGGACACACGACGAACATCCAGACGACAATCGAACTCCTCCGTAATTTCTGGAGCATCTCCGCAGTTCCTGTGTTCAACGCTGCTGCTAGACGATGTCGCACTTCACCGAAAGTTGTTGAAGGAGGGTCGCATCATCAGAAAAGAAAAACAACGACCGATAACTTGTAACTGACGCCAAGTTATACTCTTGATTACCATGCGTAAGTTAAAATTCACCTCAAGTTTCTGTCTTCATTCGTATACTACGTACGGTCTATGCAAAATCTGGTGAAAGTTTTTGAAATTCCCCTACGTTGTGCCACCAACTTAACCGACAAGGCCAAGTTTGGCGATGTTTTCTAGAAACATGAAATTTAGCGTGAGTTCAGTGCGAGACGCTTTTAACAGTTTCCACAACCAAATTCTATGTCTCGAAACCTGGCAGAAAATCCTAAGAGATTCTGGTCATATGTAAGTATACCAGCGGAAAGACACAATCAAAACCTTCGCTGTGCCACAGCGATGGTGATGTTATCGATGACAGTGTCACTAAAGCGGAGGTACTAAACACGGTTTTCTGAAATTCCTTCACCAAAGAAGACCAAGTATTTGAATGAAGAACTGCTGCCAACATGAGAAACTTACAAGTAGATATGCGCGGTATAGCGAAGAACTCATACCTCTTAATAGAGACAGCTCTTCCGTTCCAGACTGTATACCAGCTACACTCCTTTTCAGAGATAGCTGATATAATAGCTCCATACCCAGAAAACATATACACTCGTGGCTCGTCGAAAGATCCGTACCTAAGGACTGGAAAGTTGCAGAGGTCTCACCAATACTCATGACAGGAAATGGGAGTGATCCCCCGAATTACACACACGTATCGCTGACGCCGATTTGCGATAAGACTGTGGAACACGTACTGTGCTCGATCATAATGAGTTAACTCGAAGAAACCCAATTATAGACACACAAAACGATCTGTTGGCACACAGCCTACTCGGATTCAGAAAATATAGTTCTTGTGCAACAGAACTGGTTCTTTACTCATAAGAAGTAATGAGACCTATCGAAATTGGGTATCACATTGATTCCTTATTTCCACATTTCCAGACGCCTTCAAACAGCGTAGCTCACAAGCGGCTTCCAATTAAATTCTGTTCATCTCGAATATCGCCTCAGTTGTGAGACTGGATTTGTGATTTCCTGTCAGAAAGTTCACAGTTAGTAGTGGCGGAAGTCACCGAGTCCAACAGCATTGATACGTGGCGTTTGCCAAGGATGTATGACACGCCTGCCGGCCTATGTAAACGATTAAGGAGACTATCTGAGTCCTACTTGTAGATTGTTTGCAGATGATGTTGTCGTTTACCGTCTAGTAAAGTCGCCAGAAGATGAAAAGCAGTTGTAAAAGGTTAAAATTGACACTAAACAATCAAAAGCGTGAGACTAAAAGATAATTCACACGAATTAAAGGGTAGTCGATTCAAATAATTACATAGAGATTACTATTGCGAACAACCACCATCACGTAGAACATTTTTTGGGGGAGGCAGACCAAAGACTCAGTTTTATTGGAAAAACACTTAGGATATGCAACAAATCTACCATCTATACCACGCTTGTCCGTCCTCTTCTGCAGTATTACTGCGCGGCATGGGATCTTTACCAGATAAAATTGACGGAGGACATCGGCAAAGTTAAACAAAGAGCGGCACCTTTTGTACTATCGCAATATATGGGAAAGAGTGTCACGAATATGATCAGCTAGTTGTGGTGACAGTCATTAAAACAAAGGCGTTTTTCGTTGGACGAGATCTCTTCAGGGAATATTAGTCACCAACTTTCTCCTACGAATGCGCAATTACACCCACCTACGTATGGAGAAAAGACCACCGTAATCAATGAGAGCTCTGACGTAAAGATTTAGATGTTCATTTTCTCGATGCTATTTGAGACTGGATCGCTAGAGAAATAGTCTGTGATGGTTCGACGAACCCTCCCATCAGACGCCTAAATATGAATTGCACAGTAGTCATTAAGGTATAGACGTAGATGACTGTACTCCCTGATAGCGTCAGCAGCGTTTTGTTAATGGCCGAGAAAATAAGGCTGTTCAAAGATAGCACTGTGCTTTCACGTGCCATCACGTCAAGGGCGTTCGACGAATACCTCGATATGGGGAAGACCACCACCGGCAGCATCAACAACACGAGTAGTAACGCATTGACTAAAGGGGACTGCAACAGCAGATAGCCGGGCCATAAGATACCAAATTATTTTGCAAATCGCTTTTCAGCAACATAATATTCTGGAAGCAACCATGCCACCAGGATCATCTACCCATTATAGGATGGAGGAACTACTGCCACACAGTACCGTATGAGACTTCACTGTAATAAGACTTCGGATTCGGGAGGAACTGTAGTTCAAATCTCCACCGGGGCAGCGAGATTTAAGTTTTCCACGATTTACCTAATTTGCTTAACCTAGATGCCGCGATGGATGTTTTGAAAGGGCACGGACAGTTTCCTTCCTTATCCTCCGATAATCCGAGCTTGTGCTCCGTCCCTAATGTCCTCGTCGTTTATTTATTTTTTTAATTTATTTACACTTCGAACGAATGTTAAACTCTAGTCTTCATTCTTTCATTCTACATTTACATCTACATCTACATGGATACTTTGCAAATTACAGTTAAGTGCCTGGCAGAGGGTTCATCGAACCACCTTCACAACAATGCCCTATTATTCCAATCACGAACAGCGCGCCGAAACAACGAACACCTTGAAACTTCCTGGCAGATTAAAACTGTGTGCCCGACCGAGACTCGAGCTCGGGACCTTTGCCTTTCGCGGGCAAGTTTCATATCAGCGCACACTCCGCTGCAGAGTGGAAATCTCATTCTGGAAACATTCCCCAGGCTGTGGCTAAGCCATGTCTCCGCAATATCCTTTCTTTCAGGAGTGCTAGTTCTGCAAGGTTCGCAGGAGAGCTTCTGTAAAGTTTGGAAGGTAGGAGACGAGGTACTGGCAGAAGTAAAGCTGTGAGTACCGGGCGTGAGTCGTGCTTCGGTAGCTCAGTTGGTAGAGCACCTGCCCGCGAAAGGCAAAGGTCCCGAGTTCGAGTCTCGGTCGGGCACACAGTTTTAACCTGCCAGGAAGATTCATATCAGCGCACACTCCGCTGCAGAGTGAAAATCTCACTCTGGAAACGAACACCTTTATCTTTCCGTGCGAGTTGTGATTTCCCGTATTTTATTATGATGATCGTTTCTCCCTATGTATGTCGGCGTCAGCGAAATATTGACACATTCGATGCAGGAAGTTGGTAATTTAAATTTCGTGAGAAGAGTCCGCCGAAAGGAAAAACGCCTTTGTTTTAATTATGTCCACCCCAACTCCTATATCATTTCAGTGACACTCTCTCTCTATTTCGCGATAATACAAAACGTGCTGCTCTTCTTTGAACTTTCTCGATGTATCCCGTTAACCCTACCTGGTAAGGATCACGCATTGCGCAATAGTACTCCAAAAGAGGACAGAGAAGCATATTGTAGGCGGTCTTTTAGTAGATCTTCTCAATTTTCTTAGCGTTCTGCCAATAAAACGCAGTCTTTGGATTGCTTTGCCCACATTTTCTATGCGTTCCTTCCAATTTAAGTTGTTCGTAATTGTAATTCCTAGGTATTTAGTTGAATTTAGGGCCTTCGGATTTGACTGGTCTTTCGTGTAACCGAAGGTTAACGGATTCCTTTTAGCACTCATGTGGGTGACTTCACACTTCATTATATAGGGTCAACTGTCAATTGACCGAGCGAGGTGGCGCAGTGGTTAGACACTGGACTCGCATTCGGGAGGACGACGGTTCAATCCCACGTCCGGGCATCCTGATTTAGGTTTTCCGTGATTTCCCTAAATCACTCCAGGCAAATGCCGGGATGGTTCCTCTGAAAGGGCACGGCCGACATCCTTCCCTAATCCGATGAGACCGATGACCACGCTGTCTGGTCTCCTTCCCCAACCAACCAACTGTCAATTTTCGCACCATATTGATCTCTTTTCTAAATCGTTTTGCAGTTTGTTTTGATCTTCTGATGAAATGAAATGAAATGTCATGTGACGAGGGCCTCCCGTTGGGTAGACCGCTCGCCTGGTGCAAGTCTTTCGATTTGACGCCACTTCGGCGACTTGCGCGTCGATGGGGATGAAATGATGATGATTAGACAACACAACACCCAGTCCCTGAACGGAGAAAATCTCCGACTCAGCCGGGAATCGAACCCGGGCCCTTAGGATTGACAGTCTGTCGCGCTGACCGCTCAGCTACCGGGGGCGGACATCTTCTGATGACTTTACTAGACAATAAACAACAGCATCATCTGCAAACAACCTAAGACTGCTTCTCACATTGTCTTCTGAATCGTTTATGCATATGAGGAACAGCAGAGGGCCTATAATGCCACGTTGGGGAACGCCAGAAATCGCTTCTATTGTACTCGGTGACTTTCCGTCAGTTACTACGAACTGTGACCTCTCTGACAGGAAATCACGAGTCCAGTTACATAACATAGACGATTTTCCATAAGCATGCAATTTCACTACAAGCCACTTACGTGGTACAGTGTCGAAAATCTTTTGGAAACCTAGAAATACGGAAACAATTTGAAATCCCCTGTCAATAGCACTCAAAACTTCATGTGAGTGAAAAGCTATTTGTGTTTCACAAGAATCATGTTTTCTAAAAGCGTGTTGACTATGTATCAATAGACCGTTCTGTCTGAGGTACTTCATAATGTTCGAACAAAATTAATGTTCCAAAATCCTGCTGCATTTCGACGTTGGTAATACGAGCCCGTAATGTAGTGGATTGTCCTACTACCTTCCTTGAATAGTGATGTGAGCTCTGCAACTTTCTAGTCTTTGGTTATGGGTCTTTCGTCGAGCGAGCTGTTGTATATGCTTGTTAAGTACGGAGCTATTGCGTCAGCATACTCTGAAAGGAACCTAACTGGTGTACAATCCTGACCGGAAGACTTCTGTTTATTGAATGATTTAAGCTGCTTCACTAATCCACGGATACGTTCTTCTAAGTTGCTCATTACTCTTCAGGCGACATGTACCTTCGGCGAGAAAATGCACAAAACCACGTCTCTCAAATTGTGCCGGCATTGTTTGAGGAATCCTCCACGGAAGTGAAGGTGCTCATGTGGTCCCATAGGCCACATGGTACTCGGACACCATGCAGCTAAATGTGCGAGCCTTTGTACATTCTCCCACCAATTTCCGTGCGTTTCCGGACGAGTGGTTAACGGATCACGGAAACGCCCCAACGCTTTTGGCGTCTTGTAGAATTCATGACAAGAGGCATCGATGGCACAGTTAGGGAAAAAATGGATGCTACTTGTTTCCTGGGAGATATCTCCGTTTCAGCTGCTCATATATGTGTTGGGTAGTAGCCAGCGATGACAGAGGACAGGTACTACATTCTCGAAGACTGACGAGTCACAACGTCATGAACACTTGTTTAATATCGTGTTGGTCCACCTTTGTAACGCAATAGCGCAGAGGTTCTATGTGGTACGGATTCCACATGTCCTCGCTATATTTCCGGAGGTATGTGGCACCAGATGTTAACGAAGAGCTCGCACAACTCCCGTTAATTGCGCCAGGTTCGTTTGTGGACGTAGATCTGGCACCTGACACTGTTCCAGATATCCCAAGATCAGGCGAATTTCGTGGTCAAGCCATCGACGTGACTTTACAGTGTCATGCTCTTCAAATCCCTGTTGCACGATTCTAGCATTGTGACATGGCAAGTTATCCTGCTTGAAGATGTCACGAAGGAAGTCAAGTGGTCCGGAATGTTGTTCATATAGTCCACAGTGGTCATGGTGCCTTCGATGATTACCGTACATCCCATGGAATAACAGGTGAATGTATCTCGTAGCATAATACGTAACCCCAACGAGGAGCATCCGTGGTGGTGTGCATGTTTTGATCAGCCTTTTGCCCGGATGACGGCTTATTCAGACCCGGCCATCGACCTGGCGTTACAAGAAACTTGATTCATCACATGAGGCCACACGTTCCCACTGACACACGGCTCAATTTCGATGAAACTGTGCCCACTGCAACCGTACTTGAGGACGTCGGAGAGTCACCGTGGACCACATAGGGGTCGTCTGCTGTGGAGCCCTATGTTCGACGATGTGCGCTGATGGATTGTTCCAAACACACATACGCGCGGCAGCGTTGTTCTCCATCGTCAGACCTGCCGCAGGTCGGCAACTGTCCCGCTTGACAGAGTTGGCAAGTCTCCGGCCTCCGCGTTCTGTAACGAGGCCGTCATGTCCAACACTTGGTCGCCTACTCACGGATTCGTCGTCGTCCAACCACCTCCCATAGGCACAACACTAACACGAGAACAGCAGACTAGCTTCGCCCTTTCTGAAACACTCGTTCCCAGCTGTTGGGTCATAACAATCTGGCCTCTGTCAAAGTCGTGAAAGCCAGCGGATTTCCCCTTTGGCTGGCTATATCACCGCGAGAATTTTTCGTATTCGTCTTTGCTCCACTTGTATACTTTTCTTGTCCTGCCATTGCCTGCAACACCTCAAAGCGGCCTCCAGTCCGTGTTTAGCAACGATCATTATGTTTCGCCTAAGGCTTTATACATATGGCGCAGAGTACTTCTTGCCAGTGTTAGCGAGGGCAGAACGATTTTCTGTTCGCCTTTGTACGTGATCTGCTCTTCTATGTTGTTCCATGGTCTGTAAGATTAAACGACAGATCCTACAGAACTTTCGCACAGCCTCCGTCAGACATCATGTCTCTAAGTTTACTCAACGTTTCAGGAATACAGCGTCACCTTTCCTCCAAAGATTCTGATGTAAGAACCCTGAGTGTCTGTCTACCATTTTGGTGCTAGCTGCACCGACCTGCAATTCTTCTAGCAACGCGTCTCTGAACTTCATAGCTAACCCTCAATCATGTAATTTTATTATATTGCATTCATCTTCATCTACATGAGGTACCATTCAGAGTTCCATGCGAAGAATCTGCCTTGCATTTCCCTACGAACATACACAGTCTATACACTTCCCTGTAGTCAACATCAACATCAGCACCAGCTAAAAGTCTGGTTGCGCTTCTTCCTTAGTCTTATAAGTCCTTTTGAAGCAGAGTGTTAAACTATTACAGGCGCGGAAGAAGGGGAAGAGTAGAGGAAAATGAAATAAAATAATACTAATAAACATAACCTCAGAAACCAAGGGTCTCCACAAAACGACGTATATACTCGTACAAGTGCAACAAGCCGCTGGAAGTCCCCTGCAGAAATATTGAGCCACGCTGCCTCTACAGACGTCCAGAATTGCGAAACCGTTGCTGATGCAGAATTTTCGTCTACATTATGTCCCATAAGTGTTCTGTGGGAGGTCAAATCATTCACTCGAATTGTCCAGAATATTTTTCAAACTAATCATTTACTATTGTGTATGAAGATGGTATCTGTTCTTTCGGAGATGTCCGAAGGAACAGATACCATCGGTGACCATACAGCTCGTTAGAATGAAATTACAATGAAATGAATACCCTTAGCTGCATACAGGCGTTGATAGAAGTCAACGGTTACAGTTGAAAATGTGTGCCCCGACCGGGACTTGAACCCGGGATCTCGTGCTTACATGGCAGACGCTCTATCCATCTGTTCCACCGAGGACACAGAGGATAGTGCGACTGCAGGAACTTATCTCTGGTACGCCTCCCACATTCGTAACTTATTGTCCCGTACTATATTCACGGTGCCCCCGCCCATTATACTCATTACTCGCGGCGCGTTGCCGATTCCCGTAAGAGTTCGGCCACTGTTTGTACATTCGCACAGAACTAGATATTCAAATGGCCGGTGAGGATGGTATCTTTTCTTTCGGACATGTCCGAAAGAACACTCGGTGCCCGAACTCTGAATCGGCAGTAAAGCCGCGAGTAATGTGTATAATAGGCAGGGGCGCTATGAATATAGTGCGGGACAATAAGTTACGAATGTGGGAGGCGTACCAGAGATAAGTCCCTGCAGTCGCACTACCCTCTGTGTCCTCGGTGGCTCAGATGGATAGAACGTCCGCCATATAAGCAGGAGATCCCAGATACGAGTCCTGGTCGGGGAACAACATTTTCAACTACCGCCGTTGAGTTATATCAACTCCTGCATGCAGCTAGGGGTATTCATTTCATTTTTATTTAATACTAACAATTGTGACCTGGTGACATGGCGCATTGCCATCCATAAAAATTCCGTTGTCGTTTGGCAACCTGTTGTCCATGAGTGGATCCAAATGGTCTCCAAGCAACCAAACATAAACGTTTCCAGTTAATCGGTTCAGTTGCACCAGAGAACCCAGTCCGTTTCACGTGAACACAGCGCACAACATTATGGAGCCGCCAGCAGGTTGCACAGTACCTTTTTGACAGCTTGGGTCCTCGGCTTCGGGGATCTGTACCACAGTCGAACCCCACCTTCAGCACTTTCCAACTGATATCGAGGCTCGTCTGACCAGGTGAGCGGTTTGAGGGGTCATGTCACGGACTGCGCGGTCCCTCCCGCCGGAGGTTCGAGTCCTCCCTCGGGCATGGGTGTGTGTGTTGTTCTTAGCGTAAGTTAGTTTAAGTAGTGTGTAAGAGTAAGGACCGATGACCTGAGCAGTTTGTGCCCATATAAATTGACACACGTTTGAACATTCATCTGGCCAGGCGACCGTTTTCCCGTCGTCTGCGTTCCAACCAATACGGCCAGGAGCAGAGGAGAGGCGCTGCAGGCGATGTCGTGATGTTAGCAGAGGGACTCGTATCGGCCGTCCGCTGCAACAGCCCACT
Organism: Schistocerca serialis cubense; assembly: GCF_023864345.2. NCBI lineage: Eukaryota > Metazoa > Arthropoda > Insecta > Orthoptera > Acrididae > Schistocerca > Schistocerca serialis. The sequence continues at coordinate 760,096,383 of NC_064643.1, forward strand.
AACGACAAATTTCACTGCAATGTCCTTAAGGATGTGTTCGTCGTACGTCCTACATTGATTTGTGCGGTTTTTTCACGCAGTGTTACTCGTCTGTTAATACTGACAACTGTAAGCCGGCGCCACTGTTCTCTGTTGTTATGTGAAGGCCGTCGGATACTGCGTTGTCTGTGGTGAGAAGGAATGCCTGAAATTTGGTATTCACGACACACTATTTACACTGCGGCTCTCTGAATACTGAATTCCCCATAATCGCGTCGGAAACCTTTCCACAAGAATCACCTGACAAGGGAACCTCCCCATCGCACCCCCCTCAGATTTAGTTGTAAGTTGGCACAGTGGATAGGCCTTGAAAAACCAAACACAGATCAATCGAGAAAACAGGAAGAAGTTGTGTGGAACTATAAAAAAATAAGCAAAATATACAAACTGAGTAGTCTACGCGAAGATAGGCAACATCATGGACATTCCGAAATAAGGAGCAGCTGCGGATCGAAAGGTCCTCCCCTCAAGCGAAAAATTTTTCTTAATTTAAGCAAAGTTATGATCTATCCATTCGTTCATTGACGTCTCTGTTCACTGTAATAAGTTTAGTGTCTGTGTTTTGCCACCGCACCGCAAAACCGTGCGATTAGTAGACGAAAGGACGTGTCTTTTCAATGGGAACCGAAAACTTTTGATCGCAAGATCATAGGTCAATCGAATCCTCCACAGGAAAACACGTCTGATATATTCTATACGACACTGGTGACGGCATGTGCGTCACATGACAGGAATATGTTGTCGACCCACCTAACTTGTACACTTGGCGAATGGGTAAAAAGATTCTTCTTCGTTGCCCGATTTAGGTTTTCTTGTGGATGTGATAATTACTCCCAAAAAAGTGATGAAAACATAAGAGTTTGTCACATAAACTGCAACAAATGAATCCGAAAGTCTCACACTCGCACACTTTTCCCTGTGCTCTGTCAAAACATACGTTTTTTATGTTTTCAAATTCTTCCGTGTGTAGACCGTCAAATCCTGCATATGTCCAAGCAAATCTGAACATGTCCTGGAATTTTGGAGAGCGAAGTTGATTATGTGTGAGTGCCTGAACTTTCCTAATTGTCTGAAAATAAAAAATGAAACTTTTTGCTCGAAGAAAGACTTGAACCAAGGACCTCTAGCTCGGCAGCTGCTCAGGCTAACCACGGGACCACGGCGCTCTTGTGTTCTATCGGTCCTTTGTGTTACCTATCTTGCACATGGACTACTCAGTTTGTATATTTTGCTTATTTTTTCATAGTTCCACACAACTTCTTCCTGTTTTCTCGATTGATCTGTATTCAGTTTTTTAAGGTCTATCCACTGTGGCAACTTATAACTAAATCTGAGGAGGGTGCGATGGGGAGGTTCCCTTGTGAGTACGAATGACAGCTCCCTCAATGAACTGCCCTTCTGTACCGTGTGCAAGCGATGCTACCGCCATCTGTATTTGTGCATATGGCTATCCCGTGACTTCCGTCACATCAGTGTATACGGCCGCAACTATTTACAAAAATGGTTCAAATGGCTCTGAGCACTATGGCACTTAACATCTATGGTCATCAGTCCCCTAGAACTGAGAACTACTTAAACCTAACTAATCTAAGGACATCACACAACACCCAGTCATCACGAGGCAGAGAAAATCCCTGACCCCGCCGGGAATCGAACCCGGGAACCCGGGCGCGGGAAGCGAGAACGCTACCGCACGACAACGAGCTGCGGACAACTATTTACAATTATTTATACTAAATACCTAGTGAATAACGTTGGAGGCTCCGTCAGGTTAATCGCGTACTATGCTGCAGGCCACATGATGGTTGCAGCGGGAGAAGACGGTTGCGAAATGTAGGAAGTCCTGCAAAGGCTTGACAACTGGTGCGGGGATTAGCAGTTCATCCTGAACGGAAATAAATGTAACGTCCTGCTTATGGATAGGTGAAGAGATCCACAGCTATTCGGTTACACAATAGGTGACAATTCACTAGAAACAGTTAACTGTTTAAAACGTCAGCGATTAATAGTCCACAGCAATCTACACTGGAATGATCACATAAAACAACTGTAGGAACAACCGATGCCGGACGGTGTTAACTGCGAGAATCTTAAGGAAATCTAATTCATCCACGAAACAAGTGGCTTGCCAAACATTCGCTCGACCGATTCTTCAGTACTGTTTATGAGTCTGGGACCATTAGCAAGGAGGATCAGTAGAGGAGCGGCGCGTTTCGTCACGGGATCTTTTATTGCGCGAGAGGTCCGTCGCAGAGAAACTCAAAAAATTCAAGTGGCAGACGCTACAAGAGAGGCGTTGTGCATCTGGGAATCAGGAAAGATAATTACTTCCTTCCACATACTTCTCACGAAATGATCTCGACTAGAAAATTTGAGAAATTAGGTGTCATACGGAGCTTTACCGACAATGTAGACATGACATTTCCATCGAGAGGTTCATGTCACATAATTCCTCTGCTGCTATTTCACCTTATCCTGTACGTTGTCAATCAATAGGTCAAGTCTATGTTTGCTCTATCATCATTATCAAATAATTTTAATTAGGATCGGATGACGATGCGGACAATTATGCCTGTTATTGGTGACAACCAATCATGGGTAACAACCTTGTCTTTTATTTTTTCACTTTTGTCACTCTAACACAACAGATAGAGTTTCATAGTGCATGATATCGCCCATCTGGTACAACTTACAGTAAACGTCTTCACACTGAATGTTGAGCTGTGCCAAATTTTCTGACGCGAGGTATTGATCCAACATTGAAAAACGCACGTGAATCACTAAGTAATTGTTAGATGTTCCGCGACGAATATGTCAACGCGCCCACTTTTCATACGACTGCAAACCTCCCTATTTCCTTTCCGAGTGAAAAGCACTGCGCGAACAACACAGATAAACTCCAAACACTGTCGCAAGCAAAGATAATTTTCGTCCGCTGGACACAGCTTAACCAAATGTGCTGCGTGGTTATCTATACACCTACTTTTACGTCTATGTCATTACTTTGCGATTCACAAGTGCTTGGCAGAGGCGTCATGGTACCATTTTCAGACTATTTCATACCCGTCTCTACCCCTGACTTTCACTCTGCGGGAAAACGTGGAAAAAATGAACAATTAAATCTGACCCGACTTCTTTTTTTCTATTTGCTGATTGCAAAACCATGAAATGTCTTTGTTTTAGTGACTGCCACCCCAACTCGCTTATGACATCCGTGACGTTATCTCCCCTATTTCACGATAATACAGAACGACTGCCCTTCTTTGAACTTTTTCGATGTTCTCCGTCAATCCTATCTGATAAGAATCCCATACTGCGCAGCAGTACTCCTGATGAAGACATATAAGCGCAGTGTACGTACACTTCTTAGTATTTTTCCGCATTCTAAGTGTTCTACCAACAACAGGCAGTCCTTGGCTGTCCCTTTCCCAACAACATTTTTAACGTTCTAAGTTGTTCGTAATTGTAGTTGCTAAGTAGTTAGTTGAATCGACGACAACCCTTAAATTGGTATGATTGTGATGTAACCGAAAGTTAACGGATTGTATTTTACTCATGTGGAGAACGGTTTATTGTTCAGGATAGTTGCTGCTTTTCACACACGCAGCCAGAAGAAGGGATTAGCTAGAAAACTGACAGAAGATACCAATATGTCTGACGTGTAAGTTTACAGGATCCTCACACTTTGTTAGGGGAGTGTCCTTAATTCACTTCTTCGCTACTCTTTATTAGCTAATGTGCGACATCCTTCTGCGTCCACCGCAGTATAACATTTCGCGATGTCACAGTTCCTCCAAATGCGGCAGAGCTTGCCTCGACGTGCTTATGGTTGGCAACTGTTCGCCGCCGCCGCCGGGAAACTGGGTGAGCGGCTCGATGCCTGCCAGAAATTAGGTCCAGCTGCAGTGTTGCTGCAGGGCCGACGCGACAGACAAACGCACCCAGCGGAGCGCCGGATGTGTGTGTGCGCGCGCACGCGCGCGGACAAACCACGCCAAGCCAGCCAGCTAGGCCGGCCGCCGTGCTGCGTCAGCGCAGCCGGCCGCTATCTGGACGCATGAAATATTCAGCCCCGGCGCCTCCACCCCCCCTTCCATCCCCTCCCCCCCACCCCCTCCCCCCCCCCCTCAGGCCACCCACACACAGACCACCACTGCGTCTGCGTCGCTGCGGACTGCCGCAGCCGCTGACGCCGCTTCTACGCACAACAGCGGCAGGAAAGGAGCCAGCAAAATTGTCGGCGCGGCCTCTCCCCATCCTTACGTACAAAGCAAAAGGTCGCACATAGGAGGAATGTTTTTGTCCATCGCTGTGATATCAGAGCGTAACATATACTACTGGCCATTAAAATTCCCGCACCACGAAGATGACGTGCTACAGACGCAAATTTAACCGACAGGGAGAAGATGCTGTGATATGCAAATGATTAGCTTTTCAGAGCATTGACACAAGGCTGGCGACTGTGGCGACACCTACAACGTGCTGACATGAGGAAAGTTTCCAACCGATTTCTCATACACAAACAGCAGTTGACCGGCGTTGTCTGGTGAAACGTCGTTGTGATGCCTCGCGTAAGGAGGAGAAATGCGTGCCGTCACGTTTCCGACTTTGATACAGGTCGGATTGTAGCCTATCGCGATTGCGGTTTATCGTATCGCGACATTGCTACTCGCGTTGGTCGAGATCCGATGACTGTTAGCAGAATATGGAATCGGTGGGTTCAGGAGGGTAATACTGAACACCGTGCTGGATCCCAACGGCCTCGTATTACTAGCAGTCGAGATGACAGGCATCTTATCCGCATGGCTGTAACGGATTGTGAAGCCACGTCTCGATCGCTGAGTCAACAGATGGGGACGTTTGCAAGACAACAACCATCTGCACGAACAGTTCGACGACGTTTGCAGCAGCATGGACTATAAGCTCAGAGACCGTGGCTGCGGTTACCCTTGACGCTGCATCACAGACAGGAGCGCTTGCGATGGTGTACTCAACGACGAACCTGGGTGCAATAGTGGAGCCGGCCGAAGTGGCCGTGCGGTTAAAGGCGCTGCAGTCTGGAACCGCAAGACCGCTACGGTCGCAGGTTCGAATCCTGCCTCGATCATGGATGTTTGTGATGTCCTTAGGTTAGTTAGGTTTAACTAGTTCCAAGTTCTAGGGGACTAATAACCTCAGCAGTTGAGTCCCATAGTGCTCAGTGCCATTTTTTGCAATAGTGGAAAAACGTCATTTTTTCGGATGAATCCATGTTCTGTTTACAGCATCATGATGGTCGCATCCGTGTTTGGCGACATCGCGGTGAACGCACATTGGAAGCGTGTATTCGTCATCGCCATACTGGCGTATCACCCGGCGTGATGGTATGGGGTGCCATTGGTTGAACGTCTCGGACACCACGTGTTCGCACTGACGGCACTTTCAACAGTGAACGTTACATTTCAGATGTGTTACGACCCGTTGCTCTACCCTTCATTCGATCCCTGGGAAACCCTACATTTCAGCAGGATAATGCGAGACCGCATGTTGCAGGTCCTGTACGGGCCTTTCTGGATACAGAAAATGTTCGACTGCTGTCCTGGCCAGCACATTCTCCAGATCTCTTACGAACTGAAAACGTCTGGTCAATGGTGGCCGAGCAACTGGCTCGTCACAATACGCCAATCACTACTGTTGATGAACTGTGGTATCGTGTTGAAGCTGCATGGGCAGCTTTATCTGTACACGCCATCCAAGCTCTGTTTGACTCAATGCCCAGGCGTATCAAGGCCGTTATTACGGCCAGAGGTGGTTGTTCTGGGTACAGGTTTCTCAGGATCTATGCACCCAAATTGCGTGAAAATGTAATCACATGTCAGTTCTAGTATAATATATTTGTCCAATGAAAACCCGTTTATCATCTGCATTTCTTCTTGGTGTAGCAATTTTAATGGCCAGTACCTACGGGAATAGCTGATAATGCAGGCCATTCTGGTGTGTAAAGCCTAGTCCAGCATTCCAGGTGATCATGACTTCCATGAGATATCCTCCTCCTTCCCCCCCCCCCCCCCCCCTCCAATCCCTGGATCACCGCTTGTGTTGTTCCGGTCTGCTGTGTAACCGCTTTACTGGGGATGGTGATTGTCGAAAAAATAAATCAATCAAGGTAAAACTCTTCATGAATATTAATCTTGAAGAAGGTAGCTAAGATAAAAAGCTCTTGATGTTGGAAGATGTGACTCAAATTGCTCAAAAAAATACTGACGTGAACTTAACTTGTTTTCGTTGTTCCGCTGCAGCTGATTCTTCCTGTAACTTTTTTAGGTGATGTCGGGCCAGAGACCACCATGGCTCTACAATAACGTGAGAGGTCAAAAACTGATTCACCAGTACTCAGATTTAGAATTCTGAATGGTGTTTATTTCTTGACGTCACGCAGCGCAGCTCAAAATTTCAAGTTGTATTGGCCCCGTCGTACCATTTCTCGCGGGACTAATTCGCTGACAATCGGAACGTTTTTACGGGTAGTAATTTCGTTCGCTACAATCGCCCAAATTGTTCAAAATTACAAAAAACGTTATCATTCGGCGGTTGCGATTGAAATACATGAAATTAGATCAAGATCATATATATATATATATATATATATATATATATATATATATATATATATATATATATACTCCTGGAAATGGAAAAAAGAACACATTGACACCGGTGTGTCAGACCCACCATACTTGCTCCGAACACTGCGAGAGGGCTGTACAAGCAATGATCACACGCACGGCACAGCGGACACACCAGGAACCGCGGTGTTGGCCGTCGAATGGCGCTAGCTGCGCAGCATTTGTGCACCGCCGCCGTCAGTGTCAGCCAGTTTGCCGTGGCATACGGAGCTCCATCGCAGTCTTTAACACTGGTAGCATGCCGCGACAGCGTGGACGTGAACCGTATGTGCAGCTGACGGACTTTGAGCGAGGGCGTATAGTGGGCATGCGGGAGGCCGGGTGGACGTACCGCCGAATTGCTCAACACGTGGGGTCTCCACAGTACATCGATGTTGTCGCCAGTGGTCGGCGGAAGGTGCACGTGCCCGTCGACCTGGGACCGGACCGCAGCGACGCACGGATGCACGCCAAGACCGTAGGATCCTACGCAGTGCCGTAGGGGACCGCACCGCCACTTCCCAGCAAATTAGGGACACTGTTGCTCTTGGGGTATCGGCGAGGGCCATTCGCAACCGTCTCCATGAAGCTGGGCTACGGTCCCGCACACCGTTAGGCCGTCTTCCGCTCACGCCCCAACATCGTGCAGCCCGCCTCCAGTGGTGTCGCGACAGGCGTGAATGGAGGGACGAATGGAGACGTGTCGTCTTCAGCGATGAGAGTCGCTTCTGCCTTGGTGCCAATGATGGTCGTATGCGTGTTTGGCGCTGTGCAGGTGAGCGCCACAATCAGGACTGCATACGACCGAGGCACACAGGGCCAACACCCGGCATCATGGTGTGGGGAGCGATCTCCTACACTGGCCGTACACCACTGGTGATCGTCGAGGGGACACTGAATAGTGCACGGTACATCCAAACCGTCATCGAACCCATCGTTCTACCATTCCTAGACCGGCAAGGGAACTTGCTGTTCCAACAGGACAATGCACGTCCGCATGTATCCCGTGCCACCCAACGTGCTCTAGAAGGTGTAAGTCAACTACCCTGGCCAGCAAGATCTCCGGATCTGTCCCCCATTGAGCATGTTTGGGACTGGATGAAGCGTCGTCTCACGCGGTCTGCACGTCCAGCACGAACGCTGGTCCAACTGAGGCGCCAGGTGGAAATGGCATGGCAAGCCGTTCCACAGGACTACATCCAGCATCTCTACGATCGTCTCCATGGGAGAATAGCAGCCTGCATTGCTGCGAAAGGGGGATATACACTGTACTAGTGCCGACATTGTGTATGCTCTGTTGCCTGTGTCTATGTGCCTGTGGTTCTGTCAGTGTGATCATGTGATGTATCTGACCCCAGGAATGTGTCAATAAAGTTTCCCCTTCCTGGGACAATGAATTCACGGTGTTCTTATTTCAATTTCCAGGAGTATATATATATATATATATATATATATATATATATATATATCTGTCGGCTTCTTGAGAAATAAGTGAAATGATTCAAATAAACAGTGCTGATTACATTTTTGTTGACCATCATGTCAGTAGTTTTGACTGATCACACATTCGCTGTGCAGTGCGTGTCAGACGTATTGGGTCAAAACGACACTTGTCATTAAGGAACACAGACGGGGAACGCTTTCTCTGGAAACCGAATGTTCTTCCCACGTAACGTATCCTATGGAAGATCAAATAAAAAACAAAGAAAAACTGTCCAGGATACCGACTTGAGTTTTCATTACACGGTAGCACGTAACGGAGCAGTTTGCTTCACAAGCAACAACAGTAACTTATTTATGTGGGAGATACAGCATTGGAGTATCAGTCATATTTTGATATACGACTGTTTACTTCTTTAGCGACATTCGAAAATGGAATATTGGGGCACTGCGCATATTTCGCAAAAGTGAACAGAGAGTTTTAAGTGGGTACTCAAACTCTTCCGTAACTATGCAATTTGACCGTTGTTGCGATTTGAATGTACAAGGGGCACTCGAATGAAAACGAAAAATACGGATGAAAACGTAACTAAACCGTTTATTATTTCAAAAGTAATGGCCATAACTGTTACTACATTTATCTTACATGAGACAAGATGGTCAATGCTTCCACGAAAAGATGTTTTCTGTTTCCTGTGGAACTACGATTGTACTCAGGCGTGCACTCCCAAACAAATGACGGTCACGATTCGCTTTCTTCAGGGTTCCAAAAATACGAAAATCGCATGGAGAGGGATCGGGACGTAACAGAGGATGTGTAAGGGCTTCACAGCGAAACTTCTGCAGCGTAGCCCAAACAACAGATATGCCAGCTCCGGGAAAGTCGTGATCACGTTTCTCGTTGACAGCGGGGGTCCGCTGCTGTTTGACTTTCTGGAACATAGTGCCACAATTAACGCACAGCAGTACGTGGACACTTTGCGAAAACTGAATCGCACCGTCAAATCCAAACGCCCAGGAATGTTGAGGGGCAGCGTCATTTTCATGCAGAATACTGTTCGACCACATGTGTGCCAAGATTGTTTCAACAACGCTCTAGAAGTTTCGATAGGAGGTCCCTACACACCCTTCATACAGGGTGATTCACGATGGTTCAAATGGCTCTGAGCACTATGGGACTTAACATCTGAGGTCATCAGTCCCTTAGAACTTAGAACTACTTAGACCTAACTAACCTAAGAACATCACACACATCCATGACGCAGGCAGGATTCGAACCTGCGACCGTAGAGGTCGCCTGGTTCCAGACTGAAGCGCTTAGAACTGCTCGGCCACTGTGGCCGGCGATTCATGATGATATGCATCTATTTTAATACGTTATTCTACAAGTAAAACTAAAGAAAAAAGTTCATACAAACATAGGTCCACATATGTTTGGTTACAGAGTTACGGCTAATAAAATATTTTGCCTGAAATTTAGCAACTTCGCTAATATGAAGCCATCGCAAAACCGTATGAGATTAAAGTAAACCACGATTTCAATTTATTTCCTTGTCATTGGTCTGATGAATCTAACAAAACATGCCCCAGATGTGTATATCCAGTAATTTTCCAGAACATCCAGAGAAGCAAAGATAATTATACAAGTAAATTTGTTTACTTTTCATTAATAATGTAGAAACGTTTACGTTTTTGTTGCCAACCGTTAGTGCATTGTTTCAGTCGTTTCCTAACCTTTAAACGAGTTAGTTTTTTTTTTTATTATTCGTGAAAGAACATAATAACGACAGTGTATTTAAGTGAAACCACGTAGTAAGTGTTGTAGTTTCTAGATTATTTATGAAATAGGGATGCCTTTCAAATTGCTAAATGCACCGAACACGGTGGAGACATTTTTGAACATTTATTGTGAATCTATTGTGAACTTGTGTGCACACTGCACAACTTCCTTGGCTCAAATGGCTCTGAGCACTATGGCACTTAACATCTGAGGTCATCAGTCCACTAGAACTTAGAACTACTTAGACCTAACCAACCTAAGAACATCACACACATCCACGCCCGAGGCAGGATTCGAGCCCGCGATCGTAGCGGTCGCGCGGTTCCGGACTGAAGCGCCTAGAACCGCTCGGCCACAGCGGCCGGCACAACTTCCTTTTGTTTCTTCCGGTTTAACATGAATTCACGTGTGCTATGGTATTATCTGACACATTCATGCAGTCTCAATTAACGTTATTACCACCATTTTTCCGGCCGGCGTGGCCGAGCGGTTCTAGGCGCTTCAGTCCGGAACCGCGCGGCCGCTACGGTCGCAGGTTCGAATCCTGCCTCGGGCATGGATGTGTGTGATGTCCTTAGGTTAGTTAGGTTTAAATAGTAGTAAGTTCTAGGGTACTGATGACCTCAGAAGATTAGTCCGATAGTGCTCAGAGCCATTTTTGAACCATCATTTTTCCAAAATTAAATCATCTACAACTTCTGTTGAAAACTTTGTACAATTGTCTGGAATTAAAAAAAACAAACAAAAATGGGCCAACCAGGTAATAAATTAAAAATGTTACGAAATTACTTCTTTGCTTCTCTGCATGTCCTGTAAAACTACTGCAGATACACGTCTGAGACATGTTTTATTAGATTCACCAGATCAATAACAACAAAATAAATTGAAATCGTGCTTTGCTTTAACCCTGTACAGTTTTGCGATGGGTTCATATTAGCGAAGCTGCTAAATTTCTGGCAAAATCTCCGTAAGTAACTCCGTAAGTAAAAAATGGTCAAACGTGTGTGAAATGTTATGGGACTTGACTTCTAAGGTCATCAGTGCCTAAGCTTACACACTACTTAACCTAAATTATCCTAAGGACAAACACACACACCCATGCCCGAGGGAGGACTCGAACCTCCGCCGGGATCAGCCGCACAGTCCATGACTGCAGCGCCTGAGACCGCTCGCCTAATCCCGCTCGGCCCGTAACTAAACATTTGCGAACCCATGTGTATATGAACTTTTTTCTTTAGTTTTACTTGTAGAATAACATACTAAAATATATGCATATCGTCCGCAGCTCGTGGTCGTGCGGTAGCGTTCTCGCTTCCCACGCCCGGGTTCCCGGGTTCGATTCCCGGCGGGGTCAGGGATTTTCTCTGCCTCGTGATGACTGGGTGTTGTGTGCTGTCATTAGGTTAGTTAGGTTTAAGTAGTTCTAAGTTCTAGGGGACTGATGACCATAGAAGTTAAGTCCCATAGTGCTCAGAGCCATTTTATATGCGTGTCTTTGCGAATCACCCTTTATACTCCCGATCTCTTCCCGTGCGATGTCCGTATTTTTCGTGCCCCAAAGAAAGACATTCGTGGTCGTCGAATTGCTTCGGACGAAGAGGTGCAAGCCTCGGTACGATAGTAATTTCTTAGGCAAACGCAACCATTTTTTCCTTGAAGGCACTGACTGTCTTGTCTCACAGTGGGATAATCGTATTATCCGTTATGGCGATTACTTTCGAAATAATGAAGTTTACTGCCTTTTCTTCCAAGTGTCTCGTTTGCATTCGACTGTCCCCTATAGTAAAAGGATTTCGAGACTGCGGTGCCCTGGAATACTGCACCGTTAGACGTAGCTTACGCATCCTGATGATTTTCAGTAAAAGCTGCTCAGTAAACTCCCCATTTTTAGCCATTTTCCATAAATCATTGGAAACTGAGGAGGTAAATACATCGCTCCATTTAGAAAAAAGATGTAATTGTTTCATTACATTAGTAGATGAAACTTACTTACGAAGAATTAGCTATGCTAAAAACTACTTGTTCCTTCGTAAATTTTGTTTTATTTCTTGCACCGGTTAGGAGACGTTGCCGAGGTTACACGAAGACATCTTAAATATTGCGATATTCAAATTCTTTTTTTAGCGATCACGATGTTTAAATGTGTTTCAGCTCTAACATCAACTGCATCACTTTTCAACAATCAAGTCATTCTTTATCCAGTGTTACTCTTCACGTATATTTCAAGAAATACATTCCACTTTTAAAGTGACCGTCTTGTTCGTGTGTTGTGAGTGTTAGGAAACATGGGTAATACACTCCTGGAAATGGAAAAAAGAACACATTGACACCGGTGTGTCAGACCCACCATACTTGCTCCGGACACTGCGAGAGGGCTGTACAAGCAATGATCACACGCACGGCACAGCGGATACACCAGGAACCGCGGTGTTGGCCGTCGAATGGCGCTAGCTGCGCAGCATTTGTGCACCGCCGCCGTCAGTGTCAGCCAGTTTGCCGTGGCATACGGAGCTCCATTGCAGTCTTTAACACTGGTAGCATGCCGCGACAGCGTGGACGTGAACCGTATGTGCAGTTGACGGACTTTGAGCGAGGGCGTATAGTGGGCATGCGGGAGGCCGGGTGGACGTACCGCCGAATTGCTCAACACGTGGGGCGTGAGGTCTCCACAGTACATCGATGTTGCCGCCAGTGGTCGGCGGAAGGTGCACGTGCCCGTCGACCTGGGACCGGACCGCAGCGACGCGCGGATGCACGCCAAGACCGTAGGATCCTACGCAGTGCCGTAGGGGACCGCACCGCCACTTCCCAGCAAATTAGGGACACTGTTGCTCCTGGGGTATCGGCGAAGACCATTCGCAACCGTCTCCATGAAGCTGGGCTACGGTCCCGCACACCGTTAGGCCGTCTTCCGCTCACGCCCCAACATCGTGCAGCCCGCCTCCAGTGGTGTCGCGACAGGCGTGAATGGAGGGACGAATGGAGACGTGTCGTCTTCAGCGATGAGAGCCGCTTCTGCCTTGGTGCCAATGATGGTCGTATGCGTGTTTGGCGCCGTGCAGGTGAGCGCCACAATCAGGACTGCATACGCCCGAGGCACACAGGGCCAACACCCGGCATCATGGTGTGGGGAGCGATCTCCTACACTGGCCGTACACCACTGGTGATCGTCGAGGGGACACTGAATAGTGCATGGTACATCCAAACCGTCATCGAACCCATCGTTCTACCATTCCTAGACCGGCAAGGGAACTTGCTCTTCCAACAGGACAATGCACGTCCGCATGTATCCCGTGCCACCCAACGTGCTCTAGAAGGTGTAAGTCAACTACCCTGGCCAGCAAGATCTCCGGATCTGTCCCCCATTGAGCATGTTTGGGACTGGATGAAGCGTCGTCTCACGCGGTCTGCACGTCCAGCACGAACGCTGGTCCAACTGAGGCGCCAGGTGGAAATGGCATGGCAAGCCGTTCCACAGGACTACATCCAGCATCTCTACGATCGTCTCCATGGGAGAATAGCAGCCTGCATTGCTGCGAAAGGTGGATATACACTGTACTAGTGCCGACATTGTGCATGCTCTGTTGCCTGTGTCTATGTGCCTGTGGTTCTGTCAGTGTGATCATGTGATGTATCTGACCCCAGGAATGTGTCAATAAAGTTTCCCCTTCCTGGGACAATGAATTCACGGTGTTCTTATTTCAATTTCCAAGAGTGTATTTAGGAAGAGTACTTGCACACTCCATTCTCGCTCATGGGATAGATGTTTTGTTTAAGAATTTCTTTTCAGCGGATCTTACTGCGTTATTTGCCGCCTTTCAAAGACCTCTCTACGTCAGGCCTTCCGCCTGCTCCGACCTGATCTTTATCAGCCGTCACAATAACAGGTCGCTGGCGTTGCAGGCCTCTGTGCTGCTACCGCAGATTTCAGTTGCTCTGACGGTAATAACAGTATCGCGTCGGCAGCAGATATTTCGGTTCATAACGACAAGGAACTCGAACGAAATATACGGATAAAAACTGAAGTAAATTCTAAAGCTAACTGTTACCAGCTATCACTGTCAAGCTAGACCTAACAGTCAAAAATACCTTCATTCGTAAAGTTACTTGGATTAATTAGGTCCCAGCCGAGGATACTCGGGACGCCTTCCTTTCAATTCTGTCTCTCCACTAGGAGCACTATGTCTGTTCTTGGTGCAACAGTTCTGCTCATGCGAAGCCAGTACACGTAGCCGTCAACGAAAACCTGCAGCTAATTACAGGGTGACTGGGACAGATTCCTATGGGAAAGCTCTACTGTCTGGAACACATTGCTCCACTGGATATGTTTTAGCGAAAGATAGCTGCTGATGCTAAAAGAAATGGTGGTTGAGGGACAGAAACGTAACCTCGACACGGTTATAAACCAGTAAAGCAAAGTCTGAGATCTAGGTACAACTTCATCAGCTCATCATCAGCATTAAATAGACTAGAACAGAATTACAAAACTTAAACTGTGGATAGCAATAAGGGAGCACTTCCAAAATTTGTAGAACCTTTATCTTGCCGGTGGGAGATGATCTTCACTGGACGAAGGAGGAATCCTTGAACAGACGAAGGCAGATCAAGTGACTGAGGAAGAAGAGGAAGAAGAAAATAAAACACCTATTTCGGTGTCATATTGCTCCGTGCCACAGATTACGAAGTTATTCCAGGGTAAAAACAGTGCAGCGAATGTTACCACACTCTGGCACAAGATCACTTACCTTTCCCTATCCTGTTTCGCATACATTTCAGAACACTACTTGAATTACTAATATCGTAAGTTTATCAAGCAAGACTATTCACCATTTTATGTAAACAGACAGTACTTAAGAGAATTTCCTTTCCCTACAGCTTTTGGAAACATTAGTACTGTTAACAGTAATAATAATAATAAATAATAATAATAATAATAATATATAATTGTTAAAACAAAATTTGGCACTTGAGGTTTCACCTTAATCCCAGGAAATTACTTTCAAATATTCTCCAAACAGTGGCCGCAATGTCTGCTCGTGTGAATAGTGCGAAGGATGGAATTCTGCTGCAGTGGGTGATTGTACGGACAAATTAGAGTCAATATGTTTTTACAAACATGTGTTCAATTTTCAGTGGGTGTGGGAATAAAGATAACCGATGCCCGGTGCTCGTTCATAAATCTGGAATAGGCGACTAGCACTCGCTGTTACTGCCTGGAGGAAGCGACACCGCAGTTTCAAGTAAACTGTCTCCAGTACTGCATGTATTTAAAACCATACCGCACGTATTTACAAGTACTTGGTATAAATATACGTCTTTTTACGGCTCATGTAATGGAACACTAATGCTAATTATGGAGAATGTTGTAGGCGGTTTCCTATCCACAGAGCGCCGCATTCAAAACTGTTTTCTCGTGTTTTCATCTACCTTGTAACGTTTAGACTGATTCAGTACGCAACATGAACATTTATTCTAAGCGCAAGATTTTTAAAAGAATGTGGGGGTGGGTGGGAGGTGAGGAGGGGATGAATGAAGCAGAAATTATTCAGGATTCCCTAAAACTAATGTGAAATGACGCCAGTGGGTGGGAGACCTCTGTGTTTTGTTCAACCTCCAATTTAGAAATCTTGAGCGACTTTGATCCAGGCTAGCATGGCACAGTAAACGGATTATACTGAATCCTACACAAAGACATACACAGGCTCTTCAAAAAAAAGCATATACGTTTCTTACAAAAGCTTAGCACAATCATCTGAACGGAACGTCGACTAAATGTACATTGCGATTAGCTTAGGTGGTGTTTTCAGTTTGTAATGATTTAGTGTAATCTTCTGTAAGCAGAAATTCTAAATGTACATTGCGATTAGCTTAGGTGGTGTTTTCAGTTTGTAATGATTTAGTGTAATCTTCTGTAAGCAGAAATTCTGGGATAATATTACAACTCCTACTGAATCCGCCGATCCGTCGGTTCCGTGTCTTTTCTTTCGAAACACGTTACAAAGAACACTAGCAGCAGGAATCAACCAAACTCCTACACAGTTAACTTACGTTTTCCGCTTTGCCTAGATTTGTTTAGTTAACAGCAGTGAATGACACGACCGCTTGTAACTTTCTACGGTCCCCTGCTGGCGCATCTGAGAGCTATAGTCCACGAAACCGCCTATTTCTCACACAGTCGTGAGACAGCCAAGAGCTACATTTTGTGAATACTGTCTGTATTTAGACAACTTATTTCGTGGTAACAATGGAAACTCTGAATCGAGAAGAGCAACCGGTGGGGTATAGGGAGTGGACGGAGGGGGGAGGGGGGGGATATTTGGCTTGGTTACAGGTTACAATGGACGTCGTTCATCAGAATATACGAAGTACATTCGTACACAATGTGCCCATCACAGTAACGGACACAGAGCAATAACAGGACGGCACAGAATCCGTACTAACTTTGCCTATAATACGATGATATGATAGGCACAATACGACGATCGTACTTTCCTGTACAGCGTTTACACTAAACCCTCATATAAACTGTTTGACGGGTTGGTCTGGTCGTGTCCCTCAGATGGTAGAAGGAGAATTCTTGCGTGTCATTTGCCGCGCAAGAAGTTTGTAAATTTACCATTATTCCAGTGTCAGCCAATTGCACCGCACGGCCTGTATTGTTCTTACATTGCTCTCTGCTGAAATGGAAATGAAATGAGCGTATGGCATCGTTGGCCGGGAGGCCCCTATTCGGGGAAGTTCAGCCGCCAACTGCGAGTCTTATTTCAGTCGACGCAAAACTGGGTAACTTGCGCGCCGATGATGAGGATGAAACTGTGATGAGGACAACACAACACCCAGTCCCCGAGCGGAGAAAATCTCCAACCCGGCCGGGAATCGAACCCGAGCCCGCTAGCATGGGAGGCGGGCACGTTACCACCCAGCTAAAAATACATCCCCACTGAAGCCTCCAAATATTTTGAAAGACTGAGATTTTCACGACAGATTAAATTTTATGTTTCCTTCCTTTAGTCCGTGTTTTCTTTATGTTCCTTTTCTCGCCGGTTCTGTGTAAAACTTAATTTCCTATCTATCAGTCCACTTAACTTTCAACATCGTTCTGCAACACTACACCTCAGCTGCTTCGACTTTTTTGTTTGTTGTTTTTTTTTTTTTTTTTTCACTGTTCGTGATTCGCTTCAGTAGGATGCTGTGTACAAGACGCACATTCTGAGATATTTATTCCTCAAAATAAAGCTTCTTTTGGAGGGCACGAAAGCCCTCAATGATGTGCACCCAATCAAGTCTATCATAATAGTTTTTCTTTCGGTGAGAGTGCTCTCTTTTTCCTGTACAAGTCTGCCTCGTATGTCCTTCTCGTTTAGTGTGTCTCACATCAGTTTGCTTACAAGGCACCAGAATTCAGTCACTTCTTCTAGTATGTCTTCTCCAATTTTGATGTTAACTTTATTGCTGATTTAATTTATTCTGCTCCTCAAAAATTTCGCCTTTCTTTCGTTTACTCTCGTTCCATATTTTGTCGTCAGTCGATTGTTCATTCCCTCATTCCGTTCAACAAACCATTTAATTTCTCCTTACTTTCAGTGACCATAGCAATTTGTTCAATGATATCTTTTCACTCTGAATTTTAATCCCATTTTTGAACCTTTCATTTCATTCATTGCTTCTTCGATACACAGCTTTAATGGTCGATAAGTTTGATTCATCCCTGCCTCACACTATTCTTAATCAGAGCATTCCTCTTGGTCTTCCACTCTTGTTGTTCCCTCTTGGTTTTGTGCACCTATCTATATTACAAATTAAGGGCTTCTGCTTCCTTAATTCGTTCGTAACCTCAGAAACAATTTGACGGACTTTCGCACGATTTTCCCAAATACATAAATTATTTCGTGAGAAACGTTTGTGTATGTAATTTGTGACTGTTAGACCAAACAAGACATCGGACCATAGTTACTCAGTGTATGCAACGGCGATGCGAGTGGGTAATATTGCATAGTACTTGAAACAGTATCAGTCATAAAATGCCTGCGAGTAATCGTCCGGAATGACCTAAAGTGGAATGATCACTTGTAAAAAACAGTTGTAGAAAAATCAGATGCTACGCTGCAGTTCTTAAACACATGACCTTCATCCACAGAAGTCCACAGCTCGTGGTCCAGTAGCTGCATCATGGCGTCCTATGTTCGATTGTCTACTAGCTGGAGATTTTATTTGCGCAGGTGCTGGGTGTTGTGTTGCCCTCATCCTCACTTCATCGTCATAATCGACGAGCAAGTCATCGAAGTGGCCCCAAACAAAAAGACGTACACCAGGCAGGCGTCTCCAAGCCAATGATGTCACACCATCGTTTCATTTCAGCCATACAAGAAATTGTGTGCAAAACACTCGTTCCACCGATTTTTGAGTACTGCCCGTCAACGTGCGAATCTTACTGATTTGGCTTCCTTCATCTACGTCTACATCTACAGTTATATGACCACTCTGCGGATCATACTTAAATGTCCGGCATCAAAACTTTTCTATTCCTCTACCGCCCCATTGTTGAACAGCGTGGCGAGGGGGGGGGGGGGGGGGGGACAATCCAATCTTTCTTTCTATGCGAGCGCTGGTTTCTCTTATTTTATTAAATTTTTCCGTAAGTATGAGTATGTGGGCTGAAACAAACTGTTTCCGCTTTCGGAGGAGAAAGTTGGACTTCGAAATTACGTGACACCATCTCGCCGCAGCGAAAAACGTCTGTGTTTTAATGATTGACACCAAACTCGCGTATCATGTCCATGACACCCTCTCCTCTATTTCGCAATAATACCAAACGAGCTGTCCTTCTTTGGACATATTCTTGTTCTCTGTCAGTTCTGTATGGATAGGCTCCTACAAAGCGCAACAGTAAAAGAGGACAGAAACCTACTGTAAGCAGTCTCTTTAGAGCATTTTTTGCATTTTCTATGCCAATTAAACGCAGTATTTGGTTCGCCTTCCCCATAACATTTTCTATGAGATCGTTCTAATTTCAGCCTTTAGCCTTGTGTGATATATCGTGTAAACGAAATTTGGTTTAGTACTGACGTGTATGACCTCACGCTTTCAATTGTTTAGAGTACATTTTCACTTTTTACACCATACAGATACCCTGTCTAAATCACTCTGCAAATGTTTTTGATCTTCTGACTTTACTAGGTGGTAAGTGACATCATCTTCTGTAAAAAATCTAAGATGACTACACAGTTCGTCGGGTAAATCATTTATATAGATTAGGAGCAGAAGAGGGCCTAAAATATTTCCTTGGGGAATGCTAGGTATCATTTCCGTTTTCTCCATTACTCTTCATCAGTTAGTACGAAGTGTGAATCTTCTTACAGGAAACTCCGAACTCAGTTGCAGAGCTGACGAGACGCTCCGTAGGGACGCAGTTTGCTTGGAAGCCATTTTTGAGGAACGGTCTCAAAAGAAGAGATGGAGAAGATGCAACAAAGAGGGGCTCGATACGTCACAGAGAGACCGTTACGAAAATGCTGACGAGATTCCAGGGGCAGACGGTAGAAGAGTGGCGTCGTGCGTCACGGAGAGGTTTACTGTTCAAATTCTGAGAGCATACGT
Source organism: Schistocerca serialis cubense (assembly GCF_023864345.2). Lineage (NCBI taxonomy): Eukaryota > Metazoa > Arthropoda > Insecta > Orthoptera > Acrididae > Schistocerca > Schistocerca serialis. The sequence goes on from NC_064643.1 coordinate 760,115,883, forward strand.
TCGAAGGAGGGTCAGGCAGTATATTATTTCCTCCCACATACGTCACACGAAATCATCCCGACTAGAAAACCACAGAAGTTGAGCTCTTTGCGAGACTTATCTACTGTCATTCATTTCACGCAACACTCAGGAATGTAACAGGAAAGGAAGCAAGGAATAGTTTAAAAAAAAAAAATGGTTCAAATGGCTCTGAGCACTATGGGACTCAACGGCTGTGGTCATAAGTCCCCTAGAACTTAGAACTACTTAAACCTAACTAACCTAAGGACATCACACACATCCATGCCCGAGACAGGATTCGAACCTGCGACCGTAGTGGTCGTGCGGTTCCAGACTGTAGCGCCTTTAACCGCTCGGCCACTCCGGCAGGCAGTTTTACCAAAAGCGTCCATCCCACACACGCAAGGTGACTTATATAGTACAGATTGCTTCCCACCCTGTCATGCAGATTATTTATGTACATAGAAAATAACAGCAGCCCCATCACACGTCCTTGGCGTACTCTTAACGATACGCTCGCCTCTGACGAACACTCGCCATCGAGAACAATGTACTGGGTTCTATTACTTACGAAATGCTTGGAGGCATTCACATACCGGGCAACCTATTACATTTGCTCGTACCTTCGTCAACAGTCTGCAAAAAAATGGTTCAAATGGCTCTGAGCACTATGGGACTTAACATCTATGATCATCAGTCCCCTATAACATAGAACTAGTTAAACCTAACTAACCTAAGGACATCACACAACACCCAGTCATCACGAGGCAGAGAAAATCCCTGACCCCGCCGGCAATCGAACCCGGGAACCCGAACAGTCTGCAGTGGGGCATCGTGTCAAATGCTTTAAATCTGGAAATACGGAATTCGCGGCTGTTGGATTCTGTCCATAGTTCACACTACATCACGTGACAGAAGTACAAGCTGAATTCCGGTGTTTTCTAAAATTGTGCTGACTAGTAAATTTACTACTTTCGAACTCAGAATATGTTCTACAATTCTGCAGCAAACCGATGATAAGGAAATTGGTCTGTTATTTTGCGGGCTCCCTCAGTCAGTGTCTCGTTGTAGAGCAGGCAGCGAGTACACACAGAAACGAAACGAGAAGAATCAGAAGAAGGAGGCCTGATTCTGTCGTCGAAGTGTATTGCATAAAATAGAATCAACAACTCGGCTGAACACCCGGAAGCACGCTATTAATCAAAGACGGCGAGAAAATCTAAGAAAGTATATTTTAGTTTGTCTCACATATGGTCTGCACAACGTGGTCTCGCGGTAGCGTTCTTGCTTCCCGAGGAAGTGGTCCCGGGTTCGATTCCCGGTGGGGTCGGGGATTTTTACCTGCCTCGAGATGACTGAGTGTTGTTGTGTCGTCTTCATTATCATCATTCATGACCATTACGGTCGGAGGAGGCAATGGCAAATCACCTCCACTAGGACCTTGCCTAGTACGGCGGTGCGAGTCTCCCGCATCGTTCCCCTACCCTCTATGAAGGAGTATGGGACTTCATGATGATGATGATGATGATATCACAAATGAACCTTATTGCACTTTTCATGCGCCGAATAACCTGTGTGGAAGTTCAAATGGCTCTGAGCACTATGGGGCTTAACTGCTGAGGTCATCAGTCCTCTAACTAACCTAAGGACGTCACACACATCCATGGCCGAGGCAGGATTCGAACCTGCGACCGTAGCGGACGCACGATTCCAGACTGTAGCGCCTAGAACCGCTCGGCCACCCCGGCCGGCTGTGTGGAAGTGCGGTATTGATACAGGATAGTAGCGGAAGCACCGTTCAGGCTGGTGAATCCAGAGTCCTTCGCTGATAAGCATACGTGGTGGCTGCGCAAGTGTTCTGTGAGGGTGAAAGCGGCATCTGCGTGCGCCTCGTCGCACGGAGAACCATTGTTTTCTATTCGGCGCAGCTTCGAAAATATGTTGACGGGAGCGGGCGGCTGGCCCGCTCTACGGCGCCACTTGAACCCACTGGCGGCGCTTCGCGTCCGGTACGGGGCCCCGGCTGTCACTATCGACACGTCCGCTTCTTTGCCTGGCAAACAAGGGCCGGCTGGAGCTGACGTGCGCGGCACACAGCGGCGCCGTAGGCTGCTGCCGCTCCAGTTGCAGATCGCAGGATAAATACGGGGACGTGCTGACAAAAAATGCCTCCCAATTCTTTGTGTCAAAACTCTTAAAGCTATATAAATCAAACAAGCGTTATTAACATTCTACATCTTTATTCTTCATCTGTACATTTTTGCAGCCCTCTGCGTCTAGAGGCCTCCTCATCGTAGCCGAAATTTTTACAAAGGTACAGACGGTGTTTAGAAAGGGTAGATTGCATGCAACCGGTGGTGGAGTGTTCGTCGCTGTTAGTAGTAGTTTATCCTGTAGTGAAGTAGAAGTGGATAGTTCCTGTGAATTATTATGGGTGGAGGTTACACTCAACAACCGAACTAGGTTAATAATTGGCTCCTTTTACCGACCTCCCGACTCAGCAGCATTAGTGGCAGAACAACTGAGAGAAAATTTGGAATACATTTCACATAAATTTTCTCAGCATGTTATAGTCTTAGGTGGAGATTTCAATTTACCAGATATAGACTGGGACACTCAGATGTTTAGGACGGGTGGTAGGGACAGAGCATCGAGTGACATTATACTGAGTGCACTATCCGAAAATTACCTCGAGCAATTAAACAGAGAACCGACTCGTGGAGATAACATCTTGGACCTACTGATAACAAACAGACCCGTACTTTTCGACTCTGTATGTACAGATCAGGGAATCAGTGATTATAAGGCCGTTGCAGCATCCCTGAATATGGAAGTTAATAGGAATATAAAAAAAGGGAGGAAGGTTTATCTGTTTAGCAAGAGTCATAGAAGGCAGATTTCAGACTACCTAACAGACCAAAACGAAAATTTCTGTTCCGACACTGACAATGTTGAGTGTTTATGGAAAAAGTTCAAGGCAATCGTAAAATGCGTTTTAGACAGGTACGTGCCGAGTAAAACTGTGAGGGACGGGAAAAACCCACCGTGGTACAACAACAAAGTTAGGAAACTACTGCGAAAGCAAAGAGAGCTCCACTCCAAGTTTAAACGCAGCCAAAACCTCTCAGACAAACAGAAGCTAAACGATGCCAAAGTTAACGTAAGGAGGGCTATGCGTGAAGCGTTCAGTGAATTCGAAAGTATAATTCTATGTACCGACTTGACAGAAGATCCTAGGAAGTTCTGGTCTTATGTTAAATCAGTAAGTGGCTCAAAACAGCATATCCAGACACTCCGGGATGATGATGGCATTGAAACAGAGGATGACACGCGTAAAGCTGAAATACTAAACACCTTTTTCCAAAGCTGTTTCACAGAGGAAGACCGCACTGCAGTTCCTTCTCTAAATCTTCGCACAAACGAAAAAATGGCTGACATCGAAATAACTGTCCAAGGAATAGAAAAGCAGCTGGAATCACTCAATAGAGGAAAGTCCACTGCACCTGACGGGATACCAATTCGATTCTACACAGAGTACGCGAAAGAACTTGCCCCCCTTCTAACAGCCGTGTACCGCAAGTCTCTAGAGGAACGGAGGGTTCCAAATGATTGGAAAAGAGCACAGATAGTCCCAGTCTTCAAGAAGGGTCGTCGAGCAGATGTGCAAAACTATAGACCTATATCTCTGACGTCGATCTGTTGTAGAATTTTAGAACATGTTTTTTGCTCGAGTATCATGTCGTTTTTGGAAACCCAGAATCTACTATGTAGGAATCAACATGGATTCCGGAAACAGCGATCGTGTGAGACCCAACTCGCTTTATTTGTTCATGAGACCCAGAAAATATTAGATACAGGCTCCCAGGTAGATGCTATTTTTCTTGACTTCCGGAAGGCGTTCGATACAGTTCCGCACTGTCGCCTGATAAACAAAGTAAGAGCCTACGGAATATCAGACCAGCTGTGTGGCTGGATTGAAGAGTTTTTAGCAAACAGAACACAGCATGTTGTTATCAATGGAGAGACGTCTACAGACGTTAAAGTAACCTCTGGCGTGCCACAGGGGAGTGTTATGGGACCATTGCTTTTCACAAAGTATGTAAATGACCTAGTAGATAGTGTCGGAAGTTCCATGCGGCTTTTCGCGGATGATGCTGTAGTATACAGAGAAGTTGCAGCATTAGAAAATTGTAGCGAAATGCAGGAAGATCTGCAGCGGATAGGCACTTGGTGCAGGGAGTGGCAACTGACCCTTAACATAGGCAAATGTAATGTATTGCGAATACATAGAAAGAAGGATCCTTTATTGTATGATTATATGATAGCGGAACAAACACTGGTAGCAGTTACTTCTGTAAAATATCTGGGAGTATGCGTGCGGAACGATTTGAAGTGGAATGATCATATAAAATTAATTGTTGGTAAGGCGGGTACCAGGTTGAGATTCATTGGGAGAGTGCTTAGAAAATGTAGTCCATCAACAAAGGAGGTGGCTTACAAAACACTCGTTCGTCCTATACTTGATTATTGCTCATCAGTGTGGGATCCGTACCAGATCGGTTTGACGGAGGAGATAGAGAAGATCCAAAGAGGAGCGGCGCGTTTCGTCACAGGGTAATTTGGTAACCGTGATAGCGTTACGGAGATGTTTAATAAACTCAAGTGGCAGACTCTGCAAGAGAGGCGCTCTGCATCGCGGTGTAGCTTGCTCGCCAGGTTTCGAGAGGGTGCGTTTCTGGATGAGGTATCGAATATATTGCTTCCCCCTACTTATACCTCCCGAGGAGATCACGAATGTAAAATTAGAGAGATTAGAGCGCGCACGGAAGCTTTCAGACAGTCATTCTTCCCGCGAACCATACGCGACTGGAACAGGAAAGGGAGGTAATGACAGTGGCACGTAAAGGGCCCTCCGCCACACACCGTTGGGTGACTTGCGGAGTATAAATGTAGATGTAGATGTAGATGTACATTGACAGAAAAGGCCCCAACATCACGGAATAATTAATGTAAAGTACACTGATATCAGGGCGTTACATACACTACTGGCCATTGAAATTGCTACACCACGAAGATGACGTGCTACAGACGCAAATTTAACCGACAGGAAGAAGATGCTGTGATATGCAAATGATTAGCTTTCCAGAGCATTGACACAAGGCTGGCGACTGTGGCGACACCTACAACGTGCTGACATGAGGAAAGTTTCCAACCGATTTCTCATACACAAACAGCAGTTGACCGGCGTTGTCTGGTGAAACGTCGTTGTAATGCCTCGCGTAAGGAGGAGAAATGCGTACCATCACGTTTCCGACTTTGATAAAGGTCGGATTGTAGCCTATCGCGATTGCGGTTTATCGTATCGCGACATTGCTGCTCGCGTTGGTCGAGATCCAATGACTGTTAGCAGAATATGGAATCGGTGGGTTCAGGAGGGTAATACGGAACGCCATGCTGGATCCCAACGGCCGCGTATTACTAGCAGTCGAGATGACAGCATGGCTGTAACGGATCGTGCAGCCACGTCTCGATCGCTGAGTCAACAGATGGGGACGTTTGCAAGACAACAACCATCTGCACGAACAGTTGGACGACGTTTGCAGCAGCAAGGACTATCAGCTCGGAGACCGTGACTGCGGTTACCCTTGAAGCTGCATCACAGACAGGAGCTTCCTCGATGGTGTACTCAACGACGAACCTCGGTGCACGAATGGCAAAACGTCATTTTTTCAGATTAATCCAGGTTCTGTTTACAACATCATCATGGTCGCTTCCGTGTTTGGCGACATCGTGGTGAACGCACATTGGAAGCGTGTATTCGTCATCACCAAACTGGCGTATCACCCAGCGTGATGGTATGGGGTGCCATTGGTTACACGTCTCGGTCACCTCTTGTTCGCATTGACGGCACTTTGAACAGTGGACGTTACATTTCAGATGTGTTACGACCCGTCGCTCCACCCTTCATTCGATCCCTGTGAAGCCCTACATTTCAGCAGGATAATGCACGACCGCATGTTGCAGGTGCTGTACGGGCCTCTTTGGATACAGAAAATGTTGGACTGCTGCCCTGGCCAGCACGTTCTCCAGATCTCTCACCAATTGAAAACGTCTGGTCAATGGTTCAAATGGCTCTGAGCACTATGGGACTTAACATCTATGGTCATCAGTCCTCTAGAACTTAGAACTACTTAAACCTAACTAACCTAAGGACATCACACAACACCCAGTCATCACGAGGCAGAGAAAATACCTGACCCCGCCGGGAATCGAACCCGGGAACCCGGGCGCGGGAAGCGAGAACGCTACCGCACGACCGCGAGCTGCGGACTGGTCAATGGTGGCCGAGCAACTGGCTCGTCACAATACGCCAGTCACTACTCTTGATGAACTGTGGTATCGTGTTGAAGCTGCATGGGCAGCTGTACCTGTACGCGCCATCCAAGCTCTGTTTGACTCAATGGCCAGGCGTATCGAGGCCGTTATTACAGCCAGAGGTGGTTGTTCTGGGTACTGATTTCTCAGGATCTATGCACCCAAATTGCGTGAAAATGTAATCACATGTCAGTTCTAACATAATATATTTGTCCAATGAATACCCGTTTATAATCTGCATTTCTTCTTGGTGTAGCAATTTTAATGGCCAGTAGTGTAATAAAATTTCGGGAATACATTTGTCTAGGTAGTGGAAGTGATCAAGGCTGCAAGATCACAGGTTAATATTAGAGCGAGATACGTCATTGCAGATGTGAAATACTGATCTAGAATGTTGAATGCAAGCGCAATACATTGTTGCCAGGTGTCAGTTTGTGGGATGGTGTGCCATGCCTGTTGTACGGGGGCGTTTGAAAAGTCTGTGCGAAGTCCGAGAGATGGCACCACCGGCGCGTATCGAGGTCATGTTTAGTTAGTAGCTTCTTTGGAAAGAACGCACACCAAGTTTCAGCCATATTGCTCTATTTATTTGTGTTTGGCATATGTGCGAATCAAGGAAGTCAGGTGATTGTCAAAAAATGGACGAAAAAGAATTTCGTGTGGTGATTAAACGTTACTTCATGAAAGGCAAAACGCCTCAGGAAACTAAAGAGAAGCTTGATAAACATTACGGTGACTCTGCACCTTCGATTAGAACAGTTTTTTAGTGGTTTCAAAATTTTCGGAGCGGCCATATGGGCACAAGTGATGCTGAACGTTCTGGACGCCCTGTCGAGGTTACGTCTCCAGAAATCATTGATAAAATCCGTGATATGGTGATGGATGACAGAAGAATGAAGGTGCGTGAGATTGCTAGTACTATGGGCATCTCGAATGAATGGGTACATAATATCCTGCATAAACATTTGGACATGAGAAAGCTATCCGCAAGATGGGTTCCGCCATTGCTCACGCTTGACCAAAAACGGAATCGTGCGAAGTGTTGCAAGGCTGGTTCGCAGCTGTTCAGGAAGAATCTACAGGACTTTAAGCGTCGTTTCGTCACTGTGGATGAAACATGGATACACTATTACACTCCTGAGACCAAACAACAATCTGAACAATGGGTTACCAAGGGAGAATCTACACCAAAAAAAGGCGAAGACCATTCCTTCGGGCCCGCCGGGGTGGCCAAGCGGTTCTAGGCGCTACAGTCTGGAACTGCGCGACCGCTGCGGTCGCAGGTTCAAATCCTGCCTCGGGCATTAGTGTGTGTGATGTCCTACGGTTAGTTAGGTTTTATTTCTAAGTTCTAGGAGACTGATGACCTGAGAAGTTAAGTCCCACAGTGCTCAGAGCCATTTGAACCATTCCTTCGGCCGGAAAGGTTATGGGCACTGTCTTTTGGTATTCGTAAGGGATAATCCTCATCGACTATATGGAAGAGGGTAAAACTATTACAGGTGCATATTATTCATCGTTATTGGACCGTTTGAAAACCGAGCTGCAAGAAAAACGCCGGCGATTGGACCGCAAAAAAGTCCTTTTCTATCACGACATTGCACCAGCACACACTTAAGCAGTTGTGGTCGCAAAATTAGTGGAAATAGGATTCCAACTCGTTTCACATCCCCATTATTCTCCAGACTTGGCTCCCTCGGACTAATATTTGTTCCCCAATTTGAAGAAATGGCTGGTGGGACGAAGATTTTTATTCAAATGAGGAGGTGATTGCAGCAACTAATAGCTAATTCCTATTATTCGGAAGGGATCAAAAAATTAGAACAGTGTTGGACGAAGTGTATAAGTCTAAAGGGAGACTATGTCTAAAAATAAAAAATGTTTACCCCAAACACGTAAGTAGTTTTTATTTTTGCACGGATTTTTCAAACGCCTCTCGTACATGGTTGACCAATACAGGGACGATTACTGCTGGTTGCGGATGATGCTGGAGTTTTTCTATTATGTCCCATATGTGCTCCATCTAGTAATCGAGCAGGCCAAGGTGGCATGTCGACCCTCTGGAGGGCATGGTGGGTTGCAACAGCGGTATGTGGGCGAGCGTTAACCTGTTGGAAAACACCATCTGGAATGCTGTTCATGAATGGCATCACAACAGGTCGGATTACCAGACTGATGTACAGTGTAGCAGTCTGGATGCGTCTTTTCACAAGCTGCGACATCGTCGCGAAAAAATAAAGTGACCCATATATGTAATAAGTTTCCTTTAATTTACGTCTATGGTCGCAGCTTGTGAAACTAGTGCCATGTCTGGCTTACGACAGAGTCAAAAGGCTCTGTAAACTGAAGCAGCAAATCAGTGCCGAGATCTGATGATGGTCATTAAAGACCGAAACCGGTAATCTGTTAAACAGAAAAGATTTTGACCATAGACGTAAATTAAAGGAAACCTGATTTCCGTCCTTGTAGTGGCACTACTATCGCCACTATTTTGCGACTGACACGAAATTCCGATAGACACAGAAACACGCCTACCAACTTTCGTTTGTGTTTCACAAACCGTTCTTGGTGCTGCAATTTTTTTCTCCATTTTTGTATGTCAGTGCGTGAGGAACGGCGTGCTATAATCGAGTTGCGAATTCCAAGTGTTCGTCCACACATGGAGCTCGTTCGCCTTCAGCATAACTATGCCGTACCACACACGAGCGCATCAGCATGTGTATCAGTTCGACGCTTTGGTTTCACTCGTCGATCATCCTCCGCACAATTCTGACTTGACCCCATCCGCTTTTTGTCTGTTTCCAGTGCTCAAAGAACAACTTCGGGTACTTCACTTTGATGGTGATGAAGCGATGCCGTAAGAGGTGAGGTTATGGCTCCGAGAACCCAGTCACTCGTTCTGCGGTTACGGTGCCAACAAACTGGTCTGTCGTTGGGAGAAATGTACTCGCCTCCAAGGTGACTATGTTGAGAAACGAACTCGTAGAGATGAAGAATAATGTTGCAGAATGTTAATAACGCTTGTTTTCAAATGGTTCAAATGGCTCTGAGCACTATGGGACTCAACATCTTAGGTCATAAGTCCCCTAGAACTTAGAACTACTTAAATCTAACTAACCTAAGGTCATCACACACACCCATGCCCGAGGCAGGATTCGAACCTGCGACCGTAGCAACGCTTGTTTTATTTACAAAACCGTAAGAGTTATCACATTAAAAATTCCGATGCATTACTTTTCGCCGGCCGCGGTGGTCTCGCGGTTCAAGGCGCGCAGTCCGGAACCGCGCGACTGCTACGGCCGCAGGTTCGAATCATGCCTCGGGCATGGATGTGTGTGATGTCCTTAGGTTAGTTAGGTTTAACTAGTTCTAAGTTCTAGGGGACTGATGACCACAGCTGTTAAGTCCCATAGTGCTCAGAGCCATTTGAACCATTGACAAACTGCCTATTGGCTTCTGTCTCGGGTTCTGCGGCCGACGTTCATCTAATGATTTTTCTGACGTTTCGCCAGCACGAGTGGCTGACATTGTCAAAGCTTCACCCTCCATTGCCGGTGGTGAACTGGAGACGAGCTCGCGGCCGCAGACTATATGTACCTGGCGCGCCAACGTCCGAGGGCTTCTCCGCGGTCATTTCCGGTGCGGTTCTCCTCTTGCTACCTGCGACGGTCGTTCGCTGCAGTTCGGGAAGCCAGAATCCGTTTACCGTAAGGCTTTCCTCTTTCTTGTTGAAACTGTTCGCGTGTTTTTGGATTTCTACAGCTTCTCTGAACAAGCGCGTGTGATAGTGCTTCTCTACAGCCAGAACTTCCGTGTCGGCGAATTTTATTACGTGGTCGGTCTCATTCAGTGCGTGCTCTGCCACGGCCGATTTCTCCACCTGCCCCAACCTGCAATGTCGCTTATGCTCTTTGATCCTGGTGTTAATGGAAAAGTTTATGTCGGAATGACTGGACGATCTATTAACACCAGGATCAAAGAGCATAAGCGACATTGCAGGTTGAGGCAGGTGGAGAAATCGGCCGTGGCAGAGCACGCACTGAATGAGACCGACCACGTAATAAATTTCGCCGACACGGAAGTTCTGGCTGTAGAGAAGCACTATCACACGCGCTTGTTCAGAGAAGCTGTAGAAATCCAAAAACACGCGAACAGTTTCAACAAGAAAGAGGAAAGCCTTAAGGTAAACGGATCCTGGCTTCCCGTACTGCAGCGAACGAAGGTCGCAGGTAGCAAGAGGAGAACCGCACCGGAAATGACCGCGGAGAAGCCCTCGGACGTTGGCGCGCCAGGTACATATAGTCTGCGGCCGCGAGCTCGTCTCCAGTTCACCACCGGCAATGGAGGGTGAAGCTTTGACAATGCCAGCCACTCGTGCTGGCGAAACGTCAGAAAAATCATTAGATGAACGTCGGCCGAAGAACCCGAGACAGAAGCCAATAGGCAGTTTGTCAACAAGTGACCACGAAAGCCTTAACAATTTTGTATTTGAACCATTGCTTTTCAGCACACTCCCGTAGCCCCTCGATTGTCAGTGAAATTTGACGCTTTCCTGCCGCTCTTTTTACTTTACGTTACTTACCCCTGTAATTTCACAGGATTCATCATTTTTAAGATGTTGGACCATCTAGTTGTTAAAACTGTGGCCGGTGTCTGATATGGGCAACGACGGACTGCATCGTTGTTCGGACACTAATGACTGAATCATTTGTAACATCTGTTGCATAGAATGGATGCAGGATACACCATAATGGGCGGATTTTAATCTAGAGCTGCTGATTTCTGTGAGCAAAGACAAATTAATGACTGAATACAATACGAGTTCGGTCATTATGTCACTTCGCTATGATCTTCCGACTTCTCTGTTTCTAGTCTGCAACATATTATACAGTGGCAAGAATAATGTAACTATTTGCAGTGACAGTAGGTAAATTTAAAATAATTATAATAATTCTAAACAGATATCACATATGATTACTTTAAGCCAACAAACGATATATGTTAAACACAATTTACATAGCCTGTATTTTCGCTACGACTGGCTACCGGGGAAAGACGAGACAAGAGTGAGGCGCGTTCTTACACAAAAGCAAGAAAACATTTTTCCCTACTCTTCTCTGTGTTAGCGACAGGCCAATCCAGCATCGCTGATCATCGATAGATATCTACTACGATGACGTAGAATTATATTGCTGCCACATTACACTGAATAAATGGACACTATGTGAGATCTTTCCTCCAAAAGGAAATGTTTCGAGTTCAGATTTCAAAGTTATGCCTCCACACTATTTGTTGTTTATTTGTTTTCCTTTCAGTTGCTTTCCTGGTTGTCCTATAGCTTCTGCTACACTTGTCTGGTTTCTTTCTTTCCTTGCAATTACGTGTTTGCAACCGCTGATGCGGCAAGTTAAGGTCCGGCAGGCTGCGAGCAAATTCTTCCGTAGTGTTTTCGAGGCCGACATGGTGGCACAACTGTGAACACATAGGGAGACGGTACGATACGAAGTTGGCTTTGATGGTGGGAATGTGCATACTAAGTCTAATAGACAAGCTGACAACAGAAATATAATGTTGCTGGATTTGAAATCTGTTGCTTGTTGAGGAAACAAAATGCCAGAATCGAGGAGTTGTGAATGGAGGAAGACCCTCCTATAGTTCTCCCAACAGCAGCGCCAAAAGACTTCTTTTTCTTTTCCCGAAAGATGGGCGGTATGTCTCCAGTCTCATAGTTTATCATACAGTGACATTTTAACTGGTGCATGGAATACGGAATGGAGGTCGCCATCTTGTCCACGGTCCTAACAGGCACAACAACATCGACTTTATGAGGGAGCAATGCGTGTGTGTAGGCCGTATTGCACCTGCTACGATGCAACACACCGTTTATTAAACAGAAAATATGGATACACAGTAATAACTTGATAGTTCACAATTACAGGCCGTGCCCGGTCGCCGTAAACCGTGGAACACACCACTGATATCAGTTCACTTGATAACACACTAGGGTCGAATGATGCAAACAAATGCAAAATGTAACCAGCCATATCTGTACTTCCAGATACACTTACAATAGACTTGTTACTTAGGAGTAAGAGCTTAACCAGACAGTTGTAAATGTTTGGGAATGATCCATCTGAACAAAACCTTATAGGACGACGTATCGTTTCCGCTGTCCTGGTCTCATTCCAACTGACTACTAGTTACGGAGTGTCGTTAAAAGCGAGATGTATGGGGAGGACCCACAATAGAAGCAACAGATGTAAGCCTGCTTTTAGAAGTCATTCTTCAGTTTAAAAGTGAATTATTAAATTCAAGTAGGGTCGTCAAGTATTAATCCAATGCAGGTATTATAACTGTGTCGCGGGATAGCCAAGATCCAAAGGCAACTGGGTCCTGGCTTAATGAGATTCTAAAACTAAGCTTTATTTGATTGAAAACTTCTACTCTTGGCGAAATACAATCGCTGCTGATCCTACTTTAAAGTACTGCAGGCCACAGTTAGTTATCTGACAGAGAGTGCTGACCGTACCGTAGGTCGTACGGAGACAACTGCCCTCCTGCTGAGGTAGCTGGATCATCTGAGCAATCCTTGCAGTCCAGCGAGAAGCATCAAACGGCCCACGATCCTGTGATAACAGCACGTTCCGGAGAGGACCCAGTAGTTAAAACAACGTTACTAGGGCTATAGATGGACCATGGTCTCCTCTCCAACCATCTTCCAGAGGCGTTTAGTCCACAACATCTTGTAGAAACCTCGGCGGGACATGGAAGAAATGGAAAGGAGATATTGTCAGATCCTGTGAAGCACCAACTTGTGCCTTAAATAATGTGCAGGATGCTTCAGGTAATTCATCCAATTTCATAATACTGTATTTTCTGGACGAATGTATATCGAAGCTACGGATAAACTTTGACTTTCACACAGACCTCCGAAGTTTTTACTTTCGATAAAACCATCCTTTACAACAGTATATGATTTACAGACGTGCATGTACAATCTTGGGATACTTTTTACAGTCACGTTTAGAGCCAAGTTTACATTAGCCTTTCACAGATGTCCAACATACCGTCAACGGACACACAACAAACAGCCATGCGATGGGCCGACTCGAACCATACTTTTGCGAGCACTTCTGGAGATGAAACTTCCTGGCAGATTAAAACTGTGTGCCCAACCGAGACTCGAACTCGGGACCTTTGCCTTTCGCGGGCAAGTGCTCTACCATCTGAGCTACCGAAGCACGACTCACGCCCGGTACTCACAGCTTTACTTCTGCCAGTATCTCGTCTCCTACCTTCCAAACCTTACAGAAGCTCTCCTGCGAGACGAGATACTGGCAGAAGTAAAGCTGTGAGTGCCGGGCGTGAGTCGTGCTTCGGTAGCTCAGATGGTAGAGCACTTGCCCGCGAAAGGCAAAGGTTAATCTGCCAGGAAGTTTCACATCAGCGCACACTCCGCTGCTGATTGAAAATCTGATTCATACTTCCGGAGATGTTGCATTCCCTGCTGTTGCTATACGGTGTCACACTTCACCCAAAGTTGTTTGAAGAAAAGATACGTTGACGGAGTGTTTCACTATTCCGGGCAACAAAAATACCTTGTTAGAAGGCCAATGGTGCAATGTGAGATCCGTACACACATTGCGATTGCTTCGTCGTGGATGTAGCACATTGTTAAAAACTGCTCTTATATGCAGGTACCATCGGGCTGGTGCTCCATCCTATTGAAACTTGTTCCCGCCGTTGTGAAAAAATACCTGCATTCCGAAAATTTCCAGGTACGTGATTTCTGTAATGGTCTGTTCCAACAGCGAAAACGAAAAAAAAAAAAAAAAAAGAGAGAGGTAAATTATTTCTTGCAAAACATTGGAGAACCTTTAATGCTCTACTGGGTATTTGGCTACTGGGCTCTACATCTATACCTTCATATATATTTCTCAAGGCATCACATGCCGCTTGGCGAAGAGTACATTGTAACAATACTGCTCATTTCCTCTCATGTTCCACTCTCAAAAAGAGCGAGGGGAAACTGATTGTTATACGTTTCCGTATTAAATTTCCCTAAGCTTCCTGATCATTATGCGAAATGTACGATAGCGGCAGAAGAATCGGTCTATAGTCAGCTTCAAAAGCCGGTTCCCTAAATTTTCATTCTAGTGTTTCGCCAAACAAAGTCGTCTTCCCTCGAGCGATTCCCATTTGAGTTCACGAAGTATCTCCGTACTATTGTCGTGTTGATCAAATCTACCGGTAACAAATCCAGCGGCTCACCTCAGAATTACTTCCACGTCTTCCTTTACGTCCGACAAGTACTCGACCATTACTCAAGAATGGCTCGCACCAGTGCTCCATACACGGTCTATATACTTCCCTAAAATTCTTCCAATAATCCGAAGCCGACCAATCGCCTTCCCTTCTACCGTCTTCATGTGCTCTTTTCATTTCAAATCGCTTTATAGCGTTACGCCAAAATGTTTAATCGATTTGTCGGTGCCAGCCAGCACACTATTAATCCTGTATTCAAATATTATGGGATTTTTTCCTACTCGTCCGCATTAACTTACTTTCTCCCATATTTATACCTAGTTGGCATTCATCACACGAACTATAAATTTTGTCTAAGTCATCTTTTACCCTTCCACAGTCACTCAACGACGGCATTTTCCCGTACAGCGCAGCGCCTTAAGCAGACAGCGTCAGATTGCTGCTCAGCCTGTCCGCCACATAATTTATGTATACAGATAATAAGAGCGGTCGCAACACAGTTCCCCGCGGCACTGCTGACGATATACCCTTGTCTCCGAATAAACACTCGACGTCGAGGGTAACGCAACTTACTTACTGTTACTTACGAAGTCTTCGCGCCACTCACATATCTCGGAACTTAATCCGTATTCTCGGACATTCTGCAGTGCACCACAGTGTCAAACGCTTTCCGGAAATCTAGGAATATAGAATCTGCTGCTTCCCCTTCATCCACGGATCGCTAGGCGTCATATGATAAAAGGGCAAGCTGAGTTTCGCACGAGAGACGCTTTATAATCCGTCTTCATTTGTGGACAGAAACTTCTCCTTCTCAAAGGAATTTATTGTATCTCAACGGAGAATATGTACAAGCATTCTGCAGCAAACCGATGTTAATGACATTAGTATGTAACTTTATAGGTCCTTTCTTTTACGTTTCCCATACACAAGAGTCACCCCCGCTTTTTTTTCCAATCGGTTGGGACTTCGCGCTGGGTGAGAGATTCGCGATAAATGCAGTTTAAGTAAGGGACCAACAGCCCACCCTGCTGGCCGCACGGTCTGACACGCTGCTTCCCGAGCGGGAAGGCGTGCCGGGCCCCACCACGAATCCGCCCGGCGGATTAGTGTCGAGGTCCGGTGTGACGGCCAGCCTGTGGATGGTCTTTAAGGCGGTTTCCCATCTGCCTCGGCAAATGCGGACTGGTTCCCCTTCCCTCGCCTCACTTACACTATGTCGGTGATAGCTGTGCAAATACTGTCTCAACGTCCGCGTACGCCATAATTACTCCACCACGCAAACATTTCGGGTTACACTCGACTGGTATGAGACGTTCCCGGGGTGGTCCACTGGGGGTCGAACCGCACAATAACCCTGGGTTCGGTGTGGGGCGGCGGTGGGGTGGGTGGACTGCTGTGGCCTGTTGTGGGGTTGTGAACCACTGAGGGCTACGGCGGGACGAAGCCTCTCAGTCGTTTCTAGGTCCCCAATACACAAGAGACCAACACTTTAGAGTACTCTTTGCAGAACGTAATTGGGATTTCGTCTGGACCTGGTGACTCATTTGTTTCCAACTCTTTCAGTTCCTTCTGTGTGCCAGGAATACTTATTACTATACCCTCCATACGGGAGGCTGTGCGTTGGGAAACGACCGTATGTTTTTACGATCCTCCTGGATGAATCATTTCTTAAACGCGAAATTCAAAACTTAAGCTTTACTTTGCCGTTTTCTGTTGCCACATCAGACTGGTCAGAGAGTGACTGGATAGAAGCCTTCGTCCCGCTTCCCGATTTTACGTAGAACCGGAATTTTCTTGTGTGCTCAGTCAGATGTTTTGCTACGGTATGACGGTGGAAGTCGTTGTATGCTTCGCGCTGAGGATCTTTTTACAGACGCACGAGTTTGTATTAATTTTCGCCTGCCGTCATTTGTGTGTTCTTTGTTGGACCGAGAATGCAACAGTCTGTGTTTCCTCAGCATTTTCTGAACTTATTATACTCGTAAATCCACGGTGGGTCTTGTCCTCCGTAATTCGTTTGCTCTGCACGTACTTCTCCAGAGTAGGAGCCACAATCAATTTAAACTTTGCCGATAATTCCTCTACATCAGTCATACTGGAACTAAATGACGTCTATTCACTGTCTAAGTCGGATGCTAACAACTGCTTATCTGCTCTTTCGAGCAAAAATACTCTCCTAGACTTCCTGACGGATTTACTAACTTCAGTAACCATCGTCGCTGTGGTGGCGTCACGATAACTTATCCTTTTCTCTATATACCGTTGTCGAGAAGAGCAGACCTGTTTGTAGCTACAAGAAGTAAAGTATTTCCATTTTTTGTGGATTGTCGCACTAGACCGTTTAGGGCAAATGTGTTCAAACCTACTTCACAAGAATATCTGTCCGTACTACCTGCAATGAATGCTATGCACGGTAGGTTAAAGTCGCCTCCGACTAATATTGCATGCTCTGTGTACTTTCGCGCTACTGAGGGTAGACTTTCTCTCAGTGATTCTAAAACAGTCACGGCGGAATCGGGTGACCGGTGAAAACGATCAGATAATTAACTGAGTTTACCGAAGCCTATTACTCGCGCCCAGGTAACTCAGTTTCGACCTCGGTACACATGATATTTTTGTCGACTGGAATGAACACTCTCCCTCGTATAGCGTCTAATACGCTCGTCGGCATACGTTCCATACGTCGCTAAATATTTCGCAGTTTTCTGCTTCAATTCCGAGAATCATTTGAGCACGACCTTTACTGGTGGGGGGCAGTAAATTCAGTAACTTTGTTACGAACACTTCGACAGGTTATTGTTAAAATGTTGACAGTCGACGAGTGTTTACTTCGTAGGCGATCTGATTTCGTTGTCTGCCTATCGACTGCCGAGCGTTCATCAGAGGTCGTCTAATTATCGGTTAGCCTTAAAAAAAAAAAAAAAAAAACACACGAGCACTCCTCAAGTACTCCATGTTCTTACGATGTGATGGTTCACATTTCCACTTAAATGGAATGTATTCTCACCAGCAAAGTAAACATCAAATGTGAAAGCAGATTGTTGTCTTCCATCTCGTCACCCGGAGTTCATTCGCAAAAGTCTACATGTTGTTGTAATCACCAGCACGAAGGACTTGCAGTAACTGAATCCTGTGTGGTTTGAAATACCGACTTATTTGCAAAACACACCTGACTGATACACAGAGAATGGCTAGCTCTCGGCGGAGACGTGTGCTGACTTCTGTGGACAATGTGTTAAATATCTTGAACGAGCACACGGAGTCTACCTGTAGATTCCTCCTTACATAAAGGAAACTAGCTTCTTGAAACAGAAATCGTCGAATGCTTTGAGCTGTAGGAGGTGCACTGCTGTACTCTTTATGCAAAATCACACGGCACAACGGCAGCTGCTGAAACGAAGAACACAAAGCGGTTTTTTTCTCTGTGTTGTCGCAGTCTCGACTCGACGCACGTTCGGTAAGGCCCCTGCGGGCAACCACGTGAACGAGCAACGTAAAACTGGTATAAAAGTAAGCCTTTAGTTCCGATGCGTAGGTGAAAGTTGCTGTTTTCATTCATGAAAAAGATAGGGTTTTGTGCAGGCGGATGAATTATTTTCGAAGCACTCTGTACTTTATGCAGGAGATCGAGATCCAGACCAGCAGAATGTTTCAACAGGTCACGTGCAAAAATTGCACTAACCTGAACTCCGTAGCACTGTCGCTTGTGTTTCACACAGGCCTTCGTATCGTCGATGTACTACGGGCAGCTAGCGGTTGACGCATCGGCGTCGAGGAAGAAGACGAGGGGTTGGAATCCTCTTCTGGCCATCCTGATCTAGATTTTCCGCGGATTTCCTTAAGTTCTTCGGCCTGGAGTCTCATTGACTGGAGTAGAACTGCCTTCAGTGATGATTCCCGCTTCGAATCGAGCCACCATGGTCAACGAAAACGTGTGTGGAGACGCCCTGGAATGCGGTGTCATATCAACTTGACTTCGTCAGCCACAAGGCGCGACAACCATAAGTGCTGGTCGCGGGTGCCATTACTTTTCATAGCAGGAACCCTTTGGTTGACATCCGCTGTATCCTTACACCACAGCGGTACGTCGACGATATTCTACACTCCGTTCCTTTACCATTCATTGCAATCCACCCATTACAGTTTAACAAGATAATGCCCCCCCCCCCCCCCCTCATGGCGAGAGCTTGTCTTTGTGTTTCCCAAACCCAACTTTGGCCAGCAAGACCGCCGCACCTCTCCCCATTTGAGAACATTTGGAAGATTGTGCGCAGGGCCCTCCAGCCATCTTGGGATTTCTTGACGATCTAACGCTACAGTTGGACAGAATTTGCCACGACATCCCTCAGGACGACACCCAACAACTCTTTCAGTCAATTCCAAACCGAATAACTGCTTGCATAAGGGCCAGAGGTGGGACAACGCGTTATGAACTTACTCAATTCGTGAAGCTCTTTTATCTTGAATAAATAATCAATTCTTTTTTGTGAAATTTTAATCATTTGTATGTACATGTACATTATATCGAGTGACAGCACGGATGCTGCACAGGAGGGAGTGCTTCAGAAAACATTGAGCGCCTCGCTCCTGGGAAACCACTGCCCCATCTCCTACTACCCCCCATCCGAGGGCGAAGACCTCAGCACTACTTTGTACTTCTCTCCCAGAGATGGCGTGATCCTACATCTAGCTTACGTTCTATTTTAGATCTGCTCTACGCTGCATCGTGTACTGTCACCTATTTCTAAATTTGTCTTACAGTCTGTCTAATGTATCATCAGTCACGTTTAATTACGATCCTATTTATAGCTTTACCAGCTACGTTCTTTATTCTTTAGAGCTCTACCATTTGTGTATTTATGAACATATTCTGTCTCGTATAATAAATGGTCAGTATTGTTCCATGCGTATTGGTTCAAATGGTTCAAATGGCTCTGAGCACTATGGGACTTAACATCTTAGGTCATCAGTCCCATAGAACTTAGAACTACTTAAACCTAACTAACCTAAGGACATCACACACATCCATGCCCGAGGTAGGATTCGAACCTGCGACCGTAGCAGTCTCGCGGTTCCGGACTGAAGCACCTAGAACCGCACGGCCACCGCGGCCGGCTCCATGCGTATTAATACTGGACTCATCTGCTTTAGTAGATAGCAATTCTACTGCATCAACTAGTGCATTTTAGTGCCTTACATTTAGTTCTCTGGTCTGTCTTCGCCTTCTGTTGTACCGCTGTCTGCTGATCGGCTGCCACTACTACTGTATTGTCCAAGAAGCCATTCGACAGAGATTGGATGACGATGATTACGATGCCGGTGATAGAATTATTTGAGCGCACGACAGTGAGGTGTTTAGCACCCATAGTATGTTCTGGAGAGTCGAATGTGGTCTAAATAAGCAAAAGCGCTAAAAACTGTAGAACAAAAAGATAAAATAATTTCTAAAACTGCTCTTGTGAAACATGTACGAGGTGCGGCTAGAAAAAAACCGGACTGATGCTGGAAAAAACATTTATTTACAATTATTTACAATTTCATGTTATCACCTTCAATGTACTCTCCTCCTCGGTCTCTACACCGCTCCATACGAATTTTCCACTGTTCATAGCAATGCTGCAGATCATTTTAGGTAAGTCCATACATTACTTCCGTCGCTTTTTCTTTTACTGCTTCAACAATCTCAAATCTAGTTCCTTTCAAAGCTGACTTGACTTTAGGGAAAAGAAAAAAGTCACAGGGGGCCAAATCAGGTGAGTAGGGTGGATGATCTAAGATGGGAATGTTGTGTTTTGCCAAAAACGTCTTCACTGACAACGCACTGTGAGCTGGGGCATTGTCTTGGTGAAGGATCCATGACTTTTTTCTCCACAAATCGTTCCGTTTTCTCCGTACTCGCTCACGTAGGGTAGCCAGGACGCTAATGTAGTAATGCTGATTCACTGTTTGTCCCTCTGGTACCCAATCAATGTGCACAATCCCTTTGATGTCAAAAAAAATCAATCATCATTGCCTTGAATTTCGATTTTGACATTCGTGCTTTTTTTTGTCGTGGAGAACCAGGAGTTTTCCAATGCATCGATTGGCGTTTAGTTTCGGGATCGTAAGTAAAAAACCACGATTCATCGCAAGTAATAACATTTTGTAAGAAGGTGGGATCACTTTCAATGTTTTCCAGGATGTCAGAACAAATCATTCTTCGGCGTTCCTTCTGTTCAATTGTGAGACACTTTGGAACCATTTTTGAACACACTTTGTTCATGTTGAAACATTCATGAAGAATCTGCCTAACACTTTCCTTGTCAACTCCTGTTAACTCAGACACTGCTCTGATTGTTAAACGGCGATCTTGTCGAACAAGTTTACCGATTTTTTCAATGTTTGCATCAGTTTTTGCTGACAATGGTCTGCCAGTGCGAGTGTCATCACTGGTGTCTTCGCGGCCATCTTTAAATTGTTTAAACCACTCAAACACTTGTGTTCGCGATAAACAATCATCGCCGTACACTTGTTGTAACATTACAAACGTTTCACTTGCAGATTTTCCTAGTTTGAAACAAAATTTGATGTTAACACGCTGTTCTTTCTGTACACTCAACATTTTCCGACGCACAGACAAACAAAACGTCAACTACTTAAAACAGACGCCACGGGCAGACTGAGTGCAGGAGGCAGATGAAACTCGAGCAGTAGGCGGAGCGAGAGTCACGTGACAGGCCACGCGACTTTCAGCCTTATTGCATTCGTTTTATTGTTTCACCAGTACTAATCCGGTTTTTTTCTAGCCACACCTCGTATACATACATACAGCAGAATAAAAATAGTACAAAAGCTCGTTATCTGCCATTTCTTAAAACATGGATGAAAGTAAAGGGAGAAGCGATGAAAGAGTACATGCGGCTTGCTGATGACTGAACAAAAAATGATGCGCCGACCACTCTGTAACACATGAAAACCTCCAGCGTAACAGATTACGTTGGTATCTGGACAGTTGAAAAAATTTAAACCGCTTACCACACTCGTCTCGTCACAAGTTAACATAGAGGGATGGTTCCCATTTAAAGTTCACTCTCGCCATAATATAAAATACACTCTTTTAAAATGTGATGTATTGAAATACACAATCCACAAGCTCCATAAACTGCAACAAGAAGCCTTGGGTCAGATGGCTATGACATATACAGAGATGGGTCAGCGCCACTTCCTACCGTCTCTGTGTCCTGAAGGAGGATCGCCACGGCCGGACAGATGGTATCATAGTCTGCAGCTCGTTTTCCGACGCTGGAAGCCACTGTACCTCCCAGAGGCGTACGAGATTGTGGCTTAGCATCGATCAAATATCTGGCGAGGGGACAGCAGACGCTGCTGCCGTGTGCCCCTGACAAGCTTCGTTGCCTGCAGTGCCACCCTCCTCATTTCCTCGTTTTCCTGGTACCCATCACAATACTGCTTTCTTTTCCTGGTCTTGGAGTTGCGTTAGCGACTCCCGAAACAAAAGGAGTGACAGAGATTGGAAGAAAGGAAGGAAGATTAGGGCTTAGTGTCACAGCGACTCTGAGGTCATTACAGACGGAGCATAAGCTCGGATGGTTTCAAGGGTGCGGAGGGAAACCGGCGCTACTCTTTCAAAGGAACCATCCTAGCAGCTGCCTGGAACGATTTAGGGAAATAATTGAAAACCTAAATTTAGATGGCCGGACGTGGATACGAACTGTCGTCCTTCCGAATGGGAGTCCAGTGTGCCAACCACTGCGCCCCTCCCGGTAACAGAGACTGGAATATATGAAACATCTGACTCAGGATGTTGGGCGCACTTTCTATTTTGAGAAGATAAGGTTGGCACAGGACGGTAAGTCATGGCGGGTCAGACACAAAAAAAAATTCTCTTTACATTTCTTCTTTCTTTCTTTTGTGAAAGCAGCGGGATAAAATCACATCAAGTGTTTCGTATTAATATGTAACTTACTCGTCAATCTCCTTTAAACAATGATTGCACAGAATAGTACACTGAAGCGCCAAAGAAACTGGTATAGCCATGCGTATTCAAATACAGAGATATGTAAACAGGCAGAATACGGCGCTGCGGTCGGCAACGCCTATATAAGGCAACAAGTGTCTGGCGGAGTTGTCAGATCGGTTACTGCTGCTACAATGGTAGGTTATCGAGATTTAAGTGAGTTTGAACGTGGTGTTACAGTCGGCGCACGAGCGATGGGACACAGCGTCTCCGAGGTAGCGATGAGGTGGGGATTTTCCAGTACGACCATTTCACGAGTCTACCGTGAGCATAAGTAATCCGGTAAAAAGAGATATCTCCGACATCGCTGCGGCCGGAAAAAGATCCTGCAAGAACAGGACCAACGACGACTGAAGAGAATCGTTCAGCGTGACAGAAGTACAACCGTTCCGCAAATTGCTGCTGATCTCCATGCTCGCCATCAATAAGTGGCAGCATGCCAACCATTCAACGAAACATCACCGATATGGGCTTTCGAAGCCGGAGGCATACGCGTGTACCCTTGATGACTGCGCGAGACAAAACTTTACGCCTCGCCTGGGCCCGTCAACACCGACACTGGTCTGTCGATGACTGGAAACATGTTGTCTGGTCGGACGAGTCTCGTTTCAAATTGTATCGAGCGGATGGACTTCTAGGGGTATGGTGACAACCTCATGAATCCATGGACCCTGCATTCAGCAGAGGACTATTCAAGCTGGTGGAGGCTCTGTAATAGTGTGGGGCGTGTGAAGTTGGATAGATATGGGACCTCTGATACGTTCAGATATGACTCTCACAGATGACATGTACAGATCACCGGCATCCATTCATGTCCATTATGCATTCCGAGGAACTTGGGCAATTCTGGCAAGACAATGGGACGCCCCGAACGTCCAGAATTGCTACAGAGTGGCTCCATAAACATTTTTCTGAGTTTAAACACATCCGCTACCACCAAACCCCCAGACATGAACATTATTGAGCATGTCTGGGATGTCTTGCGACATGTTGTTCAGAAGAGATCTCCACCCCCCTCGTACTCCTACGGATTTATGGAGAGCCCTGCAGGATTCATGGTGTCAGTTCCCTCCAGCACTACTTGAGACATTAGTCGCGTCCACGCCACGTCGTGTTGCGGCTCTCCTGCGTGCTGGCTCTCTGGCCCTACACGATATTAGGCAGGTGTACCAGTTTCTTTGGCTCTTCAGTGAATAACGGTTACAGAATAGATACGTGTCACAAGTTTGGACTCTCGCCGGTTGCTGTATAGCGCCCTGGCGTGCTTTCTTGTGGTTATATTCAAGTTTTTGTGCTGTTGCAGTTTGTAAGAAATTTACGTATGGTGCTCACTTTTGTATTTGCACCTATAATCGTTTCACGGGAAAGCTTACTTCCCTGATGCCTATGTTTACAATGGGTTTTCACACTCGGAAATCAAAGGTAATAGCCACATTACTAAGATCGTATTACTACACAGTCGTCCGCAAATTGAGGACTGTTTATTTCTCTTTTCCTTCATCTTCCTCCAAAACCTTTTCATTTTGGCAGAATGTGTTTTTTCCCTCTCATCTGACCAATTGACACCAGTTCTTCTTAAGTTTGTTTTAGCTTCCCGTAAATCTTTGAATTTTTTGATTTATAGTCGGAATTTGTCTCTGTTCAGTAAGGTTTCCTATTTAATCTGCTTTTTAAAGTCATTTTTTGTCTTGCTCCCCACTCATTTTCTTTGTCTGTTTTCATATTTGGATGATTTTGGTTAATCGGTCTTCCTTCATCCTCTCTCGACGTCCGTAGAGTGTAGCACGTCTTTTCCTGATCTCGTCTGTTATTTTAGGATAGAGTGAGTATATTTCCTTATTTGGTCTCAAAACCCGTTTGCCATCTTTGTTCTTTCTTGGACCTAACATTTTTCGTAGGATGCTTCTTTCTGGCGTTTGAAAATCTTGTAATATCTTTTTGCATTTGTGTACGAGTAGTGTTTACGACCCATATAGGACTTCGTATTTTACGACTGTTCTATAATGCCTGTATTTAAAATTTTCAGAAAATCATTTTCTTATTCTGCAGATTCCCTACTTTTAAGTATGCCCTGTTATTTTTTCAGTCCTAATTTTAACTGCTTCTTCTTCACTTTATATGTTTATATTTTAATCCAGATCTTTAAAGTTGTGTGTTTTCTAGACGTTGCCAACGACCTTGCCGCAGTGGTAACACCAGTTCCCGTCAGATCACCGAAGTTAAGCGGGCTGGGCTAGCACTTGGATGGGTGACCATCCGGTCTGTCGAGCGCTGTTGGCAAGCGGAGTGCATTCAGCCCTTGTGAGACAAACTGAGGAGCTACTTAAATGAGAAGTAGCGGCTCCGGTCTCGGAAACTGACATACGGCTGAGAGAGCGGTGTGTTGACCACATGCCCATCCATATCCGCTTCCAGTGACGTCTATGAGCTGAGGATGACACGGCGGCCGGTCGATACCGTTGGGCTTTCATGACCTGTTCGAGAGGAGTGTAGTTTAGTTTGTTTTCTACATGTTGTCGTACTTAGTTTTTAAAATTGTAGGTGAGGTACTTTCACTGGTCATGTACTGTCTCTTTTAAAGCGGTATTTTTTTTAAATTTATTTCGTACAAAAAATTTAATATCATTAATATTGTAGGATCACTTAAAATGGCAGGATAGCTGTAACGACAATTGTTGTATGCAAATAACACGTTAATAAAGTAGATGTGTAGCAGAATTTTGGAAAAATATATACTACCTCATTCAACAACATGATGTATGCGTAGGTCCCGTCTGAAAAGAAACTTTTGAAATCACTAACAAGTGAGTTCGAATAACGAACGAATAGACGTTTTCACGTCCAAAAATCGTTACCGGAAGTTTGCGCACTCTGAGAGAAGTAAATACACTCAAAAAAGTACTCATCCAATACATGGATTTTCGTTTAAGGATGTGCAGTTAGAGAAAAATTGTCAGAGTGAAGTACAGCAGGGATATATATTTGTTTATTAATCAGTGAAAAGGAGAATACAAAGAGGAAACAGTTTTTTATATTTATATAAACGTAGTTGAACACCCAATTTAGGATGCAAAATAAGTATTCGTCTGGAATACTGAAAATGACACTCGGAACACGGAATGTTGTAGTTAGTACTTAGTAGTCCTTCCTTTCGTCTTTATAATCTCATGCATTCTCCTAGGCACGGATTTCATCAGAGACTCTATTCTCTGCACTGTAATTTTACGCTTTTCTTCTAATAGAGCGTTCTTTATATCATTGCTATTGGATATCTAATGTTTTCTCATGTTTTGTAGAGTACATTCCACAAATTTTCTATTGGATCCTTGTTTGGGGCGAGAGCTATATGTTTTGGATCTTTATCTTGTGTGAAAATATATCCCCAGAAAGATCCATTTCATTCACACTTCTTAACGTATATGATTTTGGGATTTTTATGTAAGTCTTGTGGTCCATGAATCCATTAACAAAACGCAAATTTCGGACATAATTTGTACTCGTGCAATCCCAAACAAGTACTGAACCTCCTTCATGTTTAACTGAGCCTATTATATTTCTCTGTTCAAGTTCACATTTCTTTATTTTCCACAGTGTTGGCTGCATATTTGACTTAAACACCTCGGATCACTCTCGTCAGTAAATACAACCTTCCTCTAGAAATAAAACCCATGGGATTTATGTTCTCTTGAAAATGCAACTCTCGCTTCTTTCTTTTGATTTCACTGAAATACGGTTTTCTACGTATTGTTCGGCCGCCACATCCAGTTTCATAAAGCACATTTCTTATAGTCTATACTGAAACAGACTTTCCTGTATGCATTCGAACTTCAGTAGCAAGTTTTGGAGCGATTCGTTTTTTAAGTTTTCTTGACTTTTCTAACGAGCTGTTGTTTTTTCATGTCGGATAGAACAGCAGGCGACTGCCTCGTGATTGGTTTTCGTACATTTGGCTCTGATTAAGCGTGTAGACAATAGCGTTTAATGTACTGGTAGGTATACCAATGCTTTCTCCAATTTCTTGAAAAGGTTTCCTTTTTCGAAACAACCTTACGCAGATTTTTCTTTCGTCTTTGATTTTTCTTTCGTCTTTTGTAGTTTTTGCAACGGCCTTTCCGCAGTGGATACACCGGTTCCCGTCAGATCACCGAAGTTAAGCGCTGTCGGGGGTGTCCGGCTCTTGGGTGGGTGACCATCCAGGCTGCCATGTGCTATTGCCATTTTTCGGGGCGCACATAGCCTCGTGACACCAATTGAGGAGCTACTCGACCGAACAGTAGTGGCTCCGATCAAAGAAAACCATCATAACGACCGGGAGAGCGGTGTGCTGACCCCACGCCCCTCCTATCCGCATTCTCATCTCAGGATGACACGGTGGTCGGATGGTCGCGATGGGTCCCTTGTGCCCTGCAAACGGAATGCTTGAGTGCTTTTTTGTAGTTTCGCGATGTTTTCGATCCACATTATTCAAATGCCACTCAACGGGCTATGAAAATGGAGAGGCAACTACCCACTGTAGTGGATGAAACACAGCTGCATAATATGGTATAAATGCGTGGTGTCTTTCCTTTCGGACGGACACCATACGGAATCCACTGCTGCGGTACGTATCACGTAAATTGAAGGCGGAGGAGGGAGAAAGGAAAGGAATTAGTGATGTCAGCTGCATCGGAATTTTATGTGGAATCAGCGGCGGTGAGTAAAAATACGTGCCAAACCAGGACTCGAATACGGGATCTTATGCTTACCAGTTAGTTGCGTTAACCACAGTACTTTTCGGACAGGGTGTTTATCGACATTGTGCGGACTATCTCGACACACCTCCATCGAGCGCTACCTGTGGGCAGCTCCTCTCCACGCCGTATATGCTCGCCATTTTAAGATTCCTGCAAGAGGCCGAATGCAATTTTGCACCTGCACTGGAGGTGGTGGATTCATGGCCCGTCGCGGCGAAATAACTATATGAATGGGTGACGTCTGTTCTTTCGGACAATGATTCATCTCGATGGGCCATGAATCCACCACCTTGAGTGGGGATGCACAATTATGTCCGTGATCCTGTGGTAATCTCAAAGTAGCAAGCCTGGAGGACGTGGATGTGTCGGCGGATAGGTGGCAGTCGATGGAAGTGTGGCGCGGCTGGGATGCGTGCCGGAATAGTCTGTGGAATTGAGATAAATACTGTGTCCGGATGGAGCAGTGCTTAACGCAGCTGCCTAGTAAGCAGGTAATTCCAGGTTCGAGACCTGGTGCGGCACACATTTTTACTCATCACTGCTGATTGTGCGTAAATTCTCAGCGCAGCTGACATCGATAATTCCTTCCCCTTTCCTCTCCTTTCTCGCTCCTTCACCTTAAATTTACACAGCCGGATAAGGAAAGGGAGAGAGGAGTGTGTCGGTGAGATACCGTACCTGGGATCTTGTTTACTAGGTGAAAAGTTGTTGGAGATCAGTTGGGACATGATTTAAAATATCGTGGTTTTTTTGAACCTATGCTGGGATTCGAACCTGAGCCAGCTGCTCACGAGACAGATGCACTTGCACTGATCTCTACGCCGTCATGGCACAGTGGCTTTGCACAACTGTACGGACTATCCTAGCATACCTCTTCTTCAACCCAAATTCCCATTTGCACGTCAGACCACGGTTTGTGTTTAGGGGGGAATACCAAGTGGGTTGAGACGTGAATGGGAATTTGGACTGAGGTGGTGGGGGTGTACATTGCGGTCATGTGTGCAGTTGTGTAAAGCCAGTGTGCCAGGATGGGGTAGTGGTTAGTGCACTTTGTTTAGTGAGCAGATGACCCGAGTGAATCCCAGTCTTGGTGCAAATTTCATTCATCGCTTCAGTTTACATATATACATCATATGTGTTTGAGGCTTGGAAAGGCCTCTGGAATCATACAGTTTCATTTCATTAAAGCACCTATACCCGGTTTCAGGCAGGGTCCACCGATCGTTCGATGCTGAGGTGATATTCCAATACAGCTGGAAAGGTTCTGCAGTGCTGGAATGAGATTTTCAGTCTTCAGCGGAATGTGCGCCGATATGGAACTTCCTGGAAGATTAAAACTGTGTCCCGGCCCGAGACTCGAACTCGGGACCTTTGCCTTTCGCGGGCAAGTGCTCTACCAACTGAGCTACCCAAGCACGACTCACGACACGTCCTCACAGCTTCAGTTCTGCCAGTACCTCGTCTCCTACCTTCCGGACTTCACAGAAGCTCTTCTGCGAACCTTGCAGAACTAGCACTTCTGGAAGAAAGGATACTGCTGAGACATGGCTTAGCCACAGCCTGGGGAATGTTTCCAGAGTGAGAGCTTCTGTGAAGTTTGGAAGGTCGGAGAAGAGGTACTGGCAGAATTGAAGCTGTGAGGACGGGTCGTGAGTCGTGCTTGGGTAGCTCAGTTGGTAGAGCACTTTCCCGCGAAAGGCAAAGGTCCCGAGTTCGAGTCTCGGTCGGGACACAGTTTTAATCTGCCAGGAAGTTTCTGCAACGCTGTATGAGTTTAAGGGGGTGTAGGAAGTGAGGTGAGGTGTGAATGGGACTTTCTGTTGAGGAGGGAGTATACTGTGCAAAGCTGCTGTGCCAGGATGGCGTAGTTGTGAACGCATCTGCCTAGTCAGCTGGAAACCTGGGTTCCAGTCCCAGCCTCTGCAGGAATCAGCATGGGTTTCGAAAAAGACGATCGTGTGAAACCCAGGTCGCGCTATTCGTCCACGAGACTCAGAGGGCCATAGACACGGGTTCACAGGTAGATGCCGTGTTTCTTGACTTCCGCAAGGCGTTCGATGCAGTTCCCCACAGTGGTTTAATGAACAAAGTAAGAGCATATGGACTATCAGACCAATTGCGTGATTGCATTGAATTCCTAGATAACAGAACGCAGCTTGTCATTCTCAATGGAGAGAAGTCTTCAGAAGTAAGAGTGATTTCGGGTGTGCCGCAAGGGAGTGTCATAGGACCGTTGCTATTCACAATATACATAAATGACCTTGTGGATGACATCGGAAGTTCACTGAGGCTTTTTGCGGATGATGCTGTGGTATATCGAGAGGTTGTAACAATGGAAAATTGTACTGAAATGCAGGAGGATCTGCAGCGAATTGACGCATGGTGCAGGGAATGGCAATTGAATCTCAATGTAGAAACTGTAATGTGCTGCGAATACATAGAAAGAAAGACCCGTTATCATTTAGCTACAATATAGCAGGTCAGAAACTGGAAGCAGTTAATTCCATTAATTATCTGGGAGTACGTATTAGGAGTGATTTAAAATGGAATGGACATATAGAACTAGTCGTCGGTAAAGCAGATGCCAGACTGAGATTCATTGGAAGAATCCTAAGGAAATGCAATCCGAAAACAAAGGAAGTAGGTTACAGTACGCTTGTTTGCCCACTGCTTGAATTCTGCTCTGCAGTGTGGGATCCGTACCAAGTAGGATTGATAGAAGAGATAGAGAAGATCGAACGGAGAGCAGCGCGCTTCGTTACAGGATCATTTAGTAATCGCGAAAGCGTTACAGAGATGATAGATATACTCCAGTGGAAGACTCTGCAGGAGAGACGCTCAGTAGCTCGGTACGGGCTTTTGTTACCTTTTCGAGAACATACCTTGACCGAAGAGTCAAGCAGTATATTGCTCCCTCCTACGTATATCTCGCGAAGAGACCATGAGGATAAAATCAGAGAGATTAGAGGCCACACAGAGGCATACCGACAATCCTTCTTTCCACGAACAATACGAGACTGGAATAGAAGGGAGAACCGATAGAGGTACTCAAGGTACCAGCCGCCACACACCGTCAGGTGGCTTGCGGAGTATGGATGTAGATGTAGATGTAGAATATTGATTTATCGCTTCAATGTACATACGGACATCATAGATGCCTGGGACTCGAAAGCGTCTCTGGAATCGTGTAGTGTCATTTGAACGAGGATTTATTCACTAATTAAGCTAGATATGAACCCAAATATCCTTTTGTTTCTAATTGAAGATATTAACCGATGTAAGGAAATAGTTACCGTCGATTTTTTGTAATTGTGGTTGTTGTATTGTATGCGCTATGGTCTGACGAATACTATCTGGAGTGACCGTAGCGAGTTTAGTGACCTGCGAGGTGTCGTGACTGGGGAGGGGGAGGGGGAGGGTGTGGGAGACACACCCCCGGCTCTGGGGAGGCGCCGGCTCCGGTGCGGAAAGACACCACAGTGAGCGGCGGCTGGGCTCGCGGTCGATAGCCGGGCATGCGCGGCGCGGCGGCGTTGCGCGGTCAGCTGGCGGCGGCGTCGGCGGCGGCGTCGCGGCGGCAGTCGGGCCAGTGCAGAGGAGGGAGCGGCGCGGCCGTGCGACGCTGCGCTGCGCCACGCCACCCGGAGCGCCGCCGCCCGCCCGCCGCCACGACGCCGGCCCCGGGCCCGGCGGTGGCGCGCGCCGCCCCCGGGCTCCCGTCCTGACGCCGCCGGCGCCGGCGCCGCCGCCGCTGCCGCCGCCGCCGCCGGCACATGGTGCAGCGCCGCCCCCCCACGGCGCCGACATGTCGTAACATGATAGGCTACGGCCAGTGCAACCAGGGGTACAACAAGCTCTTCACTCAGGTACTCCGCCCCCGCCGCCGCCTCCGCCTCCGCTCTAGCTGCCTGCCTGCCTGCTCTCACGCCTCCTCTCTCTCTCTCTCTCTCGCACGCACACACACACACCCTTTACCCTCCTGGACTGCGTACACTGTGCTAGGCATCTCCACCCGATGAACGTCAAGCCACCACGTCATCCGACCACGACTGTAAACACGGCCACGTGATCCACTTTACTATCTGTCACGTGCCGTTCAGTCACCTTTCTCCCGCTACCCGTTCCAACCTACATCCCAACCATCTATTAGATTCATTATGTCAGTTACTCTAAGTGGGACCACTAATTCTGCACAATTCGCGAGATTTTTATTTACGCTCTACGCGTTTCTCCGGTTGCACATTCATCGCCAGGATGGCATTAGTTATTCTCGCTTCTGTTCTTAATATGACGGACGCGCTATTTCGGGCAACGGAGTGTGAGGTGGTCAGCAAATTACGTTCCAGCTTGGACTGACGATAATAAACCAGCCTACCCACAACAACGGTCAAGGCGACACAAATAATATTTGCATAAAATACTTATGTAATGTCAATCACCTAGGTGCAAACCTGCTTTCTGACCCGCTATTTCATCCACTATTGCCTGTGTTGACACGACTGCAGCATTTAGCCTCGATGAAAATTTCGCAATTTCTATACCAGTTACCAGATTTTCTTTCATGCATTGCGCATTTCTACGGCTGCACCATAATAGACCGAGAGCTATTTTTATTATTTTTTCCTGACTGTTCTTACCAAGAAGTGCTGGGAGCTTTCTTTGCAACAGCGTGTTAGGTGGCCAGGATATCACATTACATCGTGCACTGCTAAAAATAAACTGTCATTGCTGTGATGGTTTCGGGTGACCTACGTCTAGGTTACAAGCGCCTACAAATATTGCACTTGGACAAGTGCATTTAAAAGTACTATAATAGAACCTTACTTACCCATTCATTAAAATAACACTATTAGACAAGTGCATTTAAAAGTACTATAATAGAACCTTTCTTACCCATTCATTAAAATAACACTATTAGACAAGTGCATTTAAAAGTACTATAATAGAACCTTTCTTACCCATTCATTAAAATAACACTATTAGACAAGTGCATTTAAAAGTACTATAATAGAACCTTTCTTACCCCTTCATTAAAATAACACTATTAGACATAAGACTAAATGATTTTCAAGCAAAGATCCTATAATAAGAAAAAAGCCTTAAAAGTGAGGCCGGTTGAACACTAAGAAACAAGCAAAGGACCCGGGCTTCCTGACGAACAACCTCAATGTTTAAAGAGTCTGTATTAATCAAAAGACAAAAATATGTAAAACATAAGTAGAGAAATGAAACTTGGTTAAATTTTTTTCTCCAATGCCTATGGCTGGCTAGCAACTGCTATAAAAACGGTAAAGAGTCTGTCTCTTCTATTCCAGTAAAAGACCTATGCCCTAGTATCTTCGGGAATATTCCCGTAACCGCACAGAATTTTAAAATCCTTCACACACTCGTCCAAGCGTCGTCTAAGACAGAGGACAAGCCAGTAGGCACTCGTAGGGCTTGTCTTATGTCAGCAGATAAAGTACAGTTGACTAAAACGTGTCGCACTCTGTGTGCGACATTGCAAGCGCTGCACGTTGGCAACTCCTCTCGCTGGAGGAGAGCCCACGAGTCAGGGGAGGGTCTCATGTTAGTAACATTAACCACGACACCAATGAGTGTGATGCAAAGAATACTTCTACACAAGAAGTACTTACTGTGCGAGAACTACTAGGTCTGTTCTGATGCTTTTTGGCTACACACTAGCTAATATTCGAAAATCCTCATCAGATGGCAGGACTATTCCTGTACCTCCAGTACATATGAGACAGAGCATAATGCACTAGCAGCTGCTAGAAGTCGCCAATGCCTGCCATTAAGAGCTCTCGTTTAAAAACTGCTTTCCATCTGACGATGACAGCGTAGCCGTGAATGCCGCATATATTGCAATATTTTCAACCTACACTCTACTGACTGTGATGAGCATACCACATCCCTTTAGCTCTTTTTTACTATAACACGTCTAACTTCCTTATTACAACCCCTCGTCACGTTCTAACTATTCTTTAGTTGTTGTTCAAAGTTTACTTTCCGCTTTCTGCCGACTATATTCTTGCGCAAGAACTCTGCGCTCCAATGGCTGACACAGAAAGTATCACAGTCTTCTTCTCCGAACGTTGTGGTCCGTCTTTGAGGCGTAATGAAAACATGATTGAATAAATAAACGTAAATAAACGATAAAATCTTCTTGCAAGTAGGGGAAGCATCATCCAATTGAAAACAACCCTGTTCATGTGGAGTCCAAATAAAATCACAACCGCCATTTTATGTCTTGACGTTTGACGTATTTCAGGAGTTTATTTTCATTTTCAACTGCAGTAGGATCTAGAAGTGCATGAATTCGATGTTCGCGTGCACCATTGTTCTGGGTTTGTGTGCGGTCGTCCTTTATATCCTTCCTCGTACCGGCGAAAACAGCAAACTTCTTTATTTGGATGGTAACCTAGTTTGTGGCCGAAATCGTATTTTTATACTATGGGGTTTCTCTCTTCCATACCATTAACTGCAAGCTTTCTCTCTCTCTCTCTCTCTCTTTCTTTCTTTCTTTCTTTCTTTCTTTCTTTCTTTCTTTCTTTCTCTCCCTCCCACTCCCTCAGTCCACGGTATTTTCACCTCAACTGGAAGAAGTAGTACAAAGATATTACATTGCTGTCGAAAGAACACGTACGCTTCCATTAATGCGACTTACGTAATTTGCATTGCTTGTATATGTAATATACACTATAAGAAAAACATTTGAAGAAAAAAGTTATGGTCATTGTATTCCCCTCGAAAACGGCTGAACTAAATTGCAGGACAACAGACACACATACATAGATAGATAAGTTTATTGTATATAACTTAACCAATGTAAAGATTTTCTTATTTTGAATCTACTATTTAAGACGTTCAACATATTTTATGATGCATAAAAGTAAATAAGTTTGTTTACAAAAATGCTTTAAAATCTTAAGCTGCAGACACCAGCCAGCTAGAACCTAACTAAAACATTCTTACATAACTGATGGAGCTCGAAGCGGTTGGAGCAGCCGTCCACTCTTTTATGACTTGGCTGGCCTCTGCATGCTGCAGCTGAGTCCCTTGTCGCTGTACACAGTCCGAGGTACCTTCAGTCAGCATAACTGAAACGCATCTTTCAGCGTTCCTCTGCTTGTGCCTCTTCCAACAACAGTCGACTACTGCAACTGTAAACGCAACCACGTGACCTGTACTGCTAAATGGCGTGTGCTTCTCGGTAATTTACTTCCAATGGATTTCGCTGTAAATTAGTCTGCATTGAGTATCTGCTGTGTTTCTTTGTCGTTGTGTAACATATCCCCACACGGTTTACACACCATCGTAACTGTCCCTTTATTCTTAACTACCTATTAATTTGTATGTAGTAGTTTTAACTCGCATTGTTTGGACTTGTTCTGTAACGGACATCAGGCGTCATTTAAACTAGCAGAGACTTAGAAAAAAGTATCATATATCTCACGACCACATAATCAAATGGATGGGTTCACCCTTTGAGTGCTGTTACCAGAACCTATCATTACTATTGTTACACAAGTAACTCGTCATTATCGCATCTGAAATTAATTCCGGACAGTTGTTTAGGAGATCTACCGTTCAGAAAGCAATGCACAGCTCGCTACAAATGACCCAAATCGTAAGCGACTGATTACTGTGTGTGTAAACGATATTATACAACTCATCACGATGAGTCGTCCTAAACAGCCTCTTACGTTATTACTGAACTAGGCTTTATCTGATCCGCTACCATTCCAGTCTTTCCGTATTGTCCGTTTCTTCTGTCGTAATACAACACAATGTAAACTGGCAGCCAATTATAGACACCTGTGTACTATGTCTCTAAAATGCTTACAATACGGCATGAAAAACGGATCTTGGACTTGTTTATGTACTGTGTATTTCTAAATTAACATTGCATTAACTTGTGATTAGATGACGGGTCACAAGAAACTATTCACAAGGGGTTGGCTTCTGCGCTGCCCCTCTATCGTTATCCCGTCAGCTATCACCTCATTGACATTCACGTTCTGTCCCTGGTTTGCGTAATCGGTGCTTGGCCTCCACATCCAATGGTAGCGAAGCTGCTATGACGGCTTACCCGCAGCAGTAAACATTGCCACGTGACCAGCGACACAGAGACCCACTCGCCTGTACGTCAGTTACCCGGCAACCCTGGAGCGCAATCTACCTTCAATGAGTTACACGGTATACAGCACTTAGCATTTAACAACTACTCCGTTTGGTTTGTGTAACGCATGTATGTACATTGTGTACTCTTCTAAAAAAGTCAAGCGATTCTACGCTCACTTACAAACCTCACGGATTTCAGTTTATCTGGTCTGCTGATGAAGCAGGAGAGATGGACAGTGAGTAACCTTAATATGCGGACACTAGGAGATTTTTATTTTGTAGCATCGTACCTTCAGTCTTAACAAAACAAACAGAAAAGCTTGACCAAATATTATATTAAGTTACATGTCTTGAAACAGCAGCATAAACTTTACCAACATAACTTACAAAAATTCTTTAATAATGCGATTTAAATAGAACTCGGTCCTATTTTCACATTACTTTAATATTCGTACACTTTCCAGAACTAAATATTTCAAGCAATTTTCTGTGAAAAGTATGTTTCAATATCTTATCTGGCAGTCATTCTGTTGCATTTCTTCTTTCAAACGCTGAGACATACTGCTACAATATATATATATCAAAATAGTCGGTACATAGACTGTCCCTTTCTTCTTTTAATCGATGCTTCGAAGTTTCTTCAGAAGATATTGGTCTTTTTCTGATACCTCACTCTAATTCTCCCACACATTCTCCATAGGCCTTGTGATTGTGGTGGTGGTTATAAGACTTCTGCGCGATATTCCAATAAATAATCATCAACAATGCGAGCCTCATGTATCTGGTGATTGTATTCGTAACACTCAGACGTGTCTCATAACCCCATTTTTCTCAGCACTTTTGCGTAAATTGTTTAGCATGCTCGGATAGACATTTTTCCATAGTATTGTCGATGAACACTAATTCGTCCGGTCCCAATGTGGATATACAGTCGGAGACAAGAAAGCTGCCACCTCCGTGCTTTACAGTCGCCTTAACAATTGTCGCTTTAAAGCCTTCATTCTTCCGCCACACCATTCTTCCGTCACCGAGCGAAAAATGTTAAATTTACTTTCGTTGGTAGAAATGATGTGCTTCCACAATGCTGCTTCCTTTGTAACAAACTCGTCCGCAAAGTCCAATCTTCACTTTCGATTCTGTTCATTCAAATACGGTTTTTCCGTAACCGTTCCTCCATTGTAACAACTATCTTTCAGTGCTCTGCGAATCGTTTGAGGATGTACCTTCCTTCCAGTCTACCTTCCTCACAGTCTCGTTTAGAATCTCACTTGTTACTTTTGGTGCTCTGAGTGTAGGATGTTTGTTTATTTTTCGAATTAGATCCATCTTGTCATGTGCATGCAACTTCTTTGGTTGGCCCTTTTGAGGTACAGTCTTTACGGTACTCGTTTCGGAATCATCTGATACCTGCTACTGTACTCATGTTGAACATGACAGCAATTTGTCCATTTGATTTACATTTCGCATTACGAAAAATCACAAGTTGTCGTACATCAAACCTAGTATTAGTTTTGCGTGGCGTTGTACTGTCTTGATAGTCGATCGCGCTTATAAATAAATGCTGCCTTCTAACTCTTAAGCATACAAATTGGCCAGAACGATAAAACAAGTGCTATACTGCCAACTGTCCGAATATTAAAGTAACGTGAAAATCGAAAAGTGTTTCCATTGAATCATTTTATTTAACAATTGTAAGTTGAGTAACAACATTCATACTATTATTTACAGGACATCTACCTTCATATAATACTTGGTTATTTTTTATTTTTGTTTAATACACTTGTCATGATACAAAGCATAAAAAAATCTCGTAAGGTTCGAATATTACTGTTACTAACTGTAGCTTAAGACGATATTAATACGTTATACTGGGAGTTGATACGGTGCACTATATGCTGTTTTAATACTACATTCTTACACCGTTAGGGCAGACGTAACATGGAAAGTGTCTGCATGTAACGTTACCGATACACGTTAACTACTTTCTACGCTTTTATCGCCCGTTGGTAGAATCTTTGCTTGCATTCTGACAGTTTTTGTGCTGGAGTTTGCCATCTAATGTCACTCAGCAAATTGTATAATCATTCATTTTCCCTTACATTATTACCAACTTTATCTGCCCATGCAGGGACAGCTTAAGACCGTATTTTCATTGTAGGTAATAAATTTTGAAAAATATGAATAGCTGTGCACTTGAAGAAAAGCGTGTAACATTCTAGAATTTGAAGACCACCTTTACAGCGGGTATTCAACGAATTTTCTTAATTTCCTGGCATATTTTCCCTGTTTAAACATAAAACATAATAATGGGTCCTACCTACAGACTAAGTGCAAGTCAGTATTGTTCTAAGTGCAGAAGTGTAGTCTTGCTACACACAGGCATTTTAGAAAGTTTCTTTCGTGTCATACGGCTTTATCGAACTGATATCTGAACTGGATTCAAAATGAATGCAACCATTATCACAGTAATTATGAAACAGGCTTTAGAAATACTGTAACACTGCTGGTTTTTTGTGAACTTGTTTCTTGCCACGACGCGTTTCCGGATTATCCCATCATCTGATCACCGTAGTGTAAAACTATACAACACGACATTGACATACCAGTCGTGTATTGTCAATTGAAGCTTAGGTCATCATCAGATGATGGAATAATCCCGTCATGACAAGAAACAAATTCACAAAAAACAGTGAATAGTTTTGAACAATTTTACGGCGTTTTTAAAGTCTGTTTCATAATTTATCATACTGGTACACCCGCCTGGATTTATAACCGCCAAGTAAGCAGCTCACTGTTGCAGACAACTGATACGGGTGTTCTGATAGTTCCTTTTCCTCCACAGAGGAGCACCAAATTAGAGGTTGTTTTTCTGCGTATCAAATTCACGCCGTTGCCTTGCATTGCTCGGTGTGCGACAAGCAAGTTTTCCCCCTTGCAACATATCTTTCACCCCCCCCCCCTCCCCCTCCCCCTTGCCACGTGCTCGGGTGGCTGGCCGCAGTGCCTCCGCAGTATGCGTCTGGCGCCGGCAGGGCTGTGTTGTGGCTCGTCCCTGTTTACTGCCACTGTGCCCCGTGCCACGTCACCGCGTCGCCATGGCGATGCGATCCGTCGCCACGGCGGCACGCGCCACCGACGGGCCGCCACTGTAACCGACTAACGGACTGTCGGGTCCCGCTGCGTGTTAAACCGGAACGCCGCCTCTGGTACCAGCGTCCGGTCGAAAAACATTGGTATATTTCATGTTTAACTAACAACTAGTCGCATTTTAATTTTTTTATTAGACTACATGTGAAGAATATAATAATTCCAATCCCAAAGAAAGCAGGTGTTGCCAGATGTGAAAATTACCGAACTATCAGTTTAATACGTCACAGCTGCAAAATACTAACGCGAATTCTTTACACACGACTGGAAAAACTGGTAGAAGCCGACCTCGGGGAAGATCAGCTTGGATTCCGTAGAAATGTTGGAACACGTGAGGCAATACTGACCCTACGACTTGTCTTAGAAGAAAGATTAAGGAAAGGCAAACCTACGTTTCTAGCATTTGTAGACTTAAAGAAAGCTTTTGACAATGTTGACTGGAATACTCTCTCTCAAATTCTGAAGGTGGCAGGGTAAAATATAGGGAGCGAAAGGCTATTTACAATTTGTACAGAAACCAGATGGCAGTTATAAGAGTCGAGGAGCATGAAACGGAAGCAGCGGTTGGGAAGGGAGTGAGACAGGGTTGTAGCTTCTCCCCGATGCTATTCAATTTGTATATTGAGCAAGCAGTAAAGGAAATAAAAGAAAAGCTCGGAGTAGGTATTAAAATCCATGGAGAAGAAATAAAAACTTTGAGGTTCGCCGATGACATTGTAATTCTGTCAGAGACAGCAAAGGACTTGGAAGAGCAGTTGAACGGAATGGACAGTGTCTTGAAAGGAGGGTATAAGATGAACATCAACAAAAGCAAAACGAGGATAATGGAATGTAGTCGAATTAAGTCTGCTGACGCTGAGGGAATTAGATTAGGAAATGAGACACTTAAAGTAGTAAAGGAGTTTTGCTATTTGGGGAGCAGAATAACTGATGATGGTCGAAGTAGAGAGGATATAAAATGTAGACTGGCAATGGCAAGGAAAGCGTTTCTGAAGAAGAGAAATTTAACATCGAGTATTGATTTAAGTGTTAGGAAGTCGTTTCTGAAAGTATTTGTATGGAGTGTAGCCATGTATGGAACTGAAACATGGACTATAAATAGTTTGGACAAGAAGAGAATAGAAGCTTTCGAAATGTGGTGCTACAGAAGAATGCTGAAGATTCGATTGGTAGATCACATAACTAATTAGGAGGTATTGAATAGAATTGGGGAGGAGTTTGTGGCATAACTTGAAAAGGAGGGGGGACCGGTTGGTAGGACATGTTGTGAGGCATCAAGGGATCACAAATTTAGCATTGGAGGGCAGCGTGGAGGGTAAAAATCGTAGAGGAAGACAAAG
This sequence comes from Schistocerca serialis cubense, assembly GCF_023864345.2. Lineage (NCBI taxonomy): Eukaryota > Metazoa > Arthropoda > Insecta > Orthoptera > Acrididae > Schistocerca > Schistocerca serialis. The sequence goes on from NC_064643.1 coordinate 760,155,884, forward strand.
AGATGAATAGACTAAGCAGATTCAGAAGGATGTAGGTTGCAGTAGGTACTGGGAGATGAAGAAGCGTGCACAGGATAGAGTAGCATGGAGAGCTGCATCAGACCAGTCTCAGGACTGAAGACCACAACAACAACAGACTACATGTTTTGGGAAAGGTGACGAAAACAGGGATTAACGACCACAAGGCAGTTGCTGTTAGGCTTAATACCGTAAGGCCTACAACCATCAAAAACAAACACAAAGTACATCTTTTTAAAAAAAAAAAACAAAGCTGATAAAAATGCTCTTAACGTCTTTTTAAGAGACACTCTTCACTCCTTACGATCTGATCATGTAAGTGTTGAAAAGTTGTGGAATGTTTTCAAAGAGATAGTGTCCACAGCAATTGAGAGATATATACACCACATAAAATAAGTGATGGTATTGATCCCCCATGGTACACAAAACGGGTCAGATCGTTGTTGCAGAAGCAACGAAAAAAAATTGCCAAATTTAAAAGAACGCAAAATCCTCAAGATTGGCAAAGTTTTACAGAAGTTAGAAATATGGCGCGTAAATCAATGCGAGATGCTTTTAATAATTTCTACAACGAAATTCGGTCTCGAAATTCTGGCAGAAAACCCAAAGAGATTCTGGTCATACATAAAGCACACCTGTGGCAAGACACAATCAATACCTTCACTGCGCGATAACAACGGTGAAGTCACTGATGACAGTGCCACTAAAGCAGTTATTTAACACTGTTTTCCGAAACTCCTTCACCAAAGAAGACGAAGCAAATATTCCTGAATTCCAATCAAGAACAAATGCCAAGATGACAAACATAGAAGTAGATATCATCGGTGTAACGAAGCAGCTTAAATCACTTAATAAAGGCAAGGCCTCCGGTCCAGATTGTATACCAGTCAGGTTCCACTCAGAGTATGCTGATAAAATAGCTCCATATTTCGCAATTATATACAACCACTCGCTCACAGAAAGATACCTACCTAAAGACTGGAAATTTGCTCAAGTCACACCAGTACCCAAAAAGGGAAGTAGGAGTAATCCGCTGAATTACAGGCCTATATTATTAACGTCGATTTGAAGCAGGTTTTTAGAACATATACTGTATTCGAACATTACGAAGTACCTCGAAGAAAACGATTTATTGACATATAGTCAGCACGGATTCAGAAAATATCGTTCTTGTGAAACACAACTAGCTCTTTATACTCATGAAGTAAAAAGTGCTATCGACAGGGGATGCCAAATTGATTCCATATCTTTAGATTTCCAGAATGCTTTCGACACGGTTCCTCACAAGCGTCTTCTAATCAAACTCCGTGCCTATGGAGTATCGCCTCAGTTGTGCGACTGGATTCGTGATTTCCTGACACAAAGGTCACAGTTAGTAGTAATAGAGGGAAAGTCATCGAGTAAAACAGAAGTAATATCCGGCGTTACCCAAGGAAGTGTTATCTACATCTACATTGATACTCCGCAAGCCACCCAACGGTGTGTGGCGGAGGGCACTTTACGTGCCACTGTCATTACCTCCCTTTCCTGTTCCAGTCGCGTATGGTTCGCGGGAAGAACGACTGTCTGAAAGCCTCCGTGCGCGCTCTAATCTCTCTAATTTTACATTCGTGATCTCCTCGGGAGGTATAAGTAGGGGGAAGCAATATATTCGATACCTCATCCAGAAACGCACCCTCTCGAATCCTGGCGAGCAAGCTACACCGCGATGCAGAGCGCCTCTCTTGCAGAGTCTGCCACTTGAGTTTATTAAACATCTCCGTAACGCTATCACGGTTACCAAATAACCCTGTGACGAAACGCGCCGCTCTTCTTTGGATCTTCTCTATCTCCTCCGTAAGACCGATCTGGTACGGATCCCACACTGATGAGCAATACTCAAGTATAGGTCGAACGAGTGTTTTGTAAGTCACCTCCTTTGTTGATGGACTACATTTTCTAAGCACTCTCCCAATGAATCTCAACCTGGTACCCGCCTTACCAACAATTAATTTTATATGATCATTCCACTTCAAATCGTTCCGCACGCATACTCCCAGATAGGCACTCTATTGTTCCTGATCTATTATTAACGATATAGCAGACAATTTTGTAGCTGTCTTAGATTGTTTGCAGATGATGCTGTCATTTACCGTCTTGTAAAGTCATCAGATGATCAAAACGACTTGCAAAATGATTTAGATAAGATATCTGTATGGTGCGAAAAGTGGCGATTGATCCTGAATACGCGCCCGGGTTCCCGGGTTCGATTCCCGGCGGTGTCAGGGATTTTCTCTGCCTTGTGATGACTGGGTGTTGTGTGATGTCCTTAGGTTAGTTAGGCTTAAGTAGTTCTAAGTTCTAGGGGATTGATGACCATAGATGTTAAGTCCCATAGTGCTCAGAGCCATTTGAACCATTTGATCCTGAATAAAGAAAAGTGCGAAGTTACTCACCTGAGTACTAAAAGAAATCAGCTAAATTTCGATTACGCGATAAGTCACACAAATCTGAGGCCTGTAAATTCAGCTAAATACTTGGGGATTACAATTCCAAATAACCTTAATTGGAACGATCACATAGATAATATTGTGGGTGGAGCAAACCAAAGACTGCGATTCATTGGCAGAACACTTAGAAGGTGCAACAGGTCTATCAAAGAGACTGCTTACACTATTCTTGTCCGCCCTATTCTGGAGTACTGCTGCGCGGTGTGGGATCCGCATCAGGTGGGACTGACGGATGACACTGAAAAAGTACAAAGAAGGGCAGCTCGTTTTGTATTTTCGCGAAATAGGGGAGATAGTGTCACACACATGATACGTGAACTAGAGTGGCAATCATTAAAACAAAGCTGTTTTTCGTTGCGACAGGATCTTCTCATGAAATTTCAGTCACCATTTTTCTCCTCCGATTGCGAAAACATTCTGTTAGCACCCACCTACATATGAAGAAATGATCATCACGATAAAATAAGAGAAATCAGGGTTCGCACGGAAGAAGTTAAGTGCTCGTTTTTCCCGCGTGCCGTTCGAGAGTGGAACGGTAGAGAGACAGCTTGAAGGTGGTTCATTGAACCCTCTGACAGGCACTTTATTGTGAATAGCAGAGTAATCACGTAGATGTAGGTGTATCCGTTGTTCAGGCATTTAGATGCGAGCATTCCAATTGACGTTGGTGGCATGTAGTCGTTGTATATTTGTAGTCAGTCCTTGTTACGAAGATCATATTCACGTAATCGTTAAGAGGCCCTCACACGTTCAGTGCTATTGCAATATATTGACAGTGCGCTATTACACTGACCGTCTGAGATTGAGTACTGAGGTATTGTCAGCACCGGAAATATTGACAGAGCATATTGATGGGCTCAAAAGTATTCTCTGGTTTGACAATATTTGCCGTTCAGTTGTTTGCCGTGTTTCGCGAAACAGCCGCAGGGCGCTATCGTGTGTCACGGAACTGTTGTTTACATTTGCCCGTCCTTACCTATCAGTCTTGAATCCAGATAGAAAGTTATGTAGAGAAATGAACGCACACATAATGTTGCAGATTACTGAATGCTGCAGGAGTAATTCTTATCTATGGAAACGAATGTCACCAAGTTAATTGGATAGGGAAAAAAAGACCTTGATGGGCATCAGCAGTTATCAGACATTTATCGTTTGAAATATCCGGAAGCGAAAATAGATATGAAAAAGTAAATGAATTCATTGATAACAAATTTCCTCAAGGAGCTGAAAAAAGCGGATCATAGAGGCGCTCAGGTGCCGGAACGTCACACATTTATCCACAGGAGTGCTGGATAAACAACGAGCTCGGTTTTCGATTCTTTCCCATTATCATCGCAGGTAATTTGTCGTATAGTTTCTATTAAATTATCTTTCGGGTCAGTAGTTCGCATTTCCGGCAACAGATTCACACGTGAAACGTCATTCCTTTTTTTAATCACTCACGAACCAATTTCGTCTATTTCAATGTTTTCAGTTGTTTGTGTTTGCCAGCCAGTGCTGATATAGCTACGGCACATCTCCTGGATCGACACGTCATCTTCACGAAATCATACCACCAACTGACAATGATGACTATTATTGACGGTGTGAAGGTCACTAAAATATATTGACCGTTTGACATTATATTGTTGACAGTATTAATGTGAGTAAATACTGAACGTGTGAGGGTCCCTTTGTGATGTGAAATTTGTCAGCTGCACAAACAGATAACGTAGACCCTCGATAGTTCAGAGCACCTCAGAAAGTGTGGGCAACTGAGAGTTAGATTTAACGAAAGTGTCACTGATCAAGATGGAATCACGAAATAAGCGAAATAAGGGCATCCGGTACAAAAAAAATGTTCAGTGGCCTCCAGCATTTTTGTGCAAGGGCATATTCTATTGTGACCAAAGTCGAAAATACTTCATCGTCTACTTTAGTTACAATCATGTGTATGCACAACGTCTTTACTGACGATTTCAACTCTTATGGAGTCACCGACAACATCGGCTCTTCTTCTTCTTCTTCTTCTTCTTCTCCTGCTCCCTAGATGGAGCACCTTGCCTGCCTCCTCTGTCTCCCTTTCTTCTGTTTGTCCCTTAGATTTGTTGACCTTTGGAAGACGTTGGGGTTTTCTTCCCCAGGGTTCTGCACGGTAGGCTATCTCTGATCTACAGTCACATAGACCTGTCTGTTCGAGAAAAACGTGGCTGATGACCTATTAGCTGGGTCCTTTTAATCATCCAGCCAAACAACCTGCTTTCCACAGAATCGTTAAAATGTAAGAAATCATCAAATGACACATTACTAAACAGCTAACTCAGGAGCCGTGCTCTATCCCAGTTGCAAGTTTCCCATCTAACAGCTTCCAAGGGCAACAAAAATTTTGTTTTCAATATTTCACATAATTGTTGATCGAATTTAAAAATTTGAAACGCCGTCCTAACCTACTCATTAAGAGGTATAATGTTATATTAGACTTTGACATAGTAAGACCAGTATTACAGTTAGGTACTGTGTATAACTGACGGCTCAGCGGTCGATGGGCGTACCCATTTTGCATATACGCATGCAGTGGACTACGCCGCCCGTCTTCGCTACTGAATTGGTGGCCATCGGACTAGCCCTTAGCCATTCTGGCTCTTACCCCAGCAAGATGTTCCTGATCTGCAGCGACTCCCTGAGCGACGTTCAGGCTAAAGACCAAATGACCCTCGTCATCCACTAGTCACGATTATCCAGGATCTTCTTTGACTTCCATCGAGCTTGTTTTTTTGGACCCATGGACTTGTTGGGATCTTAGGGGATGAACCTGCCGACCAGTTAGCGAAATTGGCTACGAAGATGCCGGTTTTGGAAATGGTGGTCCCGGAACTGGATCTTCACTCGAATGTACGCCGTAAATTATTGGAGGTTTGGAACTCGGAGTGGTCCCCCCTGAACAGCCCAAACAAACTGAGGGCAATAAAGGAGACCACCAACACGTAGCAGTCTTCCCTTCGCGCTTCTAGCAGGGAATCCACTGTCCTTCAGATACTCGTTGTGCACACTTGGCTGAGCCACGGCCGCATTCTCCAGGATGAGGACCCATCTTACTGCCAATGTGGTCCCGCCTGACGGGTGGCCCACTTCCTACTGGACAATCCAAATTTGGCTGCTTTGCGACTTCCTGACGCGCTACCTCTGGCGCTAGCGGACGGTTCCAAAGTGGCTGACCTGGTTTTACATTTCATTCGCGCAGGTGATTTCTATCCTTCCCTGAGAGATGGGGCACTTCGGCCTCACTGACCACCTGAGTGGTTGGAGGGGCACCCCTTGTCTGCTTTGGCCCAGAGGACGAATAGCGGCCGTTGTTCGGATGTCTGGCCTGGCCCATGCCTTTTTATTCTTATTCTTTTATGTTTGCAGTTTTTAATGTTTTGTTTTAACTAAAATTTTATTATCTTGTCTGCGCTGCTCGTATTCTCGGGCTAACGGACGACGAGATAGGGCTGATCGGGTGAAGAGGGTGCGCCTCCCACCGCATACCGAGCCCTGTGAACCACCAGTCGCATTGCCTGCTGAATGGCTCACCTACCTTACCCTCTCTCAATACTCTCCTACTTCTCCTTTGTTTTATAGCTGTCTTATTGTATCTTTGATGGAACTGGGCTTCCCAGAATTTGCTTTTGCGGCCTTCTCTGAAGATTATTCCTGGCTCGATACAAGAGTGTTTGTTGGCGTTGTGTCATTACAATCGCTTCGACAGTTCGATTGTATTAAAATACACAAGGTTTCTTCAAATTGTCTATTCATTTACAGGTTCGTGATGCAACAAATATTTCTATTCAAGAATTCTGCTATGGTGTAGAAGCGGTTATTAAGGGAAAAAACTTTAACCCAAATATGAAATCACTTCGATCGTCTATATTTCGATGGACAATTATCAACGAGTTTTACATATAGCTGAGCATTACAGTCCTTCCTGCGCCAAAGTTAGATTCCCTAGAGAGCAGTGTGGATTGTTTTGCTCTTATTCGTGAATGTCTCTATTACGCTCAAACTCCAGTGGATTGCTTAAAACAAATTTCATAAATGAATAAATGTACTGGGAGACTATGGTGAACTTTCTCAATTATTTAAACCAGTGGTTCCCAACCTGGGAGGGGATAAGAGATTTACAGGGGAAATGGGGTCCCAGAAAGCTTAGCAGAAAGCAGAAAGATGCAGACAAGTCAAAAATGTCGTATTATTACTACAGTTAATGAGTCCATTTTTTGTAGAGTTGGCAACATCAGCTTTGCCTTGCGCGCCACTAAATTATTGCTGAAACAACACATTCTTCAGTCTGCGCTTTGCATTCTTAGCTTGGTATTACGCCTGTTGCGCTGCGTAGAAGTAAATAGCTTTTTTATTGGTTTGTACGTTCAGTGAAAAGTCTGCTAAAAGAAGATTGTATGATGAACATAAGGGTCACGTTTACAGAAAAAAGACAATGCCCATTTGCCAGAGTTCGTTGTGTCTCAAAATGTTCTAAGTAACGACTCATTGTGACCTGTGCCACTGAAACGTCATCTGACAACAGCTGAGCCAGCGTTAAAAAAATAAACCAAAAGAGTTTTTAGTTGGGAAAATTTTTTTAAACTGCATGAAGGAGAACTCAGGTGGGACCTTTTGACAAGAAGATGGGAAGTTACCGAGTCATAATACGAATTTCCCTCTTAATAGCCAAAAACATGAAACATTATTGTTGAGACGTTAATCAAATTGTCAAATAGTTTTCTAAATAAGAAGAACAAACAAATAAAATAAAACTAAAATAAGAACTACGTGTTTGAGCTCCACCTTGGTCCAAAAAGGGGTCCAATATTCAGGAACACACATTTTTAATAGATTGCCAGGAACCATTAAAAACTTGGTTTCAGTTAAAGCACGGTTTAAACAGAGTTTGAAAGAGTTTTTGATAGGCAACTCCTTCTACTCCATAGATGAATATCGTTACAGAGACTGTTCCGTCAGCTTAAGTAAAAATATGTTAGATTTCAGTTTTGACAACACTTGGTCACAACAGTCAAGATTTGGTATTTTTCGTGTGATAAATTTATTAGTAGTGCATAGCAGTGTTTCTTTCCGACAGTGAGTTAATTCTGTAAATATTAGCTGTCCCAGTTTACTGCCTTGTATTAACCTATTTTCGACTATCTCCTGACAAATGATCAGGGTAGCAAGTATTATATTCAAATGGTTTATCTTTTTATATCATACTTTCTGACATGTTCCACACCCACAAGAATCATCTCATTTTTTGGGTCTGTGGGACGAAAACCGAATCTAATCCAAACATAGAATTCGAATTATTATTACAGGCATAGCTCGCTGTAGCTAAAACTGCAAGTAACTGTTCAGTTGTCCAGCAGTTGTTTCGTTGGAAAGTAATGCACGGTTTGAAAAGCGGCTAGATGAGGATTCAGGCAGCTATGATTACGAAGTCTTTTGATAATGACCATGAAAGAGTGAAACAGATCCTAAACCTAAGTACTATACGTTCAAGGGAAATTAAATAGCTTATCATATTGGCTTTTCCATAGTGTCTGGCATCTTTAGTCGAAATACTACACCATGTAAACTGACACTCTGAAATTTGACTCAACCTCAGATCTTAGGAAATCAAGCAACCTAAATAGTTAATTTGTTAATTTGCTCGATTATTTTGCTGAAAATTACAAATTCTGAACGGACTGAATACTTCCCCTAAGGTTTGTCGACAGATGTCACTGAGCTGAAGAGTTGAAGTAAATATGCCAGTCTCACTGTCCACAAGTAGCCTTGGATTATCGAAAAATAAAACTGTGTTTCGAATGCGAAAACGTTACATATTGTTTTTGCAGTCTTTCATAGCTGCGTCAGTTTGGGTATTGAAAAGATTCCCACCCTCTGGTTTATGATTTTTTCTTCTGGGTCGGCGGCCGGTGTGGCCGAGCGGCTCTAGGCGCTTCAGTCTGGAACGCGCGACCGCTACGGTCGCAGGTTCGAATCCTGCCGGCATGGATGTGTGTAATGTCCTCAGGTTAGTTAGGTTTAAGTAGATCTATGTGTGTGATGTCCTTAAGTTAGTTAGGTTTAAATAGTTCTAAGTTCTAGGGGACTGATGACCTCCGATGTTAAGTCACATAGTGCTCAGAGCCATTTGAACCAATCCTCTGGGTCAACAGTTTTAACAAGGATACGTTATAGCTACAAGAAATAAAAACACAGATACGAAGCTTAATCAGCCATACTGAATTCAGATTCTCTAGACAAGGAAAGTTCTCTAGGGAACTTCTGAATCCCTGGTCCCCAGATCAAGAGTTTGCGATTCAGTCGGCTTGGTACCCCCACATGCAGCATTAGAAAACTTCATAATCGAAATCCAAATGGGAATAATTGGCCGGATAAAACAGGTGTTTGACAACCTTATATATTTGTTCTGTTTCCTCATACAGGGTGTTTCAAAAATGAACGGTATATTTGAAACGACAATAAAAACTAAACGAGCAGCGATAGAAATACACCGTTTGTTGCAATATGCTTGGGACAACAGTACATTTTCAGGCAGACAAACTTTCGAAATTACAATAGTTACAATTTTCAACAACAGATGGCGCTGCGGTCTGGGAAACTCTATAGTACGATATTTTCCACATATCCACCATGCATAGCAATAATATGGCGTAGTCTCTGAATGAAATTACCCGAAACCTTTGACAACGTGTCTGGCGGAATGGCTTCACATGCAGATGAGATGTACTGCTTCAGCTGTTCAATTGTTTCTGGATTCTGGCGGTACACCTGGTCTTTCAAGTGTCCCCATAGAAAGAAGTCACAGGGGTTCATGTCTGGCGAATAGGGAGGCCAATCCACGCCGCCTCCTGTATGTTTCGGATAGCCCAAAGCAATCACACGATCATCGAAATATTCATTCAGGAAATTAAAGACGTCGGCCGTGCGTTGTGGCCGGGCACCATCTTGCATAAACCACGAGGTGCTCGCAGTGTCGTCTAAGGCAGTTTGTACCGCCACAAATTCACAAAGAATGTCCAGATAGCGTGATGCAGTAATCGTTTCGGATCTGAAAAATGGGCCAATGATTCCTTTGGAAGAAATGGCGGCCCAGACCAGTACTTTCTGAGGATGCAGGGACGATGGGACTGCAACATGGGGCTTTTCGGTTCCCCATATGCGCCGGTTCTGTTTATTGACGAAGCCGTCCAGGTAAAAATAAGCTTCGTCAGTAAACCAAATGCTGCCCACATGCATATCGCCGTCATCAATCCTGTGCACTATATCGTTAGCGAATGTCTCTCGTGCAGCAATGGTAGCGGCGCTGAGGGGTTGCCGCGTTTGAATTTTGTATGGATAGAGGTGTAAACTCTGGCGCATGAGACGATACGTGGACGTTGGCGTCATTTGGACCGCAGCTGCAACACGGCGAACGGAAACCCGAGGCCGCTGTCGGATCACCTGCTGCACTAGCTGCGCGTTACCCTCTGTGGTTGCCGTACGCGGTCGCCCTACCTTTCCAGCACGTTCATCCGTCACGTTCCCAGTCCGTTGAAATTTTTCAAACAGATCCTTTATTGCATCGCTTTTCGGTCCTTTGGTTACATTAAACCTCCGTTGAAAACTTCGTCTTGTTGCAACAACACTGTGTTCTAGGCGGTGGAATTCCAACACCAGAAAAATCCTCTGTTCTAAGGAATAAACCATGTTGTCTACAGCACACTTGCACGTTGTGAACAGCACACGCTTACAGCAGAAAGACGACGTACAGAATGGCGCACCCACAAACTGCGTTGTCTTCTATATCTTTCACATCACTTGCAGCGCCATCTGTTGTTGAAAATTGTAACTACTGTACTTTCGAAAGTTTGTCCGCCTGAAAATGTACTGTTGTCCCAAGCATATTGCAACAAACGGTGTATTTCTATCGCTGCTCGTTTAGTTTTTATTGCCGTTTCAAATATACCGGTCATTTTTGAAACACCCTGTATTAATTTATTCTAAAACGTAAGAGTTTTAATATTCTAATGACGCAGGACGATAATAACCGCTCGTACTTTGTTTGAGATAAGAGTGGAATGTTTTAAGTATTGTCTTGATTACATGTATTATATTTTAAATTATTTAAATACAATTATGAATTATAAACATATTTGGGAGCTAACGATGTCCAGAGCTACTGCTGCCTCACGTTAATGGGGAACTTTCTTTCATCTGTAATTGTGAAGCAAGCGACGACATCTTCGGCTGAGTACAAGAAATAAGAAACTCGCGAGATGCCGGAGAGATACATGCTGCGCCATTCTGACCAGGGTGAAAATTTCGCATGATTTTGTGAGACGTGTTTCTCAAAGAACTTTCTTCCTTGAAGGAGTTATTTCTTTGATCCTTGTAGATCGATTTAGTGTTTAACAGTGAAAAGATAAATCATTACCTTTCCAGCTTCTTTATTTCCTTATTGAGTTGAGATTTGAACTCCATCATTAGATAATTCCTTAGACATTCACTGATTATGGACTTTTGTGTATGGCTTCATCTCTCAGTTGCCATTTCTGTCGTTCTTACATAGGAGGAAAACTACTGGGAATTAATTGTTTAAAGTTTACTTCTCAATACTTTCAAGCTTTCGACCAACAAACAAGAGCGCTGATTTCAAAATGCTTTCACTCTTTTTCTGTTTCTCGAATTGTTCACTACGTTATTCCATTTGTCTCTACCGTGAGCGGATCTTTTATTCTGGGAATATTTATCCCGTACAAGATTGTTACGAAATTAGTTTACCTGTCCCCATATGTACCGATCATGAAAACTTACGAAAAACTAAATTTCAATCTACTTCATGTGAGAAACTTGCTAATAGATGCCTGTGATGTGATTTACAAAAGCCCGAGATCTGCAGGCACCAGATGTACAGTTAGAGTCAGTTTCTTCAACGAACCTTCATAACACAAGCAAAACGTAAATACTTGATCAGTTATAATAGCATGATACAGAAATCTAAATTACGTAAGGGATCGATGTATGTTTCCAGATGAATTGCGTTAAAGACTTTTTTTAAAGAAAATCGAAGATGTATTACATGTTGTTGCTTGTTTGTTATACACTCCTGGAAATTGAAATAAGAACACCGTGAATTCATTGTCCCAGGAAGGGGAAACTTTATTGACACATTCCTGGGGTCAGATACATCACATGATCACACTGACAGAACCACAGGCACATAGACACAGGCAACAGAGCATGCACAATGTCGGCACTAGTACAGTGTATATCCACCTTTCGCAGCAATGCAGGCTGCTATTCTCCCATGGAGACGATCGTAGAGATGCTGGATGTAGTCCTGTGGAACGGCTTGCCATGCCATTTCCACCTGGCGCCTCAGTTGGACCAGCGTTCGTGCTGGACGTGCAGACCGCGTGAGACGACGCTTCATCCAGTCCCAAACATGCTCAATGGGGGACAGATCCGGAGATCTTGCTGGCCAGGGTAGTTGACTTACACCTTCTAGAGCACGTTGGGTGGCACGGGATACATGCGGACGTGTATTGTCCTGTTGGAACAGCAAGTTCCCTTGCCGGTCTAGGAATGGTAGAACGATGGGTTCGATGACGGTTTGGATGTACCGTGCATTATTCAGTGTCCCCTCGACGATCACCAGTGGTGTACGGCCAGTGTAGGAGATCGCTCCCCACACCATGATGCCGGGTGTTGGCCCTGTGTGCCTCGGTCGTATGCAGTCCTGATTGTGGCGCTCACCTGCACGGCGCCAAACACGCATACGACCATCATTGGCACCAAGGCAGAAGCGACTCTCATCGCTGAAGACGACACGTCTCCATTCGTCCCTCCATTCACGCCTGTCGCGACACCACTGGAGGCGGGCTGCACGATGTTGGGGCGTGAGCGGAAGACGGCCTAACGGTGTGCGGGACCGTAGCCCAGCTTCATGGAGACGGTTGCGAATGGTCCTCGCCGATACCCCAGGAGCAACAGTGTCCCTAATTTGCTGGGAAGTGGCGGTGCGGTCCCCTACGGCACTGCGTAGGATCCTACGGTCTTGGCGTGCATCCGTGCGTCGCTGCGGTCCGGTCCCAGGTCGACGGGCACGTGCACCTTCCGCCGACCACTGGCGACAACATCGATGTACTGTGGAGACCTCACGCCCCACGTGTTGAGCAATTCGGCGGTACGTCCACCCGGCCTCCCGCATGCCCACTATACGCCCTCGCTCAAAGTCCGTCAACTGCACATACGGTTCACGTCCACGCTGTCGCGGCATGCTACCAGTGTTAAAGACTGCGATGGAGCTCCGTATGCCACGGTAAACTGGCTGACACTGACGGCGGCGGTGCACAAATGCTGCGCAGCTAGCGCCATTCGACGGCCAACACCGCGGTTCCTGGTGTGTTCGCTGTGCCGTGCGTGTGATCATTGCTTGTACAGCCCTCTCGCAGTGTCCGGAGCAAGTATGGTGGGTCTGACACACCGGTATCAATGTGTTCTTTTTTCCATTTCCAGGAGTGTAGTAATACCCGTAGTTTCGACTCTCCTGTCCATTGTTGTTTTTCTCTGGGATATGGTTTTCGCCTGAGTACGGAACGTCATCTCCTTAACACCCACTGCAGCAAGAAAATATCCTTCAGTGACTACTTACAGTCATTCCTCATTTAACTTCAAAACAGATTCCAAGAAACTAAAACTGATTAACAAAATGTCATTCGCTGGACAGCAAAGGAAGAAATTGAATGCAAAGGTAGAGACTCACAAAACACAACCACCTGTAAGTTTTTAAAATATACATTACAATGCACAATTTACCGATTCGTCAGTTATAAATGACAGCCAACATTTGGAAACTGTTCACTACGATAAAACGCATCGCCAGACACGCAAATGGTTAATTGTGACATACTCTCTACCCGCCCACTGACTTCGATTAATTGACACCAGTCGGGAAGCGTGCAGTCCATTTAAGGACAGCCGTCATTGCGGCTACATCGTGCTTAGCCGGAAGTTTCCGTACCCCCATGCAAATGTTTCGTAGCGTCTTGTTATAGACTCCCACTACCCGTAATCTCCCCCCACATCTCCCCCGCTTGGCTTCATCACCTCTCTCTCTCTCTCTCTCTCTCTCTCTCTCTCTCTCTCTGTGTGTGTGTGTGTGTGTGTGTGTGTGTGTGTGTGTGTGTGTGTGTGTGTGTGTGTGTGTGTGATTGGGGGGGGTGGGGGCTTACGTGCCTTGATATGCGTGGCAGCTGTTAGCATCCACCACAAAAGATAGCATGAGAAATATTCAGTAAATTATCCCATACACCCAAGTCTCCAGCAAACCTACTCCTGAGGCCTGGTTTCGTTAAATTCTAGTTTATTTAGCGCTTCTGATTCTAGTTGCTCATTTAACGGGGTGTGTCTACTGCCTTAAATGTCAAGGACGGCTGCAATGAATGGCAATGAGACCGACGACAGAAGATCAGAAAGGGCCGATCTTCCACTGACACATCGTATCAGGAAGTACCTTAAATACGTAATTGCCTCGTAGAATTTGTTTGCTAGAATCCTATACTCGTCGTTACTGAACACTCTGGTACGTAAGTTCTTAATAGCATGTACAGTTTCATCATCAGACAGTTTCTCTTCGCTGCATTTTTCATAACCAAAGAGCTTTCTTGTCAGTGCTTCAAAGTTGTACCGGTCTAGGGCTCAGCTCTTCCCATCCCTCCCTGAAAGCAGATCTCATCGCACAAATGAACAGAGAGATACAGGGAGGGAATAAAATATGAAAACACAGTCCATTAGCGTGCCTGACAATGTGTGAGAAAATCGTAGGCGTTCGAAACAGCTTCCAGTCGGAAAGGATAAATACAGATCCTGGTTTTCAAGAGAATCTTACACCATTCTTCCTGCAAAATACTGACAATTTCGGCTGACGATGGAGGAGGACAGCAACCATGCACCCTTCCCTACAAAGTAGAACCCAAAGGCTCAGTAATATTGAGAGGCGGTGATCATGGAGGCCAGTGGAGATGCAATTCATCCTCGTGGTCACAAACCAGTCCTGGACGATGCGAGTTGTGTAATCAGGTGACCTGTCGTCTTGGGACAGAACATAGCCATTTGGGAACAAACAAGTCACATAATCCTCGGCCGTACAGCGATCATGCGCACGGTGTGGCTGTCCAAATCATCACCGAACTTCCACTGTGTTTCACTTTTGAGTCATAAACTCGGCGAGAAGTTGCAAACATTGTTAAACAACACTCATCCGACCAAATGACATTCTTCCATTGCCCCATAGTCCCGGTTTTATGGATTACGCACAATGTTTTCCTTTGTTTCTTTTTACTGATTGCTCAATATACAGAGTGAATAACATCAGGGATAGGCTACAACCCAGTCTCACTCCCTTCCCAACCACTGCTTCTCTTTCGTGTCCCTCGACTCTTAAAACTGCCATCTGGTTTCTGTACAAATTGTAAATAGCCTTTCGCTCCCTGTATTTTACCCCTGCCCCCTTCAGAATTTGAAAGAGAGTATTCCACTCAACATTGTCAAAAGCTTTCTCTAAGTCTGCAAATGCTAGAAACATAGGTTTGCCTTTCCTCAATCGTAGGGTCAGTATTGTCTTGCGTGTTCCAACATTTCTACGGAATCCAAACTGATCTTCCCCGAGGTCGGCTTCTACCAGTTCTTCCATTCGTCTGTATAGAATTCGCGTTAGTATTTTGCATCCACGGCTTATTAAACTGATAGTTCGGGAATTTTCACATCTGTCAACACCTGCTTTCTTTGGGATTGGAATTATTATATTCTTCTTGAAGGCTGAGGGTATTTCGCCTGTCTCATACATCTTGCTCACCAGATGGTAGAGTCTTGTCAGGACTGCCTTTCCCAAGGCTGACAGTAATTCTAATGGAATATTGTCTACTCTGGGGGCCTTGTTTCGACTCAGGTCTTTCAGTGCTCTGTCAAACTCTTCACGCAGTATCGTATCTCTCATTTCATCTTCATCCTCTCCCATTTCCATAATATTGCCCTCAAGTACATCGCCCTTGTATAGACCCTCTATATACTCCTTCCACCTTTCTGCTTTCCCTTCTTTGCTTAGAACTGGGTCTCCATCTGAGCTCTTGATATTCATACAAGTGGTTCTCTTTTCTCCAAAGGTCTCTTTAATTTTCCTGTAGGCGGTATCTATCTTACCCCTCGTGAGATGTGCCTCTACAGCCTTACATTTGTCCTCTAGCCATGCCTGCTTAGCCATTTCGCACTTCCTGTCGATCTCATTTTTGAGACTTTTGTATTCCTTTTTGCCTGCTTTATTTACTGCATTTTTTATATTTTCTCCTTTCATCAATTACATTCAATATTTCTTCTGTTACCCAAGGATTTCTACCAGCCCTCGTCTTTTTACCTACTTGATCCTCTGCTACCTTCACCACTTCATCCCTCAAAGCTATCCATTCTTCTTCTACTGTATTTCTTTCCCCCATTTCTGTCAATTGTTCCCTTCTGCTCTCCCTGTAACTCTGTACAACCTCTGGTTCTTTCAGTTTATCCAGGTCCCATGTCCTCAAATTCCCACCTTTCTGCAGTTTTTTCAGTTTTAATCTACAGTTCATAACCAATAGATTGTGATCAGAGTCAACATCTGCCACTGGAAATGTCTTACAATTTAAAATCTGGTTCCTAAATCTCTGTCTTACCATTATATAATCTATCTGAAACCTTCTAGTATCTCCAGGGTTCTTCCATGTATACAGCCTTCTTTCATGATTCTTGAACCAAGTGTTACCTATGATTAAGTTATGCTCTGTGCAAAATTCTACCAGACGGCTTCCTCTTTCAATTCTTACCCCCAATCCATATTCACCTATGTTTCCTTCTCTCCCTTTTCCTACTATCGAATTCCAGTCACACATGAGTATTAAATTTTCGTCTCCCTTTACTACCTGAATAATTTCTTTTATCTCATCATACGTTTCATCAATTTCTGCATCATATGCGGAGGTAGTTGGCATATAAACTTGTACTACTGCAGTAGGCGTGGGCTTCGTGTCTATCTTGGTCACAATAATGCGTTCACTATGCTTTTTGTAGTAGCTTACGCTACTCCTATTTTTTTATTCATTATTAAACCTACTCCTGCATTACCCCTATTTGATTTTGTATTTGTAACTCTGTATTCACCTGACCAAAAGTCCTGTTCCTCCCGCCACCGAACTTCACTAATTCTCGCTATATCTAACTTTAACCTATTCATTTCCGTTTTTAAATTTTCTAACCTACCTGCCCGATTAAGGGATCTGACATTCCACGCTCCGATCCGTAGAATGCCAGTTTTCTTTCTCCTGATAACGATGTCCTCCTGAGTAGTCCCCGCCCGGAGATCTGAATGGGGGACTATTTTACCTCCAGAATATTTTATCCAAGAGGACGCCATCATCATTTAACCATACAGTAAAGCTGCATGCCCTCGGGAAAAATTACGGCTGTAGTTTCCCCTTGCTTTCAGCCGTTCGCAGTACCAGCACAGCAAGGCCGTTTTGGTTAGTGTTACAAGGCCAGATCAGTCAATCATCCAGACTGCTGCCCCTGCAACTACTGAAAAGGCTGCTGCCCCTCTTCAGGAACCACACGTTTTTCTGGCCTCTCAACAGATACCCCTCCGTTGTGGCTGCACCTACGGTACGGCCATCTGTATCGCTGAGGCACGCAAGCCTCCCCACCAACGGCAAGGTCCATGGTTCATGGGGGGGAGGCCATGCGGCTAGGTCCTAATATTTCCCTGTTCAAAGTATATTAATTCCCATCTTGTGGCCATAATCACGTCGGAAACCTCTTCACGTGAATCGCTTGAGTACGAATGACAGCTCCGCCAACGCACTGCCGTTTTATACTTTGTGTAAGCGACACTTTCGCCGTCTGAGCATATTGGTGCCCCATTACTTGTCACCTCAGTGTTTGTTTACTGTGTAGTCGTTCGCATGCACCAACACTATAGCTCTTTTTCTATCACTAGGACACGTTCCCACATCAACCGATCTTGCTTCGTTGATTCCAGACAACCACAATGGTACATACGCAACGCTTCACTGCCGTGAGTTACGTCAGTGTTTAAAGGGTCACATGACTGCCTGCCAATATTTCTTCCAGTGAAGTTGCAGGCTCAGTCTGTTGGCTACAGTGTATTTCTTGACACGTCTAAACTCGCGCAAGAGCAGGTTGCACCTAGTCGGACTCAGGTATAAGAATCTAGAGTAGTCGGAAACGGGCCATCTGACCCGTCCTAGTATATCGCGTCACGGTAGTTTCGAACTGGCGCCTCCATCACGTGCGCGACTGGTAAACTCGTTATTTTGCGAGTAGTCTGACAGCCGTAGCCGGGCCTCGGCCTGTGAGGGTTTTAAGCGCCAGCCCCCGTGTGGAGGGAGGTATGTGTGTGTGAGCGGAGCTGAGCCGAGCCGAGCCGAGCTGAGCGGGGCGGCGTCGCAGGATTGACCCGCATTTCGCCGCCGCCGCCGCCGCCGCCGCCGCCGCCTCCGCCGGTTCTCGGCGCGGCGTCTCTCTCAGCTCATTACACCGTCGCGAATATGATTTCGGCGCCATCGCGTTCATCAGCGGGCTGTTCCCCTGCTGAGCTCTCTCTCTCTCTGCTCCGGTAATCTGCTGCTCCTCTCGTTCTGCCTCGCGGTCCTGTGTCGCAGTTCCCTTAACAGGTAACACGCGGCAGAGCGCCTCGTAGCGGACTTTACCCTCACGGCAGCACACGTAAGAGGCCATAAAGGAACAGAGAACTGCCAGCTGATCAGCGATGGAATATAGTTTGACTGCAATTACTGAATGTGACGTTCGCACTGAAAGCCATACACTGAAATAAAACTGAAGGCATTTTTTATGGACGCCGAAATAAAAGAATAAATTAATTGCACTGCCATTGAATCTTTGGCATATTGTATAAAACTGTCTTCTTTTATTGGTATGCATGCGACAGCTGTGTTCCAAAACGCCGAGCATAAAAACGGGATTTTCCGGTGGTCATACCTCGTGTTCTATTGGCGATAATAAGGTAGGGTGAAGTGTTTTGGATAGCCCTTCGGCTAGGGACCAATTGCATAACCAGCAGAAGAATCTTCTTAGTGTCACTATCCTACGGTACGGGGTCAAAGTATGAAAATCAAGCACTTCCTCCTGCTTAGGTAAATGGAGCAATCGGTTTGTTCTTTTTGCGTTTGATGTGGTCTACGGTGGGCTTAATGGTACTTACGGAGGAAAACCACACAAATGGGTTCCTTTTTGCCAAAATCCAGCCAAGGCCTCCAGGACGTCTATGCACAGAAAATGGCTGGAATATGTTCTTAAGATCCCGGTCTCTAACGGCATTGAAAAATTTCTTGATATATCAGCTTCGAAGATAAATACATTCAAAGCTTTTCTTCTTCTACACATAAGAGGAGAAATCTAAATAATAAATAACACATTAAATGCTCAAATTTTAGTGGTATATTGCCTAGGCATTTATCTAGAAGAGCCAGCTCCTCGTTTTCAAAAAACTATAACTGTTAGCGAAAAACACCCAAAAACTTGTTTCCTGTGTACAAAAACCCAGCCGCGGATTCCAGAAGGGCTATAGACAATAAATGGCTGTAATTTTAGGACGTGTTTCAAAGATACCGATTTCGAGCGAGCTTGAAAAATTTCTTCATGTCTTCATCTGTTTCTAATGTACTGTAGTTCATAGTTACCCTACTTGTACACGTAAAATTCGGAGTGAGACGAAAATGTAATTTATGAAGTGACGTAGGACGGGAAATGCGCTGTGAAGTATGTCAGTTGTCATCTGGGAACCCCATCTTGTAGCCGGGAGCCCGTGCACATTTCTTTTGCCATTAAGATCCCATCTGAGGAGTGAAATTATTTTTGCGTTTTTCAATGTCACATGAGTAAACTATCTAAATTTTACTGACCAATACGTTTATATGCATTTGCGTTACATTTCCCGTTGTAACAGGGAAAGGAAGGGAACTAGCAGAAAAATGCTCGAATCAGAGCACAAAAAATGCAAATATATTCCTGTTTAATTAAAAGATTATGACTGAAAGGTGGGATACCAACTACCTCATTCCATCTTCCTCAGCACCTTTAAAAATGTTCCCAAAATTTTTGTCATGTGAACATATTCGCTGTTTTTATGCTGAGAGTGAATAAGACAGTGGCAGTGGCAGACAGATAGGAAAAGTAATGAATACAGGAAGATAGCAGGCAGTGCTCTTGTTATAGAAAGAGTGAAGGAGACGATGGCAGTGCGAGAGAAAGAGAGGTCCGCAGCGCAGTGGAACATAGTTGACAGTGACAGAAAACTGTCGGGGAGGTGGGGCGGGGGGGTGAGGCGTGGCGAGGAAGAGAGAGAGAGAGAGAGAGAGAGAGAGAGAGAGAGAGAGAGAGAGAGACAGAAAGAGAAATTGCAACTGTGTGAGAACCAGTGATAATGAGAAGAGACAGCAAGCAACAATAGGAAAGGAGGAGAGAGGTGACTTACAGCGGTAGACTGGTGGGTGTGAGTTACTGTTACGGGAGCGTGTGGGAGTTTGAGGTGAGTTGCACGTTAAAGAAGGGGCGAATATGTTCGTATGTACAAATGTTTTGGAAAATTTTTAAAGGTGCTGAGACAAGTAGAATGAGACAGCTGGTGCCAGAATTTTCGGCCAGTCTTTAAAACAGACAGGAACACAATCGCATTTTTTGTGCTCCGATGGGAGCATTTTTCCGATGGTTGTTTACAGCCGTGTTATTCTCTTTGAACGACACCAAAGGACTGAATTCTGGCGTTCTCATGTTGACAATGTTGCTTGATCTGTCCTCTGTGCCCAAAGTGAAGGTTTACTTAGCATGCCAGTAATGTACTGTTTATGTATCAACATGCCGAGTACTCGCTCACATTATGGTGACGCCAGTGTAAACTTTACTCGTGACATTGCTCATCGATCTGGGATCCTTACCGGGTAGGGCTGATAGAGAATATCGACCGCAGGGTGGCGCTGCTCGTCAGAAGATCGTTTATCCCGCGCTAGAGCGTTACGGAGATGCTCAACAATCCCCAGGCGTTGTGCGTTTGTGAGGTTTACGATTGAAATTTCGAGAAACGTTTTCGGGAAGAGTCGGACAACATATACCTTCTGTATGGGGTGTCTGTTCTTTCGTATATGTCCGAAAGAACACATACTATTTTGATATTCGTGGGAAGCTGATTATATTACAAAAGAAACCCACAGTAGTACTCACTTTTGAGTTACAAATTATTGTTAATCGCTTAGATTCGCGGCAACAGCTACAAATCTACTGATATAGTGCAATAGTATCATATTTGTCAATCACTTCAGCCACCTCGGCGAACATTGAAAAGAATACTGTAGTTCGTCTGTTACCTTGCACCCTCGACGGGATTTTATCAATAGTTAATTTTTTCGCCTCTGCCATTCAGCACTGAGTATCCCCTTCTATCTCTCTCTCTCTCTCTCTCTCTCTCTCTCTCTCTCTCTCTCTCTCTCTCTGCCACCATCTCCCCCCCTCTCCCCCCCTCTCTCCCCCCTCTCTCCCCCCTCTCTCCCCTGTCTCTCCCCCGCTCTCTCCCTCTACCCCCCTGTGCGTGTGCATGTTTGTATGGGGAGGGGGGGGGGGTTGTCTTGTCCACTGCCACCCCCTACTCCTTGCTAGAAGGAACGTAAGTCAGTCATCGCGCACTTCACAGATTTAACACAATTGAAAATTTTCTTTCTGTGTAATGAGAAAGATACAATGGCCTGTGTCATCTACGATGTACTCGGGGCCTTTAACAGTGACGAAACAAATAAATAAGAAACAAATGAGATTATCCGAACATTGACCTAGCAATTATTTACGATTCTTTTTTATGTCACGTTGCCTTTTTAAGTCCTGTACTATGTTTTACGAACTTCTCATGCTTTATTTAGATTCTTATCGTGAGTTCGCATCTTGCTTTGCGGGTTCTCGTTCGCTCCTATCTTGAACAACTACCTACCTTAACTCCAGATTCCACCAAGCTTCCGAAAAATGTTGGTTGGGTTTTTGTCCAACAAAAATCTTTTATTCAAATAATAATTACGAAGTAACCACAGTGTACATAACAATGTGTACACCAATGTAGTGACGACACATTTTACGTCCTTTTACGACTTATAATTAAAGTGTGCAGTAGCATCTAACAGATATTTTGGGTATAGTTACATACTTTTATTGCTTGTGTTTGAATCTTATATATGAAGGCACTGATCAAGGAGATGTAGTTTCTTTCCCGAGCAGAGTCATCGATACGTTTCGTCAGTGAACTTGGATTCCGGACAACTTATTCAAAGAATCTGCAACCGATTTCCTGCACCAAACAGCGCGCCGTAATCGAGTTACGAATTCGAAGAGTTGGTCCAGACACGAGCGTTGCGACATCTTCAGCAATCCGACGGGTTGCGTTCGCTGTCATCGACCATCCTCCGTACAGTTCCGACTTGGTTCCATTCTATTTTCACACGTTTCAAAAACTTAAAGAACACCCTCGAAGACTTGACTGTGATAGTCATGAAATGATTCAAGCAGATGAATTTGTCGGCCGGTCAGCAAAGTAAACAATACTGTAGTGACGGCAGCAAAAAAATCAATATGTCCTTGGGAGAAATGTGTTCGTCACCAGGGTGACTATGTTGAGCAATAAATATATAGACATGAACAATAAAGATGTAGAATTTTAATAACGTTTGTTTTATTTAAAAAGTTTTAAGAGTTTTCGCATAAATTCGGGGCATTGCGTTTAGTACGCCGTCTTTAAGTAGTACATCTTCACTTACGTGTGACATTTGTTAGTGACATATTTGATTTGTTTTCTTTCTTCGAAGACTTTTCTTTTCAATCATCACCCGTTTCGGATTAATCGACAACCAAGAGCGCTAATGAGAAATCCAGTTTTCTTCAATGCTGCACGCTCTCTCTCAACTATGCATTTCATGAGCACAGAGAACTGCCCATTGCTTTCTAATTAATTTGTGACCACGTGCTAGTGACAAGTTAATTCATTGCATGCAGTTTATCCACGCTGTATAAAGCGGTGCGTAAACAATAAAAAATAACATTAACGGTTTGTATCAAGGAAAATTCTGCGTCATTAGCACTTCCTGCACTCGACACGCAAATTGACTTTAAGCTCTTTAGAGTCACTTTGTGAGTTTATAATTGAACCCGCCGGATGTCGATCATAATCTTTGGCTGTCCACAGTGCTCATATCATTTCCTAACGTTTCATACGAAATTTTCAAGCTACCCTGAAAGTCTTCATTTATTAGCATATCACAGTAAACATGCCAAGATATCTCGGTAGTTTACGGTACTACTTTAGTTCAGATTTCTGTTATCTCGTCTTCCACAAATTCTTTGCTCACGAAACGAAATAAAGCAACAGGAAAAAATAACTTCCTCTTTTATGATTAATAAATCGTCTGTACTAATGTAATTTTTAATTGGCGATTTTATGCTTAAAGTAAAATTGCTCTTATTCCTAACGCAGGAAAAAAATTCTGTCTCTGAGAAAACAGACGCATTTCATAGGATTTGCTTCTTACTTCGTAAGTGTTTTCACATTGTGTATAAAAAATTATTTGTTATGAGATACGTTATCACCATGTGGTGCACCAGCGCATTGGCCGACATCTCTTGCCTGTGTAGGCAGTTTCACGTCTAGCGACCCACTGAAAATATTGTATAGGACATATGCTCTAGGTACACATATTGACAACTTCTGACGATCCTAGGACCTTATCCTGCAATTATCCTGTTAACCTCTACACACCATGGCGAACACTGGTAACTATACTAACAACCAACAAACCTCAACAATAATAACACCATTGACTATCGCTAACTACTGGAGTTTTCTAGGATCGACCTTATAAGCACGTAACTTGCTGTAGTTCTCCAATTTCAGAAATTAAATTACACAGTGCGGTATCGATGCTCTATTGCTTCTTTAGGCGTTTAGAAGAGATTTACTCAAATTATATTTATAATTTATATTGGTTACAAAGACAATGTGCTGCCGATATGTATAAAGTTTCCTGCAGTCTAGCAAGCTATATGAAGACGGAAATTAAATCATTACGTTCAAAACACTTCCTAAACTCGCGTAAAATAAAATAAAGCATATCTAAATTGTGACGTAACTTGTCGGGACATTAGGGGAGGGCCGTCAAAGGCCAAATACCGGGTTATAACCGAGCGAGGTGGCGCAGTGGTTAGCACACTGGACTCGCATTCGGGAGGACGACGGTTCAATCCCGTCTCCGGCCATCCTGATTTAGGTTTTCCGTGATTTCCCTAAATCGTTTCAGGCAAATGCCGGGACGGTCCCTGTGAAAGGGCACGGCCGATTTCCTTCCCAATCCTTCCCTAACCCGAGCTTGCGCTCCGTCTCTAATGACCTCGTTGTCGACGGGACGTTACACACTACCCACCACCACCACCGGGTTATAATTTAACTGACTGAGTCAAAGTGCCGCATTGCGGACTGCATACATAGCAGGACGCAGAAACATCGTAGATATGTTCATTAATCGGTGCGCTCGTGGAATATACTGAAAAAGCAATAGCTCCACTTTCTGCCACCAGGTGAAAATATGGCGCTGTAAGCAGTCAGAATTTGGTGTGGGTGTCGGAAAAGGGGGAGGAACGACCAGACACACGATAACGGAGGTTCTAGTTCGTTTATTAGGATATGGTCACAAATAGCAACATGTGTTCAATATAGTGCGCGAACTCAGCAACATGCTGCATCTGTAACAGGACATGGTCGGCAGTTGCTCGCATCCTATCGGTTGTGATCAGAGTGATTTGTCATCGTATGCTATTCTTCAGATCAGGAATATTACGGATACATCCCTGATAGACACGATCTTTCAGATATCCGCGTAATCAGAAGTCACGTGGATTTATGCTGAGGGATCTGGGAGGCCACACATCTAGAAATTGCCTAGAGGTGATGCTGTCGTTACCGAAAGTTTCTCGAAGCCAATATTTCACCTGGCAAGCGATAAGTGGCGTCGCTCCATCCTGCTACATTAAATGCATTTGCAATTGCAAAAATTGATAACCATCAGCTATAGAATGGAGTGATGACAATGAGAATTTCTGTCGGTCCGGGACTTGACACGGATTTCCCATTGGTAGCGAGCGGTCTCCTTACACAAGGCCACACCAAAACTTTCATACGTCGTCCGCCATGTGTCGACAACCTGTACTCGTACATCCATTATGTATATCCCCGCGTGTATGCAAGTCCAAAGGAACTTTGCATCGTATTCGGAACAATACAGGCACTGCAATATCGCGCAACGGAAATAGTGTTGGGGTCACGGTTGCGCCCTTGCAAAGCTGGAATTTCGTGTTGCACAAGGAGGTCCTTACGGCGTGCAGAGGTCACCGTACACCTAACAGGCCTGTGAGATGTTATGTCCTCGAAGAAAAATGGACCGAAAACTAAGGAGGTTGTGAAACCACAACACCGAATGCAGCGGCTGTACCTACAATACATGTGGCGGAGTACAACACCATATGCGACAGTTCTATGGATTCACGGCGCCCTCGTCTGTCCGAAGAATATTCCCAGATAATATGTCATTGATTTTCGTGTGTGCCAAAACAAAGGGAAAAGTCATGGCGTTGTATCGCATCTTTGCTTTTCATTTGGTGTGCATTCTCAATCTTGTAGGGTTACCGGTGTAAAAGGCGTTGCAAAATCTTTTGAACTATTGACCAAGAGATAGACAGAATTCCCGTGACACAGTTGGAGCACGGGCTGCAGAATCTGAGGCATGTGATGAACGGTCGGCTGTAGCTACATCAACTTTATCAACTGCCGTGGGAATGGGCCGCCTCCCTCGCCCTGCTGCACTGTTTCTTCAGATTTCTTGATCATATTTTTTTGGACCATTTACTGACATGCAGTGCATTTCCGCAGTGCAGCGCTGCCATTTCTGTTGTTCTGATGAAACAATTTTACCGACAGTGTACTGTCTTTCTTCTCAATAGCCGTTGTGTTTCCTACAGAAAACTTCAACCTTCTTAACAAATCAACACGAGTCGCCAAGTGACAAACAGCATACTAACGTCATTAACAGGAAACGTTTCACGTTCTGACTGCTTACAGCGTTGTATGTTCACCTGGTGACGGAAAGCGGCACTATTTTTTTTTTCAGCATATTCGGCGAGCGCACCGATTAATTAACACACCTGCGAGAGCCGTCAGTTTAGCTACGAGTATAACCACCCAGTACATCTGGATGTGACAGATCTTGTTCAGTCTCTCGGAATGGATGGACACAATACTAGATACGCCCAATGAAGTTCGAGCAGTTACACATTGACAGCTTGACGACGCACCGGTTTGTACTCACAGGGGTGGATGGGGGAGGGGTAGGGGAGGCGAACAGAGAGGCTCGAAAGATTGCTGCATTTACGTGCGGGACGTTTCAGCATTTGACTGACGAACTGGTGGTATTTGCTAATGCAACGGCCATCACTTCCGTTTCGTGTGTAGGTATGTCCAGGCTACATTTGTGTCATCCTAGATTCTGTTGAGGGATTTCAATTTTGGAAATTAAACATGCCACACCGTCAATCGAAAATTTTACCTCTCCCAGCGACCTGGACGTTAAACTTTCTCCAGAAATCGGTGGCAACTGAAAAACATATGAAGTTCAGGTCGTAACTTGATGATATTTGAACAAAAACAGCTGCGTGACTGAGATGATTTTGTCTCCAGAGTACAAAAATGCAACGTTTTGTGTAATTCTTGCATCCATGCAGTTACACAATTAGAAATAAATCGTTTTTCTTTGTTCCAGTTTTTTCCCGATCGATAGTATTTAGTGATCACTGACAGGAGGCGGATACATGGATAAATATAAAAACAGATAAATTCAGTTCTTGTTTTCTCAATCAAACTGCGTTTCTCAAAATGCGTCTTATTAATATTCTTATCTAGAGTTACTTTCCAACTACGTAAATTACTATTTTGTACTATTAACTTATTAATAGTATTTTCATAACCGTTCCTATAAAATGCAACTCGCATGTACACCTTTAAAAGACAATGCTACCAACCTATCGGAATTATTGTTAAACTTTTCATTCCTACACTTAAACCTCATGTCAAATGCTTTACTACCTCAGAGTAGATGTAATGGGTTTCACAAACGCCGGCTAACACGTCGTCTCGCAGCATGTACAAACAAAACCACCGCTTCACATTAAGATTCATTATCCGACGCCGAGAAAATGTCGAATTTTGGCGGCGCTGACAACACACGAAATGAAACTTCCTGGCAGATTAAGAGTGTGGGCCGGGGCGGGACTCGAACCTAGACCTTTGTCTTTCGCCACCAAGTGCTCTACCGACTGAGTTAGTATGCAGGGCTTTGGAAAGTATGAGACGAGGTAATGGCGGAAGCAAAGCTTTTGGCGTGGGTCGTGAGTCGTGCTTGGCTATATTGGTCGGTAGAGCACTTGATCACGAAAGGCAATCATACCAGCTTCGAGTTCTGGTCCGGAACACAGTATTAATCTTCCTGGAGGTTTCAGATCAACGCACACAACTCTGCAGAATGAAAATTCGTTCTGGAAGATATCACATTCCTCGTTTTATGGAGGGGAAGCGTCTTATTCCACCTTCATAGAACAACAACGTGTTATAGGACATTTAGAGTAGCGTACACAAAGGCGAGTTATCAGTAGCTCATAACCTGTTTTAAGTTCACCAGAAACAAATTTAGCCAATGGACGGTGACAGATCGTCAAACTAGAACGGAATTTTTACAGTGCTTTAGCGTCTTTAACCCATACGCTTACAACTACATGTTTACTGTCGCCATTTCAACGAACCAAACTCTTCAAATAAAATTACTTTACGATTTTTTAATATCCACCAAACCGAGTATCACACTGAAATATCAGAATCACATTCTACCAACGACCAGTTACTTTCTCACTGAGGTTGGGATTGGTAATACTGGTATCAACATACAAACGCAACTGAGGTGCACGTATCTTAGCATGTCGAAAGGACGTGTTAAACCACGACAGGTCGTCCCCAGCGCAACTGGAATTATCCCATCGTGACGACATAGTGGAAAATCTTCCGTACGAGAAGCTCGAAATATTCGAATAACAAGAACTTCAGAAAAATGCATCTACGTTTAGAGACGCGAAACTCGGCACTCCCAACGATAGAGATATCACTACATCGTCATAATGTTCATAAATTCGGCATTGTTTCGACTAGATTATTTGATGTGGTATTCAGACAGTGCTGTTCTTTGTTTCGAACTGAGTGGGGTACACTCAGGAAATGCCCGTAGTCCTGACAGAAAGAAAAAAAAAAAAACAGGAATTGGTGTCTGTGGCGGATACTCGTAGATTTCTATCCTTGACCTTGTGAATTCCGCAACGAAAGGCAACCCGTTAGAGCAACGGACAGCTGTGCCTAATACGGTACACAGTGTTATGAGGCAGTGGCGCGGGCCAGCCTCTAGACTCGCTCTAATTGCCGCCGGAACGAGATGGGAGGCGAGGTCTATTCTCGGAGCCGATAGCCTGGCGGCGTGGCGAGGTACGGCGCCTACTGTGCGACGGAGGTGTGACGTAAGCTCCGCGGCAAACCGAGCCCTCTCGTCTCGGCTCGGCTCGGCGACACCGCAGCAGAGCCTCCTACTTACTTCCTGCTCAGTTTTTCGTTCCTTACGATGAAGTCTCCTTCACTTCGTCCTGCTTTTTATTCTTTTTATCGAATCAGTTTACAGTTACTTACCCCCTCCATCTTCCCACCACCACCACCACCACCACCACCACCACCACCACTCCTATTCCACTTCGTTTCACTCGTACTTCCATCAGTTCTCTGAAACTTTCAGCTACTGTTCGAAAGTTCGCTTCATAGCTTTCTCACTCTTCTCTGTAAGGTGCAATTATGAATACTTTGCTACTTCGTCCGTCTATTTCTTCACGTTATTCAGCCACCACGGGTAACGTAGTATACTCAACACTGATGAGTCACAACGTTTTGACCGCTGCCCACCACTATATTTAAAGCCGCCTGCTGGCGTTGCGGCCCTTTGTCGCCTTAAGGTACCTGCACTATTACCATACAAGAGGCGAATTTGTATCATTATAGCGACAACGCGCCTCAGAAATGAGGAAATCCACGGACACAGTTAATTAGTTACTGCCACATTCCATAGACCATTTAAATCAGTGGTCGTTGAGCTTTTTTCCTTAAGAGCCAATACTACGGCGTTACCTCGGGCCGCCAAGGAAAGAGGGTAGTGGGGGGGGGGGGGAGTGGCCGCTCTGAGATAAATTCAGTTTTCACCAAACCATGGTTACTGACAGAAGCTTATCCTTATCACTTAAACATTTTAAATCTGCAAATTATAAGATATCACCCCGCTATTTTTAAGTGATAAAGTCAAGAATAAATTTGAACTACGTGCGTTTTTATGAAGGCTTTCATAGTGATCAATTTTCCGTGCCTAAGTGGGAATTGCGGCCATGTTTGTTTTTCTGATTTCAGGGGTCTTTTTCTAGATATCTTCAAGTCCGTGTGTCTGGAAGAATACCAAGCAGTACCAGCAGGCGGTTTTCAATCAGAATTTTGCGGTAGGCTAAATGTAACAGACCAGAGACGGTTTTAAAAAATTCCAATTAATTCAAAATTGTCACCAAGGGGTAGAGTGGATGATGATAGCTCTGCATACGAAAAGAGTTTGGAAGTCACTTTCATCAATTGTGTTACTTGCGTTTGTTGAAAGTAACTACGTCTTATTGGGGTGAACATTTTGCCCACTTTTCCCGATCGAATGCCGTGTTTGCATTAGTGACCCAGAAAAGAAACTATCAAACTATATACGTAAGCCAAAAGCCAAGTAATGTAACGAGACACCTTACATCAGACGACTGTAAAACAAAACAAAAAAAAAATGCCAAAAGTAAAGCACATCTGGCCGGCCGCGGTGGCCGCGCGGTTCTGGCGCTGCAGTCCGGAACCACGAGACTGCTACGGTCGCAGGTTCGAGTCCTGCCTCGGGCATGGGTGTGTGTGATGTCCTTAGGTTGGTTAGGTTTAAGTAGTTCTAAGTTCTAGGGGACTTATGACCTAAGATGTTGAGTCCCATAGTGCTCCGAGCCATTTGAACCATTTGAAAGCACACCTGGGTAATAAGCAAGGAGACCTGGGTTCAACGGCCAGCTGTGGTAAAAATTTTAATTCATTTCTACCACTATTAAAATTAATGAAACAAGCTTTCTCTCTGTCAGTCTCACTCACTACAACGGCGATGTATATCGGAAATAGAGCGACCACTTCTCAGCAGGCTCCAGCACTGTTCATGGCAAAAAATGTGCAATGGGCATTTTTCCCATCCTGGCCACATTACCACATTCCCCCTACCGATCTCACTATTAACTGGAAACCTACGTTAACTCGTGTGTTATTTTAATTAACAACAGTACTTGCAATATGAAACACGAACGAATGTTTGCTAAATGTTTTGAATGTCATTTTTCTTTGCCTGTTCACATTTTCTTACAACAGTGTTAATTTAATTTCCTATTACTTGCTACAAAAGGGTATCACATTTGAAGGTGACAGTCTTCACGAATCCATCATACTTCCGTTTGATATTTATACCATAGCAGCTAATCGGTGCTAGTTGTGAACACTCGTGAGTTTTCAGCGTTGCAAGACAAATAATAAAATGTCCCGCGCATTGACCGCACCACGTACCACCCTGCCCCTGACGTAACCCCAACTCTACTTAGCTCACCACCGAATTCACCAACTTGAATTAAAATTAAGAACATCTTGAAATATTACTGTTCCTGTATTTTTGTTTGTTACTGAGCGAGAAAAATATTATTAAGAAGCCCTTAGTGACTTTTTAAATTCTACTGTTAGTTGCTAGAAGTATGTTATTAAAAAATGCGGTTGAGAATCGTGGGCTTCAGAAATACATGATTCGGGTCGCATGCTGCCCGCGGGCCTCAGTTTCACGACACTCATGCAAACCATTGTTCGTCGAAATGCTGTGAAACGAACAGTTTGTAGGATATCTACACACGTTTGTTTTTAACGATAATTAATATGTCAGACTTACTGATGCAACTATTTAAAAACTATTTTCTCTATAGCTACCAGTTTTTAAAGAAAAATTCATACGCGGCGTAAGAGTTGTCCGCAGGAACTGATTTTGGATTAGATTTGAAAACTGCTGTTCGACCTGTCAGACGTTTTATGTTATTGGCAAAATGACAGAAGATTTTTTCATGAGTGTTGACCTTCTTTCTGAATAACTGACAGCTTTAACAATGGGTTATAAAGCTCATTTTTCTCTATTTTATACATATGGACATGGCGATTCTTCTCAAAATATGACGGATTATTTATATAAATTTCCTTAGCGAATACTTATATTATGAAAGTTCACTTAAAATACCTGACTACCTAGAGGTAACTACGTGGCCGAAAACTACAGATTTTTCTTATGATTTTATTTGTTGGAGAGAACTGAATATTGTGTGTTGTCTCGAAATTTAAGGATAGTTCATTTTGAGACAGCCACTTAATAATTCATTGAAAACATTGTTAGAAGTTTCCACTGTTGCTCTCTTCAAAGGGATTTGGCTCAAATGTCTCTGAGCACTATGGGACCTAACACCTGAGGTCATCAGTCCCTTAGAACTTAGAACTACTTAAACCTAACTAACCTAAGGACATCACACACATCCATGCCCGAGGTAGGATTCGAACCTGCGACCGTAACGTAAAGGGATTTATTACGACACTAGTATCATCTGCAGAAAGTGGCACATCTTCTTGATGAACGTAAGTGGAAGCTTAGTCACATATATAAGGAATAGTGGTGGGCCCAGAATTGAAACCTGATTTCTCCCAATCGCTAAAATTTTCTCTTCTTCCAACATTGTTTGAATTATTCAGCAAACGTTTACGCATTCTGTTTGTTAAGTACGATTCAAACAAGTCGTTTCTAAAGCCAACAGTTCCAAAAATTTAAGTTTTTCTAAGACGTGATTTACACAGTTAAACGCCTTAGAAAGATCACAAAAAATACGAACTGTTGGTATTGTATTATTCAAAGCTCTTAATATTTTGTGAGTAAGTTGAACAATCCATTCAGAATCCAAACTGACATGTACTATTTCTTTATATTTAAATGAGAGTGAACTCATGAGCACATTATTTTTTGAATATTTTGGAAAAAGACGTCAGTAAGCAAGCTGGACGATAATTATTTAAATCCATCTTGCTACCTTTCTTGAAAAGAGTTTTAATAAAGGCATATTTTAATCTGTCTGCAAAAATTTCCTGAGACAATGACGTATTACCTATAACACTAAGGGCATTACTTATTAAGTTAAAACAACACGTAAGAACACGTCAGAATTATGTCTGAAATTCCAACACCACCTTAAGAGTTTTCGTTTTTGAAATCTTTTATAATTTAATTAATTTCGGTGAAGGATGTTGATGCTGCTTCCAGTTGTTTGACGTTTTGTGGAATGACATTTTTGATATATTCGTTTGCTGTTACATTTAGAAAATGATTATTAAAAATACTCATAGCTTGTCAGTTACCATTCACAACATTTGCATTTAATATAAGTGTGAAAATGTCTTGTGCACTGACTGGTTGTCATTTCATCCATTTCACAATATTCCCTGTAGTTTTCATTTTATTATCTGCATTATTAATTTTTGTCATGACATGCATTTTTCTGAACATTTTAATGACTTTCTTCGAAGTACTTGTGTAACAGTATCTTTTGTAGAATGCAAATGATGCCAAATCTTCATTTCTTCTGGTTTTGCTATAAATTTCAAATTTTCTGTTTCTTGATATTTTAATTCCTTTAGTTATCTAGGGCTTACGTTTTTCAATAGACTTTCTGGGGATAATTTTTTAGGAAAGCTACTTGCAAATATTGGCACAAATTTACTATGGAAAGCATTAAATTTCACTTTATATGTCGTGTCCCACACCGCCTTTTTTATCTTATTCTCAAAACATTGTACGCTCAGTGTTTTATAAGAAAATGCCTATGAGCTCATAGGTGTTGCATTGTTTATTTCCTTTGTTTGTACATCACGATCAAGTAGAACATTAAGAATCAAGTACACATCAGTTATTTCAGGCTGGGCACTGTCAATAAAATGCACGCTGACTGGACACTGTCAGGGGGGGGGGGGGGATTGGGCCCCTGGAGGGGGGGGGGGGGGGGAGGACAGTCTAAACGAAGCATAATTTATGTTCTGACAATCTCGAATTTACATGTAGGATAGACTCCGACATTATGTACTTTATATTTACACAATTATTGCACTCTGAAAGTTTTTCAGAATAAATACGTTACGGTATCTGGTTGCAACCCGATACGAATCACATGTTTGGTGTGCTGAATTAAAGTGAAGTAAAAACCGCAACACGATGTTTCGTTTTATGGAAATCCCTAGGCGTAGGTTGTCAGTGGCAGGGTCATCTTAATCATTTGTAATCGTGAGAATTTCATAGCTGAGACAGCATTAGGCAACCATTCATACACATGCCATAAGTTACAAGCACCATAGGGGTTTACAAACGTCACTGTGGACCGCCTGCACCCCTTCATGTTTGGTGTCTTTCCCGATGACGATGGGACCTTCCATCTGGACAATTGTGGGTGCTATAAAGCCAGAATAGCTTTACGGTGGTTTGAGGAGGGTGATAGAAAACTCACGGTAATGTCTTTGCGACGTAATTCGTCTATCGTCAACACGATGAAAAACACGCTGGACGCCATCGGGAGTCAGCTCTGTGCCCACAGACCACCGACATGCGATTTATGGGAATTTTGTGACCTGCGAGTAAATACATGGACCATAAAACTACGAATACCTACCAAGGACTTGACGAATCCATGCCAATCAGAACCTGCTATACTGCGTTCCATACGTGGCCCGACACACAATTAAGCACGCTGTCACAATCTTTTGGCCCATCAGTGTATTTCAATTGTTTCCTAGCGTCCCTGTCTCGTTTGTGGTGGTTCCCAACGAACTTTGAAGGTGTTTCACCCTGTTTTTTTTTTCAGCAGCGCCACTATTAAACAGTTTTCACACTGATGAATCCAGATAAACTGTTTCCTATGTACTTATTCTCCAGACACACTAAACAAAAACACTCTCATCTCTATTTTGATTTTGCATCACATCCATTTTTT
The DNA here is from genome assembly GCF_023864345.2 of Schistocerca serialis cubense. NCBI lineage: Eukaryota > Metazoa > Arthropoda > Insecta > Orthoptera > Acrididae > Schistocerca > Schistocerca serialis. The sequence goes on from NC_064643.1 coordinate 760,189,711, forward strand.
TCTGCATGTGACAGACTGGACTTCAAGTTTAAAAGCTACTTAATTCGTTTGTCACTAGAGTGAACCAGACACTTATGTTTCAGCTGTCGTAGATTTTAAGACAGTCCTCCTCCTACGGTTCATGGTCTTAACTCGTGCACAGTTTTGCTGACAGATGATGTAACAAGGGTATCCCAGAATTAGAGGAGAGCAAAACTTGCCCCCCCTCTTAAGGCCAGAAACCGCTAACTGTCTAACAGGGGTAATAAAATCTGTTCTCTGATCTGGCTGCTAAGATCTCTCGTTAAAGTTTTGTTACCTTACCGCCTTTACTTTTGAACGGCGTGGTGCAACAGCGAATGTGTGAGTCTCAGAAAGGATGGGGGACACGTCTCTCTTCGTCCATTCAGATTCATAAAGTTCTTCTAAATGACTAAATGTCTTTTGCAGTGCTTTCCTTCAAGATTGGACACAGCCCTTGGTCTTTCTAAGTTACATGTATTGCTCGAACACCACCGGTTTTGTCTCTTGGTAAATTTAAACAAACTCGAAACAGTAAATTCCACGGATAAATATCTATCAAGATACGCTCAGAGTACAAACTGGTCGCACATCGTACTAAATCACTGAGAAGAATTCTAGACCGAATTATTGGCCTATGTACCTGTTTAAGCGTTGCAGGTGACACTCATTTATTCTCAAATTCCTGAGATTGTCCCTTTCCCGCTGCCGGCTACTGCCACAGACAGCACCACCATCTGAATCTGCCGTGACGTCGGCCGTCTTGCGGAAGCGGATACGGCCGTTAACGTGTAACCGGTCCGACGTCAACGCCGCTTTCTTTCCCCGTGGATCATCATAACAGGTTCCAGTTTCGCCCCTGCGCCTCGCCGCCTCACGCTGTCACCATTGTCTACGAACCAAAATTACGTATTTAGTTTGTTTCGACTCAGTTTCGTGGTTTGAATGACGACTGTATTTCAGGCCCACCAATCTATTTCTTCCTGGTTAGTCTAACCACTTAGTGATTCCACCGTGATGACAAGTCTCTTCGTCCACGTTAATTTACGGCCGTTAGCGCAAAAGATTCTGACACTTGCTAGCCGACAGAATGAATTACATACTTGGCAGTCTCACAGCACATGGGGCCAAAGCGGTTCGAACCGGTCAGGCTAGGTAACGATCAATGGTCTGTAAAGCTTGTCGCCTTTAGTACAGCTTTCGTTTACATTATCTTCTTCGTTTGCCTTAACCCTCGTAGTACCAGTGGGGGGAGGGGGACGTACTTTACGTCCACCTTTTGAATTTATTGTAATCTGTTCGCGTACTTGATATTTTCAGGTTCAGGAACCTTCCTACACATCTCCATAACTCTCTAAAAAGTATGCTGTAAGTAATAGTCAACGACAGTTAACGATTTTTTGTTTCTTTTTTAAATTTCTTGTGGCGTCCCGAAGTAGCCGTCTCCTCTGTGTTCACATTACTGAAAATGCATTGGTATTGCTCAGATTGCGCTAAAAGGTATTTTCAGGTTTCGGACTATGATTATTCATCAGTACCTATTTCAAAAAGTATGTTGTTAATAAAAGTTAACAACAGGTATAGAAATTTGTTTTTTTTTATTCTTTTTGTGGCGGGCATAAAGTACCCCCTCCTCCACTCTTCGTGGTAGAACACGTTATCGAGAATACGTCGGTATTGCTAAAGTTAATAGTGGAGGCTTCACCATTCAAGCGTATGCTATCAAAATAGCGAACCATCAAAAAACAAAAGCTGCAGTGTTCACTAGATGTACCTATTTTTTGTAGTTACCTGTTGGATGAGATGTCTAGGGTAGCGCACTAGTAAACGGCCATGTTTAATGTCTGTGCAACGTAGGCGACCAGTGGCAGAGAAGGGTGGAGGAGGGGGTAGTCAATTATTGACCATAGCGTCTCACAGCACAGCTGCACAGAGTATGTCAAGGAAAAAAGAAGACTATAAATGTATCTACCCCTTGGGTGGCTCTCTGTTAGCAGCCTGACTTTGCAACTAAAATACGTTCTTTCTGCTCATCAGAAATATTACAGCAGTCACGTAACGCGTGAAGCTGGATTTTCTCTTCATTTGTGGTGATTTTCGTCTATGGACAATTCAGTGGAAGACGCAAGTTCTCTTTCACTATAAGTTTTCGAGTAGTGTGACAAGTCATTCGTTTAAGACTCTTTTGGAATGTGGATAATTGGTCGTCGGTGCTACGGTCTTTAGTCGGCTGACTTGTTTTCCACGCTAATCTATCTTGTAAAACCCCCTGCACCTCTGCATAACTTCTCCAAACTACACTATCTGAACGCGCTTATTGTACTCGAGGCGTAGCCTCCCTCCACAACTTTTAGCCCCAACACTCCCGTACATTACCAAATTCACTATTCCTTGATGCTCCACAATGTGGACTGGCACCCGATTCGTCCTTTTGATTAAGGTGCGCCATAAAGTAAGAAAGAAATAGAACAGCTGCATTTTAGACAGTTCAGCTGTGATATACGTCTTTGTAACAGTAAATGTGTAAACTAGCATGCACTATCGGAACTAACCAACCACTCTGCCCTCGTAAGAAGAAATGTAACGTCCAGTAATCGTCTGTTTAAATTTGGAACACCAGCTCATTGAACGACTGTCAAGCAGGAAATCGAGTGTTGATTTATTAGCGGAACTACGCTGATATCAGTCTTAAACTGCTGCGCGCAGTGGCCGCGAGGTTTGAGGCGCCATGCCACGGATTGGGCGGCCCATCCCGCCGGAGGTACCACACCTCCCTCGTGGGTGGATGTGTGTGTCCTTAGGATAAGTTAGTTTAAGTAGTGTGTAAATCTAGGGACCGATGACCTAAGCAGTATGGTCCCTTAGGAATTAACACACATTTCAACATTTTTTAACATACCGATTTACGCATAGCGAGGAGAACCTTAATGGAACTGGAATTTGATCCTCGTATCCCTTGGATGTGAATTCAGTGCGTTAGCAGCTGTGTCACTTAATTCACTCTTTTCTTCAATACAGACCGATAAAAGTCCCGTGCACGTCTTCAGCTAAAAATGCGCACCGTTTCTACAAAAGCCTTGAATATTGAGACATTCTGTGTCCTTCTGTGTCTTGATATCTATCGTTTTGTATGAAGGCTTGCTGGATACTAGCGCTCTCTGCAACCCGCCACGAACTTACTCTCCTGTGCCAGTCACTTAATCTCTACATCTACATCTACATTTATACTCCGCAAGCCACCCAACGGTGTGTGGCGGAGGGCACTTTACGTGCCACTGTCATTACCTCCCTTCCCTGTTCCAGTCGCGTATGGTTCGCGGGAAGAACGACTGTCTGAAAGTCTCCGTGCGCGCTCTAATCTCTCTAATTTTACATTCGTGATCTCCTCGGGAGGTATAAGTAGGGGGAAGCAGTATATTCCATACCTCATCCAGAAACGCACCCTCTCGAAACCTGGCGAGCAAGCTACACCGCGATGCAGAGCGCCTCTCTTGCAGAGTCTGCCACTTGAGTTTGTTAAACATCTCCGTAATGCTATCACGGTTACCAAATAACCCAGTGACGAAACCCGCCTTACCAACAATTAATTTTATATGATCATTCCACTTCAAATCGTTCCGCACGCATACTCCCAGATATTTTACAGAAGTAACTGCTACCAGTGTTTGTTCCGCTATCATATAATCATACAATAAAGGATCCTTCTTTCTATGTATTCGCAATGCATTACATTTGTCTATGTTAAGGGTCAGTTGCCACTCCCTGCACCAAGTGCCTATCCGCTGCAGATCTTCCTGCATTTCGCTAAAATTTTCTAATACTGCAACTTCTCTGTATACAACAGCATCATCCGCGAAAAGCCGCATGGAACTTCCGATACTATCTACTAGGTCATTTATATATATTGTGAAAAGCAATGGACCCATAACACTCCCCTGTGGCACGCCAGAGGTTACTTTAACGTCTGTAGACGTCTCTCCATTGATAACATGCTGTGTTCTGTTTGCTAAAAACTCTTCAATCCAGCCACACAGCTGGTCTGATATTCCGTAGGCTCTTACTTTGTTTATCAGGCGACAGTGCGGAACTGTATCGAACGCCTTCCGGAAGTCAAGGAAAATAGCATCTACCTGGGAGCCTGTATCTAATATTTTCTGGGTCTCACGAACAAATAAAGCGAGTTGGGTCTCACACGATCGCTGTTTCCGGAATCCATGTTGATTCCTACATAGTAGATTCTGGGTTTCCAAAAACGACATGATACTCGAGCAAAAAACATGTTCTCAAATTCTACAACAGATCGACGTCAGAGATGTAGGTCTATAGTTTTGCGCATCTGCTCGACGGCCCTTCTTGAAGATTGGGACTACCTGTGCTCTTTTCCGATCATTTGGAACCTTCCGTTCCTCTAGAGACTTGCGGTACACGGCTGTTAGAAGGGGGGCAAGTTCTTTCGCGTACTCTGTGTAGAATCGAATTGGTATCCCGTCAGGTCCAGTGGACTTTCCTCTGTTGAGTGATTCCAGTTGCTTTTCTATTCCTTGGACACTTATTTCGATGTCAGCCATTTTTTCGTTTGTGCGAGGATTTAGAGAAGGAACTGCAGTTCGGTCTTCCTCTGTGAAGCAGCTTTGGAAAATGGTGTTTAGTATTTCAGCTTTACGCGTGTCATCCTCTGTTTCAATGCCATCATCATCCCGGAGTGTCTGGATATGCTGTTTCGAGCCACTTACTGATTTAACACAAGACCAGAACTTCCTAGGATTTTCTGTGAAGTCGAATTCACTGAACGCTTCACGCATAGCCCTAACTTTGACATCGTTTAGTTTCTGTTTGTCTGAGAGGTTTTGGCTGCGTTTAAACTTGGAGTGAAGCTCTCTTTGCTTTCGCAGTAGTTTCCTAACTTTGTTGTTGTACCACGATGGGTTTTTCCCGTCCCTCACAGTTTTACTCGGCAGTTTACTCAACATTGTCAGTGTCGGAACAGAAATTTTCGTTTTGATCTGTTAGGTAGTCTGAAATCTGCCTTCTATTACTCTTGCTAAACAGATAAACCTTCCTCCCTTTTTTTATTTTCCTATTAACTTCCATATTCAGGGATGCTGCAACGGCCTTATGATCAGTGATTCCCTGTTCTGCACATACAGAGTCGAAAAGTTCGGGTCTGTTTGTTATCAGTAGGTCCAAGATGTTATCTCCACGAGTCGGTTTTCTGTTTAATTGCTCGAGGTAATTTTCGGATAGTGCACTCAGTATAATGTCACTCGATACTCTGTCCCTACCACCCGTCCTAAACATCTGAGTGTCCCAGTCTATATCTGGTAAATTGAAATCTCCACCTAAGACTATAACATGCTGAGAAAATTTATGTGAAATGTATTCCAAATTTTCTCTCAGTTGTTCTGTTACTAATGCTGCTGAGCCGGGAGGTCGGTAAAAGGAGCCAATTATTAACCTAGCTCGGTTGTTGAGTGTAGTATTTACGTCCAAGGTCCTCAATATTGTTGGATCGTCTACAGCTCCCTCGAGTACCATGGAGATTGTTCCCTGATGCCTCGACACATACCCTGTCTCTTCTCCTTATCAAGGATTTCCACATGTTCCTATCCTCGCCAATTCTGCGGAGTACCTCTTCATTTCTTTTATCAGTCCGCCTAATCTTCAACATTCTTCTATAGCACCACATCTCGAACGCTTCGATTGACTTCTCTTACGGTTCCCCACGGTTCCATGTTATTCATAAGTGTCATAATTGAAAGTAACCAGAATAGCATACAAATTCGCCGAGGTTTCGTCATATTCTCAATGGCGGTCTCCCCCCTGCGGGTTCGGGGTTAGAAGAAGCCAGAGGTATTCCTGCCTGTCGTAAGAGGCGACTAAAAGGAGTCTCACTTTTTTCTTCGGCCCTGTGAGCTCAGGTCCCATTCTATGATTTGACCTGCCACTTGCAAAATTCTACAGAAGTGAAGGCCACATGGGGATGGACGCTTTAAGTGGTGCACGGGTTACCCGTGGTGCCCTTACATTCAATCTCCTGAATCTCTTGACATGGCTTTGCATCTCCACCTGCGAGTCAACTATTTAGGCGAGGACACTTTCCGGGGTACGTCATCTTCTTCCGTTATCTCCTGTCCTCTTTCGCCCCCACGACAATATTGGATTTCTCTGCGCCCAATATCCAGCACTGTAGCCAGTCCGTTATGGTGGGGCCGTTATGTACCCATTTGGTGGTAGCCCTCTGACAACACAGGGATTGCACTGCTGACGCCCGAGCTGTAAACTCCCCACATATGCCAAGGAGTAGTCGCCTGTCTTCCCGGGGCATCAGGACTCCAGGTAACAGCCGTAATGCCAGTTGGCCTTTGCTGTGGCTGGGTGGCGCCCGTGGGGAGAGCCCCTGATCGGCGCGAGTGGCATCAGGGCGGATGAGGGCAATGGAACGGACTAAGTCATCTCTTGATGGTGACCGTACAGCAACAGCAGTCTCTAAGAAGGGTGACATCGAATACAATACCGACAGGTATTACCCTAAATCGTTTCCCTCCCTCTCTACAGTATGGAAGGAATGTAGGGCTACAGAATGGAGAGAGCCATATTCGCCTCGGTTTTTAGTATGTAGCAGTCAAGTCCAGTAGCGTGAAACATGTCTGTAAGAAATCCTGCCAAATGCGAGCCACGTACCGTGATCCGCTTTCTGCTCGCGGAAGGAGTAACAGCTACCGAAATTTTTTCGCGAATCAATACGGTTTCGGAGAAGGTGCTACGACAAAACGAATGTGTTTAAGTGGTGTCGGGAGTTTAGTAGACAGAACAGTTGTTCACGACCGACGGGGGAGTGGAAGATCTTTCATTTTGATTGAAGAGTGGGAGCAAAAAATCGAGGAAACTGTTCGTGAAGACCGACGGTTGAGCGGAGATGAATATTCAGCAATGTTCCCACAACCCTCCAGAACTCTTTTCAACGATAAAGTCACAGAAACGCTGGGGTACTGGAAACTGTGCGCAACATGAATCCCAAAACAGCTGAAAGAGCAGCAAAAGAAATATCGGGTCAGTAGCGCACGCGAGTTTCTTGAGCGATCTGAATTGGAAGGCGGGGGTTTTCTGAGCTCTGTTGTTACTGGCAATGAAAAGTGGGTAGCTCATTACACGCCTGAGACAAAAGGACAGTCGTCACTGTTACGTCACACGGATTCCCAACCTGCCGAAAAATTAAAAACCACAATCTCGGGCAAAAACTCATGGCCTCAGTGTTTTGGTACAGAAAAGGCATCATTTTAGGTCGAATTTCTGTCTCAGGGTGAGACCATCAATGCACAACGATATTTTAAGACCACAAAACAAACGCAAAAGGGGCATTCAAAACAAAAGGAGGGGAGTGCTTACGAGAGGAGTGTGCCCGTCCTTACACAGCCTTAGCTTGGACTCTTCTGGTCGCGATGTTCGAACCACCGCCATATTCACTGATTTGGAGCCATCAGGTCATCAACCTTTTACCTTCCTGAAGCCACACATGAGTGGGACCGACAAGCAGGTGCGGAAAGAGATTCTGAAGTGGAGGAAGGAAGAGTTGTTAGAGGAGGGCATAAAGGAGCTTATGCCACCACTCACTACATCCACTGAACGGGGTTAATGTGGAAAAAATAGTCAAGAAGTGTATCAACAAGACCGTTTATTTTTTACTAAATATACTTTTTCCAAATAACCTTTTTCTAAAAGACAATCTTGTAGACTTACTTCCTGAACACGCTTCGTAACTGCTGTTCTCCAAAGTTTGGCTATACGAACCAGAGGCACTCAGTTTGTGAATCCCATGGTACCTCATACCACCGCTACAGGTGCTTCACCCGTATGCTGTGACGAATAGAGTCTCGCATCTTTTGTTTTCGTCGGATCCTCCACATACACATAAGACCTTAGTGGTGCTGTACGCAGAACCTGTGTGGGTCGTCGGGTACTCTGTTATCGGCTGGCCTCTTTCTGTTGCCACGTCAAGGGAAGAAGCAACAGCGGCTGCCACGCTGACAGTTCCTGGTACTCCATACGAGGTCACGCTGATTGAGTGGGTGGCTGTCTCGCTACACATCGGTCCACTTCCTGATTCAAGCTTCGTATATGGCTGTACGATCCTGTGTAGCCGAACAAACAACTTGTCTGTGCACTCGGGCGCCAGTCGCGTGGGGCCGTTGAGATCCTGCGTGGCGCTGTTGAATCAGCTGATCCCATACTTGCGTGACAGTCGTGGACTGTCAACCAGTGGACGCATCAGGATTGCGAAACGATGAACTGCAGTCTGGGTAGGCCACGATCTTGTCGCTGACGAACTCCGACACTTTCTGTTGGACGTTCCTCCACCTTACATCAGACGTAACACGAACGTCTTGAAAGCGGCGTTCAGATAAGATTTTTGCATGAAATACGCGTTGGATAACCTTTCCTTGTATACAGAATGCAGATGGCGTTTCTCCTACCTACTTAGTACGGTTTAGCTGAAAGGCTAATCATTTGCATATCCAATAACTTAAAGCCAGTATGACATTTGTTGAATACCATCTTCATGGTCTTACATCGGCCGGCATTGGTTATCGTTCACGATCCTTAAAGGGCAAAGTGGGGAATGTACAGATGGATGAACATTAATTACAGTAATAGTGAGTCATAATGACAATTGGTCGCTCTCCGAGGAGGATATGAAGCTGGGAGAAGGAAGGCAGCGGTGGCGACCGTCTCGGCGCCGCCATGGCCGCGGAGGTGAATGACGGCGAGCGTGTCCGGCGACAGCTGTGGGCAGCGACCGCCAAACAGCGGCGCACGCGAGCGAAAATAAACGGACCGCCCGGGCGCGCCAAGACCCGTAAACACAGCCGCTACGTCACTCTGCACAGCGGCCATCCGCCGCCGCCCGTAGCGTCCGTGTTAAACAGCAGCGATTAGTATCCAGGCTCATAGGAAGGAGACAGGTGTGACGAGGCTGCTAAGAAGATTGGCGTCATTGTTAACGCTATCCACATGTCAAATGTCTCTCTCTCTCTCTCACACACACACACACACACACACACACACACACACACACACACACACACACACACACAGAGAGAGAGAGAGAGAGAGAGAGAGAGAGAGAGAGAGAGAGAGAGAGAGAGAGAGAGGCCGCTGAAACCAGGACCGTAGTATTGACAGGAATGTGGGAAAGAAATACAGTAGAAGAAGAATGGGTAGCTTTGAGGGCTGTAATAGTGAAGGCAGCAGAGGACCAAATAGGTAAAAAGACGAGGGCTAGTAGAAACCATTGGGTAACAGAAGAAATATTGAATTTAATTGATGAAAGGAGAAAATATAAAAATGCAGTAAATGAAGCAGGCAAAAAGTAATAGAAACGTCTCAAAAATGAGGTCGACAGGAAGTGCAAAATGGCTAAGTAGGGATGGCTAGAGGACAAATGTAAGGATGTAGAGGCTTATCTCACTAGGGGTAAGATAGATACTGCCTACAGGAAATTAAAGAGACCTTTGCAGAGAAGAGAACGACTTGTATGAATATCAAGAGCTCGGATGGAAACCCAGTTCTAAGTAAAGAAGGGAATGCAGAAAGGTGGAAGGAGTATATAGAGGGTCTATACAAGGGCGATGTACTTGAGGGCAATATTATGGAAATGGGAGAGGATGTAGATGAAGATGAAATGAGAGATATGATACTGCGTGAAGAGTTTGACAGAGCACTGAAAGGCCTGAGTCGAAACAAGGCCCCCAGAGTAGACAATATTCCATTAGAACTACTGACAGCCTTGGGAGAGCCAGTCCTGACAAAACTCCACCATCTGGTCAGCAAGATGTATGAGACAGGCGAAATACCCTCAGACTTCAAGAAGAATATAATAATTCCAATCCCAAAGAAAGCAGGTGTTGACAGATGTGAAAATTACCAAACTATCAGTTTAATAAGTCACAGCTGCAAAATACTAACGCGAATTCGTTACAGATGAATGGAAAAACTGATAGAAGACGACCTCGGGGAAGATCAGTTTGGATTCCGCAGAAATATCGGAACACGTGAAGCAATACTGACCCTACGACTTATCTTAGAAGCTAAATTAAGGAAAGGCAAACCTACGTTTCTAGCATTTGTAGACTTAGAGAAAGCTTTTGACAATGTTGCGATGGCAGGGGTAAAATACAGGGAGCGAAAGGCTATTTACAATTTGTACAGAAACCAGATTGGAGTTATAAGAGTCGAGGGGCATGAAAGGGAAGCAGCGGTTGGGAAAGGAGTGAGACAGGGTTGTAGCCTCTCCCCGATGTTATTCAATCTGTATATTGAGCAAGCAATAAAGGAAACAAAAGAAAAGTTCGGAGTAGGTATTAAAATCCATGGAGAAGAAATAAAAACTTTGAGGTTCGCCGATGACATTGTAATTCTGTCAGAGACAGCAAAGGACTTGGAAGAGCAGTTGAACGGAATGGACAGTGTCTTAAAACGAGGGTATAAGATCAACATCAACAAAAGCAAAACGAGGATAATGAAATGTAGTCTAATTAAGTCGGCTGACGCTGAGGGAATTAGATTAGGAAATGAGACACTTAAAGTAGTAAAGGAGTTTTGCTATTTGGGGAGCAAAATAACTGATGATGGTCGAAGTAGAGGGGATATAAAATGTAGACTGGCAATGGCAAGGAAAGCGTTTCTGAAGAAGAGAAATTTCGAGTATAGATTTAAACGTTAGGAAGTCGTTTCTGAAAGTATTTGTATGGAGTGTAGCCATGTATGGAAGTGAAACGTGGACGATAAATAGTTTGGAGAAGAAGAGAATAGAAGCTTTCGAAATGTGGTGCTACAGAAGAATGCTGAAGATTAGTTATGTAGATCACATAACTAATGAGGAGGTATTGAATAGAATTGGGGAGAAGAGAAGTTTGTGGCACAAGTTGACTAGAAGAAGGGATCGGTGGGTGGACATGTTCTGAGGCATAAAGGGATCACCAATGTAGTATTAGAGGGCAGCGTGGAGGGTAAAAATCGTAGAGGGAGACCAAGAGATGAATACACTAATCAGATTCAGAAGGATGTAGGCTGCAGTAGGTACTGGGAGATGAAGAAGCTTGCGCAGGATAGAGTAGCATGGAGAGCTGTATCAAACCAGTCTCTGGACTGAAGACCACAACAACAACAGTGTAATTATTGCACTGACGTCACAGCGATTCATGAGATCATGTTGAAGTCATTCTGCAACGAGAAGATATTCGTCGAATGGACTGCCCTGCCCGTTCCGCCGACTCGAATCACTTTGACCCGTTTAGGGACTCGTTTGGAAACGTATTGCAGCACTTTCACATGCACCAACGACCATCCAGCGATGTCGGCCGCGATGTTGGTGGAGCAGAACATCCTTCGACATGAACTCCTTACCAACTAGCAAGGGAGTACGTTGCAGACCATGCACTGCCGTCCGTAGTAACCACGCACGGTGTTAAGAAGCGTGACGTCAAAGTTTCATCGAGCTGTGTTACTTGGCTGTGACACTTCACACGCAAGTGACTTTCGTTCTTACGCTTTGCACAGTAGTGTGTTCGGTCGTTCCTCTTAAATCGCTCCGGATGCCTACCGCCAGTTTCTTGAGGGTTTCGGCTCCAATTGGCGTCGGTGGAATCGAACAATATCGTAACCTTTGAAACGTCCCCTTAGAAAAATTTATACAAGACTGTGCTTAACCTGACACACAATATTTTGTTAGCGCAACGCAATCTGACTTTCAAAATTCCCTACAAAAGAATGGCCCTGACTAACATTAAACTATACCTTTCACAAATCACTTACCTCACAAAAATCTTCGCTGCTCAAGCTACTGCAATACAGCGAGCGCCACTACTGCCAGCTAAATAAAAGATTCAAACTATGGAAGCCACTAACTACTGATAGGGATAGTTAGCAAATGAAAGATATTAATAGAGAACAAACAATGTATTTACCTTGATATCATCATATATAAATATAGCAGTTCATGAAAAATTTCAAAACTCCGCCATCTCTCTCCCCACATCCACCACTGCTGGCGGCTCACCTCCAACTGGGCAAAGCTACGCGCTGTTCACAGCCAGCTGCCTAACGCTACAATGGCGAGTATTACAACAATGCAAAGCAGCCACAGACTGCACACAGCACAGCCAGTGATTTTCATACAGAGGTGGCGTTACCAATAAAAAAAAACTAAACAGCCGACTTACATAGCCCCCATGCTCCCCACAAAAAATTTTACAAATTGGATTGGGCAGTGGCCAATACAGATTTGAAAAACTTTTTCATAATTACAATAACAAAGAAATCAAATGCACAAACTTATTGATACAATGTTGGTCAAAAGCTCAAATTTTCTCACAGTCCATAAAGACAGTCTTGATCGTTCATTACGGTAAAATAGTAGTGTTTTTCTCAAAGTCTGAGCAGTAGAAGAAAATGCACACGGAAGTAGTGGATTTCCATGCAATCTTGAAGAAGTAGTGTTGTCCTTCCAACGGAAAGACAGTGCTGACTCTTGACATGCATACAGGTAATGGGCCACAACAGAGCAAACCCACCGCAGAGTCAGTCGACGTTTTGAAGAGTATTGGTAGGTCATCACAGAGCAGACCCACTGTAGTCCTGGTCGAGATTACGGTATTGGTGGGCCACCAGAGGTGCAGACCCACTGCAGTCCTTGTAGAAATAATGATATTGATGGATCATCAAAGATGTAGACCCACTGTAGTCCTTGTAGAGATAGCCAGCAGCCATCTGTTGTGACTGTGCAGGTGCACAATCACCATTGAAGAGTCTTGCGGATAATATAGCAAGTCCATAACCACCACTTGTGCACTCACAAAGTTTTTGGAATTGTCCTTAGAACCAGCAATGCTGTTATCCAGTCCCTTGCAGAATTATTAACACACGTGCAAACACTAACAGTCCCTATTTCTCACATATTGTCCATATACTATGACCAACTGAAACGTGTGCAGTGAAATGTAACTTACAAGTTACTTAATTTGATGAACTGGTGTCAATTACAATTTTATAACATAAGAATACAATTACAAAGATACAAAATACATCATTAAAGAACATAACAATACAGATAACATTCGTGGTACAGGCTTTACAAAAGAATCGAACTAACATATACATCAGTGTTACAGGAATTATGACATAAGTAAATACATAAAAGATCAGAATAACTTTCGAAACATCAACTTCACACATGAGCATTAACACAAAACAGAATAAATAATGTCTAAACATCTTTACAAAGAAAATAACACATTATTAATGCCAATTGTATTTGAGGATAACAGTATTCCTCATCATAGTGAATGTAACTTAGTATTAGAAGAGAAAAAAGTTCTATGAAACAGTACACAGAGACAGGAAGAAAACAAATACACAAGGGTACACAAACATATAGTGGGATAACACAAAAGGGAAAGGACAGGGTTTGTTTTACTGCAGTATTTTGCATGGAGATCTCCCTTTGTTCATCATTATTCCCAAAAAGTCCTATCTAAGCCTGCTTTCTGTATTCTGTTCATATTTCTTTCAAAATAATTATTTCTGATTGTACAATACTCATTTGGGCCCAAATCTTTTTCATATAACTTCGCAATGCATTCTTTACCTATTCTCCATAGTCAGTTTCTTATGTAGTCTACCCCCTCTTAAGCTAACTTAAATCTACTGAGCTCAGATGCTAACTAAGGGACGAGGCAATGCAGCAGCACATAAAACAATTAATATAAACAGCAATGAAAAAAAATGGAAAATCGCAAAGCAAGCTACAGTAAATCTAAATTACCAAGCAATTCAACATTACAACTAATATGAGGCAATGCGCAGCAAACAAAAGAATAAATCTGGCTTAGCAGAGTAACACAAATTAAAGTTCAGTAGCACTATGCCTGGCAAACAGCAGCTTATATCTAAACATGACATAGCTCAAGCAGAAAAAATAGTACACTAAAGATAACAATGCAGATAAGGGAAATGTATAATCACATCTTAATGTCTAAGTAATGAAAGTGGTGCACCACAACAACTTATTGTAAAAGAAATATTACCATGTACTTGAAACGAATATTATGTATGCAGTTACTGTTACTAGTCCCTTCTTATTGTTCTTTCCTTTCCAAGTGCTCCTTTTTTGAAGAATGTGGATCACAAAATTATTATTTAATAGATCTGTTGACAGAAAGTGTTCACATTAGCAAATGCATTTAATTTTATTTTATGAAACCAATGCTGCAACACAGCTGGAAACCAGATATTAAACAAAATGAGCAATCTCTTAACTACAAAGACAATAGATGTAAAATGTTTCTAATCATTTCATTAGGCATTTTAGTAAATATCATAAATTACGAGCTCCACAGTATGCTTTCAACAAGGAAATGTCAATAGCGAGGACAATGGCCTCCCCTTTCTTTTTTTCTACCTGTGCCGCTGAAAGGCTAATGGCTTTTTTTTGGGCGGCTGTCGCCCAGGTGGGTGCCCGCGACGCATTACGTGCAGGTGGTCACTTAACTTTCTTACGGAAATATTTACGACAGCAGTTTCCGCTATAGTGACAGTCTCACATAAAAATATTTCACAGGTCAAGAATTAGCGTTGCAAATCTGTAGAAAGAAAATCCTATAAATATAAGTGTCCAAATAAAATATTCGTCAGCATTGTGATACAGTCACGCATTTACGCACATTTCATAATTCTTGAAGTACGATTCTTGGTTTCCAACATACTTCTTATTCCTCATATATGGTAGCATCATCTTATTGATCATAAACATATCCCAACAGCATAGTACACATCGTCGTCGTAATAATAACATCATAACACCTCAGTCAAATCTCAAAAACGTCGTAGCTTTCTGTAATAATTTCAAAACCTAAAAAAAATTCTCTGCTCATTTCAATAGTGTCATCTACCTCAAACGTACTTTAAAATCATGCTCCCTTACCAAATATATCATTCAAAGCTCTCATAGTATCACAATGGTTCCGAAAAAATATGAACAGTTTACAAAGTACAGACAAAATACAGTTTCATAAGTGTGAAGTTACCCAACTGTGTATTGCGTAAACATGTGACACTGATGTAGTAAAAAAATGTTTATCTCTCAGTTAAATGATCAGATAGCTGTGTAATTTGTGTGTTAGAGAAATATGGTACCGATGTGTAAAGTTGTATAAGCAAATACCATATTAGCTAGGGTTCCTTGTGGTTGCCACACACATGCTACACAAAGTAAGCGTGTACCCCCCTGAGGATTAATGTAATTATACCCTCAGGTGTTACAGATTACAGCAATGGAATGAAATGTATCATGGGAAAACTTCGTATCATTGTACTTCAAATATCTTTAAAAATAAATGTTTTAAGTACAAAATTAATCACTCAAATGCGTGTCCTGTAGCGCTAAATGTGCGTCTTGCTGTAAGATAATTCTGTGGAAGTGTCGTAATTATCGTCCTCCGAAAGCTAAGTTCTGCAGAAGTCAATGTACTTACCCCATCATAAACGAAAGTGAAATGCTTTGTGTATAGATATCGTAATTATTACGCTTATTGTTGTGATGAAGAAAGTACTGTACTGTAACGTATTGTTGTGCTACGGAAAACCCTGTCCCCTGTCTCATTGTAGCTATACTACAAAAGTTACTACTAAAACCTGTTTTACTTTCCAGAATAATTCAGAAAAACTGTGCAGATATAAAACAGATACACCGCAAAAGCAACATTGTAAATTGTCACTCATTAGTAGCGTCGTGATATAATCGTGTATCTGTCAAAGAAACCAAATCCTAAGTCATCATTAATTCCACAGAAAGTACTTTAAATCCAGAATGTATTTTCAAGTAAACCAAAATGTTGCATTAAAATCTCATTAACAGTACTGGTAAATGTTCTATGTATGTGAGCCTTATAGTCGTTACGTAATCGTGCAACTAACAAGCAAGAATGTACACACACAATAACACTGTGACGTCTGTTCACTATAACAATGCATTCGTCATTTCTGTTTCAATAAGTTCTCTTGGTTCTTGACTGGATATTTAACTTCAAACATTGTTGCATGTTAACAGATTCTAAGTCTGACAAGCATACTAGAAATGTGAAGTGAAAAGTTATATGGCAAAGACAAAGCTAAAAAGCAGATTATCTTTCAATAAACGGTTTTACATGTGAAATCTGGTGTAAACCTTTACTCTTCATAGTACTCAGAGTTTGAACTTGAATGCAATTGTCATGCGGTATACGTCGGTAAAGAATACTGGAATTTTTCTCAAGGTTAGCGTCTATGTTATTTTTCTCTGAGCCAGCCGGCGCACGTGGGTGCCTGCGGCGCGAGTCATTGTCTGTCTCTTTGTTGGCGCGCGTTGTTATTGGGATTAGGAGACCTAACTTCTACAAATTCGCCTTGCCGAGAGGGCCCAGCTCTGTTAGAATCCCGCCAGTTCTGATGAAATTCACGTCTGTCGTTTTGTCGGTAGTTTACATAGTTTCTTGTTTGTCAGTCATGTGGTGGAGAATTTCTCCCTGAATCGTAACTCTGCGCCGAACTGTTGTGTCTGAAGTTATTCTGCCTCCCTTGATAATAATTGTTTTGGTTCCCATATTGTCTGTTTCTCTGATTGTCTCTGTGATAGTCATTACTACGGAAATGCGATCTTTCTCTGTAACTATTATTACTCTGCCAATGGTTGTCGTACGGGTGGTGTCTGTTTCGGTCACGATTTACGTTGAAAGAATAGCCTTGTCGTATATTATTTCTGTCATCGCGGAATTGTGACGGATGTGATCTGTAATTGTTGTGCTCCTGTTTCCGCGTTCCCCGATTGTCAGTGACAATTTCCAGTTCTTGTAACAGTCCCCGAAAAGCCTCAATGTCTTCTTTGCAACGTCCTGCTAAAATAATATGTCGTAAATGTTCAGGTAATTTGATTAAGCAAATGCGGATGAGTTCTGAGGGGCTGTATGGGTTTGTCAGGTACTGATTCTTGTGCAATATGTCTTCAAAATATTTCACAAGACTGGAAAATTCAGATTGTTCGAAATGTTTCATCATTATGATGCCATGTTTTACTCGGTCTTGTGTGGCTTGAGACCAATATGCTGAGAGGAAGGCATGGTAAAAATCTCCTACATTGTGGCAATCGTGAATGACCGATCGCATTCTTACAGCTGGTTCATTCTCCAAGTAGCCACACATAAATTCTAATCTGTGTTCTAACGACCAGTTGGGAGGAAAACAATGCGAGAATTGATGGAGCCATGCTTGTGGATGAATGTCGTTGCCAGAATTCTTAAATGTTTTGAATTTACGTGTAGTCATGACCAGCTTATAGTCAAAATCATCATGTCGGCGAGTCGTATATCGGTCATTGTTAGGTCGTGTCGGCCGTTCCATCTCAAAATTCGGTGCACATTGCCAATTTCTTTCATAACTTCCGAAATGCCCTGTGTTATTATTTTGTGGCTGTTCCGTATTTCTGTATCCCTCTTCCCGTATTGGGGCGCGAGTATCCTCTGAAATACGTAATTCTTGTATTACCTGTGTCAGCTGATCTTGTACTTCCCGGATTTCTCTTTTGTACTGTGTATTGATTTGATTTTGATTCTGTTTGAATTTTCTAATTTGTTCATACTCTTCTGTGTCAGTGAAGGCTACAGGTCTTGTGTCATTCAGATCATCATCTACCTTTGTAGATAAGTTAGTGACCTTATCCGAAAGTTCGGCTACTTTCTCCGATAGTGAACACATTTCCTCAGTGTGTTTTTCTGAACCAAGTTTCAGAGTGTCCATTCGTGTTGAGATCGTATCTACTGTGTCCTTTAAGTTTTCTTGAGTTTTTGCAAGTTGCGTAACCGAATCGGCAGATGCAACTGAGTCAATTTTAGCTTGCAAGGTGTTGTGATTTTCATGAACAATAGTTTGCAGTTCTTTTATGGCTGCTTCATGATTCTGTAATGCATTTTCATGACGCGAAAAAATAGGTTGGAAATGCTCACAAATTTGTGTTTTTACGTCATTACAGACTTTTTGACATTTCGATTCGATGTTATGTAACTCAGTAGTTAAATCTTCACGTGTTTGTTCAAGCGTGGTGTGAAGATTTTGTTCCATTGCGTCTAACTGTTGCTGTGTTTGTCTCTGGTGTTGTTCCATTGTGTCTAACTTTTGAAGCTTTTGCTGTGTTTGTCTCTGATTTTGTTCCATTGTGTCTAACTTCTGAAGCTTTTGCTGTGTTTGTCCCATTTGTTGTATTAATTGTAATAACAATGCATTGGTGTCTGAAACATGTTCCTCAGTGCTTTTCGGCAGTGAATTTGCACCGGCAACATTCACATTTTGACAAGCGGAAAATGTGTCTTGACTCATTTGAGAAAACGGTGAGAACCCAAAACCTGAGTCTACAGTATTTGCAATATTGTGTTCTGTCATTCCCGATTCCCGAGGCGAGCTGTTGCCGACCGATCGATCGATAATGCTTCCCTGTTCACTACCTGTTTCACTGTCTACTCCATTATTTGACGCCCACTCTATTTCCCTATGCACAGTTACCAAATTACTACTTTGAACATTAGTAAATTCATTACTCGGCGGTGCTGATAAGCTACGCTCGTCGTCACTATTATTTCTCAGATTACTTTGGAGCCTAGTGTTACGTTTTTCACACGCCATTATTGCCACAATATTTCACACGATAACACAGAAAAGCACAATTTGAAGAGCAAAAATAAGAGAACACATTAACATAGCACTGAAAAAATATCTAGTTAATAGCACGCGCTGCTGAGAAATACTTGGTGTAAAACTGCATGCATGTTACAACTGTTTTACTGTAGCACAATGAAAGACTGCAACTACAAAGGAGATTCTCTCTACAATTACGCGCTAGCAATAAACAAAAGCTACACTAATTACACAAACTACAGGAAAAAAATCAGAAGATTCCAGTGAGGTATCCTCGACTAAGGGTCGACATATGAAACGTCCCCTTAGAAAAATTTATACAAGACTGTGCTTAACCTGACACACAATATTTTGTTAGCGCAACGCAATCTGACTTTCAAAATTCCCTACAAAAGAATGGCCCTGACTAACATTAAACTATACCTTTCACAAATCACTTACCTCACAAAAATCTTCGCTGCTCAAGCTACTGCAATACAGCGAGCGCCACTACTGCCAGCTAAATAAAAGATTCAAACTATGGAAGCCACTAACTACTGATAGGGATAGTTAGCAAATGAAAGATATTAATAGAGAACAAACAATGTATTTACCTTGATATCATCATATATAAATATAGCAGTTCATGAAAAATTTCAAAACTCCGCCATCTCTCTCCCCACATCCACCACTGCTGGCGGCTCACCTCCAACTGGGCAAAGCTACGCGCTGTTCACAGCCAGCTGCCTAACACTACAATGGCGAGTATTACAACAATGCAAAGCAGCCACAGACTGCACACAGCACAGCCAGTGATTTTCATACAGAGGTGGCGTTACCAATAAAAAAACCTAAACAGCCGACTTACACCTTTATTCTCTTTCCGTGAATGACACCTCACTCTCTTATACCGAAAGTCAGCTACGTCGTTTCACCTTGTACACGTCAGTTGCACGTCTTCATGTATTTTGCAACAATTTTCCCATGTAATGATCACCCTGCGTATGGTTGTCACTCACTGATCACCTGGAAGAGCTACTGACGTCTTCGACGCGGGGCAGCAATTGCCCTTCACGTCTGAAAGCGATCCTTACCTCAGTTGAAACCGAAAACCGTCAGACAGTGGATCCGTAACTAAATTAGCCGTGGAACGGAAACATTCGCTAAACGATAACATCGTTTCCCAACATAGTGCGTGTATTCAGTGGTTGATGCAGACTTTTTTTTCCCTCAGACATATTGTGTCATCCATCCTGTTCAATGTAAATAATCACGACATACGAGTACTGCTGTCTCCAAACTGTAGTAAACCAGTTTCCACAGTTTAGAGACAATTCACGACTTCTACATCGATGTTCCGCCATGATTCTACATATTAAGCGTCTGCACTAGAGACCAGAGGGTTCATCTGACTTTTGCAATAGACGAGAGTAAGGCTGTGCCTCCTGGATTACTTAAACGATGTAATGACCCACCGTAGCATTTCTATGGGCCGTCAAGTATCGTCGTATTCGACTCTCATCCCGTACATCAGTGGTATGTCGAGTTTCTTAATCCTCTCCACAGTGCCTCAAAGTGGTGGCAGTAGTTTATTCACGATAAAGTTTCATCACAGAGGCACAAAAATAGTTTACACTTTTCGGTGCAAGGAAAAACTCCTCCCCGCATAATGGATGCGGAAGATAATCTCAGTTTGCAGCGTGGTTAAACATCTTCCTCTGTCCATACAATAGTAAGCAAACTGCATAGAGGGCGTCTTAAACAGCTCTACGTACTTAATTCCTCTGTTTCCGTCCTACATGCTTTTCCACTTGCGGAAGAGCTTCGGATTTCTTGGCTTACGCACCGTCCTTATAATTTAGCCTCTGTTCGTTTCTCACATCTTTGAGTCTGTTCAACAGCCTGACCTAGACTGTTGTGAAAGGTCAGAAGAAAGTAATTCTTGTTGTCAGTGCTCCTTCATGCTACTTCTTTAGCCCTTTCTGTTCTTTCGTACAAGTGATGTATCGGTATTACAGGAGAAAAGCAGTGAGGGTATGTAAGAAAATTTTCTGCCCTTGTGCACCGAGTTCCACTTAAAAACTCAGTCTGCCAAAATTTATGCTTTTGACCTTTGTCTTTATCATTCGCGGTGGAATATACATATTACGCTGCAACACCGTAGTGCGGGGAAGATTCACTTGATACTCCAAAAAATTAGTAAAACCACGCAGAGTTCATCGTGTAGAAGCTCTCGGAGGAAGTACACTCAATAATGATCCCAGATTACAATCACTTAAAAAGTATGTGATGATTCTAGAACTCACTGTGTATTCTGATTCGACGTTAGTGTTTATGCTAGTAGTACTTAATGATACTTTATGAAAGAATTTTCGATTTTAAGATTCCATCGTTACAGAGAAATAACTAAGGGTGCTTTTGGTAGTTAACGTACGCGGAAACTGTTTCGGAATGTTTAGGGGGAAGCCTGTGTTATTATCAGAAGCGCCGTTTTAAAATCTCCCAAGAATATACTTCGATACCTGCCACCAAGTTGAAATATAGGTGCGTAAATTGAACGAGGTTCGGAAAACAGCTCAACTTGCACATTAATTACTAAATCTAGCGATTCCGCTGTCAGAATACAACGCAGAGAATTTTTAATTTTTTAATTTTTTTTCAACTAGTACTCCAGAAGGAAGTAGTGTGCACTTTGGCAGATTCATTAGGGGAAGTCTCATTCCATCGATTTGATGCAGTTGTGCTGCATAGTAGACGCTCCGTTGCAGCAAAGAAATACTACTGGCGACATTAATGGAGACATATTAACCTGACTGACACTGTGTGAATCTGTTCTTTAATTTAAACCAGTTCTAGATAGAGGTGACAAGTTCAGAAGACAAAAAAGAGCCAGCTGCAGAAAGGAGAATGACAACAGTAGAAGTGTTCCATCCTGGAGCGACTCGACGAGCACTCACGTCAAGCTTGTGCAACAGACAGATTCGTACCACTGCATTGCTCTTGCAGTACAGCGATTCTTGCACTCCTAATGAGCAGATGCACAGGTTCTACTCCTCGTGTTCCACAGATGATCTTCATGGTACTACACAGACCCAGCTAGCTCCTAGATGGAGCACGCTGTGGTGGGGTAAACGATTTGATCACACCCTATATATTTTGAACCGGCGACGTAGAAACGACGGAGAGGCTTCGTCGCGCCGTAGCCCTTGAGGGGCGGCTGGTGGAAAATTAAATGTTGTTATTTAATAAAGTAGAATGTAGAAACACTTCATTTCCCGGCCTATTAACCATATGTGCGGCGGCGGGTGGAATTAATTGTTATTTAAAATGTTCCTATTATTTATGCTGTCTTTTGCCGTTCTCAACACTGGCTCTCTAACTACAATATTGGCAACCAGAAAGTGATTAGCAAAACGTGAAGCCTGTAATTAGAATTCCTAGTGCCCACTTCATCTGAGAAATACACTTATAGCTACAGCTTATAGCTCTGAGGAATTAGGAGATTGTCTGGGATTCATAATCAAAAACGATCGTGAAAAAAAAACGTTGTCTGTATTCTGAAAGTCACAGATGAAAAAAAAGAATCCACACCACCTGACTAACAGAGCAGTTCAGAGTCTAATGGGCTGATGCAACTATAACTGTCCAAATTAAATGTTTAAATGAATGCTCGCCATAATTTGATAATAATGCTCATCAAACGCCACGCTAAATAATGGTAGAATGTCTGTCCCGCGACGGCACGTGAAAATACGACATACGCAAACCGAAGATCGATAATTAAAGTCATCCCAGAATTAACACTTCACTCGAAAATGATTTCATGGTTACACTACACGCAGTAGACGTGCTCTGAACTTGCCCTTTGGAGATACGCTATCGCTATAGTTTTATAGTTATTCAAATGAAACTTATCACATCTTTATGGTTATAGCGGATCTCCATTCTACTTAAATATAAACATCCTAGCCTTATTTATTAGCCTACTTAATCTATCTTGCTTCCTTAATTTTTAAGACAAAAACCAGAAAATTATGAATTTTAACTAAAATCTTAATTTGTGAGATCCAAAGTACTGTTTCTATTAAATTATTATTGAAAAGGAATCTAAGTATTAATTTTTAAATCTCTAGCTCTTTTCTGTTGGGCCAATGATTTTTACAGAAAAACGTCCAAATTTCGAAAATGGTTAAAGTTAT
The DNA here is from genome assembly GCF_023864345.2 of Schistocerca serialis cubense. NCBI lineage: Eukaryota > Metazoa > Arthropoda > Insecta > Orthoptera > Acrididae > Schistocerca > Schistocerca serialis. The sequence continues at coordinate 760,212,603 of NC_064643.1, forward strand.
TGAACTGACATTGAACACATGTTGATATAGTATTACTCCTGACATGCTAGAAACGTTTTAGGTTATTTGCTTGATTTTTAAAGTATTGCGCAACATTTATGACGTCAGAGCTAGTTACAGCGGACTGGCTGGCACACAATGGAAAGACTGATGTGAATTTACTACGGCGTGAGTAGGCTGCTTCCCTACACCCTCAGTAGTTCACAACCCCACAAAAGGTCACAGCAGTCCACCTACCCCACCGCTGCCCCACACTGAACTCGGGGTTATAGTGCGGTTCGGCCCCCAGTGGACCCCTTTCCCAGAAACGTCTCATACCAGACGAGTGTAACCCCAAATGTTTGCGTGGTGGAGCAGCTGTAGTGTACGCGTGCGTGGAGACAGTGTTTGCTCAGCAATCACCGACATAGTGTAACTGAGGCGGAATAAGGCATTCGCCGAGTGAGATGGAAAACCGCCTTAAAAATCATCCACAGGCTGGCCGGCACACCGGACCTCGGCACTAATCCGCCGGGCGGATTCGTGCTGGGGACCGGCACGCCTTCCCGTTCGGGAAGCAACGAGTTAGACCGCTCGGCTAGCCGAGCGGGCTATACCCTGGGCAGTAATGGAAAGGAATAGTAAAGGCAAGTTTAGATTTCGAAACTATTTATTTCCAATATTTACGTTTGCCTTCGTCCTCTATTGAAAATGTTCTCTAATAACAAAAGACTTGATGTGCCATTAGACTATCCACCGCTAGAATTTTATTTGAGCAATACAGGTGTTACTTATCTGAAGGCAGAAAGTCAGCTCCAGTTTTCTTAGTCTATCTGTTGAGCGCAATTAATACTAAGACTTGCCATGTTGTAAGAACATGTTACTGCAGGAGCGAACAGCTCTGATGTTTATTCCGCACGTGATTATAGAATCTATATTTCGCTCACTGCCCAACAGTGTAACATGTATTTTAGTATCTCTCATCTTATCTTGCACTCCCCAACGCGCTCACGATATTGTTCTTAATCGTACCAGTCACTGTTTTCTGTTTCATTTTTAACTTCGTTTTTGACCTCGCTCCTCGTCTCTCATCTTTACAGCTCATCACAACCTACACCATCCACTACTTTACGTCTTCATCTCTGTAATTTTAGAATCATGCTTAAATTCCTCTATAATCTCTTTTTCCTTCTCATCTTAAACATCTCCCCCTTTCTGTCCACATACTTCTTTTTCCCTCATCTCCTGCCCCAGGCATGTCTTCCCTGCTGGTAGTTTTCCAGATCACATATCACCCACATCCTCGTGCTCCGTTTTACTTCCTCTTTGTCAGCCAAACTGTTTTCGATCTCAGTTCAGTGTCTGCCAGTTCTCAGACTCGTCAAAGATAACGGTATTATCCTGGAAGCATCGTCTGGAATGGAGTTTAGTTGCGAATTTATAGTCTGCAATTATACAGGGAACTGCACGCAGAAACAGTCACTAAAATAGCGTGATATAAGCGTTACGCATGCGAATTTCAAACTCATGCTCACCGACGAGCTCCAGCGAGCGATTTATTATAGCATGCTGTGCTCGTTAGACGATTGTTTCCAAAAACTTTCGTATAACTTCTCTTACCCTTGTCGTTAAGTTTCGTGAGGTGACTCAAAATATTGTGTAACATCTTTGATTTTTTCCACGTGTATTCTCTCTCTCTCTCTCTCTCTCGCTCTCGCGCTCTCTCTCTCTCTCTCTCTCTCTCTCTCTCTCTCTCTCTCTGTGTGTGTGTGTGTGTGTGTGTGTGTGTGTGTGTGTGTGTGTGTTGGGGGGGGGGGGGGGGGCAGCGTCAGAAGGAAGGGAGCGAAGACAACCACCATCATTCTGACACCGTCACTACATATCTTGCACAACACGCACATGACGTAATCACAAAACTGAGCAGAAAATCGATCCTGTAGCGTATCTCAGCTTGCCAGCAGCTCCATCTGCTTTAAAGTTTTTCGCATACCTCATTAGCGCTGGTCCTCTGCGCTGTTAAGTATGTTTTCCACGCAAACCTTATTTATAACGTTGCATTGCACAAGCGTTGCCATTAACGTCGCATTGCTGCGACGCCATTACAAGTTCCAGCCTTTTGTACTTTTTTTGAATACCGGCATGTAAGAACCCGAAATGCGTTTGCCCCACTGCATATTTCATTAGAGGGGAATCAACTACTGACCCAACATGACGCTGTAAGAGCAACAAAGTAGAATAATCGACACGTGTTTCATGGTAATTTGCTATAGAGGTAACAGCCTTCTTTCACGTGAAAGCAACAGCGCTCTAGAATGAAAATTAGTCGCTTCAGCCCTGAATACACGCCACTAAAATTTGTACGCGCTAGAATATGTCGTATCTCCTGTTGGCAATACTTGGCAATGCCAGCCAAATTTTCCCCGAGACTCTAAAACGTGGTAGTGCTTTTCAGATTGTGACCGACAAGGTATTAGAGACATATCCACTGATAATCGACATCTTTCATCTCACTCGTCTTTATAAGTGTACAACTAAAAGTTGCTGATAGTCTCGTAGATTAATTTATGAGAACGGCGGTGAAGTGTCTTGCCCAGACGTAATGAAACAAAAGCAGCCTTATTTCTCGGCGCATTTACCAGTGCTAATATGTTCCTCTAATGACTGATTTCTTGTACAATCGTTCCTACGCATTTATTCAAGGTTTTGCTTTCGCCCAACAGTTTTTATGTGTACAGCTTCATTCTTTCTCGAATGAAACTACCTAACATTTTGTAGTCAGATCTCAACACTGTAATTCTCTTCATATAGTCTGTGATACAACAGTTCATGATTCTGGGACTAGTACCAATATACTTCCCATAAAGAAGGAAGTAATTTGTGTTTTTAATAGATTTTCATTTATTATTGTATGAAATTTCTTCTATAGCATTTTCGTCGGTTCTTGTCAGAATATTTCATACATTATGAATGAAAACAATAACGACACTGGCGTAATATCCTAAAATATTTATTATTTTGTTTTAAAAACCGCTTTTCGGCTGTTAAGAATTTTTTGTTTAATCAAAGATTTTAAACTAATGCAACTAGAGAGTATTTTAGCTGGTTTCCAAAGACAGCACTTCATCTTTCGAAGCCGGCCGCGGTGGTCTAGCGCTTCTACGCGCTCAGTCCGGAGCCGCGCGACTGCTACGGTCGCAGGTTCGAATCCTGCCTCGGGCATGGATGTGTGTGATGTCCTTAGGTTAGTTAGGTTTAAGTAGTTCTAAGTTCTAGGGGACTGATGACCACAGATGTTAAGTCCCATAGTTCTCAGAGCCATTTCAACCATTTTTTTCATCTTTCGAATAGAGTAGAATACATAGAACCACTTTTCATTGTGGCAAATTCTATATAGGTCAGTCTGGCAGGGCAACATGTATCATCTTGAAGGAACTGCATAGAGGATGCAAATTTAGAAAAAGAGACTCTGCTTTGTAGACTATCTCCTTGAAGACGGGCACAGTTATAAGGTGCAACATAAGGCATTGTACATCAATGAAGGAAGGAAAATGGACTACCTGGACATCATGGAAATTGATAATGTTCATTTGCCCTAGTCTAGTACTGAGTGATCAGACACAGTTCTCTTAGTCGCCACTTCAGACTGCAGAACTGTACAATGAATTAGCAAAAGAGATTAAAGAAATTTCCAAAATACACTTATTTAAAAAGGCAGCTAAAAAGTATCTATTATGCAATACATTTTATAAGTCGAAGGATTACTTAGCTAAAACAGAATAGGGGGTTTGATAAAAAAATGTTATACAAATAAATAATAATGATTATAAAATAGCCAACATTCCACGTAACATCTTCACTTAGTTTTTTTCCTTTTTTCCTTTCTAGAAATACTTATCCTCAAGCTATGCACAGCGCAATACTAACACCTCTTCCTCTTTGTGAGCTCAACATCCCACTCATTAAGGAGGGATGCTGACTCAGTTTTTCAGGATAGCAAATGGGAAGCTGCGGAACAGAAAATGACACAGAGATCACCAGTGTGTGTGTGTGTGTGTGTGTGTGTGTGTGTGTGTGTGTGTGTGTGTGTGTGTATATGTGTGTGTGTGTGTGTGTGTGTGTGATGTGTGGAGGAGGGGAGGAGGGGGGGGGGGAGTGAAGTGTCACGAAACAATGTGCGTACAGTGTGTGCAGTGACTGGTAGTGAGATACGAGTGAACAGTGAGGCATTACGTTATTTAATAAGTTATTTGTAAACAAAAGTACACCAGAAGTAAATGTAATGATTGTCTCTAACTAGAAGTCTGTAAATATACGTGTATAGGAATTAGCGTATTTTAAATTGATCTAAATTTACTACTACTACCACCACCCATAATCCGGTCAACACGATGTTGTAGTGTTTCCCTGCTGTTCACATAACCCATTTTTTCCTTTATTTCAGTTACTCTGGTTTCGCTAACCGTGTTAAAAAAAATTACTTTGTGTAATCACAGCTTCGGTACTTGCCTACTTAATCTCACTTGTATACCTTACCTGTTTATAAGACTAGGCCTGTTATACAGGCACTGGTTCGGAACAAGTCACCGAAGTTTATTGTGGAACTGATGTCCTCCTCAGAAGCACTGTTATTATTTGTCGTATAGGAGTAGTTCACATATTTTATCTAATTTCAATAGACGTAATTCCTTTAGTTTCAGTCCGGAATCAAACATTAACAACTGTCTTATTTGGAAACCAACTAAGATACTCTGTAGATGCACTAGTTTAAAAGCACTGATCGTACAAAAATTTGCAGTCACACGCCTACATCTTTGTACCTGATGATAGCGTAACAGTCGGAAAACGGTTTGTAAAATAAAATAATAAATATTGTAGAATGTTACACAAGTATCGGTTGTGTTTTCCTTCATAATTGTACACACACTGTTCTAAAAGTATTGTATCTGGTCGTCCGCATGAGCACTGATATAACCTAGTTACAGTCATTACGAACTTAGTTATACATAAAATTTATGTGCCAAATTTTTTAAAAACTACAAATATTTGAGATAAAAACCGAAATAGCTGCTGACTTTTAATTCAGTGGCCAGCTACGAAAATTTCGTCAGATCCGTGACCCACAATTTGGCAGCTTCCCTTGGTTCGAAATTGCGTCGTTGTCGCCCCGGTCACGAGGTATCGCTCGAGGAAGCCCCTGCAGTTGAGGTACGACGACCTGCCCCTACGGCGTGTCCGAGCTGCCGAGAGAATGTGGCGGCGCGGAGGAAGCTGGCGGCGGCGTTATCGCTCGCGACCCACGCTGACGTCAGCAGCCGTGTTGACACGCGCCGGTTTAGCCGCCAGCGGCCCACGCCGCTCGCCGCTTTGTACATCACGTACCATACGTGCACTGCAACACTGTACATCACGTACCGTACGTGGCACCGCACCACTTCCGGCAGTCGAGCTCGCCGAATTATCACTGTGCGACAGTGCCGGCAGTACTTTCTGTCATATTACGTTGTTACGTCCACCGCGCAATTGTGAACCCTATAGCACGTAGCTAATGACGTAGTATCGAATATGGGCTACTGAATGAGATGTGTCTGACGACTGACAAGTTGAAACTTCCTGGCAGATTAAAACTGTATGCCGGACCGAGACTCGAAGTCGGGACCTTTGTCTTTCGCGGGCAAGTGCTCTACCGACTTTTTTTCTTTGCATTTTGTTCGTTGTGTTTGGTCGTTCCGGACGTCAGATGACATCCGGCCAAGTTCGTTTGTTCTTCCTTCCACTCAGTTTATTATTACAGAGGCCAACCAGCTCTCTGACCGAACACGCTGAGCTACCGTGCCGACTACCGACTCAGCTACCCAAGCACGACTCACGCCCCGTCCTCACAGCTTTACTTCTACCAGTACCTCGTCTCCTACCTTCCAAACTTCACAGAAGCTCTCCTCCGATCCTTGCAGAACTAGCACACCTGAAAGAAAGGATATTGCGGAGACATGGCTTAGCCACAGCCTGGGGGTTCGCAGGAGAGCTTCTGTGAAATTTGGAAGGTAGGAGACGAGGTACTGGCAGAATTGAAGCTGTGAGGACGGGGCGTGAGTCGTGCTTGGGTAGCTCAGTCGGTAGAGCACTTGCCCGGGAAAGGCAAAGGTCCCGAGTTCGAGTCTCGGTCCGGCACACAGTTTTAATCTGCCAGGAAGTTTCATATCAGCGCAAACTCCGCTGTAGAGTGAAAATTTCATTCGACTGACGAGTTGTCTGTACAGTAAAACTAAGAACCAGCCAAAGTTGCATATATCACTTTTTTTTAATTATTCGATGACTAGTTTCGGTTCTGGACCCATTTTTAAATCATCATGCCAGACAGTCAAGGTGGTATTTTCAAAAATATAAAAGTATTATGAAGTGCAAATGAACATTAACAGCACATTCACATAACTGCATGCGCTGCAACTGTTAATATGCACTTCATAATACGTATGTATTTTGAGATGGTTTTGTAATTTAGAAATACCGTATTGATTATCTGCCACGATGAATTGGAAATGGGTCCCGGCCCAAAACTAGTCACCGAACAATTAAAAAAGTGAATTTTGCGACTTTGGCTGGTTTTTCGTTGCACTGATTAACAGAAGTTGCTGACCTGCAAGTATTCCAGCATACTGGAAGTTCGTAAGTTGTCTGTAAATTAACAACTTAGGAAAGTGTAGCAACCCTCTCGTACCGGCGAACATACGAATATGGTGAAGGAAGAGGAGGGAATGAAAGACTGTACCTTATGAAACTTCGAAAGTAACTTCATTATGAAAGAGGAACAAAACAATAAGCAAATTAATGTATTCCGATCGAAAGTGCATATCTTTCCACATCTATGTAATTGAAATCTGCTGCTGTGTAAAACTAAATACCAGGCTGCTCCTTCCCGAGCATTTTAACTTGATGTAAATGTTAGTGTGCAAGATAACCAGTTCTGTAATTAGCAATATGGAATTACCGACAGTTGTCTTATACGTAAACTGTTACATAAAACAACATACAAAATGTTTTATATAAAGCGGCTAATAATTTATATCTCCACAAAAAAGAAATCTACGAAAGGTACCGACCAATAATGGACAGTGATTTTAAGGTATTTATTCTGAGGGTGAACTACGGTAGTTAGGAAGAAATACACTATTACATATTGTGGAGCATCACGAGAAAATTTGCTTACTCCTTCAGTCTACAACAATTACGGTGTCCATACGTGATGATAACCACGGTTAATGTAATGAAAGAAGAGCGCAGTGTTTCGTCTGCGACATTTCCAACATTTTTATAATGTAGGAAGGAAGGAAGATAGCTAAGGGTTTAACGTCCTGTTAACATCGAGGTCATTAGAGACGGGGCACAGGCTCGAATTGTTCCAAGGATGAGGAAGGAAGTCGGCAGTGCCCTTTCAAAGGAAATACCTCGGCGTTTGTCTGGAGAGGTATAGGGAAGTCACGGAAATCGTAAATCAGGATGGCCGCACGGGGCTTTGAACTGTCATCCTCCCATATGCGAGTCCACTAAGCTAGCCGTTGCGCTGCCTCGCTCCCTTATAAATTATAAAGCAGAAGTAACTGGCATATCAGTAGTAGTAGCTGAGCTATCTCAAGTAAGGCTCGTCCAACGGACTTTAGTTCCAATCGACATTTCGAATTATTAGAGACAAACCCCCGAGATCTTCCCAGTGTAAACTGTCAGCAGTCATCATGTGTAGATAAAGATATACCACGGAATCGGCCCTAATTACGAGCGATTACGGACCGATTGTCTTTCCTCCCGCTAGCTACTCGTAAATTCTTCAGGTATTGCAGATAGATCACTGTCATATCTGGCAGTTGGCTGGAAAGCAATAACGTGTAACGATGAAACAAATGATTTTTCTACGCAGCTGCTGAGAGTAAAGCGTATTTGACACTCAACCTGCCTGATCGATCCATAACTTTTTGGTGTTCCTAATACTCTTCAGCTACATTGTTCTTGTTTAATAACCTTGCATATGAACTCGCAACCTCTCAAGGTGAACAGAACTCAGTTATTCGATAATCAAGAAGTTAATCTGAATACGAATGCGCAAAATTTTAATTTGGCGCTTTTCTCCGCATAGATTTATAAGAATTCAGAGTATACTGCAGAAATCAGTAACGGCTTGAATTGACACACAACACGAGATTCAAGTTTCGACCATATCTGAAGCTCACGCAAAAAGATTCCGGTACATCGTCGCTAATGACCCCAGAGCCGATGTGCCGTGGAACTCACGGCTAAAGTCAAAAACCAAACATCGTTTACGTCTGCTTTCGGGTACACGGTTGGATCTCGCTACGACGGTGCCCGCTTTCGTCCAGCCGAGCGCATTGCCTCCAGGAAGTTTTAATGAACGCGGCGTGATTGCGTGACTGGTGGCCGTTACGCTATTAATAGGGGATCGCTGCAGGCCGTCCCGAGTCATCGTCCTAAACCTCCTCTCGGCAGCGAAAAATTGCGAAAGTTTAATGAGAGAGTCTTATCAGTCCACAGTATTTATCAGGAATGTTACACGTTTTCATCTCTCGTGCTCATGTACCTCTTCTCCTTTGTAATACACTGGTCTGGCGCTGTTCCTCGGTACGTAGGCACACGTGCCAAGGGGCAGTAGTTCAGATCCGTAAAAGGGACCTGCTGAGAAAGAGGGAGAAAGAACTACTCAGTGACGCCGTCAGGGCCTGATGTCTCAGAAAAAATTCATATCGCTAAAACAGTGACTTTTTACGTCACATGACGAATTGCAGGTCAAATGAAGCAATGTTGGGATTTAACGCCGGTGTCGAGATCATTAGAGAGTGATCACTAGCTCGCATTGGCCAAGGCTGCGAGGACACATCGAAAGAAGCAATGTTTAAGGAATAATTACGGCATTTTTCTGAAGTGACTTAAGAACACCGCAAACAATTTCCATTGAAATGGTCAGGTAAGATTTGAAAACAGCTCCTTCGAAATTTAAATACAGAGTATTAACCCTTGCCAAACCTCTCTCGGAACAGTACACAGAGGTCAACTAAATATTGAGGTGACACATCGTACAGAAATCACCATATTACGTGAAAGGAAAATGTGAGGAGGGCTCGACTTCCCGTGCAATTATCCTGATTTTAGGTTTAAGGTGGTTTCCACAATTATGTTCAGCGATTGTCGGATGATTCAATCAACAATACCACGGCCAATTCCTTCAGGAATCCATGTCAACTCACAGCCGATGGTCCCTCACAAAGGCCTTCGTCTTCGACAGTATGTTGGACCCAGGCCGTTCCATGCTCCAATAGGACTGTTCAAATGGCTCTGAGCACTATGGGACTTAACTTCTGAGGTCATCAGTCCCCTAGAACTTAGAACTACTTAAACCTAACTAACCTATGGGCATCGCACACATCCATGCCCGAGGCAGGATTCGAACCTACGACCGTAGCGGTCACGCGGTTCCAGACTGTAGCGCCTAGAACCGCTTGGCCACCCCGGCCAGCAATAGGACTGTGGTCTACAAACGAATGAGCTGCAAATGCCACGAAGGAATGTAGTACCGCTGTTAGCTAGTCCATACCCCGCTTCGTAGAAGATAGAAAGAATAATTTTTCTCCATGCAGCTCGTAATGTTTTTCAATGCGTTGTTCTGAAAATCACTAAAGTAGATTTACAGTGGAAGCAACAGAATTACAACATACCTTTCCTAATGTATGGAACGGTTTTTCTCTCAGAGACTGCCGTTGAGTTCGACAAGCATCTGTTACACTTTCATATGTTACGACCTTAATACTGCGACTTTGAATTCCTTCGACATCTATTGTCACGCCTACCTGATAAGGCCTCGAAGCACTGAAGCAGTACTGTAAGATTGTATGAAGATAGTAACTGTTCTCGAAAGAACAGATACCATTGATGACAGTGCAGCTTCTCTAGAATAAATAATTAATTGAAACCCTCAGCTGCCGACAGGTGTTGTTGATATACCTCAATGGGGACAGCTGAAAGTGTGTGCCCCGACCGGGACTCGAATCCTGGATCTCCTGCTTACATGGCAGACGCTCTATCCATCTGAGCCACCGAGGAGACAGATGAATAGCGCGACTGCAGGGACTTATTCCATGCACGCTTGCCGTGAGACCCACATTCCTAACTGTCCACAATTTACATTCGTAGCGTGCAAGGGATAAGTCCCTGCAGTCGCGCTATTCATCTGTCTCCTCGGTGGCTCAGATGGACGCCGGCACGGTAGCTCAGCGTGTTCGGTCAGTGTGTTAGCTACCATCTGTAATTTAAAAAAAAACTGAGTGAACGGATCAACGAAGTGCCTGAACGAGTGTTACGGGACGTCTGCCTCGAAGAAATACAACTAGCAATATGGAACAAAATGAGCAACAAAGAATTTAAAGAAATGGATAGAGCGTCTGCCAAGTAAGCAGGAGATGTCGGTTCGAGTCCCGGTCGGGGCACACATTTTCAGCTGTCCGCAATGAGGTATATCAACATCTGTCGGTAGCTGAGGGTTTCAATTAATTATCATTTAGTACTGTAAGACATGTAAGACTGCAGAGTCTCGCATCAGTAACATTCAGTAATTGTCTTCTGCGGGTTACTGCCGCGTCAAGTGATTCAAATTCCGCCATCTTTCGCTCAAATACTCCTTGGCCATGATCATTTCACTTGATGCCAAATGCATTGAGGTTGACGGACATCATTTTGAGCATTTATTGCATTAATGTGGTATTTACAAGTAATCGCGCTGTAACAGCAGGCGTTCTCAGAAATGATGAGTTCATACAGGTACATGTATCACATTGGAACAACCAAAAACAATGTTCAAACATACCTACGTTCCGTATTTTAATTTAAAAAACCTAACTGTTACCAACTATTCGTCTAAAATTGTGAGCCATATGTTTGTGACTATTACAGCGCCATATATGACAAAGTGAAAAAAGGGTCCAACTAAAACATTCATATTTCTTTACGTACTACACGAAACGTAATAAAAAATGGGGGTTCCTATTTAAAAAAAACCCAGTTGATATCCGTTTGACGTAAGGCAGCGCCATCTAGCGGGCGAACCATAGCGCTATCTGGTTTGCCCCTTCAAGCTAGACAAGTTTCGTTGTTTGTAGTTTTTCCGTTTGACGCTTATTTCGTGAGACATTTGGCCCGATCACGATCAATGGACCACCCTGTATAATCTACGGCCGCGACCTCGACTCCAGTCCACCATCGGCAATGGAGGGTGAAGCTTTGACAATGCCAGTCACTTGTGCTGGCGAAAAGCCAGAAAAATTGTCAAACAAACGTCGTCTTAAGAACCCAGACAGAACCCAACAGTCGCGACTTAGTGCGCTCGAAGTTGGACTATAGAAGCATAGTTTACTCCTCTGCTCGGCCGTCTATTCTTCGGCGTCTCGACTCTATCCACCACCGTGATTACGTTTAGTATCTGGAGCTTTTTACACCAGCCCTGTGGAAAGCCTTTATGCTGAACCTCCGCTGTCCAACCGGCGAGCTGTCCTTCTGAGTCGTTATGCTAGCCATCTGTCTTCCATGCCTGCTAATCCGGCCAATAACATTTTTTTTGACGCCTCCTTGGATTTAGGGTATGCAGGCCGGGAGTCCGCTTCCGTCAACTGCTCCATTCTCTTTCCTTCCACTTTCCTAAAACTTTCTTGACAACTTGGGGTACAGCACCGCCTTGGCTCCGGCCCCGGACCTGCCTGCTCCGTGACGTTTGTCAGTTTCCCAAGGATGGTACCCATTCTCTTGTTTATCGCCGGGCATTTGCTGCTCTATGCGCACAAATGAAGGATGCCACATTTATTTACACTGATGCCTCAAAAACGTCGTTTGGTGTTGGGAGTGCCTATATTGTTGGCGAGACCCCAAATCGATTTCGGCTTCCCGACCAGTGTTCGGTTTATACTGCGGAGCTTTACGCTGTTCTCCAGGCTGTCCAATACATCCGTCGCCATCAGCGGATACAGTATGTTATCTGTTCAGATTCTCTCAGCTCTCTCCTCAGTCTCCAAGCTCTCTACCCTGTCCACCCTCTGGTCCACCGGATTCAGGACTGCCTCCACTTGCTCCACTTGGGGGGGGCGTCTCTGTGGCGTTCCTCTGGCTCCCAGGACACGTTGGTATCTGTAGAAATGAGGCGGCCGATATAGCGGCCAAGGCTGCAGTCTCTATTCTTCAGCCTGCTATTCGCACGATTCCCTTCGCCGATCTACGGAGTGTTTTATGTCGTCGTGTTGCTCTTTTATGGCACGCACATTGGTCGACACTTCCCAATAATAAATTGCGGGAAGTGAAAGCTCTTCCCTGTGCTCGGACCTCTTCCTCCCGAACTAGTCGTCGGGAGGAGGTAATTTTAACTAGACTCCGGATAGGGCAATGTTTATTTAGCCATCGACATCTTTTAAGCGGCGATACTCCCCCACTCTGTCCCCACTGCTCTCAGCTGTGGACGGTAAGACACCTTTTACTTGAGTGCCCCTATTTTACTCCGTTACGCGCCCGCCTACAGCAGTCGCCTGATATATCTTCCATTTTAGCAGATGACACGCGCTCAGTCGATCGCGTTCTCGAGTTCATTAGTACCAGTGAGATGACGTCAGTCATTTGACGCTCTGTTTGGGGACAAACAACCCCCCTTCTATAGTGGTTTTTTAAGCTTTCCTTCTGTTTTTGGTTTCCCCACTTTTTTGAGTTCCGCTCCCATTGCTGCTGGTTTCCAGTTTCGTTTTATTACCTTTTCCTAAGTCACAGACGGGGCGCTAATGACCGTAGCAGTTTTGCGCCCTAAAACCATAACAAAAAAAGAAGCCAACAGGCGTTTGTCAAACAAAAGACTCCCATTTGTCTTTGTTACTACCTTCTTCACGTGCTGTTCTATTCCGTATCACTTGCTACTACTAATCCTAGTTGGTGGAACTGTCAGGCGCCAGAAGAATAGTAGTAATGTTGAGATTGGGTAGTGTGCGCGCTCCTCTCGGTAAGGGGAATTTTTTGGATTCATCAGCGTTTGCGCGGTGTTGTCATGCAGCGCAGCCCGAGGCACTGCCTGCTGGCTCAGGCGCCGCGGTCTGCCCGGCAACCAGCCGGCGCCGCAGGACCGCAGGTTCCAGCGGCCTGCTGCCTCTGCCTCTGCCTCTGCTGCTGCTGCCGCCTCTGCGGCGATCGAGCGCCGCTCGCGCCGCGCCGCGCCGCGCCGGCCTGGAGCCGCGCCAGCCATCGAGCTGCCCTGCCCTGCCCTGGCCTGCCGTATCGCCGCCAGAGCCGCGTCCACCTGCCGCGAGAGGGGCGGCCCCCCTGGTTCCCGCCAGCTCCTGCCATTCCGCAAAGATCACTGCAGTCCCTACGTCTGGGTGTCTATTTCGTGTCCCACACTGTCAGAGCACGCCACAATCGATGTTCCACAGAAACGAAAGAAACATCGAGTGTGATAAGAGATCGAAGTTTCTCGTGAGGTCACCCTAGCACAAAATACTCTGTTAACATTTCGCTCCAAACCTGTGCAAAATCTACGACTTTCGACAAAATCGTCCTTTGTCCTCGTCACGAACAACTCACTGTCGTGACTGCCGTTTTGGTGAGCAACTGATTCGAGTTTTATTGAACTGATGGCTTGATGCACAGCTGGTTTGAATCATCATTAACAAACAGAATGCAAAAAGTTGTGCTGAATAATTCATACAATGTTGGAAAGGTGAAAAATTTTAGTGACTGCGGAGAAAAGGGACCCTGCCGGCCGGTGTGGCAAAGCGGTTCTAGGCGCTTCAGTCCGGAACCGCGCGACTGCTACGGTCGCAGGTTCGAATCCTGCCTCAGGCATGGATGTGTGTGATGTCCTTAGGTTAGTTAGGTTTAAGTAGTTCTAACTTCTAGGGGACTGATGACCTCAGATGTTAAGTCCCATAGTGCTCAGAGCCATTTGAACCATTTTGGAGAAAAGGGAGTTCCACATGGTTCAATTTTGGGTCCCCTACTGTTCCTTATACAGGGTGTAAATTTTAAGTTAACAAACCAGAGTAACTCGAAAAATAAGCTTCACACGAAAAAATGTGTAGAATCCAAAGTTTATTATTTTCCAGGGGGAACATCTGCTTTTGCTAAAATTAGCACCCCAGCCCCCTGGGCGTGAGGTGTGAGGCAACTTTAAATTTTTTATTGCAAAATCAGATTCTACATAAGAAACTACGTACATTTTGTCTTAATGTTCAAATGTTTGTGTAATCTTATGGGACTTAACTGCTAAGGTCATTAGTTCATAAGCTTACACACTACTTAACCTAAATTAGCCTAAGGACAAATACACACACACACACACACACACACACACACACACACACACACACACACACACACACACACACACACACACGCCCGGGGGAGGACTCGAACCTCCGCCGGGACCAGCCGCACAGTCTATGACTGCAGCACCTGAGACCGCTCGGCTAATCCAGCGCGGCTTTTGTCTTAAACATTTGTTTTGATTCTTGGTACTTGGCGCTTTAATTCAAGAAAATCCATGTTCTCATTTTTGCGTGGAAAATGGTTACGGATAAATAAAAAATACTTATTTCTTCGTAAATTTCGATTCGCTAAAACTAAAACTCTCCCTCTCTCCCCATAGGGTGGGGTTTGAGAGGGAAGAATTATACTTTTACAGATGTTGACCCAAATATTTATTTTTTCCGCAGAATCGGATAAGTTTTGTTTGTTTCGTGGTCATGAGGCCACACATCTTTTTATTCTCAAACAAATCATCTGATTAGCTAACTAACTAACCAAACATCCTACTTACTAACAAGTGAACTCATTAACTAAAAAACTGACTCACGAACCTAATTTTTTATTAGATTCTGAGTAATCACTCTTGCTTTTCGAGGAGTCTCACAGCTGGGGTGCTTGCTTAATTTGAGTCTTTTAGTTTCGGGTGGAAAAACGTAGACAACACCATTCATAAATTTATTGACTTAAATAACGTTGTTCACACATTTATTTTATTTCGGAATATCGCGGCTGTTACGTCGTTTACACTTTTAGAATAATGTACGATAATCGATATCCCACTGAGCCCTGATCGATAATCGATCCTGTTATCCAGCCCTTGGATGAACGGCGTAATGTATCGGCAGTGCCGCCGATAGGTAGCGCAGGGACGAGAAATTCGCCCCTTCTCGTAATAAGACTGGGCTTTAGAAACTACAAGTATCAATATAATAAACGCACTGTATCTTTTAGCCGTCTGAGCATTCAGACAGCAATACATCGTTTATAACGGGGCGACTTACGCCTGATTACCTTGTGTGACTGCGTTCGCTGCTTTTGCTCACTGCCAGTCGCGTTTGACGCGGAGTTTGTATTGCTAGCCGAAATTACGCCGAGCGGGCCGCTTCCCGCTCACAGAAATTCTAACCCCACCTTTCTCAACGCCCGCTACCTTTCCTCTCTTGAGATTAATAGGTGGCATATGTCATTATGAATTATCTTTCTGTGGAAGAACAAACTGAGATGGTGTACATTTATGAAGAAAGTGGGAGAAATTTTGATGATGCAGTCGCGCTTTATGCGCAGCGTTCTCCTGGCCAAATACGATTACGGTCCTCTTTCGTTCGAATTATTAAACAGTTTACTACTGAAGGTAATGTGAACCACAAAAAAAGAATTCATGCAGATACTGTTCGTGGAGAAAACAATCAAGTGGCAGTTCTAGCTGCTCTGGCTCGTAATCCACATGCGAACACAAGAGATATATCGAGTCAATCAGGAATTTCACACATGAGTGTTTGTAAAATCCTGAAGCTCCACAATTTTCGTCCATACCATGTATCCATGCCCCGTCTGACTTTTTGTCAGTAGGCAGTTTAGCGGATGCAAACAAACCAAATTTTTTTGCCAGAGTACTTTTCCCCGATGACGCAACATTCACAAACCACGGCGAAGTTAATCTCCATAACATGCATTATTGGAGTGAACAGAACCCACACTGGGTTCGAGCAGTCAACCATTAGCGACCTTTGTCAGTTAATGTTTGGTGTGGTATAACTGACGATAAACTGATCGGTCCATATTTTATCGACGGTGATTTGAAAGGCAAAGAATGTCGAAACCTGCTGCCAGCTCTACTTGAAGACCTGAGCATCGAACTTCGACAAAACAAGTGGTTTCAACATGGTTGTCCAGCGCATTATTCATTAGTAGCACGCCATGTACGAGATCGGCTTTACCATGGTCGCTGGATCGGCAGGACAGGTCCTGTGAATTGGCCAGCCAGATCGCCTGACCTTACCTCGCCAGATTTTTTTCTTATGGGGTTATCTAAAAGATATCGTTTATCAGGAAACGCATACCACTCGCGAAAACATGATGCAATGAATAAGAGACTCTTGCGCTGCAATTACACCAGACATGTCAATCAAAATGTGTGCAGGGATTTACAGCACGAGTCAATAAATGCATCGAAGTTGGAGGTCACCACTTTGAACATTTGATTTCATAAAAGGGTGAGATGCAAGGGATCTACGGACAATAAGCAGGCCGAAAGTAAGAGGCGAAGGGACTCACTGGGAACAAGCACCCCGAAATTCATTTACTTGAAAGTATTTGCAAATAATCAACAATGAAACGAAACCAATCGTTCCTTTTCAGGACCATCAAATCTTAAACGGGTATACGTTCATCTTTAGTTAGCGAGTGGGTTAGTCTTTTCCTCAGTTAGTCTTTTACTTCGTTTACTCCGTGAGTTAATGAGTTCACTCGTTAGTAAGTAGAATGTTTGGTTAGTTAGCTAGTCAGACGATTTGTTTGACAATTAAAACTTGTGTCGCCTCATGACCACGAAACAAACAAAACTTATCCGAATCTGTGGAAAAAATTAATATTTGGGTCAAAATTTGTAAAATTCTAATTCCTCTCTCTCAAACCCCACCCTATGGGGAGAGAGGGAGAGTTTTAGTTTTAGCGAATCAAAATTTACGGCGAAATAAGTATTTTTTTATTTATCCGTAATCATTTTCCACTAAAAATGAGAACATGGATTTTCTTGATTTACAGCACCAACTACCAAGAATCAAAACAAATGTTTAAGACAACATGTACGTAGTTTTTTATGTAGAATCTGATTAATATTGCCTCCCGCCCCCACACTCAGGGGGCTGGGGTGGCGGGCTAATTTTGGCACCAGCAGCTGTCCCCCTTGAAAATAATCAACTTTGGATTCTACACATTTTTGGTGTGGAGCTTATTTTTCGACTTATTCTGGTTTGTCAACCTAAAATTTACACCCTGTATATGAAAATGACCTTCCGCTTAACTTCGACAGGCAAACTTGGGACTTTTGCAGACGAGACTAACGTTGTAATAAATCTAGCTAGAGACAAAACAACAGAAGAGTTGATAAATGATATTTTCCGAAGAATTATTAAGTGGTTCTCTGAAAATACTCTCCCTAAAATTTTAAATAATACACTACATTCAGTTCTGTATAACAAATAGACATACCAACAAGTGCCGTAGCTCATGAGCAGGAGTCAGTAAGTAGGGTACAACGCTTCGAATTCTGGGGTGTATATATTGATGAAAACTAAGTTTCGCGAACAATTAAGTCCATCTACTTCTACTCTTCGTATAAATTCTAATCTTATAAACAAACGTATCAACCTCCTCACATGTTTTGCATATTTGCAGTCAATAATGGCTTACGGAATCATTTTCTGGGGAAAGAAAGAAAGAAAGAAAGTATTGATTGCAGATAACCAAGCTCTAAGAATAATGTGTGTTGACCCACAGACGTCATATAGGTACCTCTTCAAGGAGTTAGGCGTTTTAACTGCGCTGTCACAGTACGTATATTCTCTAGGTAAATTCTTCATGTATAATCCAGAACAGTGATGTCTGTATCTAAAGCACTAGAGGGAAGAGTGACCTTCATTACCCACTGTTCAAGCTGCCAGTGGCTCAGACAAGAATTCAGTATGCAGTAACAAACATTTTCGATCATTTGTGCAACAATACATAAGTTTGACAGGTAGCGAAGCGAGTTTTGAAACTAATTTAAAGTCATTTCTCCTGGACAGCTACTTCTAATCCATCAACGAATTTCAATTTAAAAATTGATAATCAGGTAACTGAATAAATAACAATAAATAAATAAGTGTAGTTGATGAGAAGCACCAAAATGTTTTCATTAATATTAACACTAATAATATATACGTATCCTGTAAACTGACTCGATCCACATCGTTTCGACAAAGAATCAGTCGACTGATCTGGGAAACATGCAAGTAACTAACTAAATTTATAGCCCATTGTGGTTGGTTGGCGAAACTCGCCATTACTACCGCCGTTATCGTATGGGTGCACACAATTAAGCACATTTCTCCCTGTCCTCTCCTCATCGAGAGCTCGCCACCTTGCACCACCACACTCCAACACACAAAGTCACGACACTCCACTGTGACGCCAGCGCTCAGTGCGAACGTTATTTCTTACACCGATTTGTAAACAGTTTTTGCAGTAGGGAGCCCATGTAGAGCCACAACAATCGGTAGTAACTAAAAAACAGAAAAGGCCAGTTGCGAGTATGACTCACTCACTGATTGTGAGAGTTCAGTACAAACTTGTACAGATACATAGACAACCCATCCTTCCCGGGAATCGAGAATCTCGACAGTTCTTGTCTGTTATCTACAGGATATCTGTCCCGGGAATCCCAGGACCTTCGAGAGTGATACAATTTTATGTTTTAGTCCAATTACAAATCATCATCATTTAATACTGATTATGCCTTTCAGCGTTCAGTCTGGAGCCTAGCCCCCCTTATACAGTTCCTCCATGATCCCCTATTCAGTGCTAACATTGGTGCCTCTTCTGATGTTAAACCTATTACTTCAAAATCATTCTTAACCGAATCCAGGTACCTTCTCCTCGGTCTGCCCCGACTCCTCCTACCCTCTACTGCTGAACCCATGAGTCTCTTGGGTAACCTTGCTTCTCCCATGCGTGTAACATGACCCCACCATCTAAGCCTCTTCGCCCTGACTGCTACATCTATAGAGTTCATTCCCAGTTTTTCTTTGATTTCCTCATTGTGGACACCCTCCTGCCATTGTTCCCATCTACTAGTACCTGCAATCATCCTAGCTACTTTCATATCCGTAACCTCAACCTTGTTGATAAGATAACCTGAATCCACCCAGCTTTCGCTCCCATACAACAAAGTTGGTCGAAAGATTGAACGGTGCACAGATAACTTAGTCTTGGTACTGACTTCCTTCTTGCAGAAGAGAGTAGATCGTATCTGAGCGCTCACTGCATTAGCTTTGCTACACCTCGCTTCCAGTTCTTTCACTATGTTGCCATCCTGTGAGAATATGCATCCTAAGTACTTGAAACCGTCCACCTGTTCTAACTTTGTTCCTCCTATTTGGCACTCAATCCGTTTATATTTCTTTCCCACTGACATTACTTTCGTTTTGGAGATGCTAATCTTCATACCATAGTCCTTACATTTCTGATCTAGCTCTGAAATATTACTTTGCAAACTTTCAATCGAATCTGCCATCACAACTAAGTCATCCGCATATGCGAGACTGCTTGTTTTGTGTTCACATATCTTAATCTCACCCAGCCAGTCTATTGTTTTCAACATATGATCCATAAATAATATGAACAACAGTGGAGACAGGTTGCAGCCTTGTCTTACCCCTGAAACTACTCTGAACCATGAACTCAATTTACCGTCAACTCCAACTGCTGCCTGACTATCCATGTAAAGACCTTTAATTGCTTGCAAAAGTTTGCCTCCTATTCCATAATCTTGTAGAACAGACAACTTCCTCCTAGGAACCCGGTCATATGCCTTTTGTAGATCTATAAAGCATAGATACAATTCCCTGTTCCACTCATAACACTTCTCCATTATTTGCCGTAAGCTAAAGATCTGGTCCTGATAACCTCTAAGAGGCCTAAACCCACACTGATTTTCATCCAACTGGTCCTCAACTAATACTCGCACTTTCCTTTCAACAATACCTGAGAAGATTTTACCCACAACGCTGATTAAAGAGATACCTCTGTAGTTGTTGCAATCTTTTCTGTTTCCATGTTTAAAGATTGGTGTGATTACTGCTTTTGTCCAGTCTGATGGAGCCTGTCCCGACTCCCAGGCCATTTCAATTATCCTGTGTAGCCATTTAAGACCTGACATTCCACTGTATTTGATGAGTTCCAATTACAAATGTCAAAAATATTTTGTAAGGTACAATTACAAATTAGGTTTGCTGAGTTTTTCCTTTAATTGTACTTTGAAACTTTGTTTCCTTCCAAATTGGACTGTGCTCCGTCAACAGGAGGTAGCCTACTGGTTTTAATGAATGAGTTCCCATCAAAATATGTGAAATAAGAGACAAGAGTATGATTCGGAAGTTCAAAGTAGCTGACGGTTTGGGAATTGCTCCTAGGAAAGGCCAGCAGCTAGTCTGCGTCACAAATTGTTGAAAAAGTAACTGTTTCTATGGCTGAGAACGCTTGACCCAATGTGCGACTTTTAAGCTATGTCACGACTGCCGAACATTCCATACTCCACAGTTCTAATATTGCTGCCGAGCGGGATAGCGCAGTGTTCGCCACATTGGACTCGCATTCGGGAGGCCGACGGCTCAACCCGCGTTCAGCCATCCTGATTTAGGTTTCCCGCGATTTCCGTACATCGCTTAGGGCAAATGCGGGGATGGTTCCTTCGAAAGGGCACTGCCGATTTCCTTCTCCATCCTTCCTTAATCCGAGCTTGTGCTCCGTCCTTAACGACCTCGTTGTCGACGGGACGTTAAGGTCTAATCATCTCCTCCTCCTCCTCCTCTTCTAAAACTACTGCGAACAGTTGTGAGGTTCCAAACTGTCGCGGATGGAGATGGTCGTCACACTGAGAGACGTTTGTAGCTTCTAACGTAAACATGTACGTAGTTATCAGTTGTTACCCTCTCTTGTGGAAATTAAAATCTGTTTCTTTCAAATTCGTTATTTCTCTTCCGCATGTCCTTAAACATGTTTTCACAAACTTTCGTTGTCCTAAGACCACTCGTTTTTCATGTTGGGGCTCTCTCAAGTTGCGAAAGTTTAACTACAGCGTAACCATCCTTTATTTGAAGAGCGACGCTCGGACGAACGTGGACGGTGGCGCAGTTTTATAAGGCCTGAGGTGATAACATAGTCAACTTACATGTGCGTGGTTTCGAATCGCATTTTTACGTCCCTTTTTTTATCTTGGGCCTGTTGTCTGTAAATGAATTCCCTCAGTTTCAAGTGCTTTAAAGTTTCCACTCGGCCTGAAACGGATCCTGTGTCCTCACCTTTGAAAGTGAATTTCTTGAAAACGGAAGCATAGCTAGTTGTGAGTTAAACCCTTCAATTGGACCCCGTTTAGAATGATGAAGTTGTAGCGTCAACAAATCTTTACTTGTCTGGAATACTTTTAATTTTTCAATCCTTTTTTTATCATTAACTCATCCTTTTACATTTATAAAATAGACGAGTACAATAAATTTTGCAACTGCGGGCGGCCTATTCTTAAATTATAATCGAGATACAATTTAGGCAGGATACTCGAGGCCTCTTTTGTTGTCACCAGAAATCCATTGTAGTACATATTCTCTCAGATTTACGTGTTAATCATGGAGCTGGGAAGTTGACAATGCTGACTTTCATTATACAGGTACAGATTTATATTAGAGTATGAATTCTTCTGTGTTTAGGAATACAGCATATTCGTCATTTAATAACAGTGGTTATTCGTTTAGTGCTAATATTGTTAGTTCAAATGGTTCAAATGGCTCTGAGCACTATGGGACTTAACATCTATGGTCATCAGTCCCCTAGAACTTAGAAATACTTAAACCTAACTAACCTAAGGACATCACACAACACCCAGCCATCACGAGGTAGAGAAAATCCCTGACCCCGCCGGGAATCGAACCCGGGAACCCGGGCGTGGGAAGCGAGAACGCTACCGCACGACCACGAGATGCGGGCAATATTGTTTGTTATTGAGTCAATAACGGAGCTTTGTTGTGGTACAGGCGGTGTGTAGACTATTCATTCATGTTAATGTCAATACGTTTTTGCATCTGAAATTACCATTCAAAAAAATGGTTCAAATGGCTCTGAGCACTATGGGACTCAACTGCTGAGGTCATTAGTCCCCTACAACTTAGAACTAGTTAAACCTAATTAACCTAAGGACATCACAAACATCCATGCCCGAGGCAGGATTCGAACCTGCGACCGTAGCGGTCTTGCGGTTCCAGACTGCAGCGCCTTTAACCGCACGGCCACTTCGGCCGGCGAAATTATCATTCAACCAGGCATAGCACAAATACACGATCGTTCTCATATCGTACTGCACATTTAGTTACACTGGAGCAGATCACAATTTACACCTCTTAATTTTGAGCCAGAAATGGCTGAACGTACTTAAAAATTCTCATATTATCCTATATTTGAACTCGATTGAACATTAGAACGTTTAAAATTTTCTCCCCCATGGACGTTGGCGGAAACAAGTGGTGCACCGTAGTAAGAATGTCGCAAACTTATGTGAAAACATTTCACAATTCTGTGCATTTATTCCGTGGTCAAAGAGGCGTTTACAAGCTGAAGATGGACAGGATGAACTACTCAGTGCTGTAAAATGTATTGCGTTTGATTTCTTACCTTCGTTTATTTTAAAACTGAAAACATCTGCGCAACAGCGCAAATGTCAACACTGTACGCTGTGTGTCTTATTTGAAAACAGGCTTGTTCCATTCACTCCCAGTAATGGCAACTTGACTCTTGGTCCTCAAGCTTGTATTCAATACTATTCGATTCTGTCTCAGGTTTGTTTTTCCGTTAAGAGTTATGGACAGTAGTATGAATAGAACTCCTGAGCTGGCCGGAGTGGCCGAGCGGTTCTGGGCGCTACAGTCTGGAACCGCGCGACCACCACGGTCCCCCATCCTGATAGAGCTGGTTTTGTCTGACAGGAAAGTTATGCGTTTGAACAACATACAGAACCTCCACTTTCTTGTTTATTGTAAACTAATAGTAAAGGTAGCATTTCATGTTCAAATTTACCGACTTTTGTTTTGTTACAACCAAATCCATGCGACACCTAATTTCTGAACTAGTTTATATATGTTTAGCAGCATCCAACGGGAACTTCTACTAATCATGTAAGGAGCTCCAGATTTCAATGATGACGAACACCAATATTCCAACAGTCTCTTACCAGCCGGTTCGTTTGTTTTATACGCCTATTGTTCCTTCTCGGCTGCTGTTTCTTTACGACTTGTATTTAAATAATATATTTTTACGATGTGTATTTACGTCGATGATGCTCTTGCTTTAGAGTTCTCTTCCTCAATCGGGAAAAATTTACAGCATCATCATCTTTTTCGTCCGTCTGCCTGCCCGCCTGTCCGTGTCCCCTTCCGTCTCTTAAGACCCTTTTTTCTTAGGACGGCTGGAGGTACCAACTTGAAATTTATATGAAATACTCAGGTCTACGGTCCTTGGCGATGTAAAAATTTAAGCTTCAAGCTTCTCAGGCAATGCAATCAAAAAATACTGCCATTTGTGGCACATATTCTGGTAATCGCAAAGTCACTCGTCAAGATCTGTAGATGAACTACACTGAAGCATCAAAGAAACTGGTGTAAGCATGCCTCTTCAAATACAGAGATGTGTGAACAGGCAGAATACGGCGCTGCGGTCGGCAACGCCTATATAAGACAACAAGACGTGTGTGGCGCAGTTGTTGGATCGGTTACTGCTGCTACGATGGCAGGTCGTCAAGATTTAAGTTAGTCTGAAAGTGGTGTTAGAGTTGGGCGCACGAGCGATGGGACGCAGCATCTCCGAAGTGGAGAAGCGATGAAGTGGAGATTTTCCCGTAAGACCATTTCACGAGTGTACCGTGAATATCAGGAATCCGGCAGAACATCTAATCTCAGACACCGCTGCGGCCGGAAAAAGATCCTGCAAGAACGGGACCAACGACGACTGAAGAGAATCGCTCAACCTGACAGGCGTGCAAACTTTCCTCAAATTGTAGCATATTTCAGTGCTTGGCCGTCAACAAGTGTCAGCGTGCTGAGCTGACTATTCAACGAAACATCATCGATATGAGCTTTCGGAGCCGAGGGCCCACTAGTGTACCCCCCATGCTGGCTGCACGACACAGAGCTTTACGGCTCGTCCGGGCCCGTCAACATCGACACTGGACTGTTGATGACTGGAAACATGTTGCCTGGTCGGACGAGTCTCGTTTCAAATTGTACCGAGCAGATGGACGTGTACGGGTATGGAGACAACCCCATGAATCAATGGACACTATATGTCAGCAGGGGACTGTTAAAGCTAGTGGAGGCTCTGTAATGGTGTGGGGCGTGTGCAGTTGGAGTGATATGGGACCCCTGATACGTCTAGATACGACTCTGACAGGTGACACGTTCGTAAGCATCCGGTCTTGTCACCTGCATCCATTCATGTCCATTGTGGGTTCCGACGGACTTCGGCAATTGCAGCAGGACTGTGCGATACCACACGTTCAGAATTGCTACAGAGTGGCTCCAGGAACACTCTTCTGAGTTTAAACACTTCCGCTGGCTACCAAACTCCCCAGACATGAACATTATTGAGCATATCTGGGATGCCTTGCAACGTGCTGTTCAGAAGAGATCTCCACCCATCGTACTCTTTTGGATTTATGAAGAGCTCTGCAGGATTCGTGGTGTCAGTTCCCTCCATCACTACTTCAGACATTAGTCGAGTCCATGCCACGTCGTGTTGCGGCACTTTTGCGTGTTCGCTGGGACCCTACACGATATTAGGCATGTGTACCAGTTTCTTTGGCATTTCAGTGTATCCATATACATAATTAGGTTTAGTCTTACGTTCGTACGGAACACTCAGGGCACAAGTCCTACTCACTTAAAGATGTTTCTGATGTTTAATCATTTTCCGGAAATTTTTGTTCTTGCCTTTATTAAAGTGGATGAAGTTTCTCCTTTTTGAAAATGATGTTGCTCGTTTTCGAGATGTGACCGGGAAGTTTAGCAACTCGCTTCTGTACACAGTCTGATGGACTGATGCAGTTTCGTTACAGTACCTATTTGCTGGAAGATTCGAAGTGCTTAAATAGTCTACGTTATTTCTTGCCCAGAGGTTTTTGTTAACACTTGTTTCCTTTCTTCCCCGTTTGGTGGACTTTTCTTCTGGTTGTTAATCCCGGTACCCTCTGAATCGTACAGGCAGTCTGATTGAATTACTCTCTGGTGGTGTCCTAATTTCGGGTTAATTTAGATTGATTTCCTATTCTGTGTGTTCTTCAGTGGATGGAACGCCAGCTTTCTTTGATTTGAGACGCTGGTTTCAGAGTTATACCTACTGACCTTTTTCATTGTTCGAGTTTCCTGGACGTTGTTAATGAGTCTTCTCAAACGATACCCACAGAAGAACATCTCTCTCGCCCTTAACGTGTGCTACTGTCGTTTCGACATTTTCGGGGCTATTATCAATTGTAATTTACGAGGGGGTTTCAATAAGTAATGGAAAACATTTTCTTTTGAAAGCAGATTGGTTTTATTCACGGTTGCAGTATACCATATTATTTACGACTCTTTTGGCTACAGAATATGTACTCTCTGTCCAATACGACGGCCTTACGCCACCTTACTGAGAGGGTCTATAGCCCGCCTGGAACTATTCTATTGGTCGACTTCGGAACCAACGTCTGTGTGCATCGATAACTTCCCCATCGACCACGTACTTCTCCTCGCGGAGTTCGTCCTTCCTTTGGCCAAACAGATGCAAGTCCGAAGACATGACACCTGGGCTGTAGCGTGGGTGAGGAAGAACAGTCCAATGAGGTTTCGTGCGCAAACTTGTGAGGCCTTTCGTTGTCATGGAGAAGGAGAAATTCGTTTGCATTTTTGTGTTGACGAACAAGCTGAAGTAGTTTCTTCAGTTTCCTGAGAGTAGCACAGCACGCTTCAGAAGTGATCGTTGTGCCACGAGAGAGGGCATCAAATAGAATAACCCATCCAGAGTTGCGGAAGAGAATCGCGATGGCTTTACCGGTTGAAGTTGCGGATGTGGACTGCTTCTTCGCAGCGGAGGGAGGGTGGCCTCACTTCATTCGGGTCCCAAGTGACGAAAGGACGTTTCATCGCCTGCGACGATGTTCGACAATGAATTGTCACAATCCGTCTCGTAAGGCACAAGCAATTCCGCACAGACGGTCATTTGTCGGCCCTTCCTCTCTTCCGTTAAGCGACGAGAAATCCAGTACTCCAACTGAACTGGTGGACAAGTGTATAAACACTACCTACTACTGTGAATGCCTGAGGACGGCGTAGGTGATCTTCAGCCAGAAATATTCCCACAGTTAGTAACGAAATTTATTAAATATCAAGAAATGCTCAACTTTAAAAGGCCCCTAAAATATTAGTCACTTTGCCTTTGGGTGATGCCTACGTAGAGTCCAGAGCTGGCCTACGATGCTTACTGAGCCAAAGTCTCAGAGACGACGGACGAACACTACAGCTTATGGACTCAGCGGTAACTGGTGACTACACGACTCGGCGCGTACTGAAGAGAACTGCCGGCCGTAGCTCAGTGCTCCGGTACTTCACGAGGCATCGACCAGTCGCTGTCCGGTCACGTGACGCCCACGGGTTGGCAGCCGCGGCAGACTTCGTACTGCCAACGCATGCAGCTGCTGCGCCGCGAGTGTTTCCAGCGCGGCTTATCGATTGTGGTGCGTTACTCTCTGGAGTCGTGAGTACCGTCTCCATACCTACAAAGACGTCCAGTAGAGCAGCAAGTTGTTTAATCGTGATCCGTCGATCACCTCGAATGAGAGTGACCGCACGTTCCAACACTGCGGCACACACAGCTGTGCGCGGCCGGTCTGCATGCGGGAGATCGGATAAGTTTGCGCGTCCTTGGTGACAGATGCCTTGCCCAACGACTCACCGTGCTTTTGTTCACTGCCAGGTCTCCGTGGACTATGTACAAGCGCCTATGAATACCTGTGATGCTCTCGTTTTTCGCCGAACTGAACGTAATGACAACTTTCTGCTTGGAACACACCTCCGTTACAGACGCCATTTTGAAGGCTACGAATAGCGTCGACACCTATCGGACCTTCGTGAAACTATAATGACTGAAGCGGGAATAGTCCAAGACGTCACAAATTCCTCATTTTTAATCTTTTTCAAATTAAACTGGCGGAGAAAATAAAGTGTTGCGTTACTTGTTGAACGCCCCTAGTAGCTTCCCTAACCATGTCATTTGCATCCTGCAAGTGCATCATTTTGATGATGGATGTTTTGAATTTTTATGTACTAAAACCATGAAATCCCTTTTTAAACGTTGACACAAAAGGTATCTTCTACTCCCTAATGAAATGTCGCCCAATGATGTGGGATTTAAACCCAAACCTTTGTTTTCTGAATCAATATCTGTTGCCTACTGAGCATCCAGTGACGCCTCATGAACCAACCTAAGGATGCAATCTGACAGTCTCTATTTCTCTTCTCAGAGGTTCTGCTGAATAGAACACGTAATACGGGGGTGAGTCAAATGAAAACCTCAAATTTGTAATAACAAATCGAAATTTCGCGCCGTTATCCTGTAAGTTGATAAGTGTGCTACAAACAGCGTGCAGAATGGCTTGTAGGTGGCAGCATAGTACAGATGCACACATACCGTCGCAGTATCAGTATAAAGATGGCCGCCCCACTTGCGACTTGCACCAGGGAAGAACAGCGTTCTGTTATTCAGTTTTTGCGTAGTGATGGTGTGAAAGCTATTGAAAATCATAGATGAATGAAGGTTTTAGTATGATGATGCATGTTTGTCACAGCAGCAAGTCTACCAACGGAGTAGGAAGTTCGCAAATGGCTTGCCTTCAGTGGAAGATGCTCCTCGTCTAGGTCAGGCACAACGAGCTGTGACTCCACAGAACATTGCAGGAGTTGAAGTCATAGTGAAGGAAAACCGCCGAGTGACACTGAATGACACTGCAGCATGTGTACAGATTAGTCATTGGTCAGGACACCACATTGTGCATGATGTGCTCCAGTTTCACAAAGTGTCGGCAAGGTGTGTGCCACGGCAGCTGACTCCTGAAATGAGAGAACGACGTATTGGTGCTCGTGAAGAACTTCTTCGGCGCTTTGAACGAGAAGGTGATGGCTCCCTTACAAGAATCGTTACTGGGGACGAAACATGGGTTCACTTCCACCAAGCGGAAACGAAGAGAGCGCGCAAGGAATGACGCCATTCCTCATCACCAAAACCAGAGAAGTTTCGAACAGAACCATCAGCAAGGAAGGTTATGCTGACTCTATTTTGGGACGAGAAAGGGGTCATTCTGGAGCCTTACATGCCTAGAGGGACCACTGACACCAGTGCGTCATACACAAATCTCCTAAAAAATCAACTGCGGCCTGCAATCAAGTCAAAGCGACGTGGATTGCTGTCAGTAAGCGTCTTTTTGCAACATGACAATGCAAGGCCCCACACAGTCCGTACAACAGTTGCAACAATCACAGACCTGCATTTTGAGTGTCTTCCTCATCCACCATACTCACCAGACCTTGCTCCAAGTGATTTCCATATGTTCGGACCACTCAAAGTTGCAATGGGAGGAAAGAAGTTCCCGTTCTGATGAAGAGGCACGCCACGCGCTGCACGAGTGGTTGCGCGGACTACCAAAAGAATTTTTTTCTAAAGGAATTTATGCACTTTGTTAGCGCTGGAGGACTTGCATTGAGCGTGGGGGAGATTATGTTGAAAAGTGATACAGCTTTGTACCACTTCTGCACAATAAAGAATATTTAAAAAATATTCGAGGTTTTCAAACGCAAGGTTCGCAGGAGAGCTTCTGCAAAGTTTGGAAGGTAGGAGACGAGGTACTGGCAGAAGTGAAGCTGTGAGGACGGGGCGTGAGTCGTGCTTGGGTAGCTCAGTTGGTAGAGCACTTGCCCGCGAAAGGCAAAGGTCCCGAGTTCGAGTCTCGGTCCGGCACACAGTTTTGATCTGCCAGGAAGTTTCATATCAGCGCACACTCCGCTGCAGAGTGAAAATCTCATTCTGGATTTAAGGTTTTCATTTGACTCACCCTCGTAGCAGGACTGGGCAAAATATGATGAAGAATTAAGCAGCTCCAGTCGAGGAGCCTTCCAGAAAGAGGATTGGCCGCAAATGGGAGGGACCGGGTTCCAGTGACGCTGCACATACATTTCCAATTGGTTGGGAACTTGGAAGATACGACAGTTTCTCTCTTGTGTCGAGAAGTTCGGTTTCTTCTTCTTCAGAGTAGTTTCAGATTGTTCTGCGATTTCTTTTTGGTTTTCATGTATGCTATAGCGAGTTCCCGTACAATCTTGGGAGACGGCACAAACTGTCAGTTGGGTTGGCCGGAGGCGCGCCCTGCAGAGCTTTCCTGGCGCCGCCCCCGGGCGACGTCCCGCACAGCGGGGCGGCGCGCTTTCGCCGGCCGCTCGCCGCTCGGCCCTCCGGACAGGCAGCCGTCCGTCCATGTCGTCGTCGTCGTCGCCGTTGTCGCCGTCGTCCACGTGGCCTCAGGGGACGCCCATCGATCCCGCTCCGCTGAGTCGCGCCGTGCTCCGGGATGAAGCCCGCCAGTTACCATCGACCGGCCTCGGCGCTAAGCCCTTTGTTCATTCACTGCGGCACTGGCGGAAGCGGAGTTCGGCCGCAGACACGTCCGTCCAGGGCGGCCCGACGCGGCCGACACACCGGCGACCGTCGGCCGCGGTCGCTCGCCCGCTTCCAGCCTCCGTCCATTGTCGACGCGCCCGTCAATACCGCAATACCTGTTCCGGCGTCCGCTGCCGTGGCGTGGCGTACCGCGACGTTTAA
The DNA here is from genome assembly GCF_023864345.2 of Schistocerca serialis cubense. Lineage (NCBI taxonomy): Eukaryota > Metazoa > Arthropoda > Insecta > Orthoptera > Acrididae > Schistocerca > Schistocerca serialis. The sequence continues at coordinate 760,242,546 of NC_064643.1, forward strand.
CAGTGCCCACCGCAAACTACTACACCTCCACGTACGAGCAACTAAAATAAGTACGCTAAAACGGTGTTCGGCTGGCCTTCGGCTAAAATCGGAAAGCGGTGGCGCAACGTCCCTCGCTGTTTCTTCGCCTCCTGATTTATTGAAGCGTTAATAAAGATTCGATGGCACCTAAATATTTGAGACAACCAAGAATATAAATCTCATTGCTGGTCGTTTCACTCACAGCAGTTTCATCTCTCGTTTTTAATCAGACTGAAGTCACAAAATCGAAGAAATTCACTCCTGCGGTAACGCACTTTTCAAAGAAAACTAAAATGAAAAATACCCCTATCGTAGCACAAAAAAGGCGAGTAAGTCTCGGGAAGAGTTAACGATGCAGAAGAAGGGAACTAGCCTTTCGACTTATTTGGAAGCTCAGACACTTAAAACATCTTGACAAGGTGCATAAGAAATATATACGTCAAATCACAAACCGCCGAGCGACAAAGCCAAGTGGGGGTAGTAGTATAGTATGAGGGAAAGTTTAGTGCCTCCCCCTCCCCCTCCCCCTCCCCTACGCACATTCCACATCTGCTTCATCAAACGTGGCTCCGTTAGTTCACCAAGTCGCCATTGCGCATGGCTGCTTAATGTATCTCATGGACCCCTGATTTACGAGTAAGGATGTAAATATTGAAAGTTAATGTTTTTCGTGGGTTGGGATCGAGAGAAACGAGGACGAAGAAACGTCGTTCGTTCCTATAAGTAGTGGAATTTCTGTCGGAAGTCGAAAGGAAAGTAGTTGAGTTTATTGCGCCCTTCTTATGGACGGGTACTCATTAATGATTTCAGATGTTATCGGCAGCCGGCCGGTGTGGCCGTGCGGTCCTGGGCGCTACAGTCTGGAACCGCGCGACCGCTACGGTCGCAGGTTCGAATCCCGCCTCGGGCATGGATGTGTGTGTTGTCCTTAGGTTAGTTGGGTTTAAGTAGTTCTAAGTTCTAGGCGATTGATGACCTCAGATGTTAAGTCCCATAGTGCTCAGAGCCATTTGAACCATTTTTTGTTATCGGCATAGCAGACGAATTTTTGATGACTGCGGAACACGTTTTACTTTTTCTTCGCCCGTGCACTCCTGTTTCGAGTGATGAATATTCTTTTCTCAAATGGAATTCAGTCTGAAACGTACCCTTAGAAAAATTAATGAATGACTGTGCTGGTAAACCACTTACGTTATTTGATTTTCTAAGAGCTAAGCAGAACTGAACGTACTCAGACATTTCGCTCTTTACTTGTTCTGATCAACACGAAACTGACACACAATATGTTTAGCGCAACGCAATCTGACTTTCAAAAATCCCTACAAAAGAATGACCCTGACTAACAATAACCTATACCTTTCATGAATCACTTACCTCACAAAAATCTTCGTTACTCAAACTACTGCAATACAGCGAGCGCCACTACTGCCAGCTAAATAAAAGATTCTAACTACTGAAGGCACTAACTACTGATAGGCATAGTTAGCAAATGAAAGATTTTGATAGAGAACAAACAATGTATTTACCTTAATACTCATCAAAAGTTATTATATATATACATACATACATATATCAGTTCATGACATCTAGTCTTACAAATTTACTGTCTCTGATGGACACACGTCCAGATCGTCCGCTCTCAAAACTCCGCCATTTCTCTCCCCACATCTACCACTGCTGGCAGCTCACCTCCAACTGCGCAACGTTACGCGCTGTTAACAGCCAACTGCCCAACACTACAATAGCAAATTCCAGCAATGCCGACCAGCCTCAGACTGCACACAGCACAGTCAGTGATTTTCATACAGAGCGCTACGTGGCGTGACCAACATAAAAACCTAAACAGCCTACTTACAAGTCATACACTAAGATTAACGATTTTTACTACCGCGAAGGTTTACACCGACTGTCGTCCAGTTTGCGTCTTATATGTCAGTTCGAGAATACATTAACTTTTAATATAGAGAAGAATCTTAGGAATGAGAATTCCACCGATGACACACTTTATAAGACTGATAGAAGTATTATAACCATGGTAGGCTGATGCCGTTCTTCCAGTAAAGTTATTTTTTCATCGCTTCTTCCGTAAATTGCTTGGAAACTTTTTCTCTATATCATTTGCGATGTTTTGTAAAGAAGACGTACAGGGTGTCAATTACTGAACTATATGAAGAAATGGTACTTTAGTTACAAACTACGGCGTGTACACACTTTATTCAAGATATAAATGTCACTACAGATATTCGGTTTTGGGTTATGACATGTTCGATATGCCTGCCATTATTGGCGATGACGTTGCGCAGACGAATAGCGAAATTTTGCATGACCCGCTGAAGTGTCGGGAGATCGATGCTGTCGACAACAACCTCAATGGCTGTTTTCAGCTCAGAAATGGTTTTGGGGTTATTGCTGTGCACCTTGTCTTTAATACAGCCACACAAAAAGGAGGCGCATGTGTTCAGATTCGGAGAATATGGCGGGCAATCGAAGCCCATGCCAGTGGCGTCTGGGTACCCCAAAGTGCTGCTACAGGACACCAAACACTCTCCTGCTTCAGTGCGGTTGAGCTCCATCTTGCATGAACCACATCTTGTCGAAGTCATCTTCCAAAACCTTCACGTACCGTTCGGTAGTCACCGTACTAACGAGGAATATCGCACCGATTATTCCGTGACTGGACACTGCACACCACAGAGTCAGCCGTTGAGGGTGAAGAGACTTCTCGATCGTGGTTTGCGGATTCTCAGTCCCGCTAAGCACCAGTTTTACTTATTGACGAATCCATCCAAATTAAAGTGTACCTCGTTGCTAAACCAGACCATACATACGCACACTATTTCTCATCATGCCACGCGGCCAGTCGTGCAGTTCGAACGTCCTAACGCGAACCGTTCAGAAGTTACGACGATTTTATTTCATATAGTTCAAAAATGTCACCCTATATTTGTAACACAGAACTCTGAATTTTGTGAGTTTTTTTTTAAAGTCTACCGCCATAAATTAGTTAATGTTCTCCTATAACGTGGCAGTTCCTCGCCCCTGTTCTTAACAATAGACCATAGCCGTCAGTTTTATATCTGATGAATACGTTGAGTTGCCTATAGACCACTGATCCATTTTCGGTTCTGTTCAGACAGCTGCGCGCCACCGCTGCGCAATTTTCGCAGAGGCTCAGTCCCTGCAAAGATTCCACCAGCAGCTCAAATATTGACTTTCCTCCTTTTTTACTAAAATTCCTGCATTGTTGAGAAAGCAAAAAAACTTTAATAAACACGTTACAGAAAAACTGTCTTGTGCGTGCAGCGCCCTAGTTCAAGTGCAAAGGATGTATTCTATGCGATTTATAAGAACCGTGTCCTGTTTGGTATAAGTCAACACATGCCAAACAGGTGTATGTTGCCCTAAACGACACAAGCAGAGTTACAACAGGGTGCTTCAAGTCAGCTGCAGTCGAGTAGCTCTACAACCTTGCACCAATTGCACCACCTCCTGTTCGAAGATAAAGAGCAGCAAATAGGGAAAGAACGAAACTGGAGCAGGAAAAAACGCATCCCGTGCATGGGCAACAACCCTACCCACAACGATTAAGGTCAAAGAAAAGTTTCCTCAGAACATCGGAGAAACTAGCAACCACTGATGAAGCCAGGCTGCAACTATGGAGAGCTGAGATATCCCACCCTCCTGGTTGGAAAAGCTTTTCAGAATCTTTATCCCCCAGTCATAGTAAGAATTGGCCAATCTGGAAGTCCTTGAATAGGCTGGGGTCAGGGGTGGGCAGATCACGGGTTCACCTGGCAAAACTGGGATACATTGAAGAAAACAAAACCCAATGCGACTACGGAGAAGAACAGACTGTTCAACATATGCTACAGTGTCGACTGTGTCCCGCCAACTGCACAGACGGTGACATTCACCAGACAACGGAAAATTTACTGGAAGTGGCCAAATTTTGGTAAAGATTATACAAACTGTGTTGATCTGTCAACAACTGCATGAACCGTGGTTTATGCATCTTTCTGACACGGTGATAAAAATAATAAAAACGGGACATATGTTTTATAAAGCTTTTTCAATTTCCGCTAACCGGAAATGAAATACAGAAAGTGAAAGCCAGGAATCGGCTACTTGAGTTGCGTCCAGTTCAGCAGAATTGACGCTCCCGTCACATACCCTGTCGCGAGGCAGATGTTAACGCGAGTGCTTTTTATGATGCGTGTGCTGCAATCGATTTTGTGGCCGTCGCATAGCGGCTTGGCTTCCAAGTTCGGCCTTATCTAATCCGCTCACGAACACACCCGATGCAGTTTACAATTCCAGGAAACGTGCACACCGCACTCACAGAGCCGGGGCGCCAAATAACTTTCCTCTCGCAATACATCAGATACGTTTGCCTAATCCGTCACGCCGTCGACGGGCCGTAAATGGCGACATAAGGAAAGTGAAAGGCAGTCGTGCGGTAATATTACTCGTACTCCCTCCGAAAATCCCTTCACACGCTTTATTCCTGCTGAATGTGTTGTAAATATTCAATTCTTAACATATCTGAGTGTCATGTAGTGTTGGTTGCTCAGTTGTTAGTGACGGTCGCACCCTCTGAAACTGTGTGCATGAGACATCTACAGGCTTGGATTATAAAATAGAACATTCAGACCTGTAACCTAGTGTCTTACAGCTGTTGCGCCCTTTTCCCCCCACCTACCTCTCGATTTCGAAATAAAGCAGGGATAACTGAAAACTATAACTGCCAAATAAATACAAATTACGGACATTTTAGCCGTCTTCGACCACGTGGTCTTTTGCAAAGTCTCTCCCCGATTGTGAGAGGTCTCTCTCCGTACGCGGCTGCAAAGCATTGGCTCCTAGCAACGAACTGTGGCATCGATTAGCGATAATACTAGTGTAGGCGCTACTGGATTAACTCTAGATAATGCTTCAATTGTAAAGCAATATTAATAAGTGTTGTCAGTCTCGCTTTGACCCGAGAGTCAGAATTTATATTGTCACTCCTCCAACGCTAATAATAAATCTCTTGTAACAGGGATGCCCAGACCACGGCACGCGGGCCGCATGTGGCCCGCCATTGATCAGAGGGCAGCCCGCCCCTCTCTGTTCGTTCTTGTAATGTTTTCGTTTTTCTTCTCACCTTTCATTGGCTCCCGAAATGGGCAGAGCGAGCTCTTGTAGAATTCAGTTCTTTTGACCCCAGTCTACCTGGCATTGGGGCAGGAGTGCCAGATACTGAATAGTAACTTGGCTCTCTACATGATATTTATCAAATTGCGGCTCTTATGCAGTCACAGTAGCGGTTTTGCAGTCCGCGATACTAGCAAGTCTGTACACCCCTACCCTATAACAGAGGGGTCAGGAACGGAGCCGAGTACGAGCTGAGTGTTGAGGGTTGCAGGCACTAGAAATCAAGGCGCCACTTGAACGTCAGTGCCACATCGGCTTCCTGTCTTCCCGCAGAACTCCCGCAAGTCTGACGGGTCTAGGGAACGGTGGTGCTGCTGCTGTTTTCTACTACTCCCCTGTTACTGCAGCGTGCAAGAGTATAGGAATAGTCTTGTTGTCTTAGTACAGAAGCTGAGTGCATGATCTTACTGTTGCACTGACAGGACGAAAACGACCGATTGTCGGGATCACACGGCCTCTGACGACGCTGTATTTTCGAAGACTGTGTAGGTTGTACGACGAAATTTAATGGATACAGTTCATAGAATTGCAAATGTGCTAAACAAGAGGAAAAAGTTCTATGTTGTAGTCCACGTTTCAGGCGAAAATGTTTGTATTCTTATTTATTCCACCTCCACCAAGAGAGAACTTAGGTGCTGCGTCAAACGAAAACACAGCATAGGGAAACGTCCGTGTCATGCCCCTGCAACCAAAAAGAGTGCTACTTGTGTTTTCTCTCGGTCACGGTAACTTGCGTTTACGGGTTAATGGCGAGTTGTGTAACTTATCATTCATTTCTGTAACTTTCTCGAAGACTGCTGTAAATTTATTTTCATAACTAACCACCGTTTACTGAATACACTTCGTCCTCGTGAGCTGTTTTCTTGCACTGACATCGCAAACCTGGTAATGTGTGGAAAGTTTGTGTATGTCAACGTAATTATTTGCCATACTCTGAACATAGGTCAAATATTAAAATAAATTTATTTATAGCATTCCTCGAAACAGTTTTACACACACACACACAAACACACACACACACACACACACACACACACACACACACACACACACACACACACTGACACGGGACTGTCAGAAACATTCTGAAATGTGTAAGTGTGTTGCGGGATAGCTTCTGCTGAGAAATAGTTGTTAAGAAAAAAATTTGATACGTCGCACCGTTTCCAAGTTAAATAGCATTGAAACTAGCGGATCAGGCCGCTGTGGGTGCAAAATCAAGCGGCCCGCCAGATGCGATATCACCAAACGTGTTCTTCGTTTGGTTTGATAAAACCCAACGAGAGGGCGATACTAAAATTGGACATGGGACGGTAGTAAGGATCGAACCCGAACCAAAGGGTCAGCAGTCTTGTGCGCTATCACCTACGCCGTGAGAAAAACTAATACTAATTGTGTATATGGCGGTCGGCTTGAATTTGCGCAGGCAACGGCCTGATTGTGTAACTTCAATGCTATTTAACTCGGAACAGTGCAACGTATCGAATTACGTTATTAACAATTATTTCACAGCACAACTTACCCTGCAACATCCTTACAAGCTTTCTAGACTGTTTCTGACCCCAAATGTTGGTACAAACAGAAAAACATTCACTGCTAACCGATCAGTCATTTTGTTGGTATACAATTAATCTTCACGCCCAGGGTTGTGTATGTGACGGCAGTGCCGTGAGTCCTCGATTTACTTGCGAACTGGTGTACTCGCCCTCATGTTATGATGGTATAGTCCAATCGCAGTGAACAACGGATTCCAGTGAGGAGTTTTCAGTTAAACTGGCAGTGACAGAGACGCGATTCGAGTATACGACCGTGCGGAGTGGTCGATTTCGGATATGACGTCATAGGACCCTCTGGCGAGATTAAAACGAGTATAAAGAGCTCAGTCCTGATTTGCACAGAGATTCCCTGATATGATCGCTCTCTGTTACGGAGAAAGAACACCGCTAAAAGTCAATACACCACATGCATCAGGTTCCGTGCAAGTTGCACAATCATCTCCACGAAAGCAAAAAGGGCAATTATGCGGACACTTTAACGTTGCAGTTTTGGGTGGGGTGTTTAGAGCAATGGTTGCTTAAAATATCAGTAGAGTTCGGGCCTGGGCTACCGCCTTCACGAAACTGCCAGCCTAAGTAAGCAACACCGCAGCAACACTTACCAATTGCGTTGTGTACTCCACTTTGCTTCGCATTGTGCGTTGCTCGTTTTCTTTTCGTATATTGAAATGAGTGATTTCCTGACAGTCTTCAGTCGTGGGGTTGAGCAAAGGTGTACGTGGTGACTCAGCTGCCACTACCGATTCGTTATATGGAACCCGCACTTTGTCTGTATCAGGTACGGCATACAGACAGGCGACAGACACGTAAATCATTATAAGTTCCCCCTCAGAGCTTTGGCCGACCGGAACCAAACTGAATCATACTGTAAAACATACAAACGGAGATTGACCATGGAACATGCGGTATTTTTGGATCAAGACATACCTTACTTCTGCCGTACTTATCAAAGTGTTTCCAATCTTTCTTCTTGCAGTTAGCGTGTAGTCGCACCTGTTCTGGATGTCTCTGTAAGTTTATTCCATTTATAGTACTTAATCTTTCGTAAATGGCTCAGAGGTTATATACTGGAAACATCTTACTTCCGCGGCTTTCCAACTTGAGATGTTATTTTCCTTTCTAATGGTGAAACTTTATAAAGCCACTTTTCTGAACCACTTATGAAAGGTTAAGTACTAAAAACGGAATAAACGTACAGGGACATCAACAGTCTGTATGACTGCATTGCTAATTACACAAAGAAGGGTTGGAGACACATGAATAAATATGGCACAAATAAGGTGTATCTGTGTCCAAAAATAGCATGTAACTCTTGGACAATCCTCACTTGTAGTTTTGACAGTACTGTTAACAGTCGCCCAAAGATCTGAAGGTAACTTGCATAAATTACGTGGCTGTCGTCTTTCAGGGTACTGTTCCTGATACGGACATACTGTGGGTTGGATAAAACGAATCGGTAGGGGTAGCTCAATCACGATGTATATTGGCATCCCTGCGAGGGGAGGTGGAACTTCTTCGCCTGCCTCGCTCCTCGTGCCGTCTACGTTCTCCTTGCTACCGACACCCACGTTATATTATTCGCACTGCAGCATTTCAAAGCTCCTAGGTCGAAAGAGACTCAAAATCAAAACACTTTGTTTCCACAGCAACGAGGACAGTTAATTAGCTTAAAAAAAGCCTCGACAAGTACGACTCTAGCGGCAAACATCAGTGCAGACAGCTAATAGCTCACAACTATTTCAAAGCAGCCACCGACAAATCGTAGGCATGTTCATGTCGTACTATGTTGATTCTTTGTACTTCTTACAATCATAAATCGCAATGGACGGGCAGTTGACGATAAAGACTGATGTTACTGGTGTGTTACTGACATAAATTCATCTCCCATTCGCTAAGGTCATGACTTAACATTCACAAAATACCCCTCACCAGGACTAAACGCCAATGCGAAAGATTTTATCCTAACATAGGCGGCGAGAGGTATCATTTCCCTTTAGAATATAGTTCCGTTTCGAAGCCTTCATACTTTTGCTCCACAGAGTTTCATGAGATAATGCTTGCATGCTTGATGTGACTAAGAACGCAATTTTATCCGTATTGTAAATTTCTGCTGCTGCAACCACGCCCAGAAACTACTTCCAATGTGTTAGTCTCAAACTGCAGCATTAAAAAAGCCTACTGTTTTACAGTCCATTATAAACGAGCCATTTCTTCAATGCTGAACATAGAAATGTGTATGACTTTACACTATATCTGATAAGCAACGAAAATTACGTCTGCTTCTGTGTCATACATTCGTTTCTGGTTGCTTTCTTTTGTTTTAAGAATGCTCGAAATTATATTTGGTACAAAAAGGGGAAAATACAAAAGCATTTGGTTCAATAGGGGTGAAATGTAGTCTACATAAAATATACAGAATAGCTGATGCGAGGACTTTACTTACTGGCCGTCTGAAGGAAGGAAAGAGGGAAGGAAGTCTTGAGGAGTGACATGGTCACTTTGAAGATAACAATGATCCAAAGTTTGGGAATATGTAAAAATCACAACATTCCACAATCCAAGTATTTCTTTTCTTCAATGACTGGTTTCACTCCTAATGATCATCTTCAGATTGTTCAACAAAATAATGTGTTGGGATGTGATCCTTGATATTCTGCCTGAAACAAAAAATGATAAGTTAAAATGCAATTAGAGAGGAGCTAGAGCTGAACATGGATCTACAGTAAAATGTTAGCTAAAATTATAAATGGTAGCTGTCAAATAGGTGCCTGCGACGTGCACAGTATACAATAAAGTTAGTTGAAAGCAGCATCTCAAAACACGAATAAAATCATACCCACAAAACACAGCCACGGTAACCTGGCGGGCGCAGGGCCAGGACAGGAAACCAAAGGTCAGAGTTAGAATATCACGATATGAAAGAACTGTTACACAAGAGCTTGTCATACAGTAAAAATAGGCGTCTGGTAGGTGTCGACAATGTTGAGTATATTAGGCACTGAGTACTATTTGAGAACTGCAACAGGACAAAACTGAATAGGCTGTGACGTAATTATAGGATCTGGCTCTATCCATCTGAAATGATGTGAGGGATTGCAGGCATCATAAGTCAGAATGGGTGCACTGGGATGTGAAGTCGTCGTAGTCAGGAAAATTGCACTTTCCTTCAACCTCGTGCAGTTTTGCGACGGCTTCATATTAGTGACGTTGCTAAATTTCAGGCAAAATCTTTTATTAGCCGTAACTCCGTCACTAAAAATTTGCGGACCTATGTTTATATGAACTTTTTTCTTTAGTTCTACTTGTAGAATAACATATTAAAATATTTGCATATGTTCGTGAATGACTCTGTATACAGAGGTTATAAATAATATGTTGTGTTAAATATATCACGGAGAACAAAAATTTTTTAAACGCGTGGAGTTCTTATGGAAACGAGTGTCGAGGACAGTACAATTAGCTGCTACTCGCATGTTGCTTTTGACGTTGTGTATTCTTCTTTCTTCTGCGTAGCGATCACATCGTTGCCAGTAGTTCACAGCGCTTTTTCCTCAATGTGTGGCGTCGTTGCTTTTACCTCGAAATCAGTGGTGGCTAAATAACTACTATCACATATGCACTGCCATAAGGACAGCACAGGGCAATGAGTACCTGTGATCAGCAACTACTTGCTAACCGGTGCGTTCGTGTGTGTTGAGTAGGCGCTGTCACTAAACGGAGGCGAAAGAGAGGACCATCCCGAACCCATTAGTAAGTTTAGCGACTTCGCTGCTGTGTGCTAAACAGCTAGGACTTTTTTTTCACACACCACTTAGGCGGATTTTGGGTTTACTTCTCATCCGTACCTCAGATAAGCAGCACACAGAAAATTGTACAAAGATTGCCCTGTAACAAGGCGGTGACAAACGCATTCCTCCGTATTGACGAGAGAAGTCAACATAAAATACGCACAGGGCTCATAGTGAGAGAGGTGCGACATACTTGGATAGCTGGCAGGGAAAACCATTTCCAGTCAAAGCCGAAACTCAGAAACGTGATACTGCAGAGCCTGTGTTAAGAAGAACGATGCAGTGTCGCTTCGGACACGCATGCACGTCTTTCTGAACAACACAGGCAGTATTGTATTTATCGGCCGATACCGGGCAGTGACTTCCAATTAAAATGTCCTCCCTTGCACGGAATTACATACTGTGTGGAAGAGTACAGGCTGTGACGCAGAAACGACGATATGTGGACGTGGCCGTGAGTAGTGCACGGGTAGCCAAAACGGCTTATGGTGACCTCCCGCGTGAAGCAGGACGTCCGGTTGGAGTCCTGGCACGCCACAACCTTTTTGTGTCGTCACTCCCTTATACAGCCAATGGTTGTTCGTATTCGCAACTGCGAATACATTTCATGTGAAAAGGGGAAGTCCGCTTGTATAAACGGAGCAATAGCAGTCAGTTTATTTCGAAAGAGCCTGTTTTGTTTCGTAGTTACGAAGTAGTTAGTGGCTCATTCTTTTTCTGGCCACCGGAGTGACCTGCGAAGAGCGTTTGCGATCAATGAAAAACAGAACCATCGCACTCTCCCGAGAGCGAATTGATGTTGCACACGACCGGATAGCTGTTTATTTTCCTCTCTCGTAGTTTGTCATCGAGGTAATTAGAATGGTAAACAAAACTGCTATCCACGTTCAAGGTTCACGATCCTCGTTGTAGGTTGCCTACATAACAGCTTCAAGAGCAACAAAAAATTTATTTTCAGTATTTCATATAGTTGTTGACCGAATTTAAAAACATAAAATGCTGTCGTAATCTATTCATTACGAGGTATAATCTTAGATTAAACGTTCAAGACAATAAGGCAGGTATTACAGTTAGAAACTGTTCGTGTCATGAGACATCATAATTCACTGCGCCAGATACTCAGATTATATTCATCCAGTATTTGAGAATGCGAGCACTTGTTGACTAGCAACAAACTTTAAACATAATTTCAATCCTTCTCTAAACTTCTCGTCGCTTATCTGGTTAACGACCAATATTTCACCCATCGACTCATTTTTAAAGTAACCAGAAGTTTGAAACTGTTTTACACGTAGGAGTTCAATCACTTAAAGTACAGGGGTTTACTGATTTATACCTAATTTCCTCTCTACAAATAAGAGCGGGTACAACAATATTATTGACAGTCGGGTTGCCATTTTTTAATTTCGTCGTTCAGATAAAACAAAAAAAGTATGTTTGAAACTAAAATATTTCGTTTTAAAGATTTTTTTCACTAAAGCTTCGCCGAAAGTTATGTATTCCAATTTCTATGAGTCAGCAATGATAGAGCAGCCTTTTGATAACTGAATTTCAGTCATAGTTCTGAACCGGACAGTCTTCTTCACCGTATATGTCGTTGAACACTACGGCTGTACGTTAAATTAGAAATAAATATCGAAGACACAACAACGAACGAGCCAATTTCCTGTTTGATCTGTTTATTTACACAGATCTGAGGGTGTAAACATTGTGCTGATCACTGCGAAAGTCACTATGTCTGTTGGAATAAGTAATGTTACACTGAAATTTATATGGATTATACACGAAGAAGTGAAGAAGAAAATCACTGTTAATACTTCCGTATCGTACAAGACGTAGTATGCAACCAATTTTGTTATAAATTAAACGTATATTGTCAGTGGAGGGCAAAGCTGAAGCACGTACATCGAGGTACTAGCGTGAACGACCAGCGATCGGAAACCACATAGTCTACAAAATTATCAAGGAACAACAATATAAGCTAATGGTTACATAAACATTTATCACATCGTTGCTCAAGCGGGATAAATGTACGTGTCACAAGATCGGAATCGTGCCACAGTGGTTTGACGAACACGTCAGTGAGCTCATGTTGATTTATTGGCCACCAAATTCGCCTGACCGGAACCGCATGAAACACGACTGGGACGCTGTTAGGCGCCATCTGCCCTCCCACAAACCACCGACCTGTACCTCGACGGCATTGCGTCACCTGTGCGAAGACTTCTGGTGCTACATAACTCCAGAAGCCTGTCAAGGAGTTGCCGAATCAATGCTACGCAGAATCGCTTACATATTGCCTTCCGCGTTACTAAGAAGGTGGTCCTAACATTTTGCTCATTAGCATATGTATAACAAAGGTAGCTGATTAGGCGCTTTCCAGAAGAAAACTTGGGTTCCCTTGGTCCTTCTGGTGTTAAGTTCACACTACTTGTGTATAAACGAGGTTCAGTGCAATAAAGCTAGAACTCTAGTCTCTTTGGTTAAGATAAGATCTTTCTTTGGCTACTGAAACTCTAAAAAAACAGAGCCGAGGGATGTAAAATGAAATGGGATCGTAAAACCAGTACTTATGGAGGACGTGGTCCACATAAGAGTCCTTAGGCCCCAGACCCGCTGCTAGAGGGACATAGGCGCGCACGCACGCGACGACAGAGTAGAAATCAGAGGAACTGAGGCTTCAGAACAAGAGCCGGCCGGTGTGGCCGAGTGGTTCTAGGCGTTCAGTCTGGAACCGCGCGACCGCTACGGTCGTAGGTTTGAATCCTGCCTCGGGCATGGATGTGTGTGATGTCCTTAGGCTAGTTAGGTTTAAGTAGTTCTAAGTTCCAGGGGACTGATGACCTCCGATGTTGAGTCCCATAGTGCTCAGAGCCCTTTGAACCATCAGAACAAGATCAAAGGGGTGTAGTGCGTTCCCTTTCAGAGGAAGAAGTGCGGGGAAAGGAGATTCATCGAAGAACGGCACAATTGTGCGGAGAAAACTGCTTCTGTATTGCGAGGATCAGGGCGTGACACAAGCGATTCATGGAAGGGCGGATGTCAGTGGCCGATGACGCACGATCTGGAACGCCACACCGCGCTACGGATACCGTTGTCCACATTGTCCAGCAGGTGGATGCTCTCATCACTGAAGACCGGCTGAGTTAAGGTGGCAGCCACTCACTGTCCCAGAGGCTGGACTGAGCGTCGGAATTGCAACGGACATGCAGTGCTCTCCATACAACTTACGCCATCCTTCGATGAATTTTCGTTCCTCGCATTCCTTCCGCTGTAACGAAACACTACTACACTTAGCCTCATCTTTTGAAGCCTCCATTCCCCTGTTTTCAGCACGACTCAGTGCAGTGGACGGTCGATGCGTCCACGTGTTCGCTCTGTCGCCACGTGGGTGTGCACCCGGGTCCCTCTACCGGCGAGTTAGGGACCTCAGTGCTCTTACTGGTATCACGCCTTCTTCCGTAGACAATGGGATTGTGCGGGCTCTTCGGTGGTTTTCATTTTACAGCCTCCGGTCTGTTTCTTCTTAAATGCTGTTGTGTAGAGCAGGCATACAGGAAAGGCTGTCCTTCCTACAAACTACATCGACGTAACGTTTGTTTTATTGTTGTTGAAGGTAGGCGAAATGCTACGCAGGCAGCGGAACTGTACAGAGAGCATAGGGGTGGTCCATCTGCCGAGTTTCTACACAGGTTCAATTAGTTCATTATTTTCTGTATTTTTAACAACATTCTTGCTCAGTGTAGCATCGAGTATTTTACGGTATCTCCCCAAATACCTTTCTTATTGTAAAATACGTACATAATCTCCTCGTGTGGATTGTCTGTATATATGTTCATAACTAATCGTCGGGTAGTGTTGAACACAGGCAATAACGACCACGTAAATATAGTAATAAACAAGACAGATAGTGGAAACTGAGCCCGTATTCAGTCTGGAATGACTTCAGTATCGACGAGGGGTTTATCTTCAACGTTCCTTCCTTTTCTGAATCATCTGAATACGTTTTCTGAGAAGGTGCGTTTCGCTTACGCCACAAAACCTCACCATTGAAGATACTTTAGAATAAAGCGAAGCGCGTTTAGTCTTAGCAAGACTTTCATTACAGTCGTGAAAGATGGTATTTAACCTATAAAGTTTGTATATCTGCAGCTGCGGAAGAAAAGAGGACGAAAAGCAAAGACGACAACATGGACTTAGGTACTCACGGATTGAGTACGGCAAACATTCATGAGCTCCCTTATTTCTCATTTGGAAAGATCCAAGTGAGAACTGTTTGCTATTATCTTCGCCCCTTTTTACAGAGGCGAAATTCTTCTTCGTGGGTGATTTTTAAAGAAGTGGTTTACATTGTCACCTTTTAATTCTTCTGCGTGGAGACGTCAAGTTATGGAGACGATGAAACCATTGCGGCACCTTACGCTCTGGTCGCAAAAGCAGCAAGGGGACTCTCAGACTTAACGTCCTGCTCCAACGGAGGGATCAATCCCAACACCGCACTGTGCTCTCCCTCTGAACACACATCAAGAACCGCACAGTCAGATGATCAAATCTGCTCGCTTCCACAACGTTCAGCTACCTTCTTTATCCGGTAGAAAAAAATTTCTTTTACCTTTGGTATATTTGAATCATCTCGCGCCTGAGCTAAAGACACCATGAACTACTAACCAAAACGGTTCCACCACATTTATTCAACTGGATTTCATAAGTAAACCGTTTCTTCCCTCCTTTGCCGAAAAAAATTGTAATTTTCTTTTAAATTGCCATAGATCAAAAGTATTGAGTGGATGACTCCTCATCATTCAGAAGTCGAACTTCAGTCTTCACAGGAAAACATCAGAAACGCTGATTTTGTGCATCATTTTTTGTAGATGGTTCAAATGGCTCTGAGCACTATGGGACTTAACATCTATCTGACGTCGGTGCACTGGACAAATGGTTCAAATGGCTCTGCGCACTATGCGACTTAACTTCTGAGGTCATCAGTCGCCTAGAACTTAGACCTACTTAAACCTAACTAACCTAAGGACATCACACTCATCCATGGCCGAGGCAGGATTCGAACCTGTGACCGTAGCGGTCGCGCGGTTCCAGACTGAAGCGCCTAGAACCGCTCGGCCACACTGGCCGGCTTTGGTAGATGTTTCGCACGATTCTTGATAGTTTTCCAAGGGTTTCCAATCATAACAAACATAAAAGATAAGTCAATATGAAATTACTGAACTGGGATTTACATTTGCAAAGAGAATACCTTAGCAGGGATTTGAGAAACATGATGACAATTTACATTCCATTGACAAACAAGATAAACAAACGTGAAACAGAAGTTTGTGTTGAGAAGAAACTCGGCACAGGAAGCCTTGTGTGATTTTTAGAAAATGCGGAAAATTTAAATATGGATGACCGGATGGGGATCTGATGAACCAAACGCGGGTCCGGCGCCATAACCACAGCGCCATCTCATTCGACATTACCGGGTATTTGTATCAAAATTTTGGAACACTATGTTGTCGTCAGTCTTAAGCAGCTAAAACTGGAGAGCTAAGGGAGTTTGAAAAAACATCTGGATGCCTCTAGAATGTTTGCTTTGCGCAGAGCTATACATACACGGAGGAAATTAAGTAACCTCTAGTATCGCTCATTATCATTGGTAATCTAACGAACTATAAACGAAGGTCAAGCAGTTTAAGAGCGTTTTTGCAGCGCTACGCAACGTAGCGAGACTCCATTGTGAGTATATAAGCACGACGTGCAGGCAAGGTGTTAGTATGACATTCGGGTGTTTCCGACGTGCGGGCTGTAAGTGTGGAAACATGAGCTATGGCGACGTTATTACCAAATGCGTCCAAGCAGGACCAACGTGCTGTTACGTTGTTGTTTTGTTGGCAGCCGGAGGACAAACACAGGCAGACATCCATGGGAGTGTGATGAATATCTGTGAGGCAGCACATCTGTCGACAACCGCCGTTGTGGAATGGTGCGTCAAGTTTCTTTCCGGTCGCGGTTCGACACAAAACGCTGGTCGATCTGGGAGGCCAGCCTCATCCATTACGAAGTTATCTGGAATGGAGGACAAGCGTGGATTACATAACAATGGGGAAGGAAATCGGCCGTCTCTGGTTTCATAGTTGCCATCCTGTATAAAATCACTCAGTTATCTTCACTTACTGTTGTTTGTATTTTGCCTATACTGAGCCTTTTATACGATGTTTCCCACACCACCTTGTACTGCGGCTTTATATGTATGAGTGATTGTCTCTGTGTGTGTTCTGTTGTAGTGAATACATACACCGTTCGTGGAACAAAGGGCGATGGGTGAAACTGCTTTCACACTGTACGCTTCCGTTGTTATGGCGATCTGCTTCAGCTGCTGCAGATGCTGTGTTGAAGCTGAAAGTGTTAATCAAAGTTGCGGAGAAATATTCGTAGGGGCTCTGTTGCATAGCAATCAGATTGCCTTCAGTTCTTATAAACATTGGTGGCAAAAAATAAATAAATAAATGATCCGTGAAATCACTTCTTTTCCGAGGAAAGCATCAAATTATTTAATTAGAACTGAACGGTCCCGTCGGAATTGTTCTCTTGCTGGTATTCATTAATAGATAACACTTGAGTATACGTCGTTTGTGGAAGTAACTGGTACCTTTTTGAAATGAACGAAGTTTTATTGACCTTAGTGTCAATGAAATTCTTCTCGCATATGAATTAGCGATTATCTATCATACATGAAGATGTATATATCCAAAATTCCTATGTAAACCCGTAATGGGGTCAGTTTTTACCACTCATTAAAGAACGGTCTCCTCTCTCATGAAATCAAATGTTAACAAGAACAAAAGCTTACTTTCTAAGAATAATTATCAAAGAGCACAACGCCACAGAGTAACAAAGAATATCCTTCTCTCTCTCTCTCTCTCTCTCTCTCTCTCTCTCTCTCTCTCTCTACTGTCGCATTAATGCATAGCCATCTTATTACATGATACATTATACCTGCCATCTGTCTTGGGTGATTTAGCGAAACCGAGGAAGATCTAAATCTGGATGGTCAGACAGATCTGAAAGCCGCTTGTCCCAAACGTAATTCCAGTGTATTAACCACTGTGACATCTCGCTCGGCATAAGGTAATGAGAGATTTTGTTTCACAGTTCTCGTTTTATTACTAGGAAATGTAGAGCGAGAAGCCAGAACCAAGCGACAAACTAAACACTATAAACAACAAAGTTATTCGCGTCCAGGAGACACGATGCTAATACCGTGTGACACCAATGCTAGCCTTATAATTACCGTAGTTCGGCCAGCAAGAGAGAGCACAGGTGTTTTTCTGCACGCCATATCCAGCTGAAACGAACGACTGATGGCTGCATCCTGTAGACCTAACACGTTTGGAGGATGTTGACTCCCTCTGTGCCAGATAGTCCGAGATAGCTTCTGTGACATTAATGAAAGGACGATAACTGCCGGCCAGTCGCGGTGCGATACACTGCGCGAATGTTCGTCAAACCAGGAACTTAGGAGTGGTGCCCAGTGAACAGAGCTGTCGTTTTATTTCGCGTCGGCGGCAACTTTTACGAAGTTTAAAAACTGCATTACAAAATATACAATTGTACCGCCATTTTCATTGAAGACAGTCGATTTCGGTCCAACATCAGACATTCATCGGGTCTCCTGCACAAAAAGGAGAAAACCAGATAGTTGCGAATATGAACAACTATCAGCCGTATAATGGAATGACGAGGATCAGCACTACATGTTCACTAATACGCACACGGACATATAGCAATGTGAAGCCCGGTGCTAGAAATCATTAGTCGAATTATGAGCATTACTGAGATCTGCGATGTGTTGACAGTTGGAGTAAATCAGTTATCATTATATCTCTGGAACGTTTAAGGCTGCCATCTTAAGGTCTTTGGCCTGTTCCGTTTAAAACGTAACAGAGAATCGCCTCTGAGGTTCTCAAGATGTAAATGTTACGCGTGGACAGTTAATAATACTAAAGGAAGATGTCGTAAGTTACATTGATTGGGAGTGCAACTGTGAGAATTCATAGCTGAGTTGCTTTCGTAAGTACTGTCTTGTATTAATATGTGATGGTCTACACGTAATGTCCATACACATAATGGCTATGTGTTAGAATAGTACACAATTGTTATCTAGTTTTCTCCTTTTGGTGTGGAAGACTCTAAGATGATTTAATGTTAGACCGAAATAGATTTTCGATAATAAATCGTAGTGGTAGAGCTGTGTATTATGTAACACAAATTTTAACGAGTGTTATTTTAAGAGAGAGGAGTATCTGCAGCGTATTCATCATGCCGATGTAGAATAATAGATAACACTTGGACACTAATAGCGTCGAAATAAGAATTCTTATTCATGTGCTGCGTAATTCGAATGAAATGGTCCGAAACATAGCACGGAAAATACCACATAGAATGTGTCACAGAATCACCTCCGACCTGAACTTCTCGCTGCACACGCTGCGGTTTGAACGCTTCGCTGGATCGTCGGTGCACTGGACACCTCGCATAAGTTTGAAAAGAGGTGAAATCGAACTCGTCGGCCCATCCTCCACGCCTGAGCTACGGTCCAGTTTCCATGTTGTTTGGTCCGTCGGAAACGTGTAGCTTCATGTCCCACTACGAGGTATGGGCATTTCCGAGGTAGACGTCTCAAAATGTATCTTGGCCACAGTTATCTTCACAACTTACTCTCGGAAACTGACTGTGATAGATCTCCATCCGCCGATGCCATCATTTTCCGTCGGGTTTGAACCCGATTATCATTGCAAAGCGTGACACTGGTCTACGGCCCCCGTTGGTTAGGATGTTTTTACGACCACTGTTCTTACGTCGTGTATCATCGCCGCCAGTGGTACAGCATCGCTTGTAGACACATTGGACAGTCCATTAATGTACCGAAATATCGGATAGTTTGTCACGGTGCGGTAATGGGAATGCACAATGTCTGTACCGCCTCTCTGCAATTCTGTCATGGCTCCACGTCAGCCCACCTTCCTACTCTGGTTCTATACCGTCGATGGACGCAATTCATTACCGTGACTTAGGTCTGGTTCATATGACTCTGAGCACTATGGGACTTAACATCTGAGGTCATCAGTCCCCTAGAACTTAGAACTACTTAAACCTAACTAACCTAAGGATGTCACACACATCCATGCCCGAGGCAGGATTCGAACCTGCGACCGTAGCGGTCACAGACTTGAAGCTCCTAGACTTAGGTCTGCGGTGCAGGGAAACATGCCCGTCTATTACCAGTTGCGCACCGTCTACAGCACTCAAAGTGGCCCTGGTGCTCACGTAAGACGGTGAATGACGTCTTGCCGGGTGTGCTTGTATGGCGTTTGAAACCTGCTGCTAAGCGACGTTCTCTAGTTCCGATTTTATGTATGCTTCTCTCGCTATTATTTTTGAAACGGAGTTGACTTCAAACCTCTGTTTGCTTCTCAGAGTGTGCATTCCACCAAATGAGCGACCTGCTTTCGCTCCAATACGTAGTTTCAAACCCTCAGGAGCCTATTAGAGCGCACGCCCCATTGTACAATGGGGAGACAGAAGTCATGGAATAACGATATGCACATATACAAATGCCGGCCGTGTCTCGTACACAAGGAATAAAAAGACAATGCATCGGCGGAGCTGTCATTTGTACTCAAGTGACTGACGTGAGAAGTTTTCCGACGTAGATATGGTCGCAAGACAGGAATTAACAGACCTTGAACGCGGAATGGTAGTTGGTGCTCGACGTATGATTCTTTTTCGGAAATCGTTAGGAAATTCAATATTCCGAGATCCCCAGTGTCAAGCGTGTGCCCGGAACACCAAATACCAGGCATTACCTCTCACTACGATAAACGCAGTAATCGACGGCCTTCACTTAAAGACCGAGAGAGCAGCGTTTGCGTGGGGTTGTCAGTGACAACAGATGAACAGCACTGCATGAAATAGCCACAGAAACCAACGTCGGACGTACGACGAAAGTAGCCGTTAAGATAGAGCGACGAAATTTTCGTTAATGGGTTATGGCAGCAGACGACGGCGCTGGTGCCCTTACTACCAAAACGACAGCGACTCCCTCGACTCTCCTCGGCTTGTGACCGTATCGGTTCGACCCTACAGGGCTGGAAAACCGTGACCTGATTAGATGAGTCCCAAATTCACTTAGTAAGAGCTGATGCTAGGGTTCGAATGGGACGCATGCCCCACGAAGTTATGGACCCAATTTGCCAACAAGGCACTGTGCAAGCTGTTAGTGGCCGCATAATGGTGTGGGTTGAGTTCACGTGGATTGGAGTGAGTTCTGGTTATGTTCGGCTACTCGGAGACTGACCGCAGCCCTCACGGACCATATATTCCCAGGCAACGGTGTAATTTTTGTGGACGGCCATGTCACCGAGCCGCAATTGTTCGCAGGTAGCTTGAACAACATTCTGGACAAATCGAGCGAACGATTAGGCACTCGGATAGCCCGGCATGAACCCATCGAACATTTATGGCAACACCTTCGCAATTATGGACGGCTCTAGAAGCAGCTTGGGTCACTTATTTTTGCAGAGGACTTCCAGCGACGTTTTGAGCCCACGGCACGCCGCGTCGCGTTGCTGCAGTACTCCGGGCAGGTGGTGGTCTGACACGATATTAGGAGCTATCTCCTTAGTTTTGTACTCTAATCGTAGTTCAGAACACTCATTCTGCAAACAGTAGGACGTTGAAATTTAAGATATTTTTATTCCCCTTCCATTTAGCGTACGAAACATAAATAAGTAATACAGTCTTGTAATGTCTTTCGTAGACATCTGGCCAGCCGTTTAATGCTTCAGAACGAGTGTCAGTGTTCCGTTTCATCTTAGAGCGCCTCAGACAGTTGCTTAGAGGATAGTAATGCGTCCATAAATTTAAAGATAAAAGATAAATTTGCAAGTCAATACCAATGAAAATTTCAACAGACTGCTTAGAAATACCGGACTAGAAGCGGAAATGGTAAGCCAAATTTAGAACTGGACTTTCATTCGCTGCTCTGAAAAGAAAAAAAAATGAAACACTTGTCTCACACTTTCGCCTAGACTGCTACGTAAACTGTCACATTATTAAATTCTTCTGCGCGTTTCATTCGGGCGTCAACGAGATCGGTAATTTAGTTGCATCGATACTCATTCTTGAGTTATCTAAAACCTCTGTGCCTTCAGATTTCGTCACTATCGACGCGAGCCACATTTCACCTTGACAAGCGAGAGGCAGCCGATATCTCCTGTTACGAGCCAGGTGTACATGTTTATGAGTGCAGTGGGTAGCACTAGTAAACGTGAATATACAGTGAACACATGTCGCTGTTAATGGGCCATCAGTGACGTGCGGAAATCGTCTGCGACGAGCTTGACTTACGACGACACTGAAATTTGAAAACTTACTCGATCTCAGCTGCATGTCATTGTGCCGTTGTTTTACTCGAGATGTGAATTCCAAACTGCTTGCCACATAAAACAGGGAGGCCATGAAAGCTCTTAATAACTTCAGAGGCTTATTCCATTGCCTCCATCGATACAAATTTACGACAATGTGCTACTAAGACTGTTCCTTTGCGACCACTAATAATGCAGTTCTCCACAAGTTAGTGTATGATGATGACAATATATAATTGCTTCAGCCTGTTATTCATCAGAAAGACTAACTAATATTGCTTTTTCAGTTACACAGAATGTTTATTGATTAGTGTGCCGAGCTGCTACGTGATACATCGGTTTGGCTATCAAAGAAATATGTCGTATTAGTTTCGTGGATACGATTTTGGTGTGAGACCAAGTTTATCTTTCTTTTTAGGAGTGACAGTAATCGTGGTGTGTGTATCGACATAGGTTCCGTATTTATATACCGTCCTGCCCCGATCCACTCGGAGACATATCGAAATTTAGTGTGTTCTAAGAGAACACTTATTATCCGCCAAGATAGTAGCGATTTTAGCAGTTACCGTTCTGCGTAATCGCAATGTCAAATCCATATCGTATACAATGTTTGACATACCGTTACACGAAGCATACCATACGATATTCGTATCAAATAAACCAACGACGAATGCAGTGGAATATCTGAAGATAATTCATTATATAAACCAAAACCAGCAATCGTAAAAAGAGCTTGTTATGCTGACATGCTAACGGATGAACACCAACGAAGCAAGGAATGATGACAGATTTCACCTAGAGACAGTCTCAGGGATACATGGTTTGTATTTTCAAACCCATCCTGATCAAAACGCATAGAACGTCAATTTTATTTCGAGTATAGAATCAATACTCAGTTGTTGACATTTCAAATTCACCACGGCGACAGGGGTCCCCTCCTTCCAACACGAGAGCATTGTCTCAGTCACATGGTTATTACTATACTGACGCATTACAAATCGATAATGATGTATCGATTAAATAGTACAGAGTGACCAACTTAAGGCAGACACCTCAGACACATCTTAATCCACTCAGAGCTTCCGAACAATGGTTTCCGAGTATATATAGTTGTACATAAAAATATGACGATTATCTGTATTCCAAGACAATCAGCTATGGTTTTCTAAATGGAAACAGGTTCTTCATTGAAGGACGTTGGAAGCCGTTGGAAAGAGCAGTCCATTGATTTAGCACATGTTTATCTTTGAAGTGACAGTTAGCAAAAAGATGCAAGGAATATGATAATACGACAGCAAGGACTACCGCTCTGTTTGGCCTCTACTGCTACGTAAACAACAAATACGGTTCATAACCAATGCTTTGTCGGAAACCTTAGCCTTTGCAGCGAACAATGTCCCACTTTTTTGTCTAACGTTTCCATAGAAATATTAATAAGCTCCATATCACTGTTATCATGTTTTTAAGACTTCAATAATGCTGTTAAAAATCGAATAGTTCTATTGTAAAAAATAACTACATATTTCGATAGATCCAATAGCTGCTAGCAGAAACCGTACAGCAAATCTGAGGACAACATTAAAATGTCTATGAAATCTAAGGAACGTTTTTGTTACTCGTTGCAACCGAGGCGTACATACGTGATTGAATTTTGTATTACCTCGGAGGTGCCGTACACCTCTCGCTAACAACGTGCTCCATGTCTCGCTTTACGAAACATGTCTACGGCATGAGTGATCAGTGAGAAGAAACCATACCAAGTCCGTTATGGCTCCTTCCATTCAAGAAGAGCAGGTACATATACAACAAATATAATAGCTATTCTTTATCCTCTCTCCTTCGAGCCTCCGGGTTACGGTCCTCTATTCGTAAACTTGCCTGTTCTCGGAACAATTCAAAAAGGCGTTCCAACATTTTGGAGCTGACAACACCCACACCTGCCAGTTTGGCTCTTTATTTCCCTTACTTCTCTCCTCTTCCCTCATTGCCCCTTCATATTCCTCCTCCCCCCCCCCCCCCCTCGCTCTCTCTCTCTCTCTCTCTCTCTGCACAGAAAAGCGAAAACTCAAGTAACTTCTGTTTTTAATATCATGGATCTTTTGTTTTTCTCGTGTTTATTTTCTCTTTATGCCACTGAATATTTGGAATTTTACCACCTACATCACATATTCGACGTAAGCGCACATTACACGATGCAACCCTGCTTTAATAATCCTGTAATCCTTTTCCACCTGATGCATGCTCAGTTGGTAACGAAAATTATCTGCGAATGCGAACCTTGACAGCGGCAAAACGTAATAAGTGCAAGATATTACGACTACTGATGCAATAATATTACCGCAAAACTCGTCTGCAGTTAACTTTTTTACTTTCAGAAATGAAATATATTTTCATGTGCGTCGCTAAATCAACATATCTATGTTTCTAAGAAATAACAAATTAAAATGCAAGGAGGATGTAATACATACGTATTGAGTTTTACACTCTTACATATTATTAATATAAGGCAAGGTTGGAAAATTTCCAGGTATTTATAACGTACATCTAAACTGACTTAATTAAATGCAAATATCTACATAAATAACTAAATCCAAAATACTATTATATAACACCTTAAACGTGAAATCTATAAACACTCTTCGGTGAACCCACAAAGACGTGTATTTGGCGTGCTTCTTCGTGCCAAATATCCATTTAACTCTCACTTGGCAAACTTTAGATTTCAGAAGTGAAGTAGTGTAGAGATGACCAAGAACGGAAATTTGCTTGCACGTATCAATAATTAGGAACTAGTGCACTAAAATTTGCCTAACATACTCTTGAGCTCTAAATTATAAATGACGTACGTGGTAAATAATTAAACACCCATAATGAAGAGTAGTAAATTACTGAAACTATCGCAGTAGAGTAGACGGAGTTCATTCCAGGAACCTATTCCGTGTTGGATTCAATTTAATAGTGGATATGAGACAAAAGTAATATTTCAGTATTGCTGATAACTGCTTCTCATTTCGAATACGATCAGGAGTAAGTGACGATGGCACGACGAAAACGAACTGGAAAGAATTTGCTTCAAACTTGTGGAAGGCTGTTTCCTCACCAAAGAATAATATTTTTTGTGACCAAAGTCTGAAATTGTTTTGAAGGAATGGAACTACGCAGTAGTAGACAGCAGGAGGACAGAAGTGCTTCTAAAACAACTGAAGTAATAGTAGCTAATAAAATTTGTGTATTTGCATGACTCTGAATCAGTCAAGTGATGACTGTGTAAAAAATAAAAGCAACCGAACTGGCTAACACAAAGACCCGAGAATGATGGAAATAGTTGAATGGCTCAGAAAGGAAGATAGAATTGAGGAAGTAGGTAGGTAGGTTGTGTGTGTGTGTGTGTGTGTGTGTGTGTGTGTGTGTGTGTGTGTGTGTGTATGTGTGTGTGTGTGTGTGTGTGTGTGTGTGAGAGAGAGAGAGAGAGAGAGAGAGAGAGAGAGAGAGAGAGAGAGAGAGAGAGAGAGAGAGAGAGAGACACTTACGGAGAACACGTCGTGTTACGATAAGGCTGTGATGAGATGGACTGCTATAGTAATTTTGAGTAAACGTTCCACACAGCAAACAACGTGATAGTAAACCAACTGAGATTATAAGTACTTAAGCACAAAATGGTTCCTTCGCTCCTCAGTCAGTCATTGTCAAAAATGCCTTCAGCTGTCTACAACCAGCTTAAAAGTATCTAAAGGAATTTTTTTTTTTTTATTCTGTTGAAAATCTATTTTAAAATAAGGTGAATTTCCAGTTAAAAAGTATCGAACAATTCGAAGAAAAAAGGAACTTCTATGGATTAAGAATTAATAGTACTTCAGTAGTTTTAGATACTGTAAGCTACGGCCAAAGTAAAGATTTTTTTGTAAATAAACTGATGAGCTACTTAGCTATTAATATGCGCCCAGAAAGAAAATGGAATGGGAAGAGAGGACGAAGGAAAAATTAACAGGAGAGCGAAATAACAGAACGGAAACAACCGTCACAGTCAGACTCTGTGTCGCCGATCCCAGAATGCTGAAAAACGTCAGTGCTTTCTCCCGTTGAACGTCCCCTGTTGTAGCAGGTGTCGTAGAAAAATACATTTTAAGATTTCCGGACTTTCAGTTGTTCTTTACGCCACGTTAAGAGATTGATAAAATTTCAGAAACTACTTTTCCTGAAACGAACAGTCCATTAAATAATTAAATGTAAGGATCACTTCGTTGACTGTATCTTTAATCATACTCGAAATCGACAAAAATGAGCAAAAATATGTGTGACAGCATAAATGATGTTGAGTGCGATTTCACATTAAAGTACGGGTGAAGCTGTGAAAGATTATTTCATAATATTGATGTTAATCCATGAAGACAGTAAAGACGAGATACAAATTGTTACAGAAACAGCAGCTCTGTGTAACATACCTTGCACGTTGTTTAACTTTTATAGCAAGAAAGTATCAACGACTCTGTAAGTAATGCACACAGTAGAGTGGAGGAAATATGAGTGGAGACGATAACACTCTGCAGAGGGATGAATATTTTACCTTCCTGACAGGAGATGGAAATGTTTCGTAGAGGATTAGTGAGCTGCTCATGCACCTGCTTCAGTGAGTAAATTGACTTAAAAAAGCAATATAAATGAGAGTATTAATGGAGATGTACTAAAATTGTAATATGAGTTTAACATTTTCAGAATTGAATAAATTGAACACTATAACTACTTTCGATTAGTATAATCCAATAGTTTTGCCAAAATGCAGTCTATCGATGGGAGTTTCCGTCATAAGCGTGAAACTGAATGTTTCCATGATACAGAGAATTTTCAGTGATTAGTACATGATAATTGAAAACTGAAAACGAGAAAGGCGGAAGGAGAAACGTGAAACCATTTGAAGTGTTTTACTACAGAACATGCGAACAAGTAGGTGGTCTAAGAGAACCGAATTGAGGTCAGTTGAGATACGCTTAGGAAGTGGAGCAAACATTTCGGAATAAGAGGTAGGGTGCGAGATACATTCTGCAAAACGTAGGTCTCAGTACGTGAAGTACAGAAAAATACGGGGGTGGTCGGAGGAGAAATGGTTCTCGTAGCCTTTGGGACACTTCTGTCGTGGTGCATGAGAGATTGGTGCAAAGATAAAGAAACGGAGCCGTATAACGAACCAAAGTATTAGCTTTGTAAGTAGTCCAAATAAATTTCTTGGTGAAAGAAAAAATAATAATAACTTCAGAGTTTCCATAACTAAGTGCAACAGCTCACTGTCGTGGGTTAATTTCTGAAACAAGATGTGAAACAGTCAAGAAAAAGTTTTCACTAAATAGCTAATAAACATTGTACTCCAAGACTGGATTTTCACAAAATAGCTAATAAACATTGTGCTCCAAGACTGGAATTACAATAAAGAAAATTATTGGAACTTCATAGATGTAGATGTCAAATAGGTTGCTTCCCTCATTTCCAAATATTGTTGTAGTAACAACGCAGTACAAAAAACAACTAGCAGCACTGCCCGATCACCGAAGTTAAGCAACGTCGCGCCCGGTTAGTATTTGGATGGGTGACCTCCTGGGAAAACCAGGTGCTGCTGGCTCACGGACACGCAAGTCGCCGAAGTGGTGTCCAATTGAAAGTCTTGCACCAGACCGTTCGAACGCATGGCACCGTCATTACTACTGCAGTGCAAAAAATACAATCCTACTCCATGCCATTCAAAACACTTTTAAAAAATTTGCTCAATAGATTTGCGAACATATAATTCACTAGTCAAGGTTACTGCTCAGATGCTTGTTGAGTGAAATGCAACACCGCTGTCCCTATTGCTGAATCAGGTCCACCAACATCTAGTTAAAACTGCTAAAAACTTTAGTATATCTAAAAAAAAAAAGACAATCCGTTCAAAATTTATTTTTGTTATTAAAGCAAATACTTGATGTGAGGCTGAGATCAGTGCAGTCTAAATAGTAAGATATGTCATAGGACAATAGTATGGGAATACTTAAACAATGAAGGTCTTACGTGTCTAAAATTAATAAAACATAATTATGTATGGGGTGGGTAGTGCTGTGATACATCATAACATTAACAGTAATAGTAATAATTCGTATAATCACGAAAAATACAATAATAATAATAATAAAACCACAACAACAACAATAATAATAGAGATAAATCATAACACCACTGTCAGAAAACCTGAGCACTTTCATCCGAGTGTCTTATCCTTTCTGAGAGGTATCTTCTAGCGGCATTAGACTGAGAGGAAAAGATCTTACACAGTATACTTGAAACATAATATGAAAACTTGTTTCGTACAAAAATAAAGAAATCAATTCCACAACACGAAAAAATTACAGACACAAAGCGTATACGTAAAGGTCGTCTTTATGCCCATATAATAATAATTATTGATTACAAATGAGAGTAACACATGTTCAAAACCTATGGCACAAATTCTAAAAAAAATAGTGCATGATACGTGGACGTCAAAAAATGTCTAGAGGGTACTGATATACTCGCGGAATACGCTCAGAACAGCTACACCTTCAGAACAGCTGCAGTGACGTTTATGACTTTCCGAGATACGAGGCGAACACTTTATGCCAATCACTCAGAAGAAGACGGTGTTAGATACAGTGCATTAATGGAAAACATCTAGCTTAAACGAAAAAAGGAAACGGGAAACAATATCGCAATGGTTCTGAGCTTGTGGTGATCCTTAAATAAGCGACTAAGCAAATAAAATTATTATAATGACCATAAAAATAATTCATAATTATGCTTTTTTGTTAAAACGGTTCTGATCTAAATATAAAAGATAAATTTACAATTGGAAAACATTTAATTTTTTGTAGTATCTCATAAAGCCAATGTTTTAGACTGAAACCATAAATCGGAGAAACGAAGAGTTAAAAGTATACTTAAGTTACTTAATTATGAGAGCGACAACTGCTCAGAGCATAATATTAGTGACTTGATGGTGAAGAAGCTCACATTGTGTAAGACAGATTCACTGTCAGAAACCTTTACAGGAATGCAATCTCTCACGTCAGTACTACGCTCCAAAATAGTGATGACTGGCCCGCGCCTCTGTGCTTGTTCGTCCAGAGAAGTAACCAGTGTGTGCCACTTGGCGCGGGCAGCTGGGTGCCGCAGTTGGGTTCGCATTTGCTCTAGGTCTAGGTCTAGGTCTAGGTGTAGGTGTAGGCCTAGGTGTAGGCTAGGCTAGGCTAGGTATGAGGGCGGCGCCCTGCCGGCTGCGTCTCCTGTGCACTGTGCGAGCCGTTTGTTTTTTCAGGATTGCCTACTAGTTGCCGGTACATAGCATGGGCGCCATGGGCGCGCTTCTGCCCACCTGATGTATGTGCTGTGGGTGAGTAGTAGCTGGCAGTGTAGAGCTCACCGCCGGACCCGGTAGTGCACCCCCACACACGCCAAGTCGCGCACGCGCCGCCACGCACCACACGCACTCTTCGCGGCTTGCGGAAGTCGTCTTCTTGCAGTGGCCCTAAACGACGAAAACAGGCTAGCGTTGTCGGCGAAAAAGAAAGATTCCTCCCGGCAACTTACGCTCCGCGATCACAGGCAAGTTAGAGTAGATGTCAACATCGAGTAGCAATTACAGGGTGTCCAAACATGTTTAAGATGGGGATTTCTAAGTAACCGAGCTTCTACCAATACACTGAAGCGCCAAAGAGACTGGTATAAAGGTATGCGTATTCAAATACAGAAATATGTAAACAGACAGAAGACGGCGCCTCGGTCGGCAACGCCTCTGCGAGACAAGTGTCTGGCGCAGTTGTTACAGCGGTTACTGCTGCTACAGTGGCAGGTTATCAAGATTTTAAGTGACCTAACATGATGTTGTGGTCGGCGCAAGAGCGAGGGGACACAGTATCGCCGAGGTAGCGATGAAGTGGGGGCTTTCCCGTGCGACCATTTCACGAGTGTACCGTGAATATCAGGAATCAGGTAGAGTATCAAATCTCCGACATCGCTGCGGCCGGAAAAAGATCCTGCAACAACGGGATCAACGACGACTGAAGAGAATCGTCCAGTGTCACAGAAGTGCCACTCTTCTACAAATTGCTGCAGACTTCAACACTGGACCATTCAACGAAACAACATCGATATGGGCTTTTGGAGGCGAAGGCCCACTCGTGTACCCTTGATGACTGCACGACACAAAGCTTTACGCCTCGCCTGGGCCCGTCAACAGCGACACTGGACTGTTGATGACTGGAAACATGTTACCTGGTCGGACGAGTCACGTTTCAAATTGTATCGAGCGGGTGGACGTTAACGGATATGGAGACAACCTCATGAATCAATGGACACTATATGTCAGCAGGGAACTGTTCAAGCATGTGGAGGCTCTGTAATGGTGTGGGGAGTGTGCAGTTGGAATGATATGGGACCCCTAATGCATCTAGATATGGCCTTGACACGTACGTAAGCATCCTGTCTTGTCATCTGCATCCAGTCTTCTCCGCTGTGCATTCCGACGGACTTGGACAATTCCAGCAGGACAAGGTGCACCCCGCACGTCCAGAATTCCTACAGAGTGGCTCCAGGAACACTCTTCTGAGTTTAAACACTTCCGATGGCTACCAAACTTCCCAGACATGAACACTATTGAGCATATCTGGGATGCCTTGCAGCGTGCTGTTCAGAAGAGATCTCCACCCCCTCGTACTCTTACGGATTTTCAGTCCGTCAAAAGCACGCGGGGGAAATATAGCGCTCTTCGACTGGCTTTCCATTTCCGACTTTCCTTTGTCGCTCGGTTACACCTCAGATGGTGAGGTGAGGATGTTGATGATTTTGATAATAAGTTGCGACTAATTCTGAACTTACATTGTCAACGTTAGATTAATAAACTTAAGACCCTGTGTAGCGAGGCAGCCTAATGTTGATTTAAAAGACAGAATGTAATTTTTTTAAAAGCCCAACACCATACAACGGGAACCAAAGGCCAATATCAGGAGTATTGTTCACGAGGGTAAGTAGAACCAACGAAATATAAGACACAAAAAGCTATTTGTACACATTCTCATCACGTTAACTGATGATACATTTCGTTTCAGTTATGAATTACCCTAGATTCTATGCGGAACATCATGCATTGAATGTACCTGTCAACAATGACTACTCACAGAACAGTGTGGTGACAAACCGCCATGCCCTGAAGTTCATCAGAATTCGTAATTTTGTTCTGTTGCGTCTATTTACATACTTTTCACTATATTAAACACTAAAGGTCAGTGACTGTCTTGAATATGTCACTAAGCGTGATAGGTAGGATGATGTTATGCAGAACTGTGAATGTTTTATTATTTATTTTTAATCGATAATTTTAATACATTCCACACAGCAAATGCCGAGTGCTGTCAGCTTGTGTTGGTACGAATGTGCAAGAACAAGAGACCTTTCGCTGTTTGACAATTTCCCTCTTGCGAAGATGTATTGGAGCTAGGATTCCAAGGACGACTGCGGTCAGACTTTCTCGCTAACGGGTCTTTGAGGTACAGCATACGAGAGTAACATGGATATCTTAGTGAGACAGTTTCCATGTTACCTAAGTGAATCCTAGTCAGGTTTTATTTAAATCTAAAAATATCTTAGCAGTTACGGTACCAGCTGCACCCAATGTTTGACAACACCAAAAAAGTTTAAATGGACGAAAAACAAACAGAAAACATCTTAAATTTTTTGCTGATACAACCTCTTTTTCAAAGGATTTCGAACATTCCGCCGGACAGGGCCGAAGATTGATAAATATCTAGATGTCAATCGGAGTGAATTAACGGCGTTTCAGCTATGACAAATGAAGCAGTGGTTGATGCGCGGCATAATTGGGAGGAGTTGTGTTCACAGCATCATACAGTATTGCTGACATCCGCGCAGTGATCATGACGTAGATGCGAAGCAAAAATTTGCTTTCTTTCCTTCCCAAATGATATGGCCTCTGCTTCTATACAAAGCACCCAGTGACACTCCTAACGACGCAGACGTTAAATGGATTCCTTTAGTATTTATCGTGCTTAAAAGGAAAATTGGTGTATGAAGGAAGGAAACTTCCTGCATAATTAAAGACTGGTGTCATACTAGTATTCCAGCCCGTACTTCGGCATTCACAGCCAAAACTGTTGTCAGCTGAGTCATACGGAGACTGCTCGCGAGCTGTCTCGAAGCTGCAGCTTGTCAACATCCTTCTGCCACTGTATCGAACTCCACGGTGTCTTTTCCGCACACCTCATAGGCTTCTGTGCATTCTGCAAGAGTTTATATAATGAAACTTTTATCAGGCTGTGATAAGTGTCATTATAGGCCAATTAGAGCATTGCCGGTCCGGATTCAAGTCTTGGTCCTGTCTAAAGCGCCATTGCAGAATGCGCGCCACTGCAGAATCATAGATATATTCTGGTTAAGATTATAGAATCAAATATCCTAAAAGAAAGACGCACCACGAATGAATTATCCGAATCGGGCGGAAATCTATAGATGTGTGTGACGTACATGTACAGACAAACAAATGATTAAAATTACGGAAAAAATGGATTATTGATTCAAGTGAGATTAGAATAAGTAGCGTGTTAGTTCATTTCTGGCCCTTATGCAAGCAGTTATTCGGCTTGGTACTGATTGGATGTCGTGCGATATTCTGTTCAGTTGGCGTGTTAGATGGTCAAAATCCGGGACTGATTGAAGAGCACGTAATGCTCCAAACGTTCCATGTGGAGCGATTCGGAGACCTTGCTGGCCAACGTTTGGGTTTGGCTACCACAAATGCAAGCAGTAGAAATTCTCGCCGTGTGCGAGTTAAAGTGTAAGCACAGGATGACCTTCTATGGAGGGCAACAAATCCGGCGTAGGAAATCGTCAACGTACCGATTTGCTGTAGGGGTGCCGCGGATAACAACAGAAGGGACCCTCCAACCAGCTTGGGATTTTACAGTCTAACGCAACAATTCGACAGAATTTGGCACGATATACCTCAAAAAATGGTTCAAATGGCTCTGAGCACTATGGGACTTAATATCTGAGGTCATCAGTCCACTAGACTTAGAACTACGTAAACCTAACTAACCTAAGGACATCACACACATCCATGCACGAGGCAAGATATTCCTCAGTAGGACTCTTAACAACTCTATCAATAAACGACAAGCTGAATTACTGATTGTATATGACCAGATGTGGATTAACGCGTTACTGACTTCCTCAATTTTTGATCCCTTTCTCTTGAACAAATGATCCATTTTTCTGAAATCGTAATCATTTATTTGCCTACACGTCTATATATATATATATATATATATATATATATATATATATATATATATATATATATATATATATATATATACAGGGTGTTTCAAAAATGACCGGTATATTTGAAACGGCAATAAAAACTAAACGAGCAGCGATAGAAATACACCGTTTGTTGCAATATGCTTGGGACAACAGTACATTTTCAGGCAGACAAACTTTCGAAATTACAGTAGTTACAATTTTCAACAACAGATGGCGCTGCGGTCTGGGACACTCTATAGTACGATATTTTCCACATATCCACCATGCGTAGCAATAATATGGCGTAGTCTCTGAATGAAATTACCCGAAACCTTTGACAAAGTGTCTGGCGGAATGGCTTCACATGCAGATGAGATGTACTGCTTCAGCTGTTCAATTGTTTCTGGATTCTGGCGGTACACCTGGTCTTTCAAGTGTCCCCACAGAAAGAAGTCACAGGGGTTCATGTCTGGCGAATAGGGAGGCCAATCCACGCCGCCTCCTGTATGTTTCGGATAGCCCAAAGCAATCACACGATCATCGAAATATTCATTCAGGAAATTAAAGACGTCGGCCGTGCGATGTGGCCGGGCACCATCTTGCATAAACCACGAGGTGTTCGCAGTGTCGTCTAAGGCAATTTGTACTGCCACAAATTCACGAAGAATGTCCAGATAGCGTAATGCAGTAATCGTTTCGGATCTGAAAAATGGGCCAATGATTCCTTTGGAAGAAATGGTGGCCCAGACCAGTACTTTTTGAGGATGCAGGGACGATGGGACTGCAACATGGGGCTTTTCGGTTCCCCATATGCGCCAGTTCTGTTTATTGACGAAGCCGTCCAGGTAAAAATAAGCTTCGTCAGTAAACCAAATGCTGCCCACATGCATATCGCCGTCATCAATCCTGTGCACTATATCGTTAGCGAATGTCTCTCGTGCAGCAATGGTAGCGGCGCTGAGGGGTTGCCGCGTTTGAATTTTGTATGGATAGAGGTGTAAACTCTGGCGCATGAGACGATACGTGGACGTTGGCGTCATTTGGACCGCAGCTGCAACACGGCGAACGGAAACCCGAGGCCGCTGTTGGATCACCTGCTGCACTAGCTGCGCGTTGCCCTCTGTGGTTGCCGTACGCGGTCGCCCTACCTTTCCAGCACGTTCATCCGTCACGTTCCCAGTCCGTTGAAATTTTTCAAACAGATCCATTATTGTATCGCTTTTCGGTCCTTTGGTTACATTAAACCTCCGTTGAAAACTTCGTCTTGTTGCAACAACACTGTGTTCTAGGCGGTGGAATTCCAACACCAGAAAAATCCTCTGTTCTAAGGAATAAACCATGTTGTCTACGGCACACTTGCACGTTGTGAACAGCACACGCTTACAGCAGAAAGACGACGTACAGAATGGCGCACCCACAGACTGCATTGTCTTCTATATCTTTCACATCACTTGCAGCGCCATCTGTTGTTGAAAATTGTAACTACTGTAATTTCGAAAGTTTGTCCGCCTGAAAATGTACTGTTGTCCCAAGCATATTGCAAGAAACGGTGTATTTCTATCGCTGCTCGTTTAGTTTTTATTGCCGTTTCAAATATACCGGTCATTTTTGAAACACCCTGTATATATATATATATATATATATATATATATATATATATATATATATATATATATATACATATATATATATATATATAATATGTGTGTGTGTGTACGTAAGTGTACACATAGCGTCTATCGATTTCCTTCCGATTCGGACAATTTTTTTTTTCTTTTTTTTTTTTTTTTTTCAATGAGATGTCCCCATCAGTGCGCCTGACTTTTTGGAACTGTCTGTATGGTGATGTAGCAAAGGCCCTAGTTTACGAGTAATTGACGACGAAAAATTCGGCATTTTGTGGGACAAGCAATAGCATTAAGAAAGCTGTTTTGTTAAGTTTGGTTGCATGGTTTAATGGATAGGATGACAGTATCTCATGCAAGAGATTGTGTTTTTCTTTATCGAATTGATTTTGATCCTCATTTTTATTCAATTAACTGATTTAAACATAATTTTTAAATTCCATTCTTTTGTCACATTATTTTGATCACCTTATTAATTTTTTCATTTGTTTCATTTTTTATTTATATCATTCTTTCTCCAATTGAAGTATTTGTTCATGTGTTTCCAATTAAATTTACGTATAACTTCGATTTAATTTCTATTGTTTTATCACGCTGCTTTTTCGTCCGCAATATTGCGTTCATTATATCTGTTTCGTTTTACTTATAACCCATCTTTCATTCAAATTTTCATCCGCGTTATTTTGTCCATAGTTCAGTAGCTATTAATGTTATGTTTTAAATGTCTGTGTGACGATTACCGCGCAAAACAAAATTGCACATCTTGAAACAAAAATACATTTTTCACACCGTTGCACAAATATAAATGTATTATTTCGTCTTTTAGTTTTTAACTGATAGATCAGAGTTTTCAAATAATTGAATATTATAACAGATTCATGTTCACAAAAATTCCGATTCTTAATGCTTTCTTAATGCTATCGAGTGACACACACAATTCCGATTTCTTTTTCGTCAGTTACTCGCAAACGAGGTCTCACCATGGTGAATGGTTGCATTGTGTGATACCTGGGATCTTAACTTACATCATCGAGTAGACAGTTTCAAAAAGTCGACCGCACTACTGGGGACTTAATGTTGTTGGTGTGTTCTTTTATCAGCACTCGACATGTTTTGGAATGAAGACATTAGGAGAAATACTGCATGTGGTGAAAATTTTTGACTCGATTGCGGTCAAAAGAGAACCGCTATAGCATTCCTGATCGGAACACTCCTAAAATGGAACTGTGGTAAGTCACTGGACCCGCATTCTGGAAGGCAGCGGTTCAAATTCCCGTTCAACAATACAGATTTAGTTCTCCGTGGTTTCCCTAAATTGCTTAAAGCCAATGCCGAGATCGTCCCTTTGAAAAAGATATATGGCCCATTTCTTTCTCTAATCCGAGCTTGTACCGTTGTTGACTGGATTTTAAACTGTAAATTTCCTCTTTTTTCTACCGGAAGTAATTTTGAGCACGATGAAGATAGACGTCTCTGAGAAATTCATTTCACTAATTATGGATCGGAATTAATAATATTGCCCAGTGGACCACCCTAGGACCCGCTGCCTGTATGTTCATCAGCAGCGTACGCTGGACCCGCTCACACGCGCTAAAGCGAACGCGGTACCACTTGGCTACGAAAAAATATTTAGCCTTGGGCTACGACCGATGGGAGTGTTGCCAGTTGGCCGACTTGGGTATACTTATGGGTATGAGAGGGCTCTTAGCAACGCAG
The DNA here is from genome assembly GCF_023864345.2 of Schistocerca serialis cubense. NCBI lineage: Eukaryota > Metazoa > Arthropoda > Insecta > Orthoptera > Acrididae > Schistocerca > Schistocerca serialis. The sequence goes on from NC_064643.1 coordinate 760,279,178, forward strand.
AAATACACTCCTGGAAATTGAAATAAGAACACCGTGAATTCATTGTCCCAGGAAGGGGAAACTTTATTGACACATTCCTGGGGTCAGATACATCACATGATCACACTGACAGAACCACAGGCACATAGACACAGGCAACAGAGCATGCACAATGTCGGCACTAGTACAGTGTATATCCACCTTTCGCAGCAATGCAGGCTGCTATTCTCCCATGGAGACGATCGTAGAGATGCTGGATGTAGTCCTGTGGAACGGCTTGCCATGCCATTTCCACCTGGCGCCTCAGTTGGACCAGCGTTCGTGCTGGACGTGCAGACCGCGTGAGACGACGCTTCATCCAGTCCCAAACATGCTCAATGGGGGACAGATCCGGAGATCTTGCTGGCCAGGGTAGTTGACTTACACCTTCTAGAGCACGTTGGGTGGCACGGGATACATGCGGACGTGCATTGTCCTGTTGGAACAGCAAGTTCCCTTGCCGGTCTAGGAATGGTAGAACGATGGGTTCGATGACGGTTTGGATGTACCGTGCACTATTCAGTGTCCTCTCGACGATCACCAGTGGTGTACGGCCAGTGTATGAGATCGCTCCCCACACCATGATGCCGGGTGTTGGCCCTGTGTGCCTCGGTCGTATACAGTCCTGATTGTGGCGCTCACCTGCACGGCGCCAAACACGCATACGACCATCATTGGCACCAAGGCAGAAGTGACTCTCATCGCTGAAGACGACACGTCTCCATTCGTCCCTCCATTCACGCCTGTCGCGACACCACTGGAGGCGGGCTGCACGATGTTGGCGCGTGAGCGGAAGACGGCCTAACGGTGTGCGGGACCGTAGCCCAGCTTCATGGAGACGGTTGCGAATGGTCCTCGCCGATACCCCAGGAGCAACATTGTCCTAATTTGCTGGGAAGTGGCGGTGCGGTCCCCTACGGCACTGCGTGGGATCCTACGGTCTTGGCGTGCATCCGTGCGTCGCTGCGGTCCGGTCCCAGGTCGATGGGCACGTGCACCTTCCGCCAACCACTGGCGACAACATCGATGTACTGTGGAGACCTCACGCCCCACGTGTTGAGCAATTCGGCGGTACGTCCACCAGGCCTCCCGCATGCCCACTATACGCCCTCGCTCAAAGTCCGTCAACTGCACATACGGTTCACGTCCACGCTGTCGCGGCATGCTACCAGTGTTAAAGACTGCGATGGAGCTCCGTATGCCACGGCAAACTGGCTGACACTGACGGCGGCGGTGCACAAATGCTGCGCAGCTAGCGCCATTCGACGGCCAACACCGCGGTTCCTGGTGTGTCCGCTGTGCCGTGCGTGTGATCATTGCTTGTACAGCCCTCTCGCAGTGTCCGGAGCAAGTATGGTGGGTCTGACACACCGGTGTCAATGTGTTCTTTTTTCCATTTCCAGGAGTGTAGTACCAAACAGGCGCTGCCTCATAAGCTTAACGATTTTTCGTGATATTTTAGAAGGTAAACACTTCCTAATATCACGCAAAATTATATTTATTCGGTCGCGAACTGGCTTTCGGCTTCTCAGTACATTTTCAGGTGACAACTGAACATCGAAAACACAGACGAACGTGATGTGCGACTTACACAGATATCATCTGTACACAGAATATACAAAAAATGGCAGTTTTTACGTAGGAAAACATTACTTCTTTGTCACAGATAAATAATGACATTAATACAAAATCAGGTAAACGAAGTTTTCATGTGGGGATGTATTTAACAGCTGATGCATCATCATCATCATCATCATCATCATCATCATCATCATCATCATCATCACCACCATCATCATTTAAGACTGATTATGCCTTTCAGCGTTCAGTCTGGAGCATAGCCCCCCTTATAAAATTCCTCCATGATCCCCTATTCAGTGCTAACATTGGTGCCTCTTCTGATGTTAAACCTATTACTTCAAAATCATTCTTAACCGAATCCAGGTACCCTCTCCTCAGTCTGCCCCGACTCCTCCTACCCTCTACTGCTGAACCCATGAGTCTCTTGGGTAAACTTGCTTCTCCCATGCGTGTAACATGACCCCACCATCTAAGCCTGTTCGCCCTGACTGCTACATCTTTAGAGTTCATTCCCAGTTTTTCTTTGATTTCCTCATTGTGGACACCCTCCTGCCATTGTTCCCATCTACTAGTACCTGCAATCATCCTAGCTACTTTCATATCCGTAACCTCAACCTTGTTGATAAGGTAACCTGAATCCACCCAGCTTTCGCTCCCATACAACAAAGTTGGTCGAAAGATTGAACGGTGCACAGATAACTTAGTCTTGGCACTGACTTCCTTCTTGCTGAAAAGAGTAGATCGTAGCTGAGCGCTCACTGCATTAGCTTTGCTACACCTCGCTTCCAGTTCTTTCACTATGTTGCCATCCTGTGAGAATATGCATCCTAAGTACTTGAAACCGTCCACCTGTTCTAACTTTGTTCCTCCTATTTGGCACTCAATCCGTTTATATTTCTTTCCCACTGACATTACTTTCGTTTTGGAGATGCTAATCTTCATACCATAGTCCTTACATTTCTGATCTAGCTCTGAAATATTACTTTGCAAACTTTCAATCGAATCTGCCATCACAACTAAGTCATCCGCATATGCGAGACTGCTTATTTTGTGTTCACATATCTTAATCTCACCCAGCCAGTCTATTGTTTTCAACATATGATCCATAAATAATATGAACAACAGTGGAGACAGGTTGCAGCCTTGTCTTACCCCTGAAAGTACCCTGAACCATGAACTCAATTTACCGTCAACTCTAACTGCTGCCTGACTGTCCATGTAGAGACCTTGTCTCGTAGAACAGACAATAACTTCCTCCTAGGAACCCGGTCATATGCCTTTTCTAGATCTATATGGCATAGATAAAATTCCCTGTCTCACTCATAACACTTCTCCATTATTTGCCGTAAGCTAAAGATCTGGTCCTGACAACCTCTAAGAAGCCTAAACCCACACTGATTTTCATCCAATTGGTCCTCAACTAATACTCGCACTTTCCTTTCAACAATACCTGAGAAGATTTTACCCACAACGCTGATTAAAGAGATACCTCTGTAGTTATTACAATCTTTTCTGTTTCCATGTTTAAAGATTGGTGTGATTACTGCTTTTGTCCAGTCTGATGGAACCTGTCCTGACACCCAGGTCATTTCAATTATCCTGTGTAGCCATTTAAGACCTGACATTCCACTGTATTTGATGAGTCCCGACTTAATTTCATCCACCCCAGCTGCTTTATTGCACTGCAATCTATTGTCCATTTTCTCCGCTTCCTCAAATGTGATCCTATTTCCATCGTCATTCCTATCCCATTCTACCTTGAAATCTGAAACATTATTGATCGTATTTTCACCTACATTGAGCAACTCTTCAAAATATTCCCTCCATCTGCCCAAGGAATCCACAGGATTCACCAGCAGTTTTCCTGACATGTCCAAAATACTTGTCATTTCCTTCTTACCTCCGTTTCGAAGACTGCTAATTACACTCCAGAATGGTTTTCCAGCAGCTTGACCCAAAGTCTCCAACCTGTTTCCAAAGTCTTCCCAAGATTTCTTCTTGGATGCTGCAATTATCTGTTTGGCTTTGTTTCTTTCTTCAACATAACTTTCTCTGTCTACCTGAGTTCTAGTATGTAGCCATTTTTGATAGGCCTTCTTTTTCCTTTTACAGGCTGCCTTGACTGTGTCATTCCACCAAGCTGCTTGCTTCATCCTACTTTTACACACTACTGTTCCAAGACATTCTTTAGCCACTTCTAGTACTGTGTCCCTGTACCTTGTCCATTCCTTTTCCAATGACTGTAATTGACTACATTCAACTAACTGGTACCTTTCTGAGATCGCTGTTATGTACTTGTGCCTGATTTCCTTATCCTGAAGTTTCTCCACTCTTATCCTCGTACATATGGACCTGACCTCCTGCACTTTCGGCCTCACAATCCCAATTTCACTGCAGATTAAATAATGATCAGTGTCATCAAAGAATCCCCTGAATACACGTGTCTCCCTCACAGCCTTCCTGAATTCCTGATCTGTCATTACATAGTCAATGACATATCTGGTTCCCCTGCTTTCCCAAGTATACCGGTGAATGTTCTTATGTTTAAAAAAGGAGTTTGTGATTACTAAGCCCATACTGGCACAGAAATCCATGAGTTGTTTCCCGTTCCTGTTGGCCTCGATATACTCTCCAAATTTACCCATAACCTTTTCATACCCTTCTGTTCGATTTCCAATCCTGGCGTTAAAATCACCCATGAGCAGAACACTGTCCTTGTCCTTTACTCTAACAACTACATCACTGAGTGCCTCATAAAAACTATCCATCTTATCTTGATCTGTCCCTTCACAATGAGAATATACTGACACAATACTAATTTTCTTGCTAGACACTGTCAAATCTATCCACATCAGTCGTTCGTTTACATACCTTATTGCAACTACACTGGGTTCCATTTCTTTCCTGATGTAAAGCCCTGCACCCCACTGTGCTATTCCTGCTTTGACTCCTGACAGGTAGACCTTGTATTCTCCCACTTCCTCTTCTTTCTCACCCCTTACCCGAATGTCACTGACAGCTAAAACGTCCAGCTCCATCTTACTTGCAGCCTCTGCCAGCTCGACCTTCTTCCCAGAGTAGCCCCCATTGATATTAATAGCTCCCCATCTCATTACCATTTGTTTGCCAAGTCTTATCTTAGGAGTCCCTGGTTTGTCAGTTAGAGGTGGGACTCCGTCACCTCCAAAGGTCCGATGCATTTTGCTCTGATTGTTGCCAACATCATATTTAAAGTACCGGGGAAGCAGGTTGCTAGCCTTACTTGCCCCGAGTCCCATTGGGTTTTACCCCTAACGGCTGAGGGACTAACCGGTGGATTTGGTAGTCTTTGCCGTCTGAGCACAAAGGTGACCACGACTCAGAATATGTCCGAGATGCCCAGCCTTATTCCAAAGTAACTGGTATCCCGACTGTCGGGACCACTTACTTGGCCACTCATACGTTGCCCGTGGTTCATGAACTAGGACATGACTACAGGAACCCACACCATGAACCCGCTGATGAAAAGTAAGAATAATTTACAATTTGAATCTAGTATTTGTAACGAAAATTAAACAAAGGGGAAGCTGATAATCTAATACTAGGCAAGCATTCTGTGTCACGTGTTAGTTGTTTTACAGTATCTCCAGTAGGGTCATGTTTTCTTGACAGCAAGTAAAACTTCACAAGAAAAGACCCTGCTGGATACATTGGAAAGCAACGTGAGACAAAATGCCAGACTAGTATTAAACTATCAGATTCAATTTCCATTTTTTCCCCTGTTAAATAAAGTTTTCGTCACAGTTGTTAGATTCAAACTCTAAATTCTTCATACTTCTCTTCAGCTGTTAAATGTGTCTCCACATAAAAAACTTTTACTGTTTTTTAGTTAATGTCATTATTTCTCTGTGACAGAGAAGTAATGTGTCCTATGTAGATACTTTCAGTTTTGTATCTTCTGTACAAATGATATGTCTAAGCGGCACATTATGTTTATCTGTGTTGGCGACATTCAATTGCCACCTGAAGATGGCTCGAGAAGCCGAAAGGCGGTTCGTGCCCAAATAAATATAAATTTGCACGAAATGATGAGATTTTTCCTTTTTAACACTATCACACTCTGCGAAGCACGACGGAAAATTCACTTAGAGTTAAAAGAATGTGCTAAATCGGGAACAGAACTCCCCCTCATGCATTTCATGGTACATCCTGTTGTCAATGAGCACACGGTAACGATCAACGAACGACCTCAAATGCTTAATCTGCCGTTGCCTCCGTCGTACTTCCGTGTCAGTGGCAATCATTTAGTTTAGAAAGATTCCGGTCATTGACTTCGAGTGAAGTGCATCACTGTTTATGGCTCTGGACATGCATTTAGGGGAAGTGGGGGCCGGATCCTCAAATTGCCAGGCGAAAATCCACATTTACGTTTCTCGTATTTTCCATAAAACACTAAAGACGTGTGAAGGTAAGGATGGTTCCGATGTGAAGGACACTACCATTTTCCTTTCCCGCCTTTATTTTGAACGAGTTTATGCTCGCTTTATAATGTCGTCGTCGTCGTCAACAAGACTTAAATTCTAATCCTCCGTCCCAGACTCAATCACTGGCGAACATTTTAAGAAGCATGCAGTAACCCACTAGTCAGCTGATCGTCTCATAAACTAAACTTTTAGACGTAGTTGAAAGTTTCGATGTGTCAGTCTACACGTAGTCTCCTAGGCGTTTCATTTTAATTTCTACAAAGAATTAATTGGAATTTCGTTCTATCACACTGTAGCAGTAAAAGGCAAGCAAGCAATCATTTGTTCTTGTGAAAGATGGCTTCTATATAGCTCCAGCATTTATCTGCCAAACTGAAACGCCAAAACCATACGATCCGTCCACCTGTGGTGCGAAACAGACGTTCGTATTTGTGAATCTATTAAATTATGTATTACGTAGGCGAATACGGCAACATACTCGTATCACATGCTTATGAGTACTTGTTTATACTGCTTATATTATTTGTACAAGACCCTACTGGTAGTTCTTCGTTTCGCTCTCCGTGGTACGCTCGTCTTCAAATGGTCAGTTTGGTAACGAAATATTTTGAGTTTTTCACATTTATCGTTTCCCCACACCTGCTGGCTGTCAAAAATTTCCAAAACACGGCCAGGAACCTGACAGAATTATTACTATTATTTCATTCAACAGATAATTTCCAGTACAAAGATCTGAAACGATTGGGGAAGAGATTCAATTAGAAACGTGTACATAATGGTACACTTTATCTGGGATATGAGGGCATAACGAAGACTCGCCAAATAAATAATGTTTATCGGGTTTGTCAGAATTAGATAAAGTGTATTGTTCTGGCATTATGTGGATGTGCATTCAGAAAAAAATTTATAATGTTGAATGATAATTTGGAACTATTTTTTTCTAGAAATTTTGTATACTTAGAGTGTATCATATGGTTTGAAAGCCCCATGAACACTACGTACGATTTGTCAATAGAGAACACTTGATCGTTCACTTTTATGAGTGATAGTGTACTTGAAAATGTAATGACATCGAAATTAGCTAATTATGTAGCGTTAAGAATACGTTCGATGAGATATACTTAATTGATTCTTCCATTGGTAATTTGTAGAACAACTGGTAGTTATAAATGAAAAGCACAAAATTTTAGATGTTCTGCGGTAACGTAGAGTATCCAGAATTTTGTGCTTTTCATTTATAATTGATAAAACACTTACAGGAAGAACTGATTCAATAAATTCGTGTTGGCTGTCGAGTCTTTGGGTTTGTCACCTCGTGGTTATGTGTATTATATGTGTAAAAGATCATTTAAGTTTGTTCTTAACATTGAACGTGTGTTGGCTTTGGCATTTTACAACACATTTTACTGTTCGTTATGTTTAACATAAGAAGTAATTTATTTACCCTTCAATAAAATGTGCTTGAGTGTCCACCTACGGCAAGTGATTTTTACATTCTTTACACTTCATGTTCTAACTGTGGAAAAGGGTGAACAAGTAGCAAATGGCTATATGAAATAACAGTTGTAGTATACAAATGAGCGTTAAAGACGCCATACCAAATATACTGTGTACCTTTTGTGCATGGGCGTCGTCTTCAGTCGCTGCGAGCGGCGGTCTCACCCGTCGCCGCTAGCTAGAATCCAGCCACACTGACCGATGTTGCTGAAGTCGTTACGTCAAATACACTTCCTCTCCGAGTATTGATGCTCTGACGGAACAAAATGCACAGGACATCTCAGTAAACTGTATCTCGTGCCGAGCTTAAATTGGGCCTTACATCTTTGTTTACAAGCTTATGCGATATGCGTATTTTGCTCTTGTAATCCAACGCTAACTGAATGTACCCTAAAGCGACACCGAGACGGTCATGAAGCCCCGTCGTAGTAACCGTCATTCCTAAGTTTTCCATCCGCGGAGCGAGTTCCGACTCAAACTGTGCAATAAAAACAAATCACTAAATTTTCCCCCCAGTTTTCTAACAATAGGAAAACTTTAGCGTTGGACAAATACTATGGAACGACAACTGTTATTACGACCCGGCTTCCAACGACAGTCATGAACGGGCTGCAGAGAAAAACCAAAATGAAGAAGTCACTTTCACACGTCCGCATTCGTATCAGGAGTATTCATATTCGATTTAAACACATCATCAACGAGGGCGACGAGAAGTTCATCGGAGGCTGAACACAAGTTCAAAATGTACGGAGGATAGAGGACAGTAAATCGACCCACATCCACCACGGAATTCACCTGAACTGATCTATGGAAACCGCAGAAAACCTAAATCTGGATCGTTGGGGCCGCTTTTCTTGAATGAAATCTCAGTGTCTTAACCGTTGCGTGAGTTGCAACAGTCGTTAAGATGTCTGATATATTCTGGGATAGGTCAGTCGTGTACGTCGTCCTTCCAATTGGAAGAGCGCACTTACCTCCTCACTGTCAGGCTATTACAGCGTAACAACGTCCGTTACCCTGAAGCTGCAAACACTGGATAGGGTAGTTTCATACTAGCATAAAATGTTTGGGTATGGACTTGATGTCCTACCGCTGCTAGGTAGGCTATTTTTTAATCATTTCATCCAATTTTTTTAAATTCTGAATATTAATTTTCAATTTTTTAAAATTTCTTAATTGTTTATAGGAGTAGATCACAAATGTCGTTTTAAACTGAGGCGGCAAAAGTCATGGTATATCAAAATGCGCATATGCAGATGGCGGTAGTATAGCGTACGCAAGTTATAAAAGGATAGGTACTGGCGGAGATGTCATTTGTTCTCAGGTGATTCATCTGGAAAGATATCCGACGTGATTATAGCCGCACGACGGTGTTCAAAAGTGGTTCAAATGGCTCTAAGCACTATGGGACTTAATATCTGAAGTCATCAGTCCCCTAGACGTAGAACTGATTAAACCTAACTACCCTAAGGACATTACACACATCCATGTCCGAGGCAGGATTCGAACCTGCGAGCGTAGCAGCAACGCGGTTCCGGACAGAAGCGCCTAGAACCGCTCGGCCACAGCGGCCGGCACGACGGGGTTCTACAGACTCTGAACGCGGATGGTAGTCCAAGTTAGAGACATGGGACATTTCATTTCAGAAGTCGTTAGGGAATTCAGTATTCCGACATCCAAAGTATGAAGAGGGTGCCGAGAAGTCCAAATTTCAAGCATAAACTTTCACGGTGGACATCGCTGTGGCCGTCAGCCTGCAATTAACGACCCAGAGCAGACGCGTTTTCATAGCGTTGTCAGTGCTAACAGACAAACAACACTGCAGGCATCAATGTGGGACGTACGACGAGCGTATGCGTTAGGACAGCGCGGCGAAATTTGGCGTTAATGGGCAATGTCAGCAGATGACAGACGCGAGTGCCTTTGCTAGAAGCACGACATTGCCTGCAGTACATCTCTTGGGCTGGTGACCGCATCGGCTGGGCCCTAGACGAGTGGAAAACCGTGTCCTGTTCACCTTAGCCCCGATTTCAGTTCTCGAGAGCTGACGACAGGGTTGGAGTGTGCCGCAGATCTCAAGCAGCCGTGGACGCAGATCGCCAGCAAGGCACTGTGCGAGCCACTGGTGGCTCCGTGATGGTGTGGCTGTATTCACAGGGAATGGACTGGGTCCTCTGGTGCAACAGAACCGATCATTGACTGGAAATGCCTATGTTCGGTTACTTGGAGACCATTTGCAGCCATTGATGATGGACTTCGAGTTCCAAAACGAAGACGGAGTTTTTATGCGTGACAATGCGCCATGTCACCAGGGCACAACTTTTCGCGATTAGTTTGGGGAACTTTGTGGATAATTCGAGCAAACTATTTAGCCACCCAGATAGCGTCACATTTATTTATAGGATATAATCGAGAGGTCATTTCGTGCCAAAATCCTCCACCGGCAACTCTTTCGTAGTTATGGACGGCTGTAGAGGCGGCATGGCTCAATATTTCTGCAGGGGGCTTCCAACAGCTCAAGTCCATGCCACGTATAATTGTTGCACTGCGCCGGGCACAGAGAGGTCTGACACGATATTAGGACGAGGTATCCCACACGTTTTGTCACCTCTCTGTAATTCAGATTTCAGGTACTCTTGATGACGGTGGTAAGACCGCGAAACCACTGTAGTGTGCAGCGTCTCCTATCGTGTAAGATTTCTGTCAGTAACAGTATTTTAGAACTGTGGCGTATTTGTTTACCGCGAACAGAGAGTCGTAGGTTGCTGGGTGCCGGCTAGTACACGGATGTAGCTTGCTGGGCGCGTAGTTCTGCATCACAACAGACCCAGTATTCGCAATGTTAGTATCACCACGCTTATCGTGTCTACACTGTTCGCCTACAAAGGTCTTTGCTTGTATCCACCACCAGCGTTACCCACGAATTAGAAACTGCTCTTAAAGCTAGCACCTTTTCCAGCGGCCATGGGTAAGCAGTTGGGAGGTGGCACCGCTTTAGCGAAATCGTACGGCTCCATTGCATCTACGTAACGGCGTTGGTGTCCGTACAGTCAACACTGCGTCGACGTAGGTGGCCACTGTCGAACTCAGGTTCCCTCGGGTTCACGGTATTTAGTCCAGTCGTATCCAAGGTCCCCTGACTTCTTGGCCGTCGCTCCCCTGAATGTAGTACTACTGTCGTTGATGTGGTTTCTATCACCGTGTTGGGCGAGTAACCGTCGAGGACGCTTTCGCGTTAGCACTAGCGCACGCGGATCGCTGTCAGTGCCCGTTACCCCGCCGCTACAAACCAGTGATAGGGCAGTATCGGACGGTTTCGCGGGTCGCCGTGGGGCAACGCGGTGTCCTGGAATGCGCGGCGAGCTGAGGGAGCGGAGAGCAGGGCAGAGGCGGGGGCGAGGCGCCGCGGTGGCGGCGGGGGCGGCGGCGGCGGCGGCGGCGCGGCGTTCTTGCCCCAGTTCCGCAGCGCCGGCCGCGCGGCCTGCCGGCCGCGATCGATACCCGGGAGCAACAGCCGAGCTCGCTCGCTCGCTCGCAGCCTCCGCGCTGCGTCTCTGACCCCGGCGCGCGGTGCGTCCGCTAGCGGGGTCCGACGTTCCGCCCTGTGTGGTCCTGTGCTGCCGCCTGGCTACCGGGTGACGTAGGCAGGAGGGAGAGCCGCAGCAGCACCCGGCCGATCACATCACAGGCTTTACACGCTGCAGCGTATCAGCGATTCAAAAACGAAACACTCCAAGTAATTTATTTGTTTACTCGTTCGAAATTTACAGAGGCATTTATCACGTAATGTATTGACTAAAATGTTTTGATGGCTCTCAAACGAGTCGAAATATTCTTCATATACTGTATGTCCTTGTAATAGTCTACACCAACGGTTCCCACTTGTGGGCCGTGGTCTCCATGGCGTCGTAAGTAGTGGTCGCGAGTCGAAGACAAGATAAAGATTATCGGGAGCTTTAGGGGTCTCACTTGTCAATCGTCAAGGTTAGAGAGTTGAAATGCCCTATCGCTATCCTGTACTTCTCACAAGCGAATTTTCCATTCTGTCATGTCGACAGCTGCCCTATTTTTTTGTTTTATTGTTGTTTTAACACACACACACACACACACACACACACACACACATACGTACACAGGAAGAGCAGATGAAACAAAGGAGCTAAAACCGGCTGCCAGAACTATTTTTATTTTTTTTTTTATTTTGAAAGTTACCAATATCGTACGTCGCCAGGCAGCTGGAAGTGTACATCACTGAAGATTGAACTACAGATCTGACGCGCGTAACATGCCGCAGTCTGATCGTATAATTTGTCGAATTCGTAGTTTCTCTTACACAGATCTTTACAAGAACGATCGGCCTGAATTTCGCTAATTTAACATCCTGACACGAGAAGAAGAAAGGACCGTCGGTCTTTTACGTCACACTCACATCTAAGATCATGAGAGACGCATCTTTGCTCGGATTTATTACTACTGGAGGGGAAGGAAGCAGTCATGACCCTTCCAAGTAACCGTCCCGGCATTTGCATGGAGTGACCGCAAAGAAAACGACATTTGAATGACCGAGCCGAGAGTTGAAACCGGGTCTCTCGAGTACGAGTTGAGGGCGTTAACCACTATACCACTTCGCTCAGTCTCCCTGCAGGTATTGTTGAATTACTGTTCACTGAGGCACTTGATGAACTTTTCGACAAAGTATCTATACGAACGAGCTTTTTCATCTTTACTTTTTTTTAAAAAACTACGGGAACAGATTAAATGTTGATAGTGATTTGAGGCTAAAATTATTTAGTTCTAATGCAAATATTGATTATCTCGTGTGCGATAAATAATGTTAAAAAAGCTATTGTTCTTTTTAATACTGATCACTCGATTTTGAGCTTTCATTTAGTTGCGACAGCTAAATGAATACAATACAATCTTTCCTTTATAAAAAAATATTTTTCAGTCCTTATTTTTTTTGCTAATTAAGTCTACTGACACACACACACACACACACACCCCTGTGTTTTTGTGTTTTTTACTTGCATGTGCACTTAATGGGCTACCGAGATTGTTTCCAGCAAAATAGGTGGTCCGTACAGCTAAACTTGTTGCGAGCCGCTGCTCTGCACCGTTACAAATATTCTTGGCATGCACTTCGCAGTAGTTTGCAGAATATGAATGTAGATTCTTGAGCCACTCTGTGTCTGAGTCGGAGAGTTGGCGTGTGTCCTTGGAAATTGTGAAATTGTGAACTGCTGAGGTCATCTGTCCCTTAGCTTACACACTGACTAATCTAACTTAAACTAAGGTACACTAAGGACAACAAGGACAACACACACACACACACACACACACACACACACCCATGCCCGAGGGAGGACTTGAACCTCCGACGGGGGGAGCCGCGCTAGCCGTGACAAGCCGCCTCAAACAACGCGCTGCCTCGCGCGGCTGTGTGTGTCCTTCAAATCACCTTTATAGCTATGCACTTCACACTCAACTAAATGGTCTATTGGCTGGCTTTCACTGCACTCACATTCAGGACTGTCCGATTGGCACCATTTGTTCATCAGTCGCTTACACCTACCAACACACATATTCACACGTTTCAAAGTAGCGCACAATTTCTTCTGGAGCCTGGATCCATCGATTTTGTTGTTGGGGTCGTCCACCAAGTTCTGGCTCTTATGTCCACCTACAGCCCACAGTTCTTTCCAAGCTGTCCTCAACTCGAAGCCTTGCGGTTCTTCACCAAGTTTCCATAAAGGTGGCATGGATTTAAGTCTGTTTAGATATGCGAGATCTTGGTGTGTAGGTAATTTTGGGTCGTCTAGGATTTTTCTCTACAATTTTGAGGCTAACTGTGATCACCGATTTCAGAGGACTCTGTGCCTGCTAGGACGGAGAGCCACGCACGCGGGTTAGCCTTCAGTGTTCCGGAGATTATCCGCACTTTCTCTTTCATTTGGACGACCTCTGCAATTACGTGTGCCCTTCTCATACAGACTAGCGAACTGTATTCAGCTACGCTGTAGATAACCTTTACTAACACGCAGAGTGTTTCACGATCCATTTTACACATTTCTAGAGGTTGTAGAGGGGACTTGCTAGATCAAGTTTTACGTGGCAACCCATGTTCTGGAACGTCGCTACAGACGTCAGAGATAAAGCCAACGGTGCCTATAAATGTATGTATACACAGGGTGATTCCGTGATAAGAATGATGGAGAAGGATAAATGTATCAGTCTGGCGTAACGGGTTCTGCACAGGAAACGAACGAGTCTAAAGTTAAAAGCGAAAACGTTCTGATGCCTGTGACAATAGAATACACGGACCGGCACTGTTGTTGCTGAGACACTAGGGCAGGGAACTTTCAATGGCGGACAAAAACAAGGAAATAATGTCCAGTAAATATGGGCTCTAAAATACACATCGTGAAACCCATGAACACTTCTTCAATACAGGAGATGTTTCACAATGGCGAAAATGAACATGTTCTCCTAGCTCCACAGGTACGCATTTCAGAGACCATGTTCACTGGACATTTTTTCCTTATTTTGTTCCCTATTAACACATCTGAAAGTTGTCTACGCTACAATCTTAGCAACAACAGTGCCGGTACACGTATTCCAGTATTTTCAACAAAAATTGTGTACACAAGAATGTGCTGTTTTCTTTTGTACGTCGCAGTCGTTTTTGACAGAAAACCTGTTAGAATTATGGCCTGTGGCCTATTGTCTTATGATCAGAATACCACTAAGCAACCCGAACGATGCGAAACTTCCTATTGCAAGTGTTTGCAGAGTGAAATGATAATACATAAAGACAATGAAGTGACTACCCTCAAAGTACCAGCAACGAGACATGTCTTTCTTATAGCCCATATATGAAAAAATGATCCTGTTGCACAGCGTAATTTACCATCAGTGTGTTTTTATCCATGGTCAGTTCTACGCGCACTTTCACCAAGTCCTGCCATAAAATGTCTCAAAAACTGCAACTATCCTTTATTCTATTAGGACATAGGTTACAAGGTTTTTAAGCAACAATTGTTTACACGAAAATATATAGAATAATATAGATATGCAGTGAAAAAGTGCTGATCTGTTAGCTTTCCTGTAGTCGATTTTAACTAACATAGCGGGGCATTTGAACTATCAGACAAGTTTTTCGAATGTTCAGTTTTGTGTTACCTTTCACGAACTGGTAGTACAGAAAACCAGTTCATACTCTTACCACGCAGTATCCAAAAAACAAAAATGTTATATATTCTAAAGTTTCGTAATTTTACTGAGCACAAAAATTTCAAAGAAGCTTTGATAACAACAAAAATACGTAAAAAAATTAACTGTTTCGTTTCCATGCTGTATTATTTATTATAATTTCGAGTTATATACCTTCAAAGAGTGCGAAGTCCCAACGAGGAGTCGAAATTTGCGTCCTGACACAATTCTCATGAATACCCTGGATAAAGACGTACGTCCAGTTGCGATACACATCCGGGTTCGCTAGCTGAATGTAACAAATGGTCTCAGTCGAAGCCCGTGGAGGAGGAGAGTACATACATCTGTTCCATTTTTACAAAGCTTTTGTAACATCCCAGCTCAACGGTGTGGGGGGCAGGGGGAGGGGGGTTGAGGGGGCTTTGTGCATCACGATTATGAGCAGCTCCCCCCCCCCCCCTTCCACCCCGAATCACTGCCTCGGATGACTGGGTGTTTGTGTTGTCCTCCTCATTTCATCATCGTTCATGAAAGTGGCGAGATTAGACCGAGCAAAGGTTGGGAATTTGTACGGGCGCTGATAACCGCCCAGTTGAGCTCCCCAGAAACCAAAGATCATCAACAACCACCCCCCCGAATCACCCTCCCATCCGCTCAAAGTTACGTGGCATGACATTTGTGCGGAGATGGAATCTGTTGACATTTCTACAGAGCCGAGACACACCATGTAGTTTTTTGCTTTCACGTTCGTTCACCCCGCTACCTCACAACCAAGCTCATACATTCAAATCTAACGCAGAGCTCGTCTGAGTTGGGCAAACCAAGCTGAAATTACTAACGGAAAAATAAACTATTAAAATTGCTATTATAACGTAAAATCAACAATTTGCAACAGAATATTAACCAGCAAACGTATAATAGTACCATTTATTGAGCTCAAGAATGTATTTGATTCGTTACACAAAGAAACAATAGATAAAACTATTAGAATATTTGTTATTGAAGCAAAAATAGCAAACGTAATTCGTGAAACGCTAACAAATACAATATCTAAAGTTTATAGTATGGGAGAACTATCTCAGGCACTTGTAATAAAAACTGGTGCCACACAAGTGTTCGATATTAGAGGTTTACTAAACTGAAATAATATTATTTGT